>NC_084894.1:11803115-13003115 GCF_958979055.1 Alnus glutinosa | reverse complement strand
CTCTTCTTCCTGCAGGTGAAACCGAAAGAGAAGAAGAGATGGAAAAGGAGAGAAAGGGAGAGATGCTTACCCACGGGAGAGAGAGAGAGAGAGAGAGAGAGAGAGAGAGAGAGAGAGAGAATTCTCTACTTCCTTGCTGCTGGACCAACCCAAGAGAGAGAGGCAGCTTCAGATTAAGAGAGAAAGAGAGACTTGAGAGAGATGAGAAGCCGAGAGAGAGATGCATGACTTTAGGAAGAAAAGGGTCATGCTTTTATAGTTGATTAGATGGCCGATATCAGTACATTTTGATCTGATCTAAAGGCTGGAAATCCAACTTGGGGAGCAAGTAGATAGGATTTTTTGTTAAAGGAAATTGGACAGTAGATTTTTTATTTGCTTAAAAATGTCGCTCGAGCGCCCAACGTGGTTGCTCGAGCGACGTTACGATCGAGCTCACCCTTGGTGTGCGCTTGAGCGCAATCGCGCCAAATGTCAGTGTTGGGGTGAATTGTTGATGTGCTCGAGCACAACTTGTTGTGTGATCGAGGGCACTCGCGTTCTGAGCCCCAAATCCGGTTTTCTGTAGTTTTAAGGCTTGGTTGTCTAATCTAGCCAATAAATATACCTTAAATATTAATTAATGTTTAATCCTATGAATATTTATAGTGAATATTTACACTTGTAAATATTCATATATTCTTTCATATTACTATTAAATCTTAAATTCCTATGAAAAATTGAAATGACTTCTAAAAGTAAAGTGTGTGCATAAGTGTCAACAAAAATTAAAGCACAGCGGAAAGTAAATAACACAGATATTTTTGTTGACGAAGTGGAAACTCAGTTAAGAGAAAAACTACTCCGGGGCAGCCAAACCCAGGAATTTTACTATTCAGAAGACAAAGCTAGATACAAGACAGTAACACTCACATGTACCGATGCAGTGGTCGTACCTTGATCTCTGACGTGTAACCCAACACGAACGCTTCCCAACCAGGTTCACCTACCTAAAGGGGTCTTCAATGGAACTCCTTACCTTAGAGCCGACCTCTAAGATAGAATTCGGTTTGCAGCACAGCACACTTGAAAAACGGCTTCAGAGGAGATATCACGTCTCTGAGCTCTAATGGAATTCACACCGAATTCTTGCATCTCTAAGTGCCCAAGGACCCCTATTTATAGGCTGGGGGTCGGAATGGGCATCAGGCAAATTTTGCCTGGGAACTGTCCGGACGGTTGACCATGGCCGTCCGGACGGACAACTATGCGACAGGATTTTCCAAAATTTTTGCGGAGAAATCTTTCCTGTATAGGAACATCGTCCGGACGGACGAACGTCCGCTGCAAGTAATTTTCATAACAGGCTTCGCGTGTCCGGACCATGGGGCAGGAGCGTCTGGACGGCTAAACTTCAACACGCAATTTCCATATCTGATGTGCGTGCTTCTGGACCATGAGAGGGATACGTCCGGACGGTTGAAGTCGAATCGTCAGTTACCATATACGATGCACCAGCGTCCGGACCACAGCTGTCAGATGTTCGGATGGTTCATTTTGAACTGCGATTCTTGCCTTACGAAGATACGCGTCCGGACGGGATACCACATCGTCCGGACGGTTGATTGATCTTCCCTTTCTTGAAAGAATCAATGAACCGTTCGTGAACTGATAGGCGTCCGGACGTGCTGCTGAAACGTCCGGACGGAGCAAGTTTGCACAGAAGCTTCTCAATACGAAGTAGATGTCCGGACGGAAGAAGCACATTGTCCGGACAGGTGATGCTTGTCTGTCTGATGTCCGGACGGAGTGACACGTCTTCCGGACGTATGGAACAGTAGACAGATGGGCGTCCGGACGGCTGACAGGGAACTTTGTAATTCTTCTTACTTCACTCTGAAAAGTGGAATCCCTGATTGCCGCATCATTTACACATAAGTGATTTTGTCCAAACACAGAATAAGGCCAAAATACTAACAAACTCCCCATTTGGCCATTCTGGGACAAAAATCACTTGATCGGTTTGGAAATACATTCCCGGTCCAAAATAAAAATTACTCCCCCTTTTTGTCACAAAGGGACAAAGGGTAAAAAGAGTAATAAAACAACCGACTAAAATAAAAATTACTCCCCCTAACGGTCTTAGAAGGACCCGGGAAACAGAGTAATATAAGTTCAATAGTTATAATAAGCAACAAATTGTCTTAGAATAACAAAACAAAATAAAAAAGTCAACAAATAAGCACGAGGGAATCAAACATCCTCTGCCATAGGTGTAGCTTCGGGAGTCCAACGGGCAGCCTTTGGTGCAGCAGCCTCATCATCACTGCTCTCTGGATGATGGACTTGGAGACACTCCTGAAGGTCCAAGTGGGTCTGCTCCACCCTCTTGCTGATGGACCGTATTTCCAGCTGCATGGAGGACACAGACTACTGCATGGAGGACATCGATACCTGCATATTGCTCATCCTCCCCTGAAGAGTAGCAAGAGCCTCCATAATCTGAGAAAAATTTACCTCCTGCTCAGATGGCGGGACAATGTGAGAGGATGAAGCTACGTCCGGAAAAGCAACATGCATCGCAACAGGTATATCCTTATCAGACTCCTCTCTCCATAGCTGCGCATTTGACTTCAGCAAAGTCTGTTTGCTGAGGGGCTGTTGCATCTTCATCCTAGGCTCTCCATTTACATTGATACCAGACTGCAGGATGATCTGAGTAATGAGGCAGCCGAAAGGAAGACCGGCAGTGCCCTCATCACGAGCCTCGAGCATGACTCCCAGAATATGCTTGCAAAGACAGAAAAGAAGGCGAAAGTGAACAGCATAGACAAACTGGGCCTTCTTCAATATCAGATTACTGCGCTTGGTAACCGGCCACAGATTGTGCAAAATAATTTTGGCCAACATACGATGAGCTGGACCTAGAACACCAACTTGATGGAGGTCGGATGCTCCTCACCTTGTGGAGCAGCATGGAAAAACTCTCGGAGCTCATCCATAGAGGGAGGAAGCACCACCTCGTTGAATGGACTGGCAAGGAGATCAAGAACAGGTACCCTGATAAACTGGCTGATGATCTGGGGATCAACAGTGATTATGTGTCCGTCAATAGTGGACTGCAGTACCGTCCCACGCTCATCATCCTGAGCAACCTCCAAGTTTGCATAAAAGAGTCGGACCAGCCTGGTGAGGACGATGCAGGCACAGGTATAGAGGTAGGTCCACTGATAATGCTAGATAGTCTCATGGATACTGTTCAGCGGAGGCACCATGATATCTACACGGACCACGTTTCGTTCAGCAATGACATTCCGGTCCATAATCTTCGCTTGTATTTCATTTTGTTCTGCTTCTGTCCTCTGACGGACCCGGCGCTGGGAACTGATGGCAGACATGATTCTGCAAAAAGAAAACCAACAAGAATATTCCAAAAAAATAATCCCAAAAAAATCTTGTTAGGTTAGCAAAAATTTTGGCAGAATAACAGCAGTAAGAGGACTATCATAAATTCAGACACAAATTATCATAGTCCTACAAAGAATCCCAACATGATATAAGCATCTCAAACTCTCAATAACACTTCTAATCAAATATAGAAATTCTAACAGTGTAAGAACTGAAAAGAATAGGACACGAAAAATACCTGACGAGTGATTGAGAATGCAAGGAGACACAAAAGGGATGATTTACTCCAAAAACACCAAAGGAAATTACTCACAAAAAGCCAAAAGGTGGATTTGGTGGGGTATGAGGGAGAGAATGGCCGATTCTGGGCAATTTATAGCCTCTGTGGGTGACCCGTCCGGACAGATTTTTCAAGACGTCCGGACTCGTGGGCCTCGGGAACATGCATAATGGTCAAGATCGTCAGGACGAAATAAATTACCTGTCCGAACGAAAGTGACAGCGCACGTGAGTTAGGACGTACAACAAGACCTATCCGGACGATGAGGCACTGCACATGTCCGGACTTCTAGAGAATACCGTCCGGACTCCAAGGAATACCGTCCGGACGCTGCACACTGAAACACCAGAAAAACTGAGAAAAATTTACAGAGATCAAATTTTCTCAAGTCGGTGTCAGAATACGCATACATAATCAACTGATAACACAATCAGAATGCATCTAAAAAATAAACAGAGATATAAAAGGAAGTTGAGATTTCAATTGGCACAAATAATTTTTCTTGATCATATAAAAATCAAATAGGCAACTCAACTCAAGCAATGCGTGTGTGTGTGGAGACTCTTTTCCCACCAGGTAAGACTTTCCAAGACATGACAAATAGCAACTAGATTTTCTAGACATGAGAGAAAATCAAAGACAGATTAGCCAAAAGTCAAACCTTATAACTTGCTAGGGCCTAGACACCCTCATCTGATACACTCCCCCTAAGATGCATCACATATTTTGTTTTATTTGTACCATATAGGACAAGATAGAGTTTATAGATGTTAGATTCAACTAGCCTGTGCTCAATTTGGCCATCTTATCAAGGACTTCTTCTCTTATCCAAAATTTCCAAAAGCAAAGAGTCAAAGAAAGAAAGATGTACCTTTTAGGGGAGTCCGGGATAGTGCACTTTTTCATCACATGAAGAAAGAAGCTATCCTACTTTTGCATAAACAGGAAAAACACTTGGCCAATATAGTCAAAACTCTCAATTATATCTAAGCATATTTAAGCAATGCAAACCGAATTGAGATGTCAGGCAAGAATGCATGCAATATCTAATAAGCCAAGAGAGAAAAAAAAATCCTGCAAATTCTCCCCAAATTTTTTTTTTTATTAATAAAAAAATAACAAGCAATATGGAAAAAACATCATATGCTAAGGCACAATCAAACCTGTGTACGCTCAATGATGCCATTACAGAAAAACAGTCGCTCGACCTGCTTTTTCTGTCTTCCCCAAAAATACCTGCAAAGTTTTCTCAAGAAAACACAAGGAGGCAAACATAACTTGTTCCTAGATTGCATAAAATATAACAAATAGAATGAGCAATCAAACCTGATGCCATAGGATTAGGAACAGAATCCTAGGCATGAACACCCAAACCTGCTAGGTGCGTCGGTTCCCTCTCCTGGGGTAACTATCCTTCTCAGCCCAAGTCTGCCTTCTAGTAGGTGGTTGCTGACAAGACTGCATCATCCACTCCATCATGTTTTGCATCCAAACAGGAGGCTCACCGGAGTATTGCTCTTGAGGCCTTCTCAATTGCCTAGGTTTGCTCTTGTAAGTGCCACTCTGATTGGCTGGTACAAACCGCTGTTAAGGCCGCTGATGCTGAGGAGCATGAAACCAAGGGGCTTGGAACTGATGTCTTGGTGCTTGTCCCTATGGTACTTGATAGGATGCCTGATGCCAAGGAGTCTGATGCTGAGCTGCAGGTATAATGCCATACTGAGCTTGTCTAGGCACTTCTTTCTTGGCTTTGGCCTTTTGTGCTTTCAAGAGGGAGCACTGAGGCCGTATGTGCCCACTGAGACCGCAGTGATGGCAAACAGGAGGTCTTCTGATGGAATGAAGCTGCTGAGTGCCTGGAACTTCATCATTGACCTTTTCCTTCTGTTTATCTTCAATAACTGGAGGGAGCTCTGGGACTGTAGGAGGCACAAACACAGTCTTTGAGGAAAAAGGAATATCAGAAGAGGAAGCTACATACCCGAGACAAGTCTTGTCATGTGGGCTCTTCTGGATGGACAGCATACGAGTCAACTTCTCATCAGTGACTCTCTCTAGACGGACGCACGTCCGCTGCAAGTAATTTCCATAACAGGCTTCGCGCGTCCGGATCATGGGGCAGGAGCGTCCGGACGGCTAAACTTCAACATGCAATTTCCATATATGATGCGCGTGCGTCCGGACCAAGAGAGGGATACGTCCAGACGGTTGAAGTTGAATCGTCAGTTACCATAGACAATGCACCAGCGTCCGGACCACAGCTGTCAGATGTCCGGACGTTTCATTTTGAATTGCGATTCTTGCCTTACGGAGATACGCGTCCGGACGGGATACCACATTGTCCGGACGGTTGATTGAACTTCCCTTTCTTGAAACTTGGAAAGAATCAGTGAACCGTTCGAGAACTGATAGGCATCCGAACGTGCTGTTGAAACGTCCGGACGGAGCAAGTTTGCACAGAAGCTTCTCGATACGAAGTAGGTGTCCGAACGGAAGAAGCACGTCGTCCGGACAGGTGATGCTTGTCTGTCTGATGTCCGGACGGAGTGACGACGTATGGAATAATAGACAGATGGGCTTCCGGACGGGATGAAACATCGTCTGGACGGTTGACAGGGAACTTTGTAATTCTTCTTACTTCACTCTGAAAAGTGGAATCCCTGATTGCCGCATCATTTACACATAAGTGATTTTGTCCAAACACAGAATAAGGCCAAAGTACTAATATCCTATTTTAAGACGTTTATATTTTATGTTTTAAAATCTGTGGCGTTAAATTTCTCCCCCCCCCCCCCCCCCCTTAAAGGAATTTCATCCCTGAAATTCATAAACTACACTTCACATAAACTTTTCATTAAGGGAAGGCTAAAATTCCTAAACCTTAAGTCTAGTGACACAGATTTTAAGTGTAGTGTCACACACAAAATATAGCTTATTCTAACCGCTATTTTAAACTTTACTAAGGACGGAAAAATATATTTCCACATTGTCTAAACATGTAATTTTTATTCACATGTGATTTGGTGCTTTACCATATACTTCATTTTCATTTCTCTGTTTCAGTGTAAAGGTCTGTTCTTATTATAAACTTCCACCTATTTTTATTCGTCTGTGTTGCAGTACCTGATCAGATCATTATATACTGAAATTCCATCTTATTCTCTAGTATTGAAATTCCATCTTATATTATTCAAATTTCATCGTCCAACCCTAGGAAAAGAATTCATTCATGGGCTAACGTTTCGACTTTAATAAGGGTTGTTCCTACTCATCAAAAAGGGTGTAAGAAAATAATGTTTTATATAATACCATGATCTAGTTCATAAGTTCGGTTTTATCGATTACGGTACATACGGGTACTAACCTTTATACGGCATCTATATCCATATCTACAAATTCTTCCCTATTGGCGTCATCAAAAACGAGGGAATAGACTCGTGCTTGAGCCAGTTTCTGCTGCTGCATTCCATTCCCTTGCGACCTTGTCCTTCCATCAAAGTTCATAGTAGAACTCCTCTAGTAGTGTCCAGTCTTACCATATTTAAAACAGACCAGGTTCACTTTCCAACATTCTCCTCCATGTAGTTTTCCACACGTCTTACAGGGAGGTTTCTGATTCCCTAGTGCCAGTGGGAAGCTTCTGCCAACAGCTGGTCTGGAGTTGTTCTCTGTTGCTGGCCTCTTTTCCAAATGTGATGTCTCCTGCTTTAATCACTTTTTCAGGTTGTAGAATGCAGCTAATTCGCGGATTCCTCTCTCTGTAAGAGATGCCACTTCAACTAACCTAGTACTACGTCAAAAAGATTGCAAACCCAAGTGCAGGCTTTCGCAAGTAATAAATTCTTTGTACGTACGAGGTCGATCCATAGGGAATGGTAGATACTAAGTAAAATTCTTATTATTCTAGAGAAAAGTAAATTGAATTGATTTTTCCACTAAAAAGTGGAGTAATTAAGAGATGGTAAACTAAAATTTAATTAACTAAACTAAATTAATAAAAAGTGAATTAGAGAAAATTATTGGGAAACACTAAGGTTTCAAAGATTCACCTAGATTTATATTACGTATTCCTGAGACATATATTTTTAACTCAACTGGGTAGAGAATCAACTCTCCTAATCGGAAAATAAAACAATTAAGCGCAAAGTAAATATAAAATAAATTAAACATAGATTGATTGAGAATTTGATTTTAAAAACATGTTACAATAAATTAATCAATCAATATATTTTCGAATCATAACAAATCAAACAAAGTAAGCATCCACTCCGTCACTGAGTTGAAGAGAAAGAAAAACTGCCAAAAATTCTTCATCCCTTTTTCCTGTGCCGTGCGTCTTCTCTTCTAGAGATAAGAGTCATTTGAAAATCGAAATTGACTTCTAAAAGTAAAGTGTGGGCACAAGTGTCAACAAAAATTAAGCACAGCGGAAAATAAAAGACACACAGATTTTTGTTGACGAAGTGGAAACTCAATCAAGAGAAAAACCACTCCGGGGCAGCCAAACCCAGGAATTCCACTATTCAGAAGACAAAGCTAGATACAAGATAGTAACACTCACATTAACCTGATGCAGTGGTCGTATCTTGCTCTCTGACGTGTAACCCAACACGAATGCTTCCCAACCAGGTCTCCTACCTGAAGGGGTCTTCAATAGAATCCTTTACCTTAGAGCCAACCTCTAGGATAGACTTAAGATGTAGCGCATCACACTTGTAACGGCTTCAGAGGGATCTTGAACTTCTCTGAGCTCTTGTGGAATTCAATACCGAATTCTTGCAGTTCTCAATGCCCAGGGCCTCTATTTATAGGTTGAGGTACAGAATGGGCGACTGCTATAATATGTACGGACGCCGTCCGGACGGACAACTGTGCGACAGGATTTTTTGAAAATTTTGCTGAAAATGTTTCTTGTTTAAGAGCCGCGTCTGGACGGTGAGACACTGACGTCCGGACGGTCGCACGTCCGCTGCAAGTAATTTCCATGTAAGGCTTAGCACGTCTGGACCAAGGGGGATGAATGTCCGGACGGCAATTCTTCAACACGCAATTTCCATATCTGCTATGCGTGCGTCCGGACCAGAGAGGCAGACGTTTGGACAGTTGAAGTCGAATCGGCAATTTCCATATTAGTTGCACGTGCGTCCGGACCAAGGCTGACTGACGTCTGGGCGGTGATATTTGAATTGCGATTCTTGCCTTATGTATGAGAGAGTCCGGACAGGAAAATACATCGTCTGGACGGTGTATCAATCTTCCCATTTTCTGAACTTGGAAAGAATCTGAAGCTGATCGATCACTGATGGACATCCGGACGGGCTGCTGAGAAGCCTGGATGGATGCAAGCTGGAACAGAAGCTTCTCGATACAGTAGAGGGTCCGAAAGGAAAGATACGTCGTCTGGATGGATGATGCTGGCCTGTCTGGCGTCCGGTCGGGGTGAATACGTCTTCCGGACGGATGGAACAGTGGACAAATGGACGTCCGGACGGGATGACACGTCGTCCGGACGGCTGACAGGGAATCTAAAATCTTCTATCTTTTTCGTAGTGCAGAGTCTTCTGAAAATACTCTGACAAGTGGAATCCCTGTTTACAGCATCTTTACACATAAGTGATTTTGTCCAAACACAGAATGAGGCCAAAATACTAACAAACTCCCCCTTTGGCCATTCTAGGACAAAAATCACTTGACCGGTTTGGAAATACATTCCCGGTCCAAAAATAAAAATTACTCCCCCTTTTCGTTACAATGGGACAAAGGGTAAAACAGAGTAATAAAAACCAACTGCAATAAAAATTACTCCAAAAAGCACCAAAACCAGTCACTCACAAAGGGCACTGTCCGAACTGCTGAACTCTACCCGTCCGGAAGCCTCTGTGGGGTCCCCGTCCGGAAGGTGTTTTGGGCTATCTGGGCTATTTATAGCCTCTGTGGGGTCCCCGTCCGGAAGGTGTTTTGATGACGCCCGAAAGTGTCAGCTTACGGCCGGACGTGGTACAGATTCCATCCGAACTGCAAAACATCGTCCGTTCAAACTCCAAAAAGGGCACTGTCCGAACTGCTGAACTCTACCCGTCCGGAAGCCAAGAGAGACCGTCCAAACGCTCCACACTGAAACACCAGAAAAAAAAAAAACTGAGGAAAATTTGACAGAGATCAAATTTTCTCAAGTCAATGTCAGAACATGCATGTATAATCAACTGATAACATAATCAGGGAGCATCTCAAAACTAAACAGAGATATAAAAGAGAGTTGAGATTTCAAATAGCACAAATATTTTTCCTGGTCATAGAAAATTCAAATAGACAACTCAACTTACTCAATGCATGTGTGTGTGTGAAGACTCTTTTCCCACAAGGTATGACTTTCGATGACATGACATAGAGCAACTAGATTTTCTAGACAGGAGAGAAAATTAGTGACAAATTAGCCAAAAGTCAAACCTTATAACTTGCTAGGGCCTAGCTACCCTCATCTGATACACTCCCCCTGAGATGCAGCACCTAATTGATTTACTTGTACCATGAAGGACAACGTAAATGTTTTACTAGCACGTAGAGGGCAAGGCATAAAGCAAATGTAGCACATAAGCAGTGAATATATACTTTAAAGCATAGAATTCATACGATTAACTGCTTGTTTCTTATGGTGCTGCAAACTGTAGGGAGTGCCAGAGTTTTTAGGCTCTAGGTTCAACTAACATGAGGTCAATTTGGTCATCTTATCAAGGACTTCTTCTCTTATCCAAAATTTCTAAAAGCAAAATGGTCAGAGAAGGAAAGATGTACCTTTAGGGGAGCTCGGGATAGTGCACTTTTTCATCGCATGAGGAAATAAGCTATCCTACTTTTACAAAAACAGGAAAAACACTTGGCCAATATAGTCATAAACTCTCAATTATATCTAAGCAGAGTAGATTAATGCTTACAGAATTGAGATATCAGGTGAAAATACATACACTATCTGATAAGCCAAGAGAAAAAATATCTTGGAAATTCTCCCTTTTTTTTTTTTTTTTTTTTTTTTTTTTTTTATTATTATTTTAAAACAAAAACAACAAGCAATATGGAAATGACATCATATGCAAAGGCAAGATCAAACCTGTGGATGCTCGATGATGCCAATACAGAAAAACAGTCGCTCGACCTGCTTTTTCTGTCTTCCTCAACAAGTACCTGCAATGCTCTCTCAAGAGAATAGGGAGCAAACACAACTGGTTCCTAGATTGCATATAAAGATGTATCAAGTTAAGATAAGCAATCAAACCTGATGCCTTAGGATTAGGAACCCTAGGCATGAACACCTTCTCCTGCTAGGTGCATTCATTCCCCCTCATGGGGTGAATGGTCTCATCCTTCTTGACCCATACCTTCTTAACCCGTGGGGATGGTTTGCGGGTCATGTCAATGTTGGCCTTACTCTTGAGCATACCTTGTATTAGGCTCAGCAGTCCTTCATAGCCATGGCTGCCATTGGGCTTCTGCAGCTTTCTCTTGTAGCGCCTTGATTTGTTCTTCTTTGGTTTGCCACTTTGATTGGCAGGAACAAACTTCTAATGATGCCGTGGAGCCTGAAGAGCCATTGGAGGTAGAGTGCCTGATGTAGCTCTTGTTAGCAGCTTCCTTTGAACCTTCAATTTCTGGAGCTGTGTACATTTGGATCGGATGTGACCGGTGATGTCGCAGTGATGGCAAGTGGGCAAGCTTCTTTTGTTTGAATGCTTCTTGACATTCTCTGCAGAATTAAGGTTATCATTCTTACAAACAACATTGCCTTTACCTTTTATATGTCTCCTATGCGGAGGGACATATTTTGCTGAGGAAGAATCTTCAACTTCACTTTTCCTCAGAGCATCCTGCTTAATCCAAGGCCTGTGGGATTTCAACAAATAACAATTTGGCCTAATATGACCAATCTTCCCACAATTATGACAAGTAGGGACAAACTTACCATGAGCTTGTGTACCTGTATCTTTGGATTTGGGCATCACACAATTATTCAAGCAAGAATTATCCAAACACGCAGTGTTTACTATCACAGGCTTAATAATACTGGAATCTAATTCAGAATCAGAAGCATGTGAAGTAGAAGCACTCAAATCATCAATAATTAAACCAAGCTTGTTCGAAATATCTGAATGAATACACAACATGCTTTTCAAATTATCACTAGAGAATTTTGCCAATTTATTCTCAAGTTCATCAATAATATTAAGCAACATGGTATTCTCATATCTCAAAGAGTCAATCAAAACATGCGATTCAGATAATTGAACAATCAAAGACTCTTTTTCTTGCTTCACCTTTTTGAGCTCTTTTGGAGAAACAATTTTATCTATTTTAGCAAAAACTTTAGGGAGCTCAATATCATGATTTTCTTCAGATAATTGAGTGAAATCCATGATAAAATGTGTAATAAAAAAAAATAGAAGTCACAAAGAGATGAGGATCACACTCAGGAAATAAATCCTTTCAACGGAGTGTGCCTGCTCTGATATCAATTGAAAATCGAAATTGACTTCTAAAAGTAAAGTGTGTGCACAAGTGTCAACAAAAATTAAGCACAGCGGAAAATAAAAGACACAGATTTTTGTTGACGAAGTGGAAACTCAATCAACAGAAAAACTACTCCGGGGCAGCCAAACCCAGGAATTCCACTATTCAGAAGACAAAGCTAGATACAACATAGTAACACTCACATTAACCCGATGCAGTGGTCGTATCTTGCTCTCTGACATGTAACCCAACACGAATGCTTCCCAACCAGGTCTCCTACCTAAAGGGGTCTTCAGTGGAATCCTTTACCTTAGAGCCGACCTTTAAGATAGACTTCAGATGTAGCCCAGCACACTTGTAACGGCTTCAGAGGGATCTTAAACTTCTCTGAGCTCTTGTGGAATTCAATACCGAATTCTTGCAGTTCTCAATGCCTAGTGCCTCTATTTATAGGCTGAGGTACAGAATGGGCGACTGTTGTAATATGTACAGACGCCGTCCGGACGGACAATTGTGCGACAGGATTTTCTGAAAATTTCGCTGAAAATCTTTCCTGTTTAAGTGCCGTGTCCGGACGGTGAGACACTGTCGTCCGGACGGTCGCACGTCCGCTGCAAGTAATTTTCATATAAGGCTTAGCACGTCCGGACCAAGGGGGATGAATGTCCGGACGTCAATTTTTCAACAAGTAATTTCCATATCTGCTATGTGTGCATCCGGACCATGAGAGGTAGACGTCCGGACGGTTGAAGTCGAATCGACAATTTCCATATTAGTTGCACGTGCGTCCGGACCAAGGCTGACTGACGTCCGGACGGTGATATTTGAATTGCGATTCTTGCCTTATGTATGAGAGAGTCCGGACGGGAAACCACATCGTCCGGACGGTGTATCAATCTTCCCATATTATGAACTTGGAAAGAATCTGAAGCTGATCGATCACTGATGGACGTCCGGACGGGCTGCTGAGAGGTCCGGACGGATGCAAGCTGGAACAGAATCTTCTCGATACAGTAGAGGGTCCAGATGAAAAGATACGTCGTCCGAACGGATGATGCTGGTCTGTCTGGCGTCTGGTCGGGGTGAACATGTCGTCCGGACGGATGGAACAGTGGACAGATGGACGTCCGGACGGGATGACACGTCGTCTGGATGGCTGACAGGGAATCTGAAATCTTCTATCTTTTTCGTAGTTCAGAGTCTTCTGGAAATGCTCTAACAAATGGAATCCCTGTTTACAACATCTTTACACATAAGTGATTTGTCCAAACACAGAATGAGGCCAAAATACTAACATCATTCTTCTTTTGGGATTCGTACAACTATAGGAATCTTAGTCTTCTATTTTTTCCATGTCTTTATTTTACACTTGAAACAAAACACTGGTTCTTCTTTTCATAAGGGCCAAAGAGACCTTTTTCTTCTTGGTTTTGTATTACCCATAGTCTTAGTGATAAACTAGATTTCAATCTTTCTTTCTTTTTTCCTTATTTTGTCATGTAGTAGTATTAGAATGTTTCTCCAATTCGTAGGTCCAGCAGTTTGGTTTCACCTCTTCCTGTATATTACACGTTGGACTCTATCTTGGGCATAGGATAGACTTATTCTTTTGACCCATCTCTTGGCTTTTACTCTTTTCTTTCTTTTGTAATTCTTATATAACACAATCTCTTGCATTAATATATCATTTAAGCTTAAGATTAATAATTGAACAATATTTTGCAATTAAATATAAAATGCAAGAATTAAATCATAATAAAGTATGATAATGTTTAATAAATAAAATAAGCACTTTTAAGCTATTATCACCTGCGTATTCCTTGATCTCAAGGCATATTGTTAGTTTTGTTGGTTGCACTCTCTTGACAAAAACACTATCATGTAATGTTGCTATCATAAACAGGGATAGGGGTGTAAATGAGCTGAGCTACTCGTGAGCTTACTCGAGATCGACTCGAATAAACTCGACTCGTATATATATATATATATTAATTTGTTAATATATAACTTATTTTTATAATATAGTATATTAATAAACAATATACTATATGTAAGCATAAATTAAGTAACAAATAAAAATGGTGAGCAAATATTAATTGGTTATAATTGTCTGGTTATATAAATATGTATATAAAATAATGAAAGTGAATAATATCAATACTTAATTGTTAATCACTTAATCATATGATATAATGACAATTTAGATACTTAATCTTATAATTTAGATTATATTATTCATGTAATATATATAGTAGGACTATATGATCATATGATTCATATAATAATATAACATTGTATTTGTGGCATATAATATGTAATCATTGATTTATTATATCCAATGTTATAACCTATAAGTATTATTATTAGATACTTATGAATCATTACATCGCTATCATACGTGATTCAAGTTCTAAAATCATATGAATTGTTAGATCGTATGAATCATATGATCATATGATAATACTTAGACCATATGATTCATAAGATATAAGTATTATTAGAAGATAGTTAGGAATTATGATAATTATGACTTATAATGATTGTACTTATTAATGTTATCATAGATAAATTATAGTCGCATAAGTCAAGTAATATGATAAGATTCATAATTCACAATCATAATTTATATATATATATATATATATACATGGACATAAATTTCCTGCAAACCGATTCGTAGGAAATTTTCCACAACCCACATATAAGATTAACATGTATCCTTTATCATGTGAGAAGTACATATTATTTAAATAGCATATGCTTCTTACATGCTAGTGAATTTATGTCCTATATATATATATATAGGACACATGTCCTTTTTATATATGAGTTGTAGGAAATTTATGTCCTATATATATATATATATATATACATCAATTAAGCTATAAGTATAAATTAGAACACGTAATGTTATATAAGTATACAAACACAATGATTAAGTATTTAAATACTTAAATACACTAATTAAGTATGATGCATGTAAGATTTTAAGTATCTAATAATTATTAATAATACTTAGTCTTAGATACAATGATTTTTTTTTATTATTTTTTTTTTGACATGTCCACACAAAAGGGGGAGGGAGGATTCAAACTAGTGACTTCCGTTTTCATGAGGCGTGATCTTCAGCCGATAAAGCTACCCCTTGAGGATAGTCTTTAGATACATTGATTAAATATATAGATTACATACATAAGTATGAATTCAAATTAATCATATGATATAATGACACTTTTGACATTTAATCATATTATTCATATATGTTGACAATGTAATTCATATAATCCCAAATTAAGTTATTAGGATTGGTCGATTGGTCTAATTGGAATTACCAATATGGTAATTATAATCACAATTTAAGTGTTATCATTAGAATTTAAATCAGGTGATCTAACATTGCGCATTTGTGCTACATAATCATTAGATATGAATCATATGATCTAAAAATTATCATTAGACTTAAAAAAAGTATTATTATCATTAGATAAATAGGACCATATATGTGAAAATATAATAATAATCATTACTAATGTTTTAAAATAACATTTATATTGACTATTGTTATATTTATTTTTTTATATAATTAAATACTTATAATTGATTTCAAGATCTGATTGGCTGATTGAGACGTAGAGATTGTAAATATCCAAATGATTAGGAAAGATTAAGTTGAGAACTCATCTTTATGAAATAACCACAAAACTAGACTTATTTAATTAGTTTTTGAATTTGCGTGTTCATTAAATACTAATTAGTCTTCTTTTTTTTGTCATTTTTGTATTCAAATTAGTGTATTAATGTTTAATTGATTAATTTTTATAGGCCCTGTTTAGTGTTTGCTAATTTTTTTTTTCCTTTCTATTCAAATAAACTAAAATATTAATGAATAACTTTCCTCTTAAAACACTAGTAAAAAACCCAAAACTTTTTTTTTATCTTATATCACCTCAAAAAAAAAATAAATAAATAAAAAATCACTTAAAACAAGGTTTATAAAACACCTATATTAATGGAACTAATTTTTTACTGAATATGTGTAAATATTAAAAATTTTTAATAAAACAATTACTGTATTAAATAATAATTTAAAAAATTATGACATAAACATAAGTTACATAACTGAATTTTGACATTTTTCCCTCTTTAGATCTAAAAGAGCATTTCATATACTGATGCTTGACGACAGCTCTTCCCTAATTACACACCGACTGACTGACATACATTAACACATTACACGCTAGTTCATTGCCGCTAAAACGACATACATACATGCTCAAAACGCACAATGCAAGCTGTTATGCACTCTTCCTTTTATTTACTCTCTTGTTGCCGCGTGTACAACAGTCCTTATCTCCTTGCCTGATCTTGCAGCTTCTAGACTCCTCTTCAAGTTCCTGCTTTTCTCTTCTCTTCTTCCCCGCACACATCAAGATTCTCCCTTAATTTCTAGATTCACCCGTGACATTTACAAAGTTACAATGGCCGACAAAGCGCAGTACTCTTCCGGCAGTGACACCACCAACAAGAAGCACAAGTACAAGGACCCAACGTTGCTGTCCACTGGTTCTCGTAGGTCCACCGGCTTCAACAACTCTGGCCCCAGCGCTTGACGTCGAGAGAATGGCGCTTCTGGCTTCGATTCCAGCGATATTGGCTTCAACTCTGTTCCATCCGATTTGGTTCTATTTTCCTATTTTTTGCTTTTCTGAATTTTGTGTATGAGATTTGTTGTTTGGTTCTAGGGTCGGGCCGAGCTCAAGCCGAGTAGTCGAGCTCGGGATCGACCAAAATGATCGAGCTCGAGCTCGAGCTCGATCAGTAATTTTTTCATAGCGAGCCGATCTCGCACAACAAATTTAAGCTTGTGTTGAGCTCGAGCTCGAGCTCGAGCTTCAAACAAACATAAACGAGCCGATCCCGCACAGCCAATACCCGCTCAGGATCGGCTCGTTTACACTACCGAACAGGGATGCCGTATTTTTCAGAGTCTTCAAAAGTATTTCAGAAAAGCTATTTCAAGTGTTCAAGGAAGATTCTGTGTAGATTCCATCTCAGAGAAGTCAGATCCCATGTTTCTGTCTGGACGGCCCAATCATGCGTTCGGACGCCCATCAGTGTCAAGAAGTTTTGAACAGTTCAAAGTTGCATCTGTCCAGACGTCATGGCAACACGTCCGGACTCTTTTCAGAGTTCGAGAAGATTCTAGCTTTCCTTTACAGGCATGGAGTGGGAAGACAGCTTGCAACCGTCTGGACATAAGGGCAACATCGTCCGGTCGCTGAGATCCTTGATAACGAAATTGCGTGCAAACACTCTACATCTGTCCAGATGATAAGGCAACATCGTCCGGACACGGTCCTTGTTATGGCAATTACGTGCAGATAAAGTGCAATCGTTCGAACTCTAGGGCAACATCATCCGAATGCGGCCTTAATATGAAAACTCATAAAGCGTGTTATGGAAACCTGGTTGCACAGAAGAGTTTGGATGCCCAATGCTTCCGTCCGGACGCCGCCTAGAGAAATCAGAGACAAACTCGATTTAGGTCTTCTTAGCCTATAAATAGAGGCCTCTAGGCATATATTCTATTCAGAATTCGGTATTGAGTTCTCTATAGCTTAGAGAGGGTGTTTAGGGAGATATTGTGAAGATCTGCTAGCTCTCAAGCTGTTGCCGTGTACTGTTGTTGTGCTTGTGTTGAAGTCTATCTTAAGGAGGAGCCCTAAGGTAAGGGAATCTATTGAAGACCCCTTCAAGTAGGTGACTTGGTTGGGAGGCTTTCATGTTGGGTTACGTGCCAGAGTGCAAGATACGATCGCTGGATATGGGTATGTGAGTGTTACTATCTTTGTACTAGCTTTGTCTTTTGAATAGTAAATTTTCTGGGTTTAGCTGCCCCGTAGTGGTTTTTCTCTTAATTGAGTTTTCACTTTATTAACAAAATATTTGTCTCATTTAATTTCACACTTTTTATATTTTGTTACACGTTGCACACACACACACACTGTAAATTAGAAGTTAATTTATTTTTCAATTGGTATCAAAGCTTAGTACACTTTGTTTAGAATAATTTCTTGAGTGTGATCTTTTTGACTTCTATTTTATGATGGCATGAACTATGGCTATTGGAAAGCTTATATGCGTTTCTTTTTAAAATCCATTGATGTTTGGCAGATTGTTGAATTTGGTTGGACTAAGCCAAAGGATACAACTCTTTAATTAGTTCCTCAAAAAAACGCACGACTTGCTAACGACAAAGCCCTCCATGCTCTATGTCAAGCTCTTTCAACTTCTGAATTCGCATGAATTTCAAACTGTGAATCCACTCTAGAAGCATGGCAAATCTTAGAAATAACATATGAGGGCACAAAACTTGTTAAATCTGCCAAGCTCCAGATGTTGATTTCAAAATTTGAAGAAATTAAGATGCTTGAAGAAGAGACATTCGAGGAGTTTTACACTAAGATCTGCGACCTGAGAAACTTGATGGTGAGTCTTGGGAAGTTAGTCTCGGATGTAAAACTCATTCGAAAAATTCTAAGATTTTTGCCTGAGTCTTTCAGAATAAAAGTGACTACCATTGAAGAAAGCAAGGATCTAGATGAGATAAAGATTGAAGAGTTGGTGGGATGTCTTCAAACTTATGAGTATTCCCTGCCTCCAGTCAAGAAGGAAAAGATAATTGCCCTCAAGGCATTTAAGAAGAAGGCCAGAGTCTCATTTGAGGAAGACTCTGATAATGAAGAAGATGCAGTGGCAATGCTGGCCAAGAACTTCAGGAGACTAATGAAGAATGACAAATTCAAGAAGAAGTTCACCGAAAGACTGAAGAAGGCCCATAGAGAATTTGAGCAAGAAGAAGCTGACAGAATGACCCAAGAGGTCCCAGATATTTTGAATGCTCAGGCTTTGGGCATATTCCGGTTGACTATGGGAATCTCAAGCAGGGTAAAAGGAAGGCCTAGAATGCGACTCTCAGTGATGAGTCAGAAGAACAAGAAGAAACTCCTGCTCAAGATCAGAAATTTCTAGCCTTTGTGGCTCCACATGAATACCAAGAGGATTCTCAATCCTACTACTTTGAGCATAGCGATGAAGATGGGGAAGAACTCAAAGAGGCCTATAAAGTCCTCTATGTAGAGTTCTTGAAGTTGAGGGAGACTCGCCAACAACATGTACACGACTTAATTGTCTACAGAATGAGAAGAGTTCCTTGCTGTTCAAAATTCAACACCTAGAGGAGAAGTTGTTGGAGACACAGCTACAGTTGGAGAGGGTCACTGATGAGAAGGTTACCCACATGCTATCAATCCAGAAGAGCCCAACTGATAAAACTGGACTCGGGTATGTAGCTTCTACTTTTGATATCCCCTCTACTTCCAAGATTGTGTTCGTTAAGCCCACTGTCTCCGAGCCTCCAACCGCCTGTGAGGATAAAGGAAAGGAATTCATTGGTGGAGATGCTCTGGCTATTGTAAAGGCCACTCAAAAGCCTTCTACCATTAGAAGGCCCTCTATATGCCACCACTATGGTTTAAGTGGTCACATCCGACCTTAGTGTTCACTTCTCAAGGCTCAGAAATCAAAGGTCAAAAAGGAGTTGTCGAGACAAGCTACATCCAACACTAGACCTCTGGCAGGTCATCAAGCTCCATGGCATCAGGCTCCACAGCATTAGGCACCTCAGCATCAGTGGCAGCAACGATTTGTTCCTGCCAATCAGAATGCCAAACTCAAGACAAACAAATTAAGGCACTACATGAAGAAGTCGCAGAAGCCTGAGAATGACCAATTCTATAAGGAGTTGCCTATGTTGATGCGGAACATAATAAGGTGGATGGACAACCAGATGAAGGCCTGTTAACAACCACTACCGGGAAGGCAAGTATGGATTAGAAAGGATGAAGCCATTCACCCCTTGAGGGGGAGTGGACTCACCTAGATGGTGAGGGTACACATACCTAGGATCTGGTTCCTAATCCTAGAGCATCAGGTTTGATTGCATTGCATTGTTTTCTTCCTGAGATATTTTTGTTTGCCTTGCAATCTAGGAACCATTATTTTTTTATCCCCATTGTTTTCTTGTGTTGTCTTGAGAAACTTCTGCAGGTACTATTTGGGGATGACAAAAAAACCACGTCTGGCAACTGTTTTTCTGTCTTGGTAATTCTGAACCTCTCTCCTTGCAGACAGGTTTGATCTTACCACACATGCTATGTTTAATTTCTGTTTCTTTACTGTCAAAGCATGTTTTTATTATTTTTACATATAAAAAAAAAAAAAAAAATTAGGGGTGAAGATGCAGAATTTTATAGCTTTTCAGATATTGTATGTGTTTTTGCTTGAAATCTCAGTTCATTGTGCATTGCTTGAACATGTTTATATATGATTGAGAGTTTATGCCTAATATCTACTAAGTTTTCATATGCATCTTAATGCTAGATAGTTACTTTTCTCATGCGATGAAACATTGTGCACTATCTAAAGCTCCCCTAAGGTACATTTTTTCTCTCTCTGATTTTTAGCTTCTGAAATTTTTGATGAGAGAGAATTTTTTGCTAAGATGGTCAAATTGACCAACTCGCTAGTTGAACCTAGAACCCATAAATTCTAGCATTCTTTCTAGGTTGCAGCACCAAGTGATAAAATGCATTTAAATTTCATTATATATGGATATTTGAAAAGATCCATTGCCTTTGTGCTATAAATTTGTTCTTAAACTTGTCCCTAAAGAAACAGTCAGTGACCAAATCATTGCGGAAATAGACGGTCACTAAAGGACTAAGTAAATGAAAAGTGCTGCATCTTTGGAGGGGTGTATCAGACGTGGGTGGCTAGGCCTAGCAAAATAAGGTTTGACTTTTGACTGATCTATATTTGATTTTCTCTATTGTTTAGAAAATTCAGTTGCTTTAAATCATATCAGCAAACTTCATACCTTATTGAGAAAGCTTTCACACACACACGCATTGCATGAGTTCAGTAATCTATTTAAATTTTCTATCTGCAGGAAATTTGTGCTTATTGAATACTTAACTCTCAATTATATCTTTGCATATTTTTGAAATGTTATTTGACTGCTTTATCAGTTGTTTATACATGCGTGTTCTAAAGCTATGTTTAGGGAAAATAATTTTCTGCAAATTTCCCTTTAGTTTCAGATTTTCAGTGTGAAGTGTTCGAATAGCTTGTGTCCGGATGTGTGTAGCTTAGACGTCCGGACGGTTAAGTGACACGTCCGGATGCACGCTGTCTTGCTAAGTGCTAACATGGCAGTGGCCGTCTGGACGAGTACGTTATGCATCCGGATAGGTACCCTACAGGTTTAAGTCTGCATTTTTTCTCCCCTGCGTCGCATAAGCCTTTTATTTTTCATTATTTTCTCTTGAGTTTTTGCGATTTCGCTTACATTTTCTCGCGTTTTCTCACGAGTTCTTAGCCTATTTTGTCCTTTTCTGCATTTTGTCTCCATTCCAGGTATTTTGCTCTATCTTTTGTATTCTTTTCAGTTTATTTTAACTGTTAGAATATTAGGATTATTTTGGTATATTTTTGTTGAGATTAATAATGCATGAATTTGTTTTTATTTTCTGTTGCTGAGGTTGGGATATTTGTTCTGTTAGTTATTTAAATTATTTTGGGCTATTTGATGTTCATGTGTAATTTTGGAAAGTCCATTTTTCAGCTGTCATAATGCCGAATTTTTTTTGGAGACTGACAAGCTCAAGCTCTAACTGTTTGTGGCATTTTTTTTTTTGGGCATATATTTCTTTGTATTTTTTCAGAAATATGTCTTCAGGTAGCTCTTAGTTTAGAGTCAGACAAAGGATAGAAGAAGGACTGGCTGACACCTTGGAGAAAGTGGCATACAGGCAAGTGATCCCAGAGAAGAACGTACTCATAGCAAATATTATGAGGGCTCCTTTGGATTTCATTGCTGAAATAATCTAGGCAAATCACTAGGGATATCTGTACAATTATGCATGCCATGTGTATCCCAGCCTGGTGCGTGATTTTTATGGGCACTTGGAGGTAGTTTAGGATGATGACCATGGGATTATACTTCAAACTACTATTCAAGGGCACATCATTCAGATTGACCAGCAGATTATCAGTTCCATCATCGGGGTTCCCGTGCTTACTATTTCAGCCAATCCTTTCACAGAGGTTATGGAGCCTCCTAGTATATAGCAGCTTAAAGATTACTTTGATGCTCATCCACAGGGTGATGAGCGAGCTTATGTTCATATCAAGATCGATGCCTTCTCTTCCCTGCACCGATTGCTCACAAAGATTATTTTGCACAATCTATGGCCCACAGCTCGTAGGGGTGAGCTTGTTTTGAAGAGGGCTCAATTCTTGTATGCTCTGTCTATGAGGATGCCTTTTTGCTTGTGCAGGCACATCCTCAACCTTATGCTTGAGATGAGAGATGATCACTATACAGGGTTTCCTTTAGCGTGCTTGGTCATGAAGCTCTGTCTCCAGTATGTGACTGACATCTTATTATGAGCCTTGGATGCGAGTGTAGGATCCTCTAGGGAGTCAGACACTTATGAAGTCGAATGCCCAACTGCGGCATGAATGTCAAGACGAAGCTCCTCAGCCTCCTCCAGTTCAGTTTGAGCTACCTACCAGAGCTTCCTCTTCTCAGACTGCTCCCCCACCTCCTCCCTATGATGCTGGATATGCTCAGGTTATGGCTGCATTGAGTTCTATTCAGAGGGATGTCAGCTCTATTTAGCGGGAGGTTAGCTCTATCAATCTCAAAGTTGAGCAATGCCAGCTTGATATCCAGGAGTGTCTCAAGCACCATCATCCATCTCATGATGATAAGGATGGCTGAGTGATTTGATCACTTATTTTATTTGTTGTTTTGCGGGTTCTTATTTTGAGACAATTTACTTTTATTCTTGGTTTGTTGAATATTAGTAATTTTGCTACAATGGGATTTTATATATTTTGTTTACCCTTGTCCTGTTGAGACATTAAGGGGGAGTATTTTATAGCTGTGATTTTTATATACTTTGTTTACACTTTGTCCTTTTGAGAAAAAAATGGCGAGTATTTTTATTTTTGGACTGGGAATGTATTTTTAAACCGGTCAAGTGATTTTTGTCCCAGAATTGCCAAAGAGGGAGTTTGTTAGTTTTGTTGGCTGTATTCTATTGACAAAAACACTATCATGTAATGTTGCTGTCATAAACAGGGATAATTTTTCAGAATCTTCAAAAGTATTTCAGAAAAGCTATTTCAAGTGTTCAAGGAAGACTCTATACAGATTCCATCTCAGAGAAGTCGGATCCCATGTTTTTGTCCAGATGGCCCAATCATGCGTCTGGACGCCCATAAGTGTCAAGAAGCTTCGAACAGTTCAAAGTTACATCCGTCCAGACGTCATGGCAACATGTCCGAACGCTATTCAGAGTTTAAGAAGACTCTAGCTTTCCTTCGTAGGCACAGAGTAGGAAGACAGCTTGCACCCGTTCGGATGTCAGGGCAACACCGTTCGGATGATGAGATCCTTGATAAGGAAATTGAGTGCATACACTCTACATTCATCCGGACGACAAGGCAACATCGTCCAGACGCAGTCCTTGTTATGGCAATTGCGTGCAAACAGAGTGCAACCGTCCGGACTCTAAGGCAACACCGTCCAGACGTGGCCTTAATATGGAAATGCATGAAGCGCGTTATAGAAAGCCAGTTGCACAGAAGACCGTCCAGACGCTCAATTCTTCCGTCTGGATGCTGCCTGGAGAAATTAGAGATATACTCAATTTAGGTCTTCTTACACTATAAATAGAGGCTGAAAAATGAAATTGACTTCTAAAAATAAAAGGCAAGAGTGTGCAATAGTGTGCAACAAAATATCACAATGCGGAATTAAAAGAGACAAATATTTTGTTGACGAAGTGGAAACTCAATTAAGATAAAAACCACTTCGGGGTAGCCAAACCCAGGATATCCACTATTCAGAAGACAAAGCTAGATACAAAGCAGTAACACTCACATACCCCTGATGCAGTGGTCATACCTTGCTCTCTAACGTGTAACCCAACACGAATGCTTCTCAACCAGGTCTCTTACATGAAGGGGTCTTCAATGGAATCCTTTACCTTAGGGCCGTCCCCTAAGATAGACTTCAGTTGTAGCTAAGCAACAGCACACTTGCAATGGCTTGAGAGAGAACAAATCAGCTCCAATAACTTCTCTAAGCTCTGAAGGAATTCAATATCGAATTCTTGCGGTTCTCAATGCCCAGGGGCCTCTATTTATAGGCTGAGGGTTCAAATGGGCGACTGCTGTAATATGTACGGACGCCATCCGGACGGTGAACCTGAGCCGTCTAGACGGACAACTGTGCGACTAGAATTTCTTAGATTTTCGCTAAAAATCTTTCCTGTTTGAGAGCCGCGTCCGGACAGTGAGACACTGTCGTCCGGACGGTCGCACGTCCGCTACAAGTAATTTTCGTATAAGGCTTCGCGTGTCCGGACTAAGGGGGCATGGCCGTTCGGACGGTTGATCTTCAACACGCAATTTCCATATCTGTGGTGCGCGCGTCCGGACCATGATAGGCAGGTGTCCGGACGGTTGAAGTTAAATCTGCAATTTCCATATCAGATGCACGCGCGTCCAGAAGATGGCAGACTGGCGTCCGGACAGTTGAATTTGAATTGCGATTCTTGCCTTAAGGAGAAGCGCGTTCGGACGGGAATCCACGTCGTCCGGACGGTTTCAGCAATCTTCCCATAAATGAACTTGGAAAGAATCTGAAGCTTGGTCGAATACTGAGAGGCGTCTGGACGGGCTGTTGAGACGTCCGGACGGATGCAAGTTGGAACAGAAGCTTCACGATACAGTGGAGGGTCTGGACGGAAATCCACGTCGTCCGGACGAATGATGCTAGGTCTGTCTGGGCGTCCGCACAGTATGGCACATTGTCCGGACGGATGGAACAGTGGATAGATGAGCGTCCGGACGGGATGGCATGGTCGTCCAGACGGCTAACAGGGAACTGACTTTTCTGACTGCAGAATCTTCTGAAACACTTCTGAATATCAAAATCCCTTGTACAAACAACATCTTTACATACAAGTGATTTTGTCCAAACAGAATGAGGCCAATCACAAACTAACAAACTCCCCCTTTGGCCATTCTGGGACAAAAATCACTTGACCGGTTTGGAAATATATTCCCGGTCCAAAAATAAAAATTACTCCCATTTTTTGTAACAAAGGGACAAAGGGTAAAACAGAGTAATAAAAATTACAACACACGGCGATAAAAATTACTCCACCTAACGGTCTCAGAAGGACCAGGGTAAATAGAGTAATATAAGTCAAAGAGTTTAACAAAACATAGTAAAATATAAATCAAATGTCTCAAACAAAAAGACAAAAAAAAAAAATATAACTCAATCATCCTCTGCCATAGGTGCTGTCCTAGGCGCATCATCCTCATCATCACTACTGCCAGGATGATGATACTTGATGCACTCCCTGAGATCCAGCTGGTTCTGTTCAACCCTCTTGTTGATGGAGTGCACCTCTTGCTGCATGGAGGTGATGGACAGCTGCATGGAGCTCATGCCTCCCTGAATGGTAGCTAAGGCCTCCATTATCTGTGAAAAGTTGATCTCCGGCTTTGAAGGCGGGACTGTCTGAGAGGATGAAGCCATGTCTGGAAATCCAACTGGCATGGCAACAGGGATGGGCACCTCATCATCGGAGTCATCTCTCCGCAGTTGTGCATTAGACTTCATCAAAGTCTGCTTGCTGATGGGCTGCTGAATCTTCATCTTCAGTTCTCCAGTAATGTTGATGCCTGACTGAAGAATGATCTGAGTGAGCAGGCAGCCAAAGGGGAGACCGTTATTACCCTCATCATGGGCCTCCAACATAACGCTCATAATATGCTCGCACAGGCAGAAAGGCAAGCGGAGGTGGGTGGCATAAACGAACTGGGCCTTCTTCAGAATCAGGTCACTGCGCCTGACAACTGGCCATAGGTTGTGCTGCACTATCTTGGCCAGCAAGAGATGAAAGGGAGACAAGGCACCGATCCAGATGGTGGTAGCACGCTCTTCTCCCTGTGGAACTGCATGAAAGAACTCTCGAAGATCGTCCATAGAGGGAGGAAGCACCACCTCATTATAAGGACTGCCAAGCAACAGTGATAATATGCCCGTCAACAGTGGACTGCAGTACCAACCCATGATTGTCGTCTTGCGCCACCTCTAGGTTGGCATAGAAGAGTCTGACCAGCCTGGTGAGGACAATGCAGGCACATGTGCAGAGGTATCCCCAGTGGTAAGTCTAGATAGTCTCATAAATACTATCCAGCGGAGGCACCATGATGTCAGATCGGACCACATTGCGCTCAGCAATGACGATGCGATCCATGATTTTGGTTTGGAGTGCGCTCCTCTCTTCCTCAGTCCTCTGGCGGACCCTACGCTGGGAACTGATTGCAGACATGATGCTGTAAAAAGAAACTAGCAAGAATTTGCAAAAAATAATCCAAAAATATTCTTGTTAGGTCACAACAAAAATTTGGCAGAATGACAGCAGAAAACATCATTATACAATCAAGCCCAACACAACAGAAAAATGCATCTCAAAAACATTCCAAAACAAAATAAAATTCTAACAGTTTAAAAATAACTAAACTGAAAAGAAAAAGATTGGAAAATACCTGGAATGTGAGAGTAATGTGCAAAAAGACAAGAGAAAGCAATATAGAGCCAAAAACTCACTGAAAGTAATGTACAAAATGCCAAAAAGCGAGATTTTGGTGGGGTAGGGTGGATTATGCGGCGCCCAGGGGTATATATAGCTCCTATGGGGTCCTCGTCCGAACACGCGTTGCCTCGAAACCATGCGAACAGGTTGCCCGCATTCGGACGATTTATCCTTACCATCCGGCCGTTGGTTGCCGCGTGCGTCCGGACGTAACCTGATCCCGTCCGGACGACTAAGCTCTGCCCGTCCGGACTCCAAAAAAATATTGTCCGGACAACGAAAATCCACCCATCCGGACGCCAAGAGAGACCGTCCGGACGCTTCACACTGAAAAACAAAAAACTGAGGAAAATTTACAAAAAATCAATTTTTCTCAAGTCAGTTTCAGAACACGCATGTATAATCTACTGATAACACAATCAGAGAGCATCTCAAAACTAAGCAGAGATAAAAAAGAGAGTTGAGATGTTAATCAGCACAAACATTTTCCTAGACAAAGAAAATTCAAATAGACAACTTAACTCATGCAATGCGTGTGTATGTGAAGACTTTAACCCACAAGGTATGACTATCATAGATATGACAAAGGGCAACCAAATTTTCTAGACAAGAGAGAAAATCAATGCAAGATTAGTCAAAAGTCAAACCTTATAACTTACTAGGGCCTAGCCACCTTCATCTGATACACTCCCCCTGAGATGCAGCACCTAAGTGTTTTACTTGTACCATGGAGGACAAGGTAAATTTTACTTGCACATAAAGGGCAAGGCATATTGTAAATACAGCACATAAGCAGTGATTATACAATTTAAAGTGCATGATTTATATGTTTTACTACTTGATTCTCATGGTGCTGCAAGCTAGAGGAAGTGCCAAAGTTTTTAGGTTCTAGGTTCAACTAGCCTGTGGTCAATTTGACCATCTTATCAAAGACCTCTTCCCTTGTCCAAAAATTCTAGAAACACAAAGTCAGAGAAGGAAAGATGTACCTTTAGGGGAGTCGTGGATAGTGCACATTTTTCATCGCATGAGAAAAGAAGCTATCCTACTTTTGCATATACAGGAAAACACTTGGCAAATTATAGTCAGAAACTCTCAATTATATCTAAGCAAAGTAAATTAATACCCAAAGAATTGAGATATCTAGAGAAAATACATGCAATTATCTGTTATGCCAAGAGAAAAGAAAAATCCTGCAAATTCTCCCCAATTTTTTTATTTTTTATTATTATTATTTTTTATTAAAAAAATGCAATATGGAAAAACATCATATGCAAGGCAAGATTAAACCTGATGATGCCAATACAGAAAAACAGTCGCTCGACTTGCTTTTTCTGTCTTCCCCAAAAAGTACCTGCAAAATTCTCTCAAGAGAAATAGGGGGCAAAACAAACCGGTTCCTAGATTGCATAGTAAGCACACAAATATACCAAGTAAAAGTGCAAGCAATCAAACCTGATGCTGTAGGATTAGGAACCAAATCCTAGGCATGAACACCCGAACCTGCTAGGTGCGTCTGTTCCCCCTCATGGGGTGACTGTCCTTCTTAACCCAAGCCTGCCTTCCTGTAGGTGGTTGCTGGCAGGACTGCAACATCCACTTCATCATACTCTGCATCCAGATAGGTGGCTCACTGAGGTACTGCTCTTCTTTCACCTTCTGAGGCCTCCTAAATTGCTTGAATTTGTTCTTGGAGTTGCCGCTGTGATTGGCAGGTACAAATCTTTGCTGAGGCCGCTGATGCTGGGATGCCTGGTATCGTGGTCCATGAGACCAATGAGCTTGATATCTTGGTGCTTGATGGTATGGGGCCTGATACCATGGAGTCTGGAACTGGGCCGCAGGTCTAGTGCCATGATCAGCTTGTCGGGGCACTTCTTTCTTGGCCTTGCTTTCTAAGCTTTTAGGAGGGAGCACTAAGGATGAACATGCCCACTTAGACCGCAGTGATGGCATATGGGAGGTCTTTTGATGGAATGAGGCTTCTGAGTGCCTGGAACATCATCATTGAACTTGTCCTTCCCTTTATCTTCAGCAATGGGGGGAGGTTTTGGGACTGCAGGTTTCACAAATACAGTCTTCGAAGTAGAGGGAGCATCAGAAGAGGGAGCTACATACCCGAGACCAGTCTTGTCAGTTGGGCTCTTCTGGATAGACAGCATACGAGTCAGCTTCTCATCAGTGACTCTTTCTAGCTGGAGCTGCGTCTCTAGTAGCTTTTCCTCGAGCTCTTGTATTCTGAGCAGCAATAAACTCTTCTCAGTTTGCAGACTGTTCAGATCATAGAGGTGCTGCTTCAGACCTTCCCTCAGCTACTCATACTCTATATAGAGTGTCTTGTAAGCCTCCTTGAGCTCTTCCCCATTATCACTATGCTTCGAATAATAAGAGTATTCTTCCTCAACGTGTGGGGCTACAAAGGCCAAAAAAATTTCAAACTCTGGAGCTTCTTCTTCTGACTCATCATTGAGAGTCACATTGTATGCCTTCCCTTTGCCCTTCTTAAGATTCCCGCAATCGGCTCGGATATGCCCAAAACCTGAGCATTCAAAGCATCTGGGCCCTCTGGGATCCTTCTTTTCTTCTTCCTCTGGTTTAGCTTCTCTGGGAGCTTTCTTCACTTTTTCAGAAAACTTCTTTTTGAATCGGTTATCTCTCATAAGTCTTCTAAAATTCTTGGCTAACATAGCCACAACTTTTTCTTCCTACTCAGAGTCAACTTCAGATGAAGCTTCTACCTTTTTCTTGGAAGTTTTCAAGGCAATGGTCTTCAACTTCTTGACCGGGGGCAGAGACAGCTCATACGTTTGAAGAGATCCCACCAACTCTTCAATCTTCATCTCTTCTAGATCTTTGCTTTCTTCAATGGTGGTTACCTTAATCCTGAAATGCTCAGGCAAAGATCTTAGAATCTTTCGGATGAGTTTTACATCCGAGATAGGCTTCCCAAGACTCACCATGGAGTTTCTCAGGTCACTCATCTTGGAGTAAAACTCTCCAAACGTCTCATCTTTCAACATCTTAATTTCTTCAAATTTTGAAATCAACATTTGAAGTTTGGCAGATTTTACATGCCTTCATATGTTGTTTCCAAAATTTGTCATGCTTCTTTGGCTGATTCGCAATTTGAAATTTTTGCGAATTCTAATGGAAAAAGTGCTTGGCACAGAGCATGGAGGGCTTTATCATTTGAAATACATGCGTTTTTTTTAGGGACTAGTTCGAGTGTTGCATCCTCTGGTTTGGTCCAACCAGTTTCAACAATACTCCAACAGTCAATAGATTTCAGAAAGAAATGCATACGTGCATTCCAATAGCCATAGTCTGTACCATCAAAGGCAGGAACAGAATTAAGAGTTTGAGACATTATAATAAATAGAAGTCAAAAAAATATAACACTCAAGAAATTAATCTTCTCAGAGTGTACCAAGCTCTGATACCAATTGAAAAATGAAATTGACTTCTCACAATAAAAGGCAAGTGTGTGCAATAGTGTGCAACAAAATATCACAATGCGGAATTAAAAGAGACAGATATTTTGTTGACGAAGTGGAAACTCAATTAAGAGAAAAATTACTCCGGGGCAGCCAAACCCAGGATATCCACTATTCAGAAGACAAAGCTAGATACAAAGCAGTAACACTCACATACCCTTGATGCAGTGGTCGTACCTTGCTCTCTAACGTGTAACCCAACACAAACGTTTCCCAACCAGGTCTCCTACCTGAAGGGGTCTTCAATGGAATCCTTTACCTTAGGGTCGTCCCCTAAGATAGACTTCAGTTGTATCTCAGCAACAGCACACTTGCAATGGCTTGAGAGAGAACAAATCAGCTCCATAACTTCACAAAATAACTCTCTAAGCTCTAAAGGAATACAATACTGAATTCTTGCGATTCTCAATGCCCAGGGGCCTCTATTTATAGGCTGAGGGTTCAAATGGGCGACTGCTGTAATATGTACGGACGCCGTCTGGACGGTGAACCTGAGCCGTCTGGACGGACAACTGTACGACCAGAATTTCTGAGATTTTCGCTGAAAAATCTTTCCTGTTTGAGAGCCACGTCCGGACAGTTAGACACTGTCGTTTGGACAGTCACACGTCCGCTGCAAGTAATTTCTATATATGGCTTCGCGCGTCCGGACCAAGTGGGGATGACCGTCCGGACGGTTGATCTTCAACACGCAATTTCCATATCTATGGTGCTCGCGTCCGAACCATGATAGGCAGGCGTTCGGACAGTTGAAGTTAAATCCACAATTTCCATATCAGATAAACACGCGTCCGAACGATGGCAAACTGGCGTCCGAATGGTTGAATTTGAATTGCGATTCTTGCCTTAAGGAGAAGCGCGTTCGGACGGGAATCCACGTCGTCCGGACGGTTTCAGCAACCTTCCCATAAATGAACTTGGAAAGAATCTGAAGCTTGGTCGAATACTGAGAGGCGTCCGGACGGGCTTCTGAGACGTCCGGACGGATGCAAGCTGGAACAGAAGCTTCTCGATACAGTGGAGGGTTCGAACGGAAATCCATGTTGTCCAGACGAATGATACTAGGTCTGTCTGGGCGTCCGGACGGTATGGCACATCGCCCGAATGGATGGAACAGTGGACAGATGAGCGTCCAGACGGGATGGCACGGTCGTCCAGAAGGCTGACATGGAACCGACTTTTCTGATTGCAGAATCTTTTGAAACACTTCTAAATAGCGGAATCCCTTGTAAAAACAGCATCTTTACATTCAAGTGATTTTGTCCAAACAGAATGAGGCCAATCACAAACAAACAGAGGCCTCTAGGCATGTATTCTACATAGAATTCGGTATTGAATTCTCTATAGCTTAGAGAGGGTGTTTAGGGAGATATTGTGAAGATCTTCTAGCTCTCAAGCTATTGCCGGTGTGCTGTTGCTATGCTTGTGTTGAAGTCTACCTTAGGAAGAAGCCCTAAGGTAAAGGAATCCATTGAAGACCCCTTCAAGAAGGTGACTTGGTTGGGAGACGTTCATGTTAGGTTACATGTCAGAGTGCAAGATACGATCACTGCATATGAGTATGTGAGTGTTACTGTCTTTGTCTTTGTCTTCTGAATAGTGGATTTCCTGGGTTTGGCTGCCTCGGAGTGGTTTTTCTTTTAATTGAGTTTTCACTTCGTTAACAAAATATCTGTCTCATTTAAATTCCACACTTTTTTTTGATATTTTGTTACACGTTGCACACACACACACACATACCGTAAATTAGAAGTCAATTTGTTTTTCACATATAACCCTTTCCTTAATCCGGAGGTAGAGACATTCTCAAAGCGTTCCGCTTTTGACTCCTCGTCCGGGATTAGATTAGCGGCGAACCTAGGAAGTTCCATGAATTTGGCAGAGTATTGTTCCACCATCATGCTATCCTGGACTAGGTTTTGGAATTCGATGGCCCTTAGTTGCCTTTGGGCTCAGGGAAAGAATCGCCTATTGTATTCAATTTTAAACAGATCCCAAGTAATTATCGTTTCATTTGGAGGTTTTGTTAGCAATTCCTTTCTTGAGGTCCACCACCTTCCGGTTTCGCCTATTAACTTCAATCCAATGCATTGGTACAGCCGAGAATGTTGAACAACACTTCAATATCTGTGAGCCATGCTTCCGCTACGTTGGGCCCTTCTACACCTTCGAACGATCGGAAGTTGTAACTAGAGAAGTCATGGATTGAGCAATATCCAGTTTGCTCGATGGGTTGTGAGATTCATGTTATCACTTTGGTGAAGTGCCTCGTAGTGTCAGCCATGAATTGAAGTAATGCTGGGTGCACTCCATCATAGAATGGTGGAGGTGGAATTCTTCTATTACCATTTTCATGGTGATGTACACCCTAGTTCTTACGACGTTGATGAGGCGACATTTTTTTTGCGCCATACTATTTTGTTAACATCAATAAAGTAATACAATTTATTCGAACCTAATAAAAATTGATTTTTGACCACATAGGAATAGCAAACCTATTGTGGCACATGGATATTTCCTATCAAAATTATTATCTGGCCGGGGGTTGTTCTGTACTATGACATTTATCTTGTTAACTGTGATAAGTAATGTTTATTCAATCCTTTATAAATTTTTCTAAATCATAATCCTGTCATTTATTCAGTAACTTTTGAAAGAATAAATTAATTCAATCATTCACAAGATTACAATACTAAGCCTAAAGATCACATATATTAAAAATATTATATACATATTCTAAAGTGGTGCTCTGTGGCATTATACTAAATGTACATACATATGCATATCACCAACACATATTTTCAAAGTTTCATAAAAGAATTCCATTGTTTCAAAACCTTTTGAAAGCGTATTAGTAATACATGAATGAGTATTAATTCCCACCCCGGAATATGAGTTTAACTACCACATATTCAATGGATTGTTATAAACGAATGAGTAGCCTCATCCTGGAACAAGAGTTTAACTCCCTCATATTCAATGGATTATTTTAGAGGAATGAGATTCTCATTCTGGAACAAAGGTTTTACTCCTTTTATTCATAGGAGAAATAAGAGTTTTACTCCTTATTTAACGGTGTGTCTTCGTTGCTATTAGATAAATGAAACAAACATATGCCTATAATATACGTATATCATTTTCATAAAGCTTTTATTTTAAAGGCATTTTCATCACGTTTAAACATCAGTTCATAAACATGGTAACAATGTTAAAAGTTTATACTTAACACATTTTTCTTTGTTTCGAAATCCTTTCTTAGTCAAAACAGTTTCGTAACATACTTTTTATTTAGCATGCAGACCATACCAATATGTTTCTCATATACATATCATATCAATACTCAATATGCTTTCTGAAATATCTCGCAAGGAAACATACATTTTAGAATCATACAATGCATACATTCATAAAAGCATAGATAGCTATAAAAAATCCTAACTGTAAACAGCAGTTAATAATTTCATCTGTTATATAATTCACACAAAAGCTTTTATAAATTTTATAAAAAATCGTTTGTATACTTATATCTCTTGTGTTATTCCTAGACTTCTAGGGTCAAGTCTAATAGTACTCAGAGCAAACTGCTCTGGGACTAAACTGTAACTTACTTAAGTTGCAGCATGACACTAAGTTTCCGCTGATTCTCAGAGCAAAACTACTCTGATACCAATCTGTAAAGCCCCACTTTTTACAAAAATCGTTAAGTGAAAATTTCGATTTCCACTTGACATTACGACATTAGCAGAGTTAAGAAATTGGTAGCGGATATATATATATATATATATATATATATATATTTCTTAACAAATGGGAAACTATCACTTCAGAGCTGATTGAATAACCTCTTTGTATAAAAATACGAACCATGTGTTCTATTACATTAAATACAATTAAACAATAACATATGTGCTACGTGCAGCACTTAATAATATATAACCATTGTTTTATCCTAATACATACCACCACATAACAAAAGGTCTCATCCTTAAACATAATAATCCAAGTAGTTCCATCCTTTGTTCAGACCAGCATAAACTTGCGTGCGATTGTGGTTATCACCAGAATCTCATGCTGTAAAAATAGTGAGTCAACTGCATCCCATATGTTAGTATTCTATGTTGGCTACATTCTGGATAACAAAAAACACTTTATGTAATGGTTGCAAATTAACAGAATGATCGGTTCTTTTTCAGAGTCTTCATGTATTTAGATAGTGTACATTTCAAAGTATGTGACTGATCACAAGCTTCTAGAAGATGTTCATGAAGATTCCTTACAAATTCCAAGCCAAATCAACCGGTTCCTATGCAACTGTTCGGACGAGCCTTTGAAGGCGCCCCGCAGTGTCTAGCAGATTACGTTGAAGACGTCCGGACGACAAAGCAACACCGTTCGGACGATAGGTCAATCATTATTCAACACGGAGTTTGGATTTCAGAAATTGACACTGTTAAGGAGTCTCTGCAAGCTGTCTGGACGACGTGGCAACACGTTCGGACACTGTCCAGCATTTCAAAATTATCCAGTGTTCTGTTCGAACGCAAAAAGGAGTTATAGCGAAGACCGTCAGGACGCTCGGCCAAGCCGTTCAGACGTGGACCTGATAAGGATAGAATTCCACTGTTTCTGAAAGGATATCACAGAAGATCGTCCAGACGTGGATAACTTTCGTCCGGACGCTCGACAGTCAGAGCCCAAATTTCAGCAAATTTAGGTTTTCTGTAAGCCTATAAATAGAGGGCCCTAGGCTTGTAAATTATATAGAATTCGGTGTTGAATTCTCTTAGTTTCGAGAGGGTGTTTAGGGAGAATCAAAGATCCGCTAGCTCTCAAGCCTTTGCCGGTGTGTGCTCAACAGTTTGTGTGAAGTCTATCTTAGGGGTCGGTCCTAAGGTAATGGAATCCATTGAAGACCCCTTCAAGTAGGAGACTTGGTTGGGAAGCGTTTACGATGGGCTTCGTGTCAGAGTTAAAGCTTTGACTACTGCATAAGGGTATGTGAGTACGAGTGCCTTGTAACTAGCTTTGTTTTCAGTATAGTGGATATCCTAGGTTTGGTTGCCATAGAGTGGTTTTTCTCTTTACAGAATTTTCACTTCGTAACAAATATCTTGTCTTATTTAAATTCTGCATTTAAGATATTTTGTTGCACACAAACACACACACTTGGTTAAATTAGAAGTCAATGTTTATTTTCAGCATAATATAATGACGTAATGATTTATTTAATAATACACAATACTATAACATGATGTATGATGAATTCATATGCATAGTCTTATTAACACTTCTCTTGTACAGTCTCATTAATTAATGTAGATGGATCAATAGATGTCGTGAGACTCTAACTCATGATACGGTCTTATCATTGCCGTGGGTCTTTTATCATCTCCAGTCTTACCATAGATAGTTGCTTGGAGAATTTAACCACCTCTTTTTCTTTCATTAGTACCGTGGACTGTAACCACCTCTTTCTCTTTTATTGGTTTCGTGGACTCTAACCATTCTTTTTTCTTTTATTGGCTCCGTGGACTTTAACCACCTCTTTTTCTTAAACCTTCAGTTTCTCTTATTAGCAGGTTCAAATCTCATGACACTATAATATTTAATTTCATTTCATAAGCAACCTCACAACATCATAGTAATCAATATTACCGTATAATCAAACAAATCAATATCACCACATAATCAAACAAACTAGTATTACCATATAATCAAACAAACCACACTCAGTAAGTATTCTAGTAATACTCACTTACACATATACCTAAACCTAAACAATTGCATCTCATTAAATAAACTTATATTTCATTACATTAAAAAACTCAGTATCACTCTTAGTGAGTAGAATACTCAAAGTTCTTTCCTGCTTCAGTAAGTATTAACAGCTAATTGTTCACTGCAATATATTTTAGTACAAATAATAGTGAATTAGTATAATTAACTAAAAATGCATTTTAACTCTATTGTTATTTCTGACTTTTTAAACCTTAACTTAATCTCCTATTTTCGCTTGAACATTACCACGGCATATAAAATTGGTCCTGAAAAAATAAAGATGACTTCTAATTAACTGTGTGTGTGTGTGTGTGTGTGTGTGTGTGTGTGTGTGTGTGTGTGTGTGTGTGTGTGTGTGTGTGAACAGTGTTTGTGTGTGTGTGTGTGTGAACAGTGTGCAACAAAATATTAAATGCAGAATTTAAAGGAGAGAAATATTTTGTTGTTGAAGTGAAAACTCAATAAGAGAAAAACCACTCTGTGGTAGCCAAACCCAAGAAATCCACTATTCAGAAGACAATGCTAGTTACAAAGTAGTAGCACTCACATACCCTTATGCTGTGGCCGTACCTTAAACTCTAACGTGTAACCCAAGACGAACGCCTCCCAACCAAGTCACTCACTTGAAGGGGTCTTCAATGGAATCCTTTACCTTAGGGCTTCTCCTTAAGATAGACTTCACAGCTGATCAAATCACACACTGGTAACAGCTAGAGAGCTAGTAGATCTTCAACATCTCCCTAAATACCGAATTCTGTAAATTGTACATGCCTAGAGGCCTCTATTTATAGGCTACAAAAGACCTAAATCGAGTCTGAATCAATTTTCTCTAGGTGACGTTCGGACGGCCAACTGTGCAACCAGTTTTCCAAATTCGCTAAAATTCTTTCCTAAATAGAGCCGTGTCCGGACGGTGTTGCCCTAGCGTCTGGACGGTTGCACTTTTACTGCACGCAATTTCCATAATAAGGACTGAGCGTCCGGATAGTGAAGACTGACGTCCAGACGGTTGTAAATCTTTTGCATGTCTTGCCTTATCAAGGATGGAGTCCAGACGGTGTAGACCTGACATCTAAACGTATGCAGCTGTCTTCCCATATCTGTGTCTGAAGAGGAAATCCGATTTCTTGTCGAACACTGAATAGCATTCGGACGGTATTGCCATGTCGTCCAGGCCGATGCACTGGAATGTTGGAATCTTCTCGAACTCTGAAAAGTGTCTAAACGTGTTGCCATGATGTCCGGACGGATACAACCTTGAACTGTTCGGAGCTTCTCGACCCTGATGGGAGTCCGAATGAAAAGATCTTGTCGTCCGGACGGATGTTGCTTGACTGATGAGCGTCCGGACGCTTTACTATGCCGTCCTGATGGTAAACTGGGGATCCGACTTTTGCTGAGATGTAAACTGCGTAGAGTCTTCCTAAAGTCCAAAAATTGCCTTCTTGATGCTTATGACACTGATACTTGTCATATTAAGGCCCTTTTCATATTGGAGAAATAATCTTTGAATATCTGAAGACTCTAAAATATACGGCATCCTTGTTAAAGTAGCAACATTACATGAAAGTGATTTTGTCAACAAAATGCAGCCAATACAAAAACTAACAAACTCCCCCTTTGGCCATTCTAAGACAAAAATCTCTTGATCGATTCCCGGTCCAAAAACTAACATACTCCCCATTTTTCTCTCAAACGGACAAAGGGTAAAACAGAGTATGAAAACCATAGTGATATAATACTCCCCTTTGATATCTCAATGGGACAAAGGTAAACAAAGTATAGAAAATTCACACACAAAAACGTTCTAAAATCCAAAACAATAGGAATAATAGAGAAGAGTCTGCAAGTGTCCCAAAAGAGAGGAACAAAAATCCTCCAAGTACCAAATCCTGCTAATCCACTGAAATCAGGTGACGGAGAGAAAGCTGCACAAAAAGCTAGATTTGTACTACTTCGGCTTCTAGCTCTGGAAGTTGGAAACCATGGACTGAAAAACCTTCAATTTCTTGATTTTACAAAATATGAACCTGGTTATCTGCAGATTGACATCCTCTAAGCAACTGGTCTGCAAGATAAAAGAGGAGATTCACCACTGAACCTCTAACTGATATAGATCTTAGGAAGATGCTACGAAAGGCTCTGCATGTGCAGGGGAAAAGCTTATCTAAAACTTGAGACCTTTGGAAATATGAACATATGACTTCAACAACAGTCTGTTTTCCAAAACATCCATATTTCAAACACTATGTTGAGAGTTGCTGGATGACATATTCTTGAACCAAGATTAAACAAAAATATCTCCAAAAATACCATTACCAAGAAAAATCAGATCCTGTTAGTTCCAAAAACAATGTGGTATTTATAACGGTTGTCAAATGGATGCCAAAGAAAAATATAAGCAATGCAGCAATTCATAAGGCATAAATATATCAAGATCAACCCAGCACACTAACAAAATAGGTTTTTCATGCACAATATCTCAAGAAAATATCTCAATCAACAAATATTCCAATATTTTAAAGGGACAAAAACTTTAAAGAATAAAGGAAGACACAAAGAAGATCCTGGAATGAGAAGAAATGTGCAAAGAATGCCAAAATCTTGAGAAAAATCCGCGAGAAAAATGTACAACATGACATGATAAATCAATAAAAATGCAGAGATGTGTGTATGGCAGACAAAGAGACGCAAGTCTTAAACCTGTAGAGATCTCGTTCGGACGTGTCACTTAACCATCCGGACGGCTACTGCTAAGTCAACGTACGTCAAGAATGCTCTCGTTCGGACGCTTCACACTAAAAATCTGAAATTGGAGAAAGATTTGTAGAAATATATTTTTTCCTAAAGTTAGCTTCAGAACATGCATATATAATCAACTGATAAAGTAGTCAAATAACATTGCAAAAATATGTAAAGATCTAAATGAGTGTTAAGTATTCAATAAGCACAAATTTCGCTACAGATAGAAATTTAAATAGATTACTCAACTCATGCAATGCATGTATGTGTGTGTGTGTGTGTGTGTGTGAAAGCTTTCTCAATAAGGTATGAAGTTCACTTATATGACTTAAAGCAACCGAATTTTCTAAACAAGAGAGAAAATCAATGATAGATCAGTCAAAAGTCAAACGTTATCCTACTAGGGCCTAGCTAACCTCATTTGATATGCTCCCCCAAAGATGCATCACTTTTCTTTTACTTAGTCCTTTAGTGACTGTCTATTTCTGCAATGATTTAGTCACTGACTGTTTCTATAGGGACAAGTTCAATAACAGATTTATAGCACAAAAGCAGTGGATCTTTTTATTTATCCATATTTATTCATTTTTTGAATACTTTTTATCACTTGGTGCTGCAACCTAGAGAGAATGCCAGAATTTTTAGATTCTATGTTCAACTAGCGAGTTGGTTAATTTGACCATCTTAGCAAAACAATCTCTCTTTTATTATAATTTCCAGAAGCTAAAAATCAGAGAGTAAAAAGAAATGTACCTTTGGATAGTGCACAATTTTTCATCGCATGAGAAAAGCAACTATCTATCATTAAGATGCAACAAGAAAACTAAGCAGATATCAGGCATAAACTCTCAATCATATATAAGCATATTTAATCAATGCACAATGAACTGAGATATCAGGCAAAAATACATGTAATATCTGAAAAAGCTATCAAAAGAAAAAATAAAATTCCGCATCTTCTCCCCAAAGTTTTTTTTTTTTTTTTTTAAGTTGAAAAATAAGACTGAAAAACAACAAGGACATGCTTATGTAAAATGAAATAACATCTAGTCCCAACATGTAAGGTTAAATCAAACCTGTCCTCAGGGAGAGAGGTTTAGAAATACCAAGATAGAAAAGCAGTAGCCTGACGTGCTTTTAACTGTCATCCCCAAAAAAATATCTGCAAAAGTTTCTCAAGACAACAAGAGAAAATATGGGGATAGAATAATTGGTTCCTCAAACAAAATGCAAGGCATGAATAAGATATGGCATGATAAACAATGCAATACAAACATACCTGACTTGCACTAGGATTTAGGAACAAAAATCCTAGGCATGATGAGACTACACCTCTACTAGGTGAGTCCACTCCCCTTCAAGGGGTGAATGTTCTCATCATTCCTAACCCATACCTGCTTGACCCGTGGTGGTGGTTTGCAAGTCTTGTCCATGTTGTCCATTATTTTTAGCATACCTTGCATCAGGCTTAGCAACCCTTCATAGCCATGGTTGCTGTTGGGCTTCTGTGGCTTTCTCTTGTAGAGCATTGATTTATTCTTCTTTGGTTTGCCACTCTGATTGGCAGGAACAACCTTCTGCTGATGTTGTGGAGCTTGATGTGTCGTTGAAGGTAGAGTGCCTGATGTAGCTTTTGTTAGCAGCTTCCTCTAAACCTTCATCTTGTGATCCTAGAGCTGTGGACACTTGGATCGGATGTGACAAATGATGCTACAGTGATGACAGGTGGGCAGCCTTCTTTTGTTCGAATGCTTATTGACAGTCTCTGCAGATTTTAGGTTAGCATTCTTACAAATAACATTGTCCTTACCTTTTATATGTCTCCTATGTGTAGGGACATATTTAGATGAAGAAGATTCTTCAATTTTACCTTTCCTCAAAGCATCCTGCTTAATCCAAGACCTGTGGAATTTTAACAAATAACAATTTGGTTTAATACAACCAATCTTCCTACAATTATGACAAGTAGGAACAAATTTACCTTGTGTTCCAAATTCCTTGGATTTTGGCATCACATGATTATTTAAGCAAGAATTATCTAAACAAGTTGTATCTACTATCACATGCTTAATATCAATTGTAATATCCCAGATTTTTTTTTAAGACATAATAATAATAATAATAATAATAGTATATGTATAAATACAACTTAGTAAGTAAGTAACTTACTCAATAAGTAGAAAAAAAAAAAAAAAAATCGAACAACTTGTCATGCAAGTTGTTTCCTTCTTTTCTTTCTTCCTTATATTCTTTCTTCTTCTTATCTTCTCTTCCGACGAGATACAGAGAGACCGAAGAGAGTGAAATCGAGAGAGATGAGATACTAAGAAAGAGAGAGATCAGAGAGAGAGTGAGATTGAGAGAATAAGAGAGATGAGACTCGGGAGAGAGAAATCTATTCCTTTTCCCTTTCTTATTCCATCTTCTTTCTAGTTTCTTCCTTTTCTTCTTCTATATCCGAAACCCATGGAGAAATCAGAGAAGAGAGGGAGAAATCAGAGAAGAAAGGGAGAGATCGTGAGAGAGGGAGAATCACTGAGAGAAATTGAGAGACCGAGAGAGAGAGATTCAGAGACTGATCGAGAGGGAGAGAACCCGGGTGAGACCCGACCAACCCAGACCCACGTTCGTGGGTCAGCACCGATAGTCGACCGGAAGCCCGATTTCAGGAGGGTCGACGGTGGGCTGACAGCGTCGTCCAGCAGAGCAGGGGCCGAGAAACCCGTGACCGTTGAACCCAACGGCGTCGTCCAGTAGAGCGGAGGCTGTTTTCCGGCGAGACAAGTCGATTTCCGGTGGAACCCAGGGCGAGTTCCGGCCAGCTGTAGAGGACCCGTAGCAGACCCATGCTAAAACAGTACCGGTTTCCGGTGGGTTCGTGGTGGGGAAATTTTCCGGCGACCCGAGTCCGTTTTCCGGCAAAATCAGAGATGATTTTCGGTGGGTTTTCTCAGAAATTCTCTGGGTAATCTCTTGTAATTTTTATGGGTTTAATTTCTTGATTTTTCCTCATTTCCAATTGTGGATATTTTGGATAGATTGTGTTTGATTTGCTATGGGTATTATTCTGAAAATCTTGATGAGTTGTGAATGATCGGCTTTGCCTTCTGTTTTGGGGTCCCTGTTTCGGCTAGCCATGTGGGTGTGTGTTGTGTTTTTGGATAATTCTCTTAACGGCCAAGTACCCCTGTTTTGGAAATGATCTCCCCTGTTCCAGCCACAGTGTTTTGGTGAGGATCTATGTGATTTTGTGTTATTAATAGATAAATTGGATGTATAGAATTTCTTGTTATTTTGGGTGTTGACCGATTATCAGTTTTGAGTGTTTGGGTTAAAGATTGATTCCTAGTGTTTGATGATTTTCTGGGATTGTGATTATTGTTAATCTTTGGGTTCAATTCGTTTGGAATGGAAGTCTGATTTCTGGTTGAAGTTGATTGGGTATTTTCTGGATTGTGTTTGTTGGTCGGCTGGACTGTGTTTTGGGATTGAGGAAGATGTCAGTGAATAGGTGTGTGAAATGAGTATCGGCCGTGTCCCCTGTTTTGATTTAAGGTTTATGAGGTGTGATTATTGAGGTCCCTGTGTGTTGATCTTGGCTGAAATACTGTCCTTTGGTAATGGGTATTCTGATTTTGAGGTTAGAATAGCTGAATGAATATTTAAGTGTTAGTAACCGGATCAGTGATGAATTTTTAAAGAATAGATTTCCTATGTTGGCCATATGGTGTTTTGGAGATTTGTTTTAGGTTGTTTAAAATGAATAGATTTTGGAATTTTATTTGGAGGTATTTGGCTAGATTATTAAGTGATATATATATATTGTGTTAAATTGGAATGGGTTAAATTTAGTTCTAATGGATTGCTAACTGAAATTAAGTCCTTAGGGGGCTTTTATTGTAGATTAGTTATGATGTGAGGTATTATTTGGATTAGTGTAGGTGTGTGTTATGTTTATTTTAATTAAGTTTTAGGCTACAAATTCTAGAATATTCTTCTAAGCTTTTTCTTTCAATTTATTTAGGTAAAAGCTCGATCCCGATGCTAATGGAAGTCCAGGTAAGGGGATACAACACCGAAAAACCCCCAACAAGATTTTATTACAAATCTTTTGAAAAAGTGTTGGGGAATTTTACAAAGTGTTGCTCATGTGATTTTAATGCCAAGTTTTATTACTCATATGTTATTATTCAAGAATTTTGTGCATAAATTACAGTTACGAGTAAGAGCATTTTTAAAGATATAATTTATGCATAATTACAGATATGATTAAGAGCATTTTAAAGTTATGATTTATGCATAATTAAAGTTATGATTATGAGCATTTCAAAAATTATGAATTATGCATACTCAGAGAAATGATAAAGAGCATTTCAAGAATATGATTACAGAGAATTCCAAAGTATATGATTCTATTAATGAATACAGTTTTGAAAGAAAAGAGAATCTAAAGTTAAATTCTGCACATGACTACAGTTATGAAAGCGGCTCTTACAGTTTTGAAATAAAGTATACAGATAAAGCAGAGCCTACAGTATTACAAAAAAGTTCATGTGCAGTAATTGTTTAACCCTGAGGCACTATTACAGTTAGGATTGGTACCCATAGGGTTGTAGCGCCCCAGATTTTAAGACATAATTATAATGGTTTAAATTAATTTTAAAACATTTTTATAAGGAAAAAGAATAACTACGATTATTTATGAAAATAAATATGTATTTTTGTTTGCAATTTGATAAAAACTCAAAACAGACCTTAAACTTTGGAATAACGGAAACAGGGTCAAACGAACTCCGTTTTGGTTGATTTAAAATTATGAACGCTCATCTTGAAGTCCTCTAGCTACCCTCCAAATTTCATAATTTTTGGACTTTATTTGGTACCCGAAAACATCCGTCAAAAACACAACCCCTGTTCTGGACGGAAATTCACATTATTCATTATTGGGCCATCTTTGAACTTAACCCAACCCATTCCAATTGCTATCCACAAATCCAACCCATCTATCACATGTTATCTTCCTATGATCATGATGATTACATGAGTCACCACCCAACTCAACATGTGAAAGACCTATTTTTATACCATAAGAATACCATTAATAAATGTGTGTTTAATCATTTTAGTTGGATGATTAAATATGATAGTGGAAGATATAATGATTCAACACCTAGTGCAACATTCCACTACATTTATTCTCTCCTCCTCTCATGATGAAAGAATAAAAGATGTCTAGAATAGAATCTAGAGCAATCATAAAATGAAAGTAGTCTAAACAATATCTTGTTTTAACTTGTCAAAGTAAACCAGAAACTTTGATTGACCAAAACTCAGTCATAACGAACTCGGATTGAGTTGGACCAAAAAGAGAAAGTGTTCATCTTGACGTCATGTATCTACCCTCAAAATTTCACAGCGATCGGAGTAGTTTTGACCATCAAAACGTTGCTTGGAGTAAGCTGGTCTCTATTTGGACGAAAATTCATATAGCATTACTTAATACTTCCTTTGATTGTCAACTCATCACCCACTTCTCCTAATTTGTGCACTATCTCCCTAGTGGCCAAGCCATCATGAATGAGAGAGAGAGAGTTGGCTTAAATTTCATTTTCTTTAATGATAATGCAAATGCACTACCTTAGTGATGATGAAACCCACTTGCATTGGATGCACCAATTCTCATCCATTGGATCAAAACCTATCTACTTGATCCTAACCATTCATTCTCCTATAAATAAGCATGCAAGGCTCCTTGTTTTCCACACTCCTTCCTTCTTCTCTCTTCTCCCTTCTCCTGCTTTGTTGTTCTTCCTTTGCTCTCTTTTAATCAAGAGACGTAGAGATACTGAACAAGAGAGTGTGAGACCGTGAGATTGAGAGAATTACAAGGGAGAAAATCATGAGAGTAGGAAAAAAAAAAAATACAGAAAGAAACCCGTCTCCGGCAGAGTTTTCCGGTGATTTTCCGGTGATTTTCCCGTGACCGAACTCATCGTTTTCACTAGATTTTCTAGTGAAAATTCTTATTTAATAAATCAAGAAACTATACAAAGCCCGATCCCGATATTAAGGGAAAATCCAAGTAAGGGAATCCTTTACCCCTTCTCAAATTATTATATTATTTTAATTATTCCTTTATTTGCAAAATTTCGAATTGATTATTTTGATTCGGTATTTCAAATTATTAAATTATTTTGTTTATATAAAGGATTTGTTGGTTTTGATGTGAAAATTTTTGAGTAAAAATAATATTCTTGAAATCGTGATTTTGAGTAAAAAACCCTCCAACACGTTGCCCTAGATATACTAGTAAAGAATGAGAAAGTTTTGTGAGAAGATATACAAGAAAGTATGAGAAAGTTTTGGGAGAAAACTCTTTGAGTTATATATAAAGGAGAAATATTTTTGAAAAGGGCACGTGTGTGGAGGAGACTATTATTTGGGCCCTAGACCCGCAGAGATTCGAGACCCTTCAAGATTTAGCTCGGTACCGTAGCTCGAGATGGAAGCGCACCCGCTGGTTCGCTTAGTGACAGCGGTATCTGTCTCTATGTCAGTCTAAGTGCACTTCAATTAATTAGCTGACGGGGGTGGGGCCTGTGGCCACAGGTAAACCGCGTTACTCACCCAAGGTCACAGCAACGACCGCGCAACCCTACGTACACAGGGCGTAATAGTGTATTGGGCATACTATGAGTAATGATTATTTCAAATATATTTATATATATTATCTTGTGTATAAAAAGGGAGTTTTTTGACAATTGTTTGAAGATTTTCAAAAGAATTTAACTCAACTGTTTTATGGTTGAGGATTCCTTACTGAGCATGTTTTTTTGTGCTCACCCCTTATTTTGTTTTTGTTTTCAGGTTATGAACAGAGAGACGTAGGTGGCCGGAATGGGATCTAGGAATGCATTAGGACATTTCATTTATATTACCCCATAATTTTCAGTTATTGTATTTTTACAATTAAATGACCGTTTCCGCATTTATTAAAAACTCTGAGATTTTGAAACCATTATTATTTTTATTAGCATACTAGTTAAGATATTTGGCAGACCTTACGAATCTTTGCGGTTTAAAGAGAAAAGTGACGAACCTAACCCATAGCGGTTTGGGGGCGTTACAGTTTTGGTATCAGAGCAAAGGTTATAAGGTTCTGTAGACTTTAGGAGCTAGATCATTAAGATAGACTTAGTGGGGTAATGGGAAATCACATTCCGGCCTAGCAGAGTCCGTCCTTTCTTGTTTTGTATTCAGTGCTAGGGAATCATTCCCTATTTTTTTTTTTTTTAACACCTCGCTAAGGATTGCAGGGGAACAACGGAATACTACGCCTGCACGTGTATATACCCTAACTCCAGATGATGTAGTCGCGTCAAACGAAGTAGTGACGGGTACACTTTTGATTTCATTCCACCAGGTTACTGTACTCTTTGACTCTGGTACAACGCATTCATTTATGTCATACTCTTTTTCACGAGACTATAACTTGATGTCTGAGTAGTTAGATGTAGACCTAGCAGAAGCTACCCCTGTAGGGAATTGCATCATAGCAGTTTGACTTTGTGAACCCTAGGATTGATCTTATTAAGGTTGAAGTCTCTAAGTTGGAATCAATACTAAGGAGTAAGTTATGATCAGTATCAAAGTATGATAGTTTTCAAGACCTGTTTAACTAAGTGTTAAGTTGTACAATCTTTCTCGAGGAATAGCAAATTGCATCGGTTATAAACCAACTTGTTTTGGATGATTAGGTATTGATGACCACAATATTTTGAGGTATAGTCATGATTTATGAAATGCTTTTAGAGATAAAGATTATAGAAATTCGGATGCTTAATAACTTGGCAGATTTATGGATATTAAGTCAATAAATATATTAAGCATCACGTAGATATTTTATGTGCTTAGTGATAAATATTGAGGTTTAGAGATTTCTTGATTTACTATAGGATGTAAACAAAGATATCTATGATCTTGAATATAGTATCCTTTTGAAGATGGACACTTAATCTATAGATGCGGATTCATGTGTTTTAAGGACATATAAGGAAATAAGTTGATCGAGTAAATTGATGATATTTGAGACAATTATATTCTTGTGATCAGATAACTTTAGTGAAGTTAGAATATATTGAGAAATTATTGGAGTTTTCTAGAGGATAAGATAATCCACATGATAAGATGAATCTTTCGGAAGATCTTAAGTTTGAGAAATGCTCTAGTTATCAATTTGAGGATGATTGAGGTAAACCATATCTTGATTTATAGATTGATACTTAGTGTAATTTCCTGATGTGATTTTCATATTTGAGGTCTAAGGAATAAACATATATGGAGAATAGGTTATGATATACCACTTATATTGATGCCTAGTTGAATTTTAGAAAATGTGAGTAATGCTATGTGAAGGACAAAAGGAAGTTGTTCCTAAATCAGGCTACAGGAGTATGATAATTGATTATTAGATGTTGATAACACATTGATTTTTGGAGATGACTGATTTATATATATTTGAGGAAATTAGTTGATCAAATGATTTAATGATTTTTGGAGAGATTATTTTCCCTATGCATCTGACGAACTTTGGAGAAGTTTATATATATTTGAGGTCTTTATGGAGCTTAAGTCAAATAAAATTTTGATCATGTGATTCATTGATTCTCTTAGATATCCTTGCTTGGCAGATAAGTTTATAATTAGCAGATCTGAGTATTGATTGACTGCATAACTAAGTTGGAGTAATACTTAGATTTTAATCTATTGCAATTTGAGGATGATAGTAATTATGCAGAAATAGAGAGAAGAACATAGTACCATAAGGATTATACCCGAGTTTAAGATCATAGTTCAAAAGATTACAGACATATTAGATGATAAGAATAGTACATAGAGAATAATTATTGTCTTACAAGATGAACCACTTTAGATTTAAGAAAAAAACCATGGACTTGCAAATCGGACCGTTTCTGCATCATTCCCGGAGAGTTAGGTATGCTTATACCTGCGAGTATTTCATAGTACTGCAGTTAGTTATTTATTTTAGTTAATAAAGAACTGCTAGATCAAATAGAATACCTGGCTAAACCTCAGAGCGGAAAACCCTAAGATCTTGGACTGCACGCAAGAGGTCCTGGTATTGTTCTTGGAGACGATTAGTGTTCTGCTCCAAGTCAGCATACCTCTTTTCCAAGTCTTTCGCATACGAATCTACCACCTTCTTCAGCCTTTTATTCTCTTGTTGAAGAACCCGATTTCTTCGCCTAAAATCTATATACATTCGCTGCAAAGTCGAAATTTGAGCTTGCAGCGTTTGAACTTCATTTCCCCGGACTTGGAGACGCCGAGCCATATTTGAAACCGAAGAGGCACCCTGAATACTGAAAGCCAAAGAGTCATTGATGGCTTGAGCATCCGTCCTATCCGCCAACAACTTTTCATCTCGAGGAGTTATGATGCCTTCAGCCACGGATGCAGCTACTGCATCATTCAGCATCACCGACTCATTTGTCAGAAGAGGACCTCTCTGAGATAGGAACAAGGGACGCCAAATTTCTGGTACTACAGGCGCATCATTTAGATCAAAATTATTTTGAGAGGATGAAGAAGCCATTTTGGAAAAAGACTAAGGAAATGAAGATATTCCTCAAGGACCTGAAGGAGTAAAGATAGAAATGAGGCTGTTGTTTGAAAGATCTGAAGGAAAGGAAAAAGGATTTAATCAGTGAACGAGACGCAATCTAATCAAACGTCATTCTGAGCGTAGCTGCCACTAACACTAGTAGACAACTCTCGAATCACGAGCTCTCTTCTTTTCAACTTTCACCATTTTCACCTTCTCGAATTCCGAATTCACCCAAGACTTTTCCGGATTTCTCGCCGCACCTTTCGTGCCTAGCAGACGTGGAAGAGCATTCCGAGAAAAGGATGGAGATATTGCGATCCACTGTCGGCACCACTTGCATCGACCCTTCTCAAATTTTCTCTATAAATTCGCTCATCTTCTCCATTGCAAAGCACACCTTTGAGTTCTCAACTCTTCAAGCTTTGAGAGCCAAAAATTTTCTTCTGGTCTGAGCTTTCATCACTTCCTGAGAGGGAAGATGAAAATTTCATAACCAATTTACAAGCCTAAAGTTAGAAAAATGCAGCATCAAAATCAGATTCACAAACACAACGAAGCAAGATTATTTTTGATCATATCATCCAGAAGCAAGATTATCATTGATCACGCTTCTGAGATGAAGTATCTTTCTCTTCCTTCGCATCACCATAAACATTTCTGGCATCTACTTTCAATCCGGTGATGGCGATCTGTGACAGAAGAGAGAGAGCACCACGATATGAGTACCGCACTCATATCCTTTCCGGATTGCTTGCCTCGCCTTCCTCCTTCCTGGTTTCCATGTTTCTATTTGGCAAGCTTTCCACCAAGACTATCTGGAAAACATCTGCACAAAGGAAATGTTATACAAGAAATTTTTCCTGTAATGAGGATTTCTTAAATGAAGTTTAGATTTTCAATTATGATGATGTTTTGAAGTATGAATATGATATGTTTTGGCTGATTCGAGTACTTTTGAGTATATTGAAATTTTGATGAACTGTCGGGATTCTAAGGAAAGATTTCAAATCGGATTAATATAGGATGAGTTTGAGGTTTAAAAGATTAATATCAATTCTATGATAGTAGCCAGTGATTACGGATTTTGAGGATAGGTTAATATTTTAAGGCAATTCTGAATTATGGAACTAGAAATATATGATTTTGTTATTGGAAGAATTTTGGTGTTATAGGAATATGATTTGCATAATTATTGTTGGAAAACAACATGTTATGATTAAATCCCATTTTGAGGTTTATTTGGACCAGAATAATTTTTATGGGATAATACTGTTTCTGACCAGAATCGTGATGATTGTAATGTCAAATGTGGAGACTAGGTTTCGATGCATTTCTGATATTGAGGCTTAGTTGATTTTTGGAAAGTGAGAAATACTACATGGCAGTAAATGGAATCAATTATATATCAGCTAATATGATTAAGGAAACTAATTATGTTATTTGAGGATTAATCTTTGGATTGTGAAATTTGCTGATTTACAGACTTGATGTTCATACTGGATGATCTTAGAATTTCTGCATATTTATTAAATATTAAGTATACCGTTGATGATTAATTGATTTATACTTCGAGGTTAAATCTTGTAATGGAATGCAAGGATATTGCCTGATTTATAATTTGAGGTTTACCTATGATTGGAGACAAGATTTGGAAAATGATAGTGTCTTACACACTTTTGTTGTTAAAAGAAATCATGATTACAAGATCTGATCTTAAGCCTTTATACCTTTGTCATGATATTAAGGATAGTTATGATTGATTTGATTTACGTGTCTAGGATATGATCTATGTTTTTGAAGTTTGAAGAATTAAGACTGTCTTACTTGAGGATAGGAATAGTTGGATTTAGAAATAACGTTTAAGGATTTTCTAATGGAAATGGAAACGATGTGGATAGTGATGGTTACATTGGAAGTCATAGTTATGACAAGATGGTATAAGTATGCATTAGTTTCTTTGTTTGGGGAAAACTTTATAGCTTTCGAATTTCGAGGATGAAATTCTGTTAAGGGGGGAAGAATGTAGCGCCCCAGATTTTAAGACATAATTATAATGGTTTAAATTAATTTTAAAACATTTTTATAAGGAAAAATAATAACTACGATTATTTATGAAAATAAATATGTATTTTTGTTTGCAATTTGATAAAAACTCAAAACAGACCTTAAACTTTGGAATAACGGAAACAGGGTCAAACGAACTCCGTTTTGGTCGATTTAAAATTCTGAACGCTCATCTTGAAGTCCTCTAGCTACCCTCCAAATTTCATAATTTTTGGACTTTATTTGGTACCCGAAAACATCCGTCAAAAACACAACCCCTGTTCTGGACGGAAATTCACATTATTCATTATTGGGCCATCTTTGAACTTAACCCAACCCATTCCAATTGCTATCCACAAATCCAACCCATCTATCACATGTTATCTTCCTATGATCATGATGATTACATGAGTCACCACCCAACTCAACATGTGAAAGACCTATTTTTATACCATAAGAATACCATTAATAAATGTGTGTTTAATCATTTTAGTTGGATGATTAAATATGATAGTGGAAGATATAATGATTCAACACCTAGTGCAACATTCCACTACATTTATTCTCTCCTCCTCTCATGATGAAAGAATAAAAGATGTCTAGAATAGAATCTAGAGCAATCATAAAATGAAAGTAGTCTAAACAATATCTTGTTTTAACTTGTCAAAGTAAACCAGAAACTTTGATTGACCAAAACTCAGTCATAACGAACTCGGATTGAGTTGGACCAAAAAGAGAAAGTGTTCATCTTGACGTCATGTATCTACACTCAAAATTTCACAGCGATCGGAGTAGTTTTGACCATCAAAACGTTGCTTGGAGTAAGCACAGATGGAGGTTTAAAGAGAAAAGCCATAGGTCTGTGTGACAAAAGCCAACGTGCTCCGCTCACGGGTAACAGCGGTTTAGAGTCTGTAAAGGGTTAAACCACAGATGGAGGTTTAAAGAGAAAACTGATAAAAGAATTTACTGAATCATTAGAAAATCTGTTTAATTGTTCACCTTGTTAATCTACATAAACTGTCATTCTTATACCATTATTCATATTCTTCAAATTCTATTTGATTGTTCATATGCTATGCCACCTGTCCTAAAACAATACATTTCATTTATGAATCATGCTTTAATATGTGTTTTCTTATAAAACATAAACAGCCTAGCATAACACTTCTCAGACAATTTTCATAATTTGAATCTCCAACTTATACTCAGTCTAAAATCACATATCATATTCATACTCTTAAACATCATCGTAAATTTTAATATACTCAAAAACATTTAATTCATCTAAAATAAATTAAAATCAACATACTATTGGGTTATGTTATAAATCAATTTACATTATACAATTCATTATATGTGAAATTAATTCTTATTAGTAAGTGGAATAAATCTGTCATTATGCATGACTAAAGATTATGGCATAAAGGTTTATAACATGTTTTATTCCCCTGGTGTTGTATTTTCCTTACTGAGTTGTCGAACTCACCCCTTTTTCCTCCACCCCTTTCCAGATGACAACAGTAAGACAGAGTCTTTTCTTGTAAAGGCGTAGACCTCATTGAGAGCGATAGTTCGTGATGAACCGGCCAAACCCTAGTTGCATAGTATGTTTTGTTTTATTGGAGTTCATGACCTTGTAAAGGATCATTAATAAAATGGTATAAAAATAGGAAGTTTGAAATTTTCTAGTTGTAAATGCACGCTTTTGTTTAAAATGTTTGTTTTTAGCACTCAAACTCACGTTTCCCTTATTTTCCAAAAATGGGGGCGTGACATCAATAGAACCTAAATCAAAATCAGAAGCATGTGAAGTTGAAGTACTCAAATCATCAACAATTAAAGATGGCTTGTTAGAAATATTTGAATGAATACAAACCATGCTTTTCAAATTATCACTAGAGAATTTTTCCAATTTATTCTTAAGTGCATCAATAGTATTAAGCAACATGATATTCTCATATTTCAAAGAGTCAATCAAAACATGTGATTCAAATAACAGAATAATCAAAGACTCTTTTTCTTGCTTTACCTTTTTAAGCTCTTTATGAGAAACTTTAGAATTTTTAGCATTCTTCAATTTATCAAAAACCTTAAAGAGCTTAATATCATAATTCTCTTTAGATAATTGAGAAGAATTCATGATAAATGGTGTTGTTAGTTTGTAATTGGTTACATTCTGTAGGTCAAAATCATTTATATGTAATGATGCTTTCTAACAGGGATTCCGCTATTCAGAAGTGCTTCCAGAAGATTCTACACAGTTTGCAAGGTAGAAAACTCGGTTCCTTGTCAGCCGTCCAAACGACGTGTCATACTGTCCGGACACCCATCTGTCCAAAGTGCCAGCCATCCGGACGATGTATCATACCGTCTAGACTCCCAGCTGTCCCAAGCATCATCCTTCCGGACGACGAGAACTTTCCATCCGGACCTTCCCCTGTGTCGAGAAGTTTCGAATTGCTCTAGTTTGCATCCGTCTGGACGTTTCAGCAGCACTTTCGGACGACTCTCAGCGTTCGACAAAGCTTCAAAATTTCTTTGCAAAGCACAGTTATGGGAAGATCGCTACAACCGTCCGGACGACGTGGATTCCCGTCCGAACGCGCTCATCCATAAGGCAAGTATTGCAATTCAAATCCAGACATCTGGACGACTGTCCTCATGGTCCGAATGCGCATGCATCAGATATGAAAATTGCGTGCATCAAATCAACTGTCCGAACGATCATCCCCCTGGTCTAGACGCGCGAAGCCTTTATATGGAAATTACTTGCAGCAGAAGTGTGACTGTCCGGACGACAGGGCACCACCGTCAGGACGCGGCTCAAAAAAAGGAAAGAATTTCAACGAAATTCTCGGACAATTGATTGAACAGTTGTCCATCTGGACGGCCCATGACTGCCGTCCGGACGGCGCCAAGTTTTTATCAAGCCAGACGTTCATTTGAACCGTCAGCCTATAAATAGAGGTCCCTAGGCTTGAGAACAGCAAGAATTTGGTATTGAATTCCATTAGTGCTTAGAGAGCTATATTGTGAGATTATTGAGCTGAGTTGATCACTCTGAAGCCATTGCTGTGTGTACTGTTGTTGCGCTTAATCTGAAGTCTATCTTAGGGGTTGACCCTAAGTAAAGGATTCCATTGAAGACCCCTTTAGGTAGGAGACCTGATTGGGAGGCGTTCATGTTGGGTTACACGTTAGAGTGTAAGGTACAACCACTGCATCAGGGGTATGTGAGTGCTACTACTTTGTAACTAGTCTTGTCTTCTGAATAGTGGATATCCTGGGTTTGGCTGCCCCGTAATGGTTTTTCTCATATTGAGTTTTCCACTTCGTTAACAAAAATTCTAGTGTTATTTAAATTCCGCACTGTTATTATTTTGTTAACACTTTGTGCACACATACACTTAGAAGTCAATTTCAATTTTTCCTTTGGTATCAGAGCTTGGTACACTCTATTGAGATTAATTTCTTGAGTGTTATTTTTTTGACTTCTATCTAAAAATGTCTCAAACTCTTAATATTGTTCCTACCGTTGATGGTACGAACTATGGCTATTGGAAGGCTGGTATGCGTTTCTTTTTGAAATGTATTGACTGTTGGAGTATTGTTGAAACTTGTTGGACTAAACCAGTGGATGCAGCACTCGAAATAGTCCCACAGAAAAATGCATGACTTTCAAATGATAAAGGCCTCCATGCTCTATGTCAAGCACTTTCACCGTCTGAATTTGCAAAAAATTCAAACTGTGAATCTGCTCAAGAATCATGGCAAATCTTGGAGACAACATATGAAGGCACCAAACTTGTAAAATCTTCCAGACTTCAAATGTTGATTTCCAGATTTGAAGAAATTTAGATGTTGGAAGAAAAGACATTTGGAGAGTTTTACTCCAAAATGAGTGACCTAAGAAACTCCATGGTGAGTCTAGGGAAGCCCGTCTCGGATGCAAAACTCATCAGAAAAATTCTAAGGTCTTTGCCTAAGCGTTTTAGGATCAAGGTGACTACAATTGAAGAGAGCAAAGATCTGGAAGAAATGAAGATTGAAGAGTTGGTGGGATCTCTTCAAACTTATGAGTTGTCCTTGCCCCCGGTCAAAAAGCTAAAGACCATTGCCCTGAAGGCTTCCAAGAAAAAGGTAGAAGCCTCATCTGAAGATGACTCTGAAGAGGAAGAAAAAGTTGTGGCTATGCTGACCAAAAATTTCAGAAGACTAATGAGAGATGACCGATTCAAGAAGAAGTTTTCTAAAAAGATGAAGAATGCTCCCAGAGAAGCTGAACCTGAGGAAGTAGAGAAGAAAGATCCCAGGGGTCCGAGATGCTTTGAGTCCTCAGGATTTGGGCATATACGAACTGACTGTGGGAACCTCAAGAAGGGCAAAGGGAAGGCATACAATGTGACTCTTAGTAATGAGTCAGAAGAAGAAGAACCTCTTGAGTCAGAAAAATTTCTAGCCTTTGTGGCTCCACTTGTAGAAAATGAGGATTCTTATTACTCAGAACACATTGACAATGGGGATGAACTCAATGAGGTGTACAAAACTCTCTATGTAGAGTATGAAAAGCTGAGGGAATGATGTAAGTAGCACCTTCATGATCTGAACAATTTGCAGACTGAGAAGAGTTCCTTGCTGCGGAAAATACAAGAGCTAGAGGAGAAGTTACTAGAGACAACTCCAATTAGAGAGAGTCACCGTTGAAAAGCTGACTCGCATGTTATCAATTCAGAAGAGCCCAACCGACAAGACTGGACTCGGGTATTTAGCTCCTTCCATTGACACTCCCTCTACCTCCAAGATTGTCTTTGTTAAGCCCGCAGTCCCAGATCCTCCCCCCACTGTTGAAGATAAAGGGAAGGACAAGCTTAATGGAGATGTTCTAGGCACTCAGAAGCCCCCTTCCATCAGAAGATCTCCTATATGTCACCACAGCAGCTTAAATGGGCATGTCCAACCTCAGTGCTCCCTTTTGAAAGAACATAAAGCAAGCTAATCATGGCACTAGACCTCTGACCCAGCATCGGACTCCATGGTATCAGGCTCCTTACTAAGCTCCATAGAGGCAAGCACCAAGGCATCAAGCTTCTCAATATCAAGCCCCTTGGTCTCATGCACCGTGGCACCAGGAATCTCAGCATCAGTGACCTCAGCAGTAATATGTACCTGCCAATCACAGTGGCAAATCCAAGATCAAATCCAAGCACTCTAAAAGGTCGTAGAAGGTGGAAGATGATCAATACTACAGAGAGCCACCTATTTGGATGCAAAGTATGATGGAGTGGATGGGTCAGCAGATGAAGTCCTGCCAGCAACCACCCACTGGAAGGCAGGCTTGGGTCAAGAAGAAGAATGACATTCACCCCATGAGGGCGAATGGAGGCACCAAGCAGGAGAAGGTGTTCATGCCTATGATTTGGTTCCTAATCCTAAGGCATCAAGTTTGAGTGCATGACTTTTACTTGTTATATTTTGTATGCAATATCTACTTTGCTTAGATATGATTGAGAGTTTATGACTATATCTGCCAAGTGTTTTTCCTGTGTATGCAATAGTTGGATAGCTTCTTTCCTCATGCGATGAAAATTTACACTATCCAAGACTCCCCTAAAGTTATATCTTTCCTTCTCTGACTTTTTGTTTCTAGAAATATTGGATAAGAGGAGAGGTTTGTGATAAGATGGCCAAATCGACCAAATGCTAGTTGAACCTAGAACCTAAAAACTCTGGCATTTTCTCTACGTTGCAGCATCAAAAGTGTTAGTTTTTGTGTTGGCTGCATTCTGTTGGACAAAATCACTTCTATGTAATGTTGCTGCTTTCACAGGGATGCTGCTTTATCTAGAGTCTACTCTTCAGCTATGTTCTTCGAGAAGATTCTGTGAAGTTTTCAAGGATTTATTTCGGTTCCCTATCAGCCGTCCGGACGACATGGTATTCCGTCCGGACGTTCATCAGTTAGCAACATCTGTCCGGATGACGAGATCTTTCCGTCCGGACGCCCATCAGTGTCTAGATGCTTCAAACAGTTCAAGGTTTCATCCGTCCGGATGTAATGGCAAATCGTCCGGACGCTCTTCAGAGTTTGAGAAGACCCCAGTGTTCCAGCGCATCCGTCTGGACGACGTGGCTATACCGTCCGAACGCCATTCAGTGTTTGACAAGCATTAGGGTTTCTGACTCTAGACACAGTTATGGGAAGACGGTTGCTACCGTCCGGACGATGTGTGATCCCGTCCGGATGATATTCTCTATAAGGCAAGATGTGCATACAAAGTTCAACCGTCCAGACGGCAGTCTTCAGGGTCTGGACGATCAAGCTTCATATTTGGAAATTGCGTGCAACAGTTCAATCGTCCGGACGTCAGCCTTCAAGGTCCGGACGCTCCAAGCCTTATTATGGTAATTTCGTGCAACCGAAGTGCAACCATCCGGAAGCTAGGGCAACACTGTCCGAACACGGCCTTGTTATAGAAGCTTTCAGTACTACTTTGGAAAGGCGGTTGCAGTTTACCGTCCGGACGCTCGGTCAAGCCGCCCGGACTCCCTCTGGTATTTTGATCATAACTTTTTACTCAAATATCGGATTGGGACGAAATTGGTGTCGTTGGAAAGTTGACCAAAAATACTGTCAACTGACCATCCGAACGGCCACTAGAAGCATCTGGACGTACCCCGTCCGGATGGAAAGATTTGCCCGTCCGGACAGCCCTGCAGAAAATTCCAGAATACTTTTCGGACAAGAAAAACTTGGCCCGTCTGGACGGCCCAAGGCTCCCGTCCGGACGCGCGTGTCTCGGACTCCGTTTTTTACTCGATTTTGGGTTTCCAAATCCTATAAATAAGAGGCTTAAGGCATGCTTTCAACATAGAATTCGGTGGTAAATTCTCCATAGCTTAGAGAGGGTGTTTAGGGAGATATTGAAGATCTGCTAGCTCTCTAGCTTTGCCAGTGTGTGATTTGATCAGTTGTGAAGTCTATCTTAGGGGTTGGCCCTAAGGTAAAGGATTCCATTAAAGACCCCTTCAGGTAGGAGACCTAGTTGGGAGGCATTCGTGTTAGGTTACACGTTAGAGAGCAAGGTACGACCACTGCATTAGGTATATGTGAGTGTTACTATCTTGTATCTAGCTTTGTCTTCTGAATAGTGGATATCCTGGGTTTGGCTGTCCCGGAGTGGTTTTTCTCTTAATTGAGTTTCCACTTCGTCAACAAAATATTTGTCTCCTTTAATTCCGCATTTAATATTTTGTTGAACACTGTTCACACACACTGTTAAATTAGAAGTCCATTTACTTTTCAAAAAGAATTAAGCAGTTACTATTATGAATTCGGCGCTATATATGCATATTTTCTGCTTATGTGCTAAATTTTCTGCTTCTGTCTGCACGTTTACGAGGCAACGCGCGTCTGGATGGGGACCCCACAGCCTCTACAAAACATGGACGCCTCATTTTCTCCCTACTCCACAAAATTTCTCCTTTGGCTTCTAGTGAGCGATTTCTCACGAGTTTTTGCATTATCTCGCTCTCTTTTGTCATTTTCTGCAAATCTCTCACATCCCAAGTATTCTTCTAACCTTACTCTTTTCAGTTTAGTTTAAACTATTAGAATTTCGATTATTTTGGGAATGTTGTTGAGAGTATATCTGCTGTGTGGGATTATCTGTTTCGGTATTATTGTGGACTGTATTGTGATATTTTCTGTCTGAAATTTTTGGAACAGTCCCTTTTACTGCTGTTATAATGCTTGTTAGCTTGTAATTCGCCACATTCTGTTGGACAAAATCATTTCCTTGTAATGATGTTCTTTAACAGGGATCCGCTATTCAGAAATGTTTCCAGAAGATTCTGCACAGTTTGCAAGTCAGAAAATTCAGTTCCCTGCCAGCCATCCGGACGACGTGTCATACCCTCCAGACGCCCATCTATCCAAAGCACCAGCCAACCTGATGACGTGTCATACCGTCCGGACGCACATCAAACTAAAGCATAATCCGTCCAAACGACGTGGATTCCCGTCCGGACCTTCCTCTGTGTCGAGAAGCTTCGAACTGCTCTAGCTTGAATCCGTCCAGACGATTCAGCAGCCTGTCCGGACGACTCTCAGTGTTCGATCAAGCTTCAGGATTTCTTTTCAAAACACATATATGGGAAGATCGTTGCAACCGTCCGGACGACATGGATTCTCGTTCGGACGCGCACATCCATGAGGCAAGTATCGCAATTCAAATCCAGACGTCTGGACGCCAGTTATCATGGTCCGGACGCGTGTGTATCAAATATGGAAATTGCGTTCATCCGATCAACCATCCAGACGACCATCCTCCTGGTCCGGGCACACGAAGCCTCTATATGGAAATTACTTGCAGCGAACATGCGACCGTCCGGACGGCAGGTGTTGTGCAAATTATAATACTCGCAAGTGCACGAATCGTTTGCAATATAGCGTTATGCAAGTGCGAGGTCGATCCCACAGGGAATTGTGTTGCGAAAATTAATCTCTATTCAAACTAATCCTATTTTAACCTAGTTCCAAATTTAGGGGTTTTTGATAAAAGAAAACATAAGCAAAATTAATGAAAATAAAGGGGTCTAGGGTTTTGGAATCCACACTCACCAAATGACAACAACCTAATCTCATGCTCATCACACATATTTTGAGGTTTTCATATGCAAATCTTAGGTATGTTCTACTTTTACTTCAAAAATAGTTTAAATCATTCAATGAATCCGTTCTTCCACAAATCACAAAAGATATCTAGTTTCAACTAAATCATCAAATGTATCCATAGAATGAAACACAATGAATATCCAACATACATGAAAACCCAAGCCATCAACTTAATGAAACTATATCAAATCATCACTTGTATCCGGAAATCACAAGAGATATCCAAAAATAATCTCAAAAATCGAAATAGAACAATGAGAAATCAAGCCCATAAACTCAAATAGCATAAACAAGCATGAAACTCGGTTTCTATTCACTAGTGAGGTTTCATCATCAACCCTAGATGAAAGTATTAGCTAGACATGAACAAAGAAAGCATAAATAAACTACAAGAATGCATTAAAAACGAATAAACTTACAAAATATTGAAGTTCTAGGTCAAAATCGACCCAAAAACCCTAAGATACAGTGAAATCGGCCCCTAGGGCACTCCTAAGAGGCCTCCTCCACGGCTCCTTTCTCTAAAAATGAGAAAAGAATGGTATTTATAGAGTTAGCTAGGGTTTCTGAAATTCCAGCTCCGCATAAATTCGATCGATCGATTTTATAATCGATCAATCGACATCGGTAAAATTTCGATCGATCGAACTTGAGATTCGATCAATCGACTTCACAGCAATTCCAAATCTCCAGCTTTTATGCATTTTCACTTGAAAATAACCATTTTTCTCTTTATGTCCTACAAAAACGTAAAATCACCAAAACTAAACAAAACATTAGAAAGTAATAAAGTTAAAGGTTTAACTAACGTAAATTAAGGGGTCCAAATATACACTTTTTGGCATTCATCAAATACCTCCAAACTTACATTTTGCTAGTCCCTTAGCAAAACAAAATGAAAAACAAAATCAAAGCATGAAACATAAGTCCTCTTTCGTGGGAGAAACGACTGCATTTAGCATATGCAACAAGCCTTTTAAACCCCTAGGACTCCCTAGTGGACGAGTGAAGTCTCGTGAGGGTTTGTCAGAAATGATACCCACAAACATTGAAACACTGTGTTGTCAATAAGAAAGAATTTTTTTACACAAACTATGGTTCATACGTCATTGGCATGCTTAAAAAGACAAACCCCATCATAAGCATTAATAGGGGATTCAACATCAAATCACTCATTAATGGACAATAAAGACATCACATGTTCTTCAAAAGTGTTAAGTGAAATTAACATGCAATCATGAGGTTTCATTTTAATCTCAAGATAAGTACCTCAAAAATCGTTGGAATCCCTATCAAATGAAACAACCAAGGCAAGATATGCAAATTATTTTATTTTATATATTTTTTTTGTTTTTTGTTTTTTTTTTTTTGTGTAGGCTGTGCAATGCTCGGCTCCCTTAAGCTTTCTAATTGACCCATGTAACGAGTGTTGGGCCAGTGACTCCCAAACCAGATGGTCTTAGGGCACTAGATGTAGAAACATCCCTAAGGGATTAATAACTCAAGTCAAAAAGGCTACGAAGCCAAACTAGCCATACAATTAACCAAATTGAAATTCTCACCTTTTGACGCGAACAATCAATGCTTAGTGAGGCAAGAGGCCCGGTTACTCAGTGAAAAAACTCAAAATGATCCTTTTTATATATATATATATATATATATATATATAAATATCTTGCAAGCCAAGGTTATTTATCAATAAGTCATCCAACAATTCTCAAAATACACAATTAAGCACAAATTCATACCCCATAGATTACATGCTAATGTGCTCGTGATAATTCAATTCAAACAAGTGAAGTCTCATTAGCCCAAAAATAAGTCAAAAGACTCAGATTCCTAATGACATGATGTGTTCAAAACTTTAAGCAAGCCGATGAAATGCAAACCACAGCTATGGCTTAACTCAAACTTGACAACAAATTTTTTTTTTTTTTTTTTAGAACAAAAAAAACAACTAAAAATAACTAAACAAACAGAAAAAATAAATAAACAAACAAATAGACAAGTATTTTTCCATACCCCCAAACTTGAATTACACATTGTCCTCAATGTGTAGTGTAGAAATACATTACCAGAAGTAAGGAAAAATCAAGGTGTGAAAAAGGTCAAGGCGTCCCCCAAACTTAAACACCAAAACACCTGTCAACAAAAACTAACAACAATATTTTCTCATAGAAACAAACATCAAAAGGTTAATTGCTGTCAGAAACAAAAATAAAATAACAAGAAATTAAATGAAAAATGAAAGAAATTAAATGTACAGAAAGTAAAAAGGGAAAAGAAAATTTACAGCGCCTTCCCCGATCATATGAATATCCAACCAATCCCTTCCACCCTTTCCTCTTGAAAATTTGGTATCCCTCTGGTGGAATGTTTCGCCATTTTATGTAGCCAACTTGCTTGCTTCGAAGGATCTTCTTAGGACGATGGTGCCTAGATTTGCGCAGTTGTGTGCATAGATCCTTGACAGTTTTGACATAAGATGGCTCTTTGAGACATTTAAGAATTGAAGCTTGGGGCTCATGAAATGTCTCAAGAGGGATGGTGATGAAGGAATGAGCTTCAGTACTCATTTCCTTGTCATTGGACGTATTTGGATTTGGCAGGGGCGCTGTGTGCTCCAGGTGCTCCTCCTTTTCTTTCTCCTCATTGCTATCCACAATTTCCTCATTCCCAAACATGGTGATGGTAGGGACATGCTCATGACAAGAATAGCTAGCATCATCCTCATCAATCATGTAGTGCCCTTTAGCCATCAACTGACTTCGAAACTCTTCTTCCTCTATTCTAGTGACTTCAGCAACCAAATATTCGAGCTGTCCTTCTATCCTTGCAATCGCCTGAGTGTTTTCCATAACAGCATTCTTCACGTCACTAATAGCCTGGCCTGTGAGCTCCATGAAGACCTTGAGAGTGTCTTCCAAAGTGGACTGTGAAGAAGATGCTGGATAATTGTAGGATGAAGGATGGGAAGATTGGTTATGGAACTGCGGATAATCAAGATGGTGCAGTTCTTGAGATTGGGGAGCACAATTTCCCATGGCTTGAGCTTGCCATGAGAAATCAGGATGGTCGCTCCAGTCCGGGTTGTAAAAATCAGAATTTGAATCAAATCCCGGGCTGGAGAAATTGGGGTTCATTTACTCATAAGAAAGATTGTAGAATTGTCCCCAGGATGGACAACTACTAGCACAATGATAAGGATTGGAGCAATATGAACATGGTTCATGTGGGTTGAAACTGTAAGGGTAGTTGGTTGGAGCGGGTGTCCTACCACTAGGCAAAATATGATGTGCAGAAAAATTACAACAATTATCAAAATAAAAATCCATGCTTCACTTGCACCCTATAGCATGCAAATATCCCACAAAAGAAATAAACCAATTTTTTTTTTTTTAAATAAAAATAAACTAACAAAGAAAAACAAACAATAAAATAAGGTAAAACAGAAACAAAATATTAACAAAATAAACTAAAAACAAACTATTTTTTTTTTTTTTTGCTTTCGGTTTCTGCTGCTGTCTTCAGACTTTCGCTCGATCGACTATAGGGTCGATCGAGCGAATATTAACTCGATCGATCGATTTTAGATCGATCGAATTTTTGCTCGATTGATCGACTTTACAGGGCACTCAGAAAATGCAGCAGCTGCAGAAACAGAACCGGAAAAACAACAATTTTTCTATATTTTTGTTTTTTTGAACATAAAACAGAAACAAAACTGAAATTATATGAAACAAAAATCTACCTCAACTAGTAGAAAAATAAAATCAATTCAAACAAAAATCAATTTCCACAAACAAAACAATTCCCCGGCAACGACGCCAAAAACTTGTTGTGCAAATTATAATACTCGCAAGTGCACGAATCGTTTGCAATATAGCGTTATACAAGTGCAAGGTCGATCCCACAGGGAATTGTGTTGCAAAAATTAATCTCTATTCAAACTAATCCTATTTTAACCTAGTTCCAAATTTAGGGGTTTTTGATAAAAGAAAACATAAGCAAAATTAATGAAAATAAAGGGGTCTAGGGTTTTAGAATCCACACTCACCAAATCACAACAACCTAATCTCATACTCATCACACATATTTTGAGGTTTTTATATGCAAATCTTAGGTATGTTCTACTTTTGCTTCAAAAATAGTTTAAATCATTCAATGAATCCATTCTTCCACAAATCACAAAAGATTTCTAGTTTCAACTAAATCATCAAATGTATCCATAGAATGAAACACAATGAATATCCAACATACATGAAAACCCAAGCCATCAACTTAATGAAACTATATCAAATCATCACTTGTATCTGGAAATCACAAGAGATATCCAAAAATAATCTCAAAAACCGAAATAGAACAATGAGAAATCAAGCCCATAAACTTAAATAGCATAAACAAGCATGAAACTCACTATTCACTGGTAAGGTTTCATCCTCAACCCTAGATGAAAGTATTAACTAGACATGAACAAAGAAAGCATAAATAAACTACAAGAATGCATTAAAAATGAATAAACTTACAAAAGATTGAAGTTCTAGGTCAAAATCGACCCAAAAACCCTAAGAGACAGTGAAATCGGCCCCTAGGGCACTCCTAAGCGGCCTCTTCCGCGGCTCCTTTCTCTAAAAATGAGAAAAGAATGGTATTTATAGAGTTAGCTAGGGTTTCTGAAATTCCAGCTCGGCATAAATTCGATCGATTGAACTTGAGATTCGATCGATCGACTTCACAGCAATTCCAAATCTCCAGCTTTTATGCATTTTCACTTGAAAATAACCATTTTTCTCTTTATGTCCTGCAAAAACGTAAAATCACCAAAACTAAACAAAACATCAGAAAGTAATAAAGCTAAAGGTTTAACTGACGTAAATTAAGGGGTCCAAATATACACTTTTTGGCACTCATCAGCAGGGCAACACCGTCCGGACGCGGCTCTTAAACAGGAAAGATTTTCAACAAAATTTTCTGAATTTTGGTTGCACAATTGTCCGTCAGGACGGCCTATGACCACCGTCCGGATAGCACCCAGTTTTATCAAGCCAGACACTCATTTGAACTGTCAGCCTATAAATAAAGGCCCCTAGGCTTGAGAGCTGTAAGAATTCGGTATTGAATTCCATTAGTGCTTAGAGAGCTATATTGTGAGGTTATTGAGCTGAATTGATCTCTCTGAAGCCGTTGATGTGTGTGTTGTTGCTGCACTTAATCTAAAGTCTATCTTAGGAGTTGGCCCTAAGGTAAAGGATTCCATTGAAGACTCTTTTAGGTAGGAGACCTGGTTGGGAGGCGTTCGTGTTGGGTTACACGTTAGAGGCAAGGTACGACCACTGCATAGGGGTATGTGAGTCTTACTACTTTGTATCTAGTCTTGTTTTCTGAATAGTGGATATCCTGGGTTTGGCTGCCCCGGAGTGGTTTTTCTCATATTGAGTTTTCCACTTCGTTAACAAAATTCTTATGTTATTTAATTTCCGCATTATTTTATTAACACATTGTGCACACACACACTTGCTTTATATTAGAAGTCAATTTCAATTTTTCATTTGGTATCAGAGCTTGGTACACTTTGTTAAGATTAACTTCTTGAGTGTTATTTTTGACTTCTATCTGTTAAAATGTCTCAAACTCTTAATACTGTTCCTGCCTTTGACGGTACGAACTACAACTATTGGAAGGCACGTATGCGGTTCTTTTTAAAATCTATTGACTATTGGAGTATTGTTGAAACTGGTTGGACTAAACCAGCGGATACAGCACTCGAACTAGTGCCTCAGAAGAACGCACGACTTTCAAATGATAAAGCCCTCCATGCTCTATGTCAAGCACTTTCACCGTCTGAATTTGCAAAAATTTCAAACTGTGAATCTATTAAAGAAGCATGGCAAATCTTGAAAACAACATATGAGAGCACTAAACTTGTAAAATCTGCCAAACTTCAAATGTTGATTTCAAGATTTGAAGAAATTAAGATGTTGGAAGAAGAAACATTTGGAGAGTTTTACTCCAAGATGAGTGACCTGAGAAACTCCATGGTGAGTCTTGGGAAGCCTGTCTCGGATGTAAAACTCATCCAAAAGATTCTAAGATCTTTGCCTGAACGGTTCAGGATCAATGTGACTACTATTGAAGAGAGCAAAGATCTTGAAGAAATGAAGATTGAAGAGTTGGTGGGATCTCTTCAAACTTATGAGCTGTTTCTGCCCCCGGTCAAGAAGCTAAAGACCTTCGCCCTGAAAGCTTCCAAGAAAAAGGTAAGAGCCTCATCTGAAGATGACTCTGAGGAAGAAGAACAAGCTGTGGCTATGTTGGCCAAAAATTTCAGAAGACTAATGAGAGATGACCGATTCAAGAAGAAGTTTTCTGAAAAGATGATGAAAGCTCCCAGAGAAGCTGAACCTGAGAAAGAAGAAAAGAACAATCCTAGAGGTCCAAGATTTTTTGAATACTCAGGATTTGGGCATATACGAGCTGATTGTGGGAACCTCAAGAATGGCAAAGGGAAGGCTTACAATGTGACTCTTAGTGATGAGTCAGAAGAAGAAGCTCTTGAGTCTAAAAAATTTCTAGGCTTGGTGGCTCCACTTGTTGAAAAGGAGGATTCTTATTACTCGGAGCATAGTGATAATGGGGAAGAACTCAAGGAGGCATACAAAACTCTCTATGTAGAGTATGAAAGCTGAGGGAAGGATGTAAGCAGCACCTTCATGATATGAACAGTTTGCAGACTGAGAAGAGTTCATTGCTGCTCAGAATACAAGAGCTTGAGGAAAAGCTACTAGAGATGCAGCTTCAGTTAGAAAGAGTCACTGATGAAAAACTGACTCGCATGCTGTCTATTCAGGAGAGCCCAACCGATAAGACTGGTCTCGGGTATGTAGCTCCTCCCACTGACACTCCCTCTACTTCCAAGACTGTATTTGTGAAACCTGCAGTCCCAGAACCTCCCCCCATTGCTGAAGATAAAGGGAAGGACAAGATTAATGATGATGCTCCAGGCACTCAGAAGCCTCATTCCATCAGAAGATCTCCTATATGCCATCACTGCGGTCTGAGTGGGCATGTTCGACCCCAGTGCTCCCTTCTTAAAGTACAGAAGGCGAAAGACAAGAAAGAAGTGTCCAAACAAGCTAATCATGGCACTAGACCTTTGACCCAGCATCAGACTCCATGGTATCAGGCACCTTACCAAGCTCCATGGAGGCAAGCACCAAGGCATCAAGCTCCTCAATATCAAGCCCCTTGGTCTCATGCACCTTGGCTCCAGGTATCTCAGCAACAGCGACCTCAGCAGCGATTTATACCTACCAATCACAGTGGCAAAACCAAGATCAAATCCAAGCACTTTAAAAGGTCAAAGAAGGTGGAAGAGGATCAATACCACAGTGAGCCACCTATTTGGATGCAAAGCATGATGGAGTGGATGGGTCAGAAGATGAAGTCCTGCCAGCAACCACCCACTGGAAGGCAGGCTTGGGCCAAGAAGAAGAATAACATTCACCCCATGAGGGGGAATGGACGCACCTAGCAGGAGAAGGTGTTCATGCCTAGGATTTGGTTCCTAATCCTAAGGCATCAGGTTTGATTGCTTGACTTTGACTTGTTATATTTGTTATGCGATCTAGGAACCAGTTTTGTTTTACCCCCTATTTATCTTGAGAGAACACTGCAGGTACTTGTTGGGGAAGACAAAAAAAGCAGGTTGAGCGACTGTTTTTCTGTATTGGCATCATCGAGCTTTCATAGGTTTGATCTTGCCTTGCATATGATGTTATTTCCATATTGTATTTTTTTTTAAAAAAAAATGGGGAGAGAAATTACAGGAAATTTTTTTTTCCTTGGCATATCAGATATTGCACGTGTTTTCACCTGATATCTCAATTCTTTATGCATTAATCTACTTTGCTTAGATATGATTGAGAGTTTATAACTATATCTGCCAAATGTTTTTCTGAATATGCAAAAGTTGGATAGCTTCTTTCCTTATGCGATGAAAATGTACACTATCCAAGACTCCCCTAAAGTTACATCTTTCCTTCTCTGACTTTTTGTTTCTAGAAATTTTGGATAAGAGAAGAGGTTTGTGATAAGATGGACAAATCGACCAAATGCTAGTTGAACCTAGAACCTAAAAACTCTAGCATTTTCTCTAGGTTGCAGCATCAAAAGAATTAAGCAGTTTCTATTATGAATTCTGCTCTATATATGCATATTTTCTACTTATGTACTAAATTTGCAATATGCCTTTTCCTTCATGGTACAAGTCAAACAATTGGATGCTGCATTTTAGAGGGAGTGTATCAGATGAGGGTGGTTAGGCCCTAGTACTGAATAAGGTTTAACTTTTGACTAATCTTTCATTGATTTTCTCTCTTGTCTAGAAAATCTGGTTGCTTTTTGTCATATTAGTGAAAGTCATACCTTGTGGGAAAAGTCTTCACACACATACGCATTGCATGAGTTGAGTTGTCAATTTAAATTTTCTGTCTACAGGAAAATCTTTGTGCTGATTGAACTCTGAACTCTCTCTTATATCTCTGCTTGGTTTTGAGATGCTATTTGATTGTTTTATCAGTTGATTATACATGCGTGTTTTGAAGCTGACCTTAGGAAAAATAATTTTTGCAAATTTTTCCTCAGTTTTTGTCTTTTCAGTGTGAAGCGTCCGGACGGCCTCTTCTTGCGTCCGGACGGGCATGGCTCAGTTGTTCGGACGGTCCTATTACACATTCGGACGCGCGCGACCTGTCCGCACGTTTATGAGGCAACGCACGTCTGGACGGGGACCCCACAACCTCTACAAAACATGGCCGCCGCATTTTCTCCCTACCCCACAAAATCTCTCCTTTGGCTTCTAGCGAGCGATTTCTCGCGAGTTTTTGCATTTTCTCGCTCTCTTTTGTCATTTTCTGCAAATCTCTCACATCCCAAGTATTCTTCTAACCTTACTCTTTTCAGTTTAGTTGAAACTGTTAGAATTTTGATTATTTTGGGAATGTTGTTGAGAGTATATCTGCTGTGTGGGATTATCTGTTTCGATATTATTGTGGACTATATTGTGATATTTTCTGTCTGAAGTTTTTGGAACAGTCCCTTTTACTGCTGTTATAATGCCTGTTAGCTTGTAATTGGCCACATTCTGTTGGACAAAATCATTTCCTTGTAATGATGTTCTTTAACAGGGATTCCGCTATTCAAAAGTGTTTCCAGAAGATTCTGCACAGTTTGCAAGTCAGAAAATTTGGTTCTATGCCTAGGATTTGGTTCCTAATCCTAAGGCATCAGGTTTGATTGCTTGACTTTGACTTGTTATTGTTAGTATTTTGGTCTCATTCTGTGTTTGGACAAAATCACTTATGTGTAAAGATGCTGTAAACAGGGATTCCACTTGTCAGAGCATTTTCATAAGACTCTGCACTGTGAAAAAGATAGAAGATTTCAGACTCCCTGTCAGCCATCTGGACGACGTGTCATCCCGTCTGGACATCCATCTGTCTATTGTTCCATCCGTTTGGACGATGTGTTCATCCCCACCGGACGGCTAATAAATAAGGTAAGAATCGCAATTCAAATATCACCGTCCGGACGTCAGTCAGCCTTGGTCCGGACTCGCGTGCAACTAATATGGAAATTGCCGATTCGACTTCAACCGTCCGGACGCCTGCCCTTCATGGTCCGGACGCGTGCATAACTGATATGGAAATTGCATGTTGAAGTTGAGCCGTCCGGACGCTCATCCCCCATGGTCTGGACGGGCAAAGCCTTATATGGAAATTACTTGCAGCGGACGTGCGACCGTCCGAACGTCAGTGTCTCACCATTCGGACGCGGATCTTAAACAGGAAAGATTTTCAGCGAAATTTTCAGAAAATCCTGTTGCACAGTTGTCCGCTCGGACGGCTCAGGTTCACCGTCCTGACGGCGTCCGTACATATTACAACAGTCGCCCATTCTGCACCTTAGCCTATAAATAGAGGCCCCTGGGCATTGAGAACTAAAAGAATTCGGTATTGAATTCCACAAGAGCTCAGAAAAGTTCAAGATCCCTCTGAAGCCGTCACAAGTGTGCTGCGCTACATCTGAAGTCTATCTTAGGGGTTGGCCTTAAGTTAAAGGATTCCATTGAAGACCCCTTCAGGTAGGAGACCTGGTTGGGAAGCGTTCGTGTTGGGTTACACGTCAGAGAGCAAGGTACAACCACTGCATCGGGTTAATGTGAGTGTTACTATCTTGTATCTAGCTTCGTCTTCTGAATAGTGGAATTCCTGGGTTTGGCTGCCCCGGAGTGGTTTTTCTCTTGATTGAGTTTCTACTTCGTCAACAAAAATGTGTCTTTTATTTTTCACTGTGCTTAATTTTTGTTGACACTTGTGCACACACTTTACTTTTAGAAGTCTATTTCGATTTTCAGTTATATTTGTTATGCAATCTAGGAACTAGTTTTGTTTTGCCCCCTATTTCTCTTGAGAGGACATTGCAGGTATTTGTTGGGGAAGACAGAAAAAGCAGGTCGAGCGACTGTTTTTCTGTATTGGCATCATCGAGCTTTTATAGGTTTGATCTTGCCTTGCATATGATGTTATTTCCATATTGTATTTTTTTTTAAAAAAAAAAAAAATGGTGAGAGAAATTACAGGAAATTTTTTTTTCCTTGGCATATCAGATATTGCATGTGTTTTCACCTGATATCTCAATTCTTTATGCATTAATCTACTTTGCTTAGATATGATTGAGAGTTTATGACTATATCTGCCGAATGTTTTTCTGTATATGCAAAAGTTGGATAGCTTCTTTCCTCATGCGATGAAAATGTACACTATCCAAGACTCCCCTAAAGGTACATTTTTCCTTGTCTGGCTTTTTGTTTCTAGAAATTCTGGATAAGAGAAGAGGTTTTTGATAAGATGGCCAAATTGACCAAATGCTAGTTGAACCTAGAACCTAAAAATTCTAACACTCTCTCTAGGTTGCAGCATCAAAAGAATCAAGCAGTATCTTTTCAGTTTTCTGTGCTATATGCTTACTCTCAGTGCTTCTGTGCTGAAATAAGCCTTCTCCTTTATGGTGCAAGTAAAATTTTACCTTGTCCTTCATGGTACAAGTAAAACAATTGGGTGCTGCATCTTAGGGGGAGTGTATCAGATGAGGGTGGCTAGGCCCTAGTAAGTTATAAGGTTTGACTTTTGACTAATCTTTCACTAATTTTCTCTCTTGTCTAGAAAATCTGGTTGCTTTTTGTCAATTCAGTGAAAGTCATACCTTGTCGGAAAAGTCTTCACATACACACACACACACACACACATTGCATGAGTTGAGTTGTCTATTTAAATTTTTAGTCTATAGGAAAATCTTTGTGCTGATTTAAATCTAAACTCTTTCTTATATCTCTGCTTAGTTTTGAGATGCTATTTGATTGTGTTATCAGTGGATGATACATGTGTGTTCTGCAGCTGACTTTAGGAAAATTAATTTCTGCAAATTTTTCCTCAGTTTTCTGCATTTTCAGTGTGAAGCGTCCAGACGGCCTCTCTTTGCGTCCGGACGGGTGTAAAGACCAATAAAATAAATAGGCCATTTATCGATTAATAAATTGTATTTATTAAATAAAATGAGTTTTAGATAAAATAATAGAATAACAATAACAATAATAACGGGTCCTAATGGAATAAATAAATAATTGTGTGGGTAGAGTGTAGTTAAATTAAATGTGGGGTTATATTTTAATTGTTAAAAGAGATGGTTTTAATATAGTGGGGGGTCCTGCAGCGATTTATTAAAGTTGGGGGCTTTTAAAAGTATAGGGAATCTCCACTTGCCACGTGTTAGCACAAGGTTGGCTAAGAGGAGATAACATTATCTCCTCCCAACCACCCAAAATTTGACATGTGTCCCACTTCTCTTTCTTCTTTTTCTTTCTTTTCTTTTTCTCTCTCTCTTCCCCTCACGCACGCACGCCTCTCTTTTTCTTCTTCCTTTTCTTTTTCTCTCTTCCTTCTCCTTTCTCCTTCCTCTACGTCGCACAGCCCTTCGTCACCATGAAACCCAGCCGACGCCCTCTCCATTTCTTTCTTTCTTCCTTCTCACTTCTCCCTTTCCCTTCCTTTCTTTCCCTTTTCCTTCCTCCATTTCTCCCCTGTCACTCGCACCGTGACACACTGAGAGACAGAGATCAAGTGAGAGTTCGTGAGGGAGATGGAGAGGCTGTGATGCAGAGAACCGTGAGTGTGGAAGCGGATCCTTGGCCGTGGGAGTTACGATTTTGGAGCTGGGTGGTCGGGCCACCGTTGTGGCGTGGAGGCAGCATCTAAGGCAGTGAGTTTCGGCCCTGTTCCGGTGAAAACCATCTTTTCATTCTCTTTGATTTTTGCTTGAATTCTCCTTTGATTTTGTTGAGAAGAAAGCCATATGGGTCTCGAAATTTTAGGGGTTTTTCTTGGCATGAACCTAATGGGTCCTTTGTAAGGTTAGTCAAACGGGTCTTTGAGTATAAAATTTTAGGGATCGATGAAATTCTAGTTTGATAATTCATGGGGTTGGTTTATGATGGATTTTGGAAGTGTTAGTGAGGATTTGGGTTTTTGATGTGGGTGGACCAAATACGTATTGGTCATTATGAAATGGGTTTCGGTTTTTGGTAATATTTTCTTGAGTTTTGTGGATGGATCCCGGTTGATATTACTCAAAATGGTGGGTTTCCTATTAGGGTTGCAAAATCTGGTTTTGGTTTGTTGATTTACACTTTTATGTTGATTTTTGGATTTGATTTAGTTTATGTTTTAGTTGTTGAAATTCTGATTAGCTTTGGTGTTAACCATATGAAGTTTGAGTATATATTGAAGGGCTGATTTTGGGATCTTTTGCTATTGTGGCTTGATGTTGGAAATTGTGGGTTTTGCTTGAGATGAAAATATAGGGTTTCAAGGGGATTTTGAGGTGTTGACCGAATGGTAATGTTCTCTTGGGGTTACGGTCTTAGTGATGTTATAAATGTGTTTTTATGATTCTAATATGGGTTGTGGATTTGTAAATTTGATGTGGATTTTCTATTTAGAAATATTGGTCTATGGTTGGTTTATTAGAGAAGAGTTCGAAGAGAAATTGGGGTTATGTTGTATTGGAAGGCCGTAGTGGTTGGTTGTCATAAATGATTGGATTCTTTGTTATGGCCTATTTGGATGTTTGGTTACGAGATGAAGTTTTAGATTGTACTCTTTAAGAAAGTAGGATATTAGATGAGCCTCATGATATAGGTCTAATAGGATCATTGGATGGTGATGGAGGTTTTAGTTGAAGAATGAGGAATAAAATATGGTAAACAAGTAATTAAATAACCAATGGATTCACCCTTGTATTGCAAGGTGCTTAAGAGTATCATCAGGTTAAGGATTAAGCTTATTAAGCATGATTTATATATGTATATGTATTTATATGAATACATAAACATGTATATGATTCCAATATATAATGCTAAGTTAGTAATTTAAGCCAATAGGCTATAAAAAGGATTAGCTATGATTATGTGACTTAATAATAAAAAGTAGGCAAATAATAGTAAATGCATCTTCTAATTAATAAGCAAGATATAATAAGAATCAAGAACCAATGGTAAACCTAATGATAGCCGAGGTACCTAGTTAGCTTTAGAAGCGGGTTATGCGACCTGTGAGCACACGAGTAGTGCATGTGTCATAAAGTATAGGTTGAATAACAAAGTCTAACGTTATAAGTATTTGCAGGGTCGTGTCATAATTGGAGACGTCAATGGGTTCTTCAATGTTGAGTTCGAATTATGAGTCCAATGCAGCCAGGTGAGTATTCTACTCACTGAGGGATCTTAGGAATTTAGATATATGAATTGCTGCATTTAGTTTAATTTGATGTTAACTCTATAGTGATGATTTGGTATATGTAATTATGAATTATATTGTGAAAAATAAAATATGTTGATGGATTGATATTGAAGATATGCATGAAAATATATATGAATGAGTTTGTGAGATATATTGGATTGTGAATTATATGGATAAATGGATGTTGATGAATCTTGGTTGTATTTATGATCATGGGATTTGTTGATAAAATTATATGTGAATGAGTTATGATATATTTGGATTGAGAATTGTGATGATAAATAGATGTTGAAATTAGAATGTATTGATGGTTATGGAGTTGTTGGTAAAAATATATGTGAATGAGTTATGATATATTTGGATTGAGAATTGTGATGATAAATGGATGTTGAAATTGGAATGTATTGATGGTTATGGAATTGTTGATAAAAATAAATGTGATTGTGTTGAGGAATGCGATATGTGTTAAAAGAAAGATGTTTGGGAATACACGTGATTATATATATATAGTGTGGATGCTTTGGTATTATGATAACCTGGTAGTTGATAAATGGTAAGTCCAGTGAAGTAGTTTTTGGCACAGTGGTAGGCCATAGGGTAGTAGCTATTGGCTGAGATGAGTGGTAGGCCAGAGGGTAGCAACTCTTGGCTGAGATGGGTGGTAGGTCAGAGGGTAGCAGCTCTTGGCTGAGATGTGTGGTAACCTAGCATTGAAGTGCTAGTTCACATGAGATGTGTGCCCTGTTGGTCGAAGCTTTAGGGGCAGTGTTGACGGTAAGCCTAGCATTGAAGTGCTAGCACTAGTGAGATATGTGGTAAGACTAGCATTGAAGTGCTAGCTCACGTGAGATGTGTGCCCTGCGGGTCGTAGCTTTACGGGCGGTGTTGATGGTAAGCCTAGCATTGAAGTGCTAGCACACGTGAGATGTGTGCCCTGTGGGTCGTAACTTTACGGGCGGTGTTGACGGTAAGCCTAGCATTGAAGTGCTAGCACTGGTGTGATGTGTGGAATATTGTTAGTAGAATCCGTAATAATATGTGTGTGATGAATGGTGTGACTTGTACTTAATGATGCGTTGTGTGGACTTATTGAGTTGAGAATAATATTGTTGAATCTTGTATGTATGTATGTTTGCGTGCATTGTTTACTCCGTAGTGAGTCTTATACTATTGAGGTGGTAAACTTATACTTTCACCTGTACGGATGTGGTTAACCCTACAACCATACATACTTTGACGCTTTAACTGCAGGTTCAATGGATCTAATGAATGATGTCGTAGCATAGTACTTGGAATGTTACGACTAAAGCCCGACGTGACAGTTATAATGGTTGGACCATGTGTTGTCCGCCTTTTGGTAGACTTTGTTTATGGCTCGTGTCGCCTGTGACACTTGTATTTATGAGCCAGTCTTTTAGTATGTATTTAATAGCTATGTAGAAGCTTTAAACAGATAGACATATTAATGGCTCTTTTGTTGTAATTAACTGTTGTTTATAGATGTACCTTCCGCTATGTTGATAATGTTAGTATATGTTATCTGCTGCGTAGATGTAACTATGATTGTCAGGTACATGTTATGGAATGTGTACCGTATGTTGGTTGAGCGACATGTAGTTGTGCCACTATGATGACTCATTATATGTTTTCAAAAAAAAAAAAAATGGGTCGTCACAACGGGTGTCGCTCAGACGGCCGGACGGTACTCCTATACGTCCGGACGCGCGCGGCTCTGACAGCCAGACGGTAGGATTAGATGTCCGGACGCGTACGACCTGTCTGCATGTTTCCGAGGCAACACGTGTCCGGATGATGTTAATAAGCCGTTCGGACAGGGACCCCACAGGCTCTATAAATCCCCTAGCAGCCACATTTTCACCTTACCCCACAAAAAATCTCTCTTTTGGCTTCTAGTGAGTGATTTCTCGCGAGTTTTTGTCATTATCTTGCCTTTTCTTGTCTTTTTGTGCATTACTCTCTCATTCCAAGTATTTTTCTAGCCTTTTTTTCTTTTCAATTTCTTTTAAACTGTTAGATCTTGATTAATTTAGGAATGTTGTTGAGATTATCCAATGCCTATCTGTAATATCTGCTGTGTTAGGATTATTGTGGACTACATTGTGATATTTTCTATCTCTAGTTTTGGAAAAGTCCCTTTTACTGCCGTTATAATTCCAAAAAAATTTGACCTAACAAGAATTTTGTTGGATTATTTTTGGCAAATCTTGTTGGTCTCTTTTGCAGAACCATGTCTGCAAACAGTCCACAGCGCAGAGTTCGTCAGGGGACAGAGGGAGATAGAGCAACCTTAAAGCTAAAATCATGGACCAACCTGTTATTGCTGAGAGGAATTGGTCCGTTCCGACATTATGGTGGCTCATCTGGATAGTATCCATGACACTATCCAGACATATCATTGGGGATATCTTCACAGCTGCGCTTGTGTTGTTTACACCAGACTGGTCCGACTCTTCTATGCCAACCTTGAAGTCGTACAGGATGATGATTTAAGGTTGGTGCTTCAATCCACTGTTGGAGGGCATATTATCACTGTTGATCCCCAGATCATCAGTCAGTTCATTGGAGTTCCTGTTCTCCAGATATCTGCGAGCCCTTACAATGAGGTGGTACTTCCTCCTTCTATGGAAGATCTTCGAGAGTTTTTCCACACAGTTCCACAGGGAGAGGAGCGCGCCACCACCATCAGGATCGATGCCTTATCTGCCCCTCATCGCATGTTGGCCAAGACTGTTCAGCACAACCTATGGTCAGTTGTCAGGCGCAGTGACCTGATTTTGAAGATGGCTCAGTTCGTCTATGCTATTCATCTTCACTTGCCCTTCTGCCTATTGCAAGCATATTTTAGGCGTTATTCTGGAGGCCCGTGATGAGAGCAATACCGGTCTTCCATTCGGTTGTTTGCTCACATAGATTATACTACAGTCAGGCATCAGTATTACTGGCGAACCAAAGATGAAGATCCAAGATCCACTCAACAAGCAGATGCTGATGAAGTCAAATGCTCAGCTGCGGAGAGATGATCTGGATGACGATGATATGCCCCCGCCTTCTCCTATTACTATAGGCATACCGAGTGTGGCTTCCTCTTCTCAGACTGTCCTGTCATCCTAGCCTAAAGTCAGCTATTCTCAGATCATGGAGGCATTGGTCGCTATTCAGGGGGCATGAGCTCCATGCAGCTCTCGATGACATCCATGTAGCAGTCCATCTCTACCATGCAGCAAGAGGTTCACTCCATTAACCTCCGGGTAGAGCAGAACCAACTGGACCTCCGGGAGTGCCTCAAGTTCCATCATCCTTCCAGCAGTGACGATGAGGATGATGCGCCGATGGCCAAGGATGCTTGAGTTTTATCTTTATTTTGTAGTTGTCTTATTTGTTTTTGAGACAGTTGTTTTATATTTTGCTACTCTAGTTAAACTCCTGGACTTTATTACTCTGTTTACCCTGGTTCTTCTGAGACCTTTAGGGGGAGTAATTTTTGTTGTGGTTGATTTTTATTACTCTATTTTACCCTGTCCCTTTGTGATAAAAAGGTGGAGTAATTTTTATTTGGACCGGGATTATATTTTTAATCGGTCAAGTAATTTTTGTCCCAGAATGGCCAAAGGGAGAGTTTGTTAGTTTGTAATTGGCCACATTCTGTTGGACAAAATCACTTCCTTGTAATAATGCTCTTTAACAGGGATTCTGCTATTCAGAAGTGTTTCCAGAAGATTCTGCACAGTTTGCAAGTCAGAAAATTTGGTTCCCTGCCAGCCGTCCAGACGATGAGTCATACCGCCCGGACGCCTAGCTGTCCAAAGCACCAACCGTCCGAACAACGTGTCATTCCGTCCGGACGCACATCAGACTAAAGCATCATCCGCTCGGACAACGTGGATTCCCGTCTGGGCCTTCCTCTGTGTAGAGAAGCTTCGAACTGCTCCAGCTTGCATTCGTCCAAACGATTCAGCAGCCCGTCCGGATGACTCTTAGTGTTAGATCAAGCTTCAGGATTTCATTCCAAAACACAGATATGAGAAGATCGTTGCAACCGTTCGGACGACCTGGATTCCCGTCTGAACGCGCTCATCTATAAGGCAAGTATCGCAATTCAAATCCAGACGTTCGGACGCCAGTCATCATGGTCCGGACGAGCGAAGCCTCTATATGGAAATTACTTGCAGCGAACGTGAGATCGTCCGGACGGCAAGGCAACACCGCCCGGATGCGGCTCTTAAACAGGAAAGATTTTCAGTGAAATTTTTGGAATTTCGGTCGCATAGTTGTCCGTCCGGACGGCCTATGACCACCGTTCGGACGACGCCCAGTTTTATCAAGCCAGACGCTCATTTGAACTGTCAGCCTATAAATAGATGCCCCAAGACTTGAAAACTGCAAGAATTTGGTATTGAATTCCATTAGTGCTTAGAGAGCTATATTGTGAGGTTATTGAGCTGAGTTGATCTCTCTGAAGCCGTTGCTGTGTGTGTTGTTGCTACGCTTAATTTGAAGTCTATCTTAGGGGTTGGCCCTATGGTAAAGGATTCCATTGAAAACCCCTTCAGGTAGGAGACTTGATTGAGAGGCGTTCGTGTTAGGTTAAACGTTAGAGAGCAAGGTACGACCACTGCATCAGGGGTATGTGAGTGTTGCTACTTTGTATCTAGTCTTGTCTTCTGAATAGTGGATATTGATGAGTGCCAAAAAGTGTATATTTGGACCCCTTAATTTACATTAGTTAAACCTTTAGCTTTGTTATTTTCTAATGCTTTGGTTAGTTTTAGTGTTTTTATATTTTGTAGGACAATAAGAGAGAAATGATACAATTCAAGCAAAATACAAGGAAATTCGGATGCAGCAGACCACTACATTTAGACTGATCATAACAGGACCAAAAGATATCCGTTTTGGGAGTTTCTTAGGTCTAAATTAAAGTTCAAGATGTCAGCTTTCTAACGCAACAAGTTTCAGCCAATTTGAAGATGCGTGGAAAAAGATATGGCTGTTTGAATTTCAGTCGTCGGATCATCCCGAAAATCCGGAACCATCTCTCTTATTATTTTTCTTTTGCTTCATCCCTTGTCTCCCCAAAGCTAGAGCCAATACACTTTTTTCTCCACATTCTCATCCACTTAATCACCTTTTTTCCCCCACTCAACATAAAGTAGCATCTTTCCATAAAACACTCACCACCCATTCCATAAAACACTCATCACTCATCTCTCCACTCATACATAAAATAACACCCACTCACCCATTCCACACAAAACCAACCGGCCATCCTCTTGGCTATAAAAGGAGACCAAGGCTGAAGAAGGAAGAGAGCATATGGAGTAGAGCAAATAGAATAGGGTAGAATAGAGTAGAGTAGAGTAGAATAGAGTAGAAATTCTGTAAAGCTTCTTCTTTTATTTCCATGGATGTTCATCATGCTCTTGTGGTGTTCTTAGTCATGGAGGGGTAGTAACCTCAACTAGGGTTGAGGATGAAACCTTTCCATTGATAACACTCACAATCTTGGTGCACCACTTGCTCATTTAATGATATATCTTGTTAGTTGTTCAAGTTCCATTCATTTAAAGCTTTATCTTTTGGAATGAATGTGATTATTGGTGGATAGAGGACATTTTATGTGTTTCAACCAAGCTAATACATTGTTTTATCGGTTTGAATGAAGATATCCATTGTGATTGAATGATACATTGGATGTTTGGATTTCAATTGGTACTCTTTGTGATTTGTCAAAGTGTTGGATTCATTTAATGGTTCTTTGGGATGTGGTTAAGAGACTTGAATAACACCCTAAGCTTAATGTTCCTTGGATGTTCAAGTGGAAACCAAGAGTGTGAGTTGTAGGATTTGGTTTGGTGGATGTTTTAGCCTTAGTTTCTTTGAATATTGCATATTTCACTTTTCTTTTCCTTAGTCTTTTCTTCTTGAATCAAGCATCAAACTTTTGGAACTAGGTTAAAACAAAGTTAATTAAGCAAGACACTAATATTTGACCATTTCTCTGTGGGATCGACCTCGCACTTGCAATACGCTATATTGCATAACGATTCGTGCACTTGCGAGTATAATTTAAGACACACCAAGTTTTTGGCGCCGTTGCCGGGGAAATCGGTTCAAAAATTGGTTTTTGTTTGATTGATTTTGTTTTTCTACTAGGTAGATAGATTTTTGTTTCATTTTTTTTTTCTGTTATTTAGTTTCTGTTCTGCATTCTAAGTTTTTCTTTTGTTTTTCCCGGATCTGTTCTGCAGCTTCTGCAATTTTCTGGATACCCTGGAGAATCGATCGATCGAATTTATTTTCGATCGATCGAAACTCGATCGAGCGAGTTTTCATCTGCCTTAAAGTGGATCGATCAAACATATATTCGATCAATCTAAATATACTTTGATCGAGCGAATTTTCCTGCACAACAGCAGCTCGGAACAAGGTAAGTATCTCTATTCCAGTATTTTTTAGTCCATTTGTTCATAATTTGTTTCTGTTTAAAGGTATTTTGTTGTTTGCTTAATTTTCTTTTGGTTCATTATAATTTAGTTCAAATTCTGTGTAGTTTGTGTTTCATATTATCCTCAATTTGTTTTATTCTAAAAAAAAAAAAAAAAAAAAAAAAAAAAAAAAAAAAAAAAAAACTTTGCTAGTGTGGTCTACGGCGCTATCCAAGTGTCTAGGCAAGTTCTGGCTAGGAAAGTCTTGGGATTTAAGTGTGTTCGGTGTGACCCCCCTCACTTTCCTGGGAACAAACCTGGGCTCTTAGAGAATTCTGTTTGCCCCACTTGCAGCAAAAAAATTTTGGTTCATATCTTTGGTGGGATATTTTCTTGCTATAGGGTGTAAGTGAAGCATGTATTCTTATTTTGATAATTATTGTGATTCTTCTGCACAACATGTTTCACCTAGTGGTAGGACACTTGCTCCAACCAACTACCCTTACAGTTTCAACCCACATGAACCATGTTCCTATTGCTCTGATCCTTATCATAGTGATAGTAATTGTCCCTCCTGGGGACAGTTCTATAATTTTTCACCTGAGCAATTGAACACAAACTCCTCCAGCCCGGGATTCGATTCAAATCCCAATTTTTACAACCCGGACTGGAGCGACCATCCTGATTTCTCGTGGCAAGCTCAAGCCATGGGAAATTGTGCTCCCCAATTTCAGGAACTGCACTATCCTGATTATCCACAGTTTGATAACCAATCTTCCCATCCTTCATCCTACGTTTATCCAGCCTCTTCTTCACAGTCCACTTTAGAAGACACTCTCAAGGCCTTCATGCAGTTTTCAAGCCAAACAATTAATGAAATGAAGAATGCTATTAGTGACGTGAAGAATGCTACTATGGAACACACTCAGGCGATTGCCAGGATAGAAGGACAGATGGAATATCTGGTTGCTGAAATCACCAGAATAGAGGAAGAAGAGCGTCAAAGTCAGTCGATGGTTGCAGGGCACTACATGATTGATGAGGATGATGCTAGTCATTCTTGTCATGAGCATGTCTCCACCATCACCATGTTTGAGACTGAGGAAATTGTGGATAGCAATGAGGAAGAAAAGGAGGAGCACCTGGAGCAAGCAGCGCCCCCGCCAAATCCAAATAGTCCCAATGACAAGGAAATGAGTACTGAAGCTCATTCCTTCATCACCATCCCTCTTGAGACATTTCATGAGCCCCAAGATTTAATTCTTAAATGTCTCAAAGAGCCATCTTATGCCAAATCCGTCAAGGATCTATGCACACAACCGCGCAAATCTAGGAACCATCGTCCTAAGAAGATCCTTCGAAGCAAGCAAGTTGGCTACATAAGATGGCGAAACATTCCTCCCGAGGGACATAAATTCTTAAAGAAGAAAGGGTGGAAGGGATTGGTTGGACATCCGCATGATCGGGGGAGGCGCTGTAAATTTTCTCTTACCTTTTTGTACAGTTGATTTCTTTCATTTTTATTTCTTTTCATTTTATTTTCGTTTCTGACAGCAACTAACATTTTGATGTTTGTGTCTATGAGAAATGTTGCTGTTAGTTTTTGTTGACAGGTGTTTTGGTGTTTAAGTTTGGGGGACGCCTTGACCTTTCACACCTCGATGTTTCCATATTTCTGGTAATGTATTTCTACACTACACATTGCGGACAATGTGTAATTCAAGTTTGGGGGTATGGAAAAGCACTCTGTCCATTTGTTTGTTTGTTTATTTCATTTGTTTGTTTGTTTAAATTTTCTGTTTGTTTAAGTTTCCATTTGTGTGTTTGTTTAATTTTTCTAATTGTTTTAAGTTATTTTTAGTTGCCTTTTTGTTCTTAAAATGTTTTAATTAAAAAAAAAAAAAAAAAAATTATTGTTAGTTGAGCATGGTTACATTTTACTATGGTTTGCACCTCATTGGTTTGATTAACATGTTGAATTTTGCATATGATTAAAATCTGAGATCCTTTGACTCATCTTTGGATTAAAAGAGACTTGACATGTTTAATTTATTTAGCACAAGCACATTAGCATTGTTTCTGTGGGGTATGAGGTTTGAATTGAAATTTATATGTCTTGAGATTTGCAGGATAACTTGTTGATGAAAACTTGGCTAGATGTAAAAAAAAAAATAATAATAAATAAAAAATAATAATAAAAATTAAAAAAAAAAAAAAAAAAATTATAATAATATCACCAATTTGACTTCTCATTGAGTAACCGGGCCCCTTGCCTCATTAAGCATTGGGTGTTCGCGTAAAAAGAGGAGAATTTCAGCTTGGATGATTGTTTGGCTAGTCTGACTTCGTAGCCTTTTTGACTTGAGTAATTAAGCCCTTAGGGATGTTTTACATCTAGTGCCCTAAGACCATCTGGTCTGGGAGTCACTGGCCCAACACTCGTTACATGGGTCAACTAGAAAGCTTAAAGGAGTCAAACATTGCACAGCCGACACAAAAATAATAGTAAATAGTAATGAATGTAAAATAAAGCCTTGGTTATTTGACGGGAGTCCTGCGAATTTTTGGATATATGTGCTTTAAGGAAAAACGAAACCCCATGACTCTATGCTATTTACACTTTACACTTTTGAACATGTGTTGTCTCAATTTTTCCATCCATGAGTTGATCGATTTTTGATAATATGACAATGCGACATTCATTTTGTTAAACATGCTCATGATGTGTGAACCACATGTTTGAATGATGATTTTCGCTCAATTGATAATACGACATTTCAATGTTTGTGGGTATCATTTCTGGCAAACCCTCACGAGACTTCACTCGTCCACTAGGGAGTCCTAGGGGTTTAAAAGGCTTGTTGCATATGCTAAATGCAATCGTTTCTCCCACGAAAGAGGATTTATGTTTCATGCTTTGATTTTGTTTTTCATTTTGTTTTGCTAAGGGACTAGCAAAATGTAAGTTTGGGGGTATTTGATGAGTGCCAAAAAGTGTATATTTGGACCCCTTAATTTACATTAGTTAAACCTTTAGCTTTGTTATTTTCTAATGCTTTGGTTAGTTTTAGTGTTTTTATATTTTGTAGGACAATAAGAGAGAAATGATACAATTCAAGCAAAATACAAGGAAATTCGGATGCAGCAGACCACTACATTTAGACTGATCATAACAGGACCAAACGATATCCGTTTTGGGAGTTTCTTAGGTCTAAATTGAAGTTCAAGATGTCAGCTTTCTAACGCAACAAGTTTCAGCCAATTTAGAGATGTGTGGAAAAAGATATGGCTGTTTGAATTTCAATCGTCGGATCATCCCGAAAATCCGGAACCATCTCTCTTATTATTTTTCTTTTGCTTCATCCCTTGTCTCCCCAAAGCTAGAGCCAATACACGTTTTTCTCCACATTCTCAGCCACTTAATCACCTTTTTTCCCCCACTCAACATAAAGTAGCATCTTTCCATAAAACACTCACCACCCATTCCATAAAACACTCATCACTCATCTCTCCACTCATACATAAAATAACACCCACTCACCCATTCCACACAAAACCAACCGGCCATCCTCTTGGCTATAAAAGGAGACCAAGGCTGAAGAAGGAAGAGAGCATATGGAGTAGAGCAAATAGAATAGGGTAGAATAGAGTAGAGTAGAGTAGAATAGAGTAGAAATTCTGTAAAGCTTCTTCTTTTATTTCCATGGATGTTCATCATGCTCTTGTGGTGTTCTTAGTCATGGAGGGGTAGTAACCTCAACTAGGGTTGAGGATGAAACCTTTCCATTGATAACACTCACAATCTTGGTGCACCACTTGCTCATTTAATGATATATCTTGTTAGTTGTTCAAGTTCCATTCATTTAAAGCTTTATCTTTTGGAATGAATGTGATTATTGGTGGATAGAGGACATTTTATGTGTTTCAACCAAGCTAATACATTGTTTTATCGGTTTGAATGAAGATATCCATTGTGATTGAATGATACATTGGATGTTTGGATTTCAATTGGTACTCTTTGTGATTTGTCAAAGTGTTGGATTCATTTAATGGTTCTTTGGGATGTGGTTAAGAGACTTGAATAACACCCTAAGCTTAATGTTCCTTGGATGTTCAAGTGGAAACCAAGAGTGTGAGTTGTAGGATTTGGTTTGGTGGATGTTTTAGCCTTAGTTTCTTTGAATATTGCATATTTCACTTTTCTTTTCCTTAGTCTTTTCTTCTTGAATCAAGCATCAAACTTTTGGAACTAGGTTAAAACAAAGTTAATTAAGCAAGACACTAATATTTGACCATTTCTCTGTGGGATCGACCTCGCACTTGCAATACGCTATATTGCATAACGATTCGTGCACTTGCGAGTATAATTTAAGACACACCAGATATCCTGGGTTTGGCTGCCCCGGAGTGGTTTTTCTCATATTGAGTTTTCCACTTTGTTTACAAAAATCTTGTGTCATTTAATTTCCGCATTATTTTGTTAACACATTGTGCACACACACACTTGCTTTATATTAGAAGTCAATTTCAATTTTTCAATGCCAAATTTTCTATGTGCATTAACAAGATTATTTCCTTTGGATTATTCTTGGCAAATCTTGTTGGTTTCTTTTTGCAGAATCATGTCTGCAGGCAATCCACAGCGCAGGGTTCGCTAGAAGACAGAGGGAGATAGAGCAGCCATCAGAGCCAAAATTATGGACCGACCAGTCATTGCCGAGAGTGTGGTCCGTTCCGATATCATGGTGGCTCTTCTAGACAGTATCCACGACATTATCCAAACTTATCATTGGGGATATCTACACTCATGTGCCTGCGTTGTGTACACCAGGCTAGTCAGGCTGTTCTATACCAACCTTGAGGTGGTACAGAATGATGACCACGGGTTGATGCTTCAGTTCACTGTTGGAGGGCATACTATCACTGTTGATCCCCAGATCATTAGTCAATTCATAAGAGTCCCTGTTCTCCAGATCCCTGGCAACCCATATAATGAGGTGGTCATACCTCCTTCTCTGGATGATCTCCAAGAATTCTTTCATGCCGTTCCCTAGGGAGAAGAGCGCGCCACCACCATCAGGATCGGTGCCTTATCCGCTCCTAACTGCATGTTGGCCGAGATTGTTCAGCACAATCTATGGACTGTTGTCAGACGCAGTGACCTGATTTTGAAGAGAGCCTAGTTTGTCTATGCTATCAGTCTTCGCTTGTCGTTCTGCCTATGCAAGCATATTTTGGGTGTTATTTTGGAGGCACGTGATGAGGAAAATGCCGGTCTTCCATTTGGCTGCCTACTCACACAGATTATTCTGTAGTCAGGCATCAGTATTGCTGGCGAGCCAAAGATGAAGATCCAGGATCCCCTCAGCAAGCAGACTCTGATGAAGTCAAATGCTCAACTGCGACACGATGAGCAGGATGATGATGTGCCCCCGCCTCCTCCTATTCCTATAGGCATTCCAGATGTGGCGTCTTCTTCTCAAACTGTTTCGCCACCACAGCCGAATGTCAACTATTCACAGATTATGGAGGCATTGGCCGCTATTCAGGGGGGCATGAGTTCTATGCAGCTCTCCATGTCATCCATGCAGCAGTCCATCTCGTCCATGCAGCAGGAGGTTCACTCAATCAACCTCCGTGTGGAGCAAAATCAGATTGATCTCCAGGCGTGTCTCAAGTTCCACCACCCGTCCAGCAGTGATGATGAGGATGATGCGACGATGGCCGAGGCTACTTGAGCTTATTTTGTTTTGTTGTTGTTTTACTCTTTTGAGACATTTGTGTTATCTTTTTGATAATCTGATACATTTTAAACTCCTGGATATTTTATTACTCTGTTTACCCAGGTTCTTCTGAGACCTTTAAGGGGAGTAATTTTTGTGTGTTTTTATTATTATTCTGTTTTACCCTTTTGTCCCTTTGTGACAAAAAGGGGGAGTAATTTTTTATTTGGACTAGGATTGTATTTTTAAACTGGTCAAGTGATTTTTGTCCCAGAATGGCCAAATAGGGAGTTTGTTAGTTTGTAATTGGCCACATTCTGGTAGGACAAAATCATTTCTACGTAATGATGCTTTCTAACAGGGATTTTGCTATTCAGAAGTGCTTCCAGAAGATTCTGCACAGTTTGCAAGGCAAAAAACTCAGTTCCCTGTCAGCCGTCCAGACGACGTGTCATACCGTCCGGACGCCCATCTGTTCAAAGTGCCAGCCATCCGGACGACATATCATACCGTCCGAACTCCTAGCTGTCCCAAGCATCATCCGTCCGAACGACGAGAACTTTCCGTCCGGACCTTCCCCTGTGTCGAGAAGTTTCAAATTGCTCCAGCTTGCATCCATCTGGACGACTCTCAGTGTTCGACAAGCTTCAAGATTTCTTTCCAAAGCACAGTTATGGGAAGATCACTGCAGCTGTCCGAGCGACGTGGATTCTCGTCCGGACGCGCTCATCCATAAGGCAAGTATCGCAATTCAAATCCAAACGTCCGGACGACGATCCTCATGGTCCGGACGCGCGTGCATCAAATATGGAAATTGTGTGCATCAAATCAACTGTCCGAACGATCATCCCCCTGGTCCAGACGCGCGAAGCCTTTATATGGAAATTACTTGCAACGGAAGTGCGACCGTCCGGACGACAGGGAACCACCGTCCGGACGCGGCTCAAAAACAGGAAAGAATTTCAGCGAAATTCTCGGACAATTGATCGCACAGTTGTCCATCCGGACGGCTCATGACTACCGTCCGGACGGCGCCTAGTTTTTATCAAGCCAAACGTTCATTTGAACCGTCAGCCTATAAATAGAGGTCCCTAGGCTTGAGAACAGCAAGAATTCGGTATTGAATTCCATTAGTGCTTAGAGAGTTATATTGTGAGATTATTGAGCTGAGTTGATCTCTCTGAAATCTATCTTAGGGGTTGGCCCTAAGGTAAATAATTCTATTGAAGACACCTTCAGGCGTTCGTGTTGGGTTACACGTTAGAGTGCAAGGTGAGTTTTACTTTGTATCAGGGGTATGTGAGTGCTATTACTTTGTAACTAGTCTTGTCTTCTGAATAGTCAATATCCTGGGTTTGGCTGCCCTGGAGTGGTTTTTCTCATATTGAGTTTTCCACTTCGTTAGCAAAAATTCTTGTGTTATTTAAATTCCGCACTGTTATTATTTTGTTAACACTTTGTGCACACACACACTTAGAAGTCAATTTCAATTTTCAGGTGTATTAAAAAAATAGAAGTCACAAAAGATAAGGATTACACTCAGGAATTAAATCATTTAAATGGAGTGTACCCGCTCTGATACCAATTGAAAAAATAAAGATGACCTTTAATTAACTGTGTGTGAACAGTGTGCAACAAAGTATTAAATGCGGAATTTAAAGGAGACAAATATTTTGTTGACAAAGTGGAAACTCAATAAGAGAAAAACCACTCTGGGGCAGCCAAACCCAGGAAATCCACTATTTAGAAGACAAAGCTAGTTACAAAGCAGTAGCAATCACATACCCTTATGTAGTGGTCGTACCTTAAACTCTGACGTGTAACCCAAGACGAACGCCTCACAACCAAGTTACCTACTTGAAGGTGTCTTCAATGGAATCCTTTACCTTAGGGCTCCTCCCTAAGATAGACTTCACAGCTGATCAAATCACACACACTTGCAATAACTAGAGAGCTAGCAGATTTTCAACATCTCCCTAAACGCCTTCTCTACGCTATAGAGAATTCAATATTGAATTCTGTAAATTATACATGCCTAGAGGCCTATATTTATAGGCTACAGAAGACCGAAATCGAGTCTGAATTGATTTTCTCTAGGTGACGTCCGGATGGTAGCTGAGGGCGTCCAGACCGCTAACTGTGCAACCGGCTTTCCAAATTCGCTGAAATTATTTCCTGAATAGAGCCGCGTTCGGACGGTGTTGCCCTAGCGTCTGAACGGTTACACTTCTGCTACACGCAATTTACATAATAAGGACTGACATCCGAACGATTGTAAATATTTTGCATGTCTTGCCTTATCAAGGATGGCGTCCGGACGGTGTAGACCTGACTTCCGGACGTATGTAGTTGTCTTCCCATATCTGTCTGATTTCTTGTCAAACATTGAATAGAGTCTGAACGATATTGCCACGTCGTCCAGATGGATGCATTGGAACGTTGGAATCTTCTTAAACTCTGAAGAGCATCCGGAAGTGTTGCCATGACGTTCGGACGGATGCAACCTTCAACTATTCGAAGCTTCTCAACATTGATGGGAGTCCAGACGAAAAGATTTTGTCGTCCGAACGGATGTTGCTTGACTGACGAGCATTCAGACGCTTTGCTATGCCGTCTAGACGGTAAGCTGGGGATTCGACTTTTGCTGAGCTGTAAACTGCACTGAGTGTTCCTGGAGTCCGAAAATTGCCTTCTTGATGCTTGTGACACTGATACTTGTCATATTAAAGCTCTTTCTATATTGGAGAAATAATCTCTGAATATCTAAAGACTCAGAAATATACGGCATCCTTGTTAAAGTAGCAACATTACATGAAAGTGATTTTGTCAGTAGAATGTAGCCAATACAAGAACTAACAAACTCCCCCTCTGGCTATTTTGGGACAAAAATCACTTGACTGGTTAAAAATACATTCCCGGTCCAAAAACTAACAGGTCCAATTACATTTTATTACTAATCTTTTATGCTGACTTTATCATGGCATTTATTGAAGCCTGTAAACATCTTTTTATTTTTAAAACAATTCTCATAATAATATAATATTATTTTTATCACTTTTGATTTCTAATTAATATAATGTCGTTTGGACATTATAACGGCATATAAAACAAGTTAATTATAATGCTACATATTTCATGTGGGCATTATAACAACATTTATAAATAATGACCAAAATACCATTTCCAAAAAAAAATGATCCTTTTCACTTTTAAATCATAATAGCATAATATTATTTTTATTGACATAACAGTTATAAAATAATTCACTGATTTCACAATAGGGTTTTGCAACCCAAAATAATATAACATTTTATTAAATAATATTAAGGCATGCACTGTTTCAGTTATTCTAACGAGTTTTATACTTTAAAAACTAGTGGAGTAAAGTAATTGCATAATTAATTCTTTTATAAAATTAGGCAGAATAACGACACTTATTAAAATAATAACACTAACTTTGTAAAATAACTAAAACCTTATTTAGAACTTTACCCAAAATATCATTGGGATATTTTGTAAAACACACACACTTTAAAGAGACCGGCCATGAGAGAGAGATTATTTTTCTTTTTCTTTTTCTTTTTCCTTCTTCTTCTATCTTTTCTTTTCTTTTCTTTTCTTTTTTTTATTTATTTATTTTTTTTCTTTTCCTCTTCTTCCTGCAAGTGAAATAGAAAGAGAAGAAGAGATGGAGAAGGAGAGAAAGGGAGAGATGCTTATCCACGAGAGAGAGAGAGAGAGAGAGAGAGAGAGAGAGAGAGAGAGAGAGAGAGAGAGAGAGAGAGAGAGAGAGAGAGAGAGAGAGAGAGAGAGAGAGAGAGAGAGAGAGAGAGAGAGAGAGAGAGAGAGAGAGAGAGAGAATTCTTTACTTCCTTGCTGCTGGACCAACCCAAGAGAGAGAGAGAAACAGCTTCAGATTAAGAGAGAAAGAGAGACTTGAGAGAGATGAGAGATGAGAAGCCGAGAGAGAGAGAGAGATGCGTGAATTTGTGAAGAGAGGGGCCATGCTTTTTATAGTTGATTGGACGGTCAAGATCAATTCATTTTGATCTGATCTAAAGGCTGGAAATTCGACTTGGGGAGCAAGTAGATAGGATATTTTGTTAAAGGAGATCGGACAGGTGTTCGGCAAATTTTTCTTCTGCTGATGAATGTCGCTCGAGCGACGTTGTAATCGAGTGCACCCTTGGTGTGGGCTCGAGGGCAATCGTGCCAAGCATCAATGTTGGGGCTTGTCATGGGATCAAGCGCACTCGCACTCTGAGCCTCATATTCAGGGGTTTTTTTTTTTTTTTTTTTTTTTTTTTTTTTTCCAGTTTTAAGGCTTGGTCGTCTAATCTAGCCAATAAATATACCTCAAATATTAATTAATGTTTAATCCTATAAATATTCATATATTCTTTCATATTACTATTAAATCTTAAATTCCTATTTTAAAACATTTATATTTTATGTCTTAAAATATAGGGCATTATAAAAAAAGAAATAAATTTTAAGGAAAAGTCCACATCCCCCCCCCCTTTTAAACTGTCACTCAATTGATAGTATCCCCCTAAACTTTCAATTAGGAAAATGTCTTTCCCAAACTACCAAACAGTCAGCAAAAAGACAAAAATGACCTTACAATTTTCTTAATAAAACAAAAAAATCCCTATAAATTAAAAAAAAATGTTTTTTTTTTAATTTCTTTAAAAAAAAACAAAAAAAATTATTTTTTAAATAATTTTTTTTTTCAATTTAAAAAAAAAAAAAAAAAACAAATTTTTAATTTTTCTTTTAATTTTGAAAATTGGCCACTCTTATTTTTTATGTATTTATTTTTTAATTTTTAGTTTTAGTTTTAGTTTTTTTTTTTTTTTTGAAAAAAGTTATTATTATTTAATTTTATTAAGGATATTTTTGTCATTGTGGGAAACATTGACAGTTTTTTATAGTTTTGGGGAACATTGTCAAATGAGTATAGTTTGAGTGGAGTATGTGGACTTTATCATAAATTTTATTAAAAATTAAAAAAGCTTTAAAATAGCCATTTTCATAGCTTATAAGGGAATACTTATTCTAAATGTTAGATCTTTATTATATACTTTAAGGCTAAGGCTATTATATTATATTTTTAATTATATTCATTTTAAGTAGCATACATGATCGGGTTGTGATTCATACACAAACCCAAGCACAATTATTGCACAATCCTTAGGCATATTAGGATAGAATCTACGTGTGTGTATGTAAATTTTACCGAAATGTATTAAAGGTTAGATTTTTAACATTTTTCAACCTGATCACCTTACTGGAGATACTAACAGACAAAAGATGACTGATGCTGTGATACACAGACATGAGATGAGACAACCCTTGATTCCTGACACCGCATAAAACAACGTCTACCTACTTCCTTCAATCAGGTAGTAGGGAGGCTACTTTATTCGATGAACAAAAGATAAGGATAGTGTGACGTGTCTTATCAACAGCCAAAACTAATAAAAAAAAAAAAAAAACAAGCACTCATTGATATATTTTTAAATCGAAAATTTTTATTTCTTTTTTTTGAAGCCTTTGGTAGGCATATCGGAAAGTAATTTGGTGCTTATGCTCCGTTTGTTTCGGCGTAAAATGATTTCTGAAAAATGATTTCGGTATTTTTCGGTGTTTGGTAGGGGCGAAAATAATAGTTAACCGGAAAATAATTTCTGTTTGACCAAAAATGCTTAGTAAATTTCGGAAAATGATTTACGCTTTTTAAAAGCGTAAATCATTTTCCGAAGACGTCTGACGCGGTCGATTTATTTTAAACAACGCAGTCGACCTTCACGTTTAAGCAGCCGACCACCATCGAAATCTTGCCGGTATCGAATTCCGACAACATCTGGATAATGTCGTCGGAATCTGGCGACGGAATCCGGCCACCTTCGCCGGAATCCGGTCAGCCCAGATTCCGGCAACCAATCTGGCCGGATTCCGGCGATCTGGCCGGATCTGGGCAGACCGGCCGGATTCTGGCGATCTGGCCGGATCTGGCCAAATGGCCGGAATCCGGTCGGTTTGGCCAGATCGCCGGGATCCGGCCGGCCTCTCTGGCCAGAGCCGGCCGGCTCTCTGGCCAGACCGGCCGGATCTGGCCAGATCCGGCCAGATCGCCGGGATCCGGCCAGATCGCCGGGATCCGGCCGGTCTGGCCAGAGAGCCGGCCTGCTCTGGCCGGATCCCAGCCGGCTCTGGCCAGAGAGGCCGGATTCTGGCCAAATGCCGGCCGGATCTGGCCAGATCCGGCCTCTCTGGCCGGAATCCGGCCACTTCGCCGGAATCCGGCCATCCCAGATTCCGACAAAACTGTCCGGATTCCGGCCATTATCTTGAATTCTGACTGTATTAACCGAAATCAAGTAAAATTTGTAAAAATGGTCAGAATCTTGTCAGTCAGTGACGGAATCTCGTTATCGATGATTTTTATATTATTTTATATTAATATTTATATGTTTTGAATAAAAATTAATTTTTATAGGTTAATATGTTTGAATGAAAATATAAAAAATATTTGTAATTTTCTGTACGCGCCAAACACCGAAAAATGCTTTCGGCGAAAAATATTTTCCAGAAAAATGACTTCTCTGAAATTATTTTACGACGAAAACCATTTTACGTCGAAACAAACGGAGCATTAAACTCAATATATATATATATATATATATATATATAGAAGATGGGATCGAGGCAGGAGTTATCGAGAACTTTTGCTGCTAAAATAAACATAGATTCAGAAGCATGTCCGCCAGATCGAATACATTGGTAATCAAATAATTAAGCATATATATATATATAAAAAAAAAAAAAAAAAAAAATATAGACTCAATCAAAAGATTCAAAACTCGTCATTTATTCGGTTTTTTTCTTTGGGAGTCTCATCATCTGTTGCTTCCTCTCTAAACTTCTTGTATATATCACCTCTGTAAAATTCACGCGTCCTCGCCACCAAAATCAATGAAATAAGGGCTCCAAAGAAGGTAACAGCAGCCAGAACAATGAAAGATAGTCTATAACACTGGGAACCAAGGCAAGTCAGCTCCTTCACCGAAGACCTATCCAGACCCATCTTCGCTAGCTCCTTCAATGCCTCTCTGTCGTACAGCATCCCAGTGACCTTCACGTTGAGTATATACGATCCAAGTGGACTTGCCAATTGTCCACAATTGAACAATGTTGAGTAGTACTTGAGGCCGAAAAGCTCCGAAATGATGGCGAAAAGCAGAGGCAATTGTGCGCCGAACGAGAACCCGATGATGATGGATGCCACATAGACAGCTCCGGGGGCCGGGAAGGCGATGAGCAGGTGGCCGATGCACGAAAAAAGAAGCACCAGTGTCATCATAGCCGGCCGGGGAAGTTTGTATCTAGCAAGCAGGGTTTCAGAGACAAACCCGGAGAAGACTCTTCCGAAGTAATTCCATATGCTAACCAGTGATACAAAGGTGCTTACAGTTCGGGTGGGATATCCCAATGACTCGCCTATCTGCCCCAGGTTGTCTACCGCCGTCAAACTCGACCCGAGTCCGCACAATGTTGCGAGGAATAGAATCAACATGTCAATGCTCAGGAGTGCTTGTAAAATGGTGTAGTCTTCTCCTCTTTCCGGCTTGTTAAATATGTTTGAGAAACAAGATGTCCCAGCTGCCACCTTCTCTTCTTGCTCTGCAGAAGAATATGGCGGTGGCGTTACCTCTTTTGACTGAATTGCCAGTGGTGTTTCTTGGACATTGATATAGTCAGGCAGTTTCTTGAGGTTCCAGAGTTGCAGCTCTTCGCGAATCGCAATAAACAGAGGAACAAAGAGCATGAAAGAAATCACAGCAGCACTTCCAGCAAAGGCTTCGTGGGAGAAAACAATCTGTTTCTGAAGGAGAGTCATAACCATGAGAAATAACGCGAGCACGATTGAGACGTAGAGGAAATGGTAGAAGACTCTGATCTCGTTGGGTTGCCTCACAATCTTGATGGTCCGGATCGTGTACACGAACACCACCGACAGCGCCGCGGGGAACCACGCGATTAGAAGAATAAGAGATACGGAATCGCTTCCATAGATGGCTAAGTAAAGCTGTGTCATGACAGCTCCGCTCAGCCCCACGAAACCCTTCAACAGCCCCAACATAACGCCTCTGCTTTCAGGGAAGTTCTTGACACATGTGACGAGAGCTCCTGTATTTGCAAAGTTTTGTGAATTGGCTCCAACGCATATGTAGATGCACATCTGCCATACCTTTGGCTTGGCGATTTTTCCGGTGACAGCCAGCCATATCATGAAGTATCCTGCAAAATTCAAAGCCGACCCTACGAGCAGGACAAACCAAGTTGGGGTTACCTCGGCTATGAGGCCGGACAGAACCCCAACATTGGCTCCAAGATCTTTGAAGAAGCCCAGCAGATTGAGCGTGGTTTGGTCGTATCCAAGAGAGGCTTTTATCTGTTTGGAGTAGATTCCGAAAAGGTAAGTTGCACCAGCGCCGGTCATTATTAGGAAGGAGGCGAAAACCGTGAACCATCTTCCCCGTACTAGGTGTACTAGAAAAGGGAAGAACTCTCCGCCTCTAATGCCACCGCCACGGCCACCACCACCGGAGAACGTGCTGGCCATAGCTGCCTCACCAATGTTTTCTCTAAATGATTATGGATTTTAAGCAAAAAGGAAAATAACCAAGCAAGAGTGTCAAAGGAAGAGGTATTTCCTACCGGAGGTTTGGTTGGAAAGAGTGGAACAATGATAGTCTTTCAGGGATTAACTGGATTGCAAGAAACAATAAAACATTCAAATTGCAGTTGGTACTTTAGAGGAATAGAAGAAACTTCGGAGACTCAGCGGCCGGCCAACCTCCTTGAAATGGTAAGGAGGAGGTGACTAATAATGGGGGCTATAAATATGCCAATAGTTAGGAGTGAGTTTGTTAACATATATAGTAAACGATAAGGACTATCTCTTTATTTATTTATTTTAATAATAACGTGACTTCTAAAATTACCGAGAATCAAAATATAATAGTAATTCATCTCAAATTTAATGATAATATAATAAAAACTATCTGGGTCAAATGCTTATCTTCTTAAAAATAACCGAAGTGCCTTCGAGAGCATGCGTTATTTTAGGATAAAGATTCATTACAATTATGGGTTGGTTTGAATGTATTTACCTATTTACATAAATTTTGACTTGTTTAACTACTTATTCGGAATAAGCAAATTCTATCTGTGTATATTATTATCAATTCAAACAATAATTATTGATTTTGTAATAATTGAAACTGACCTTCAAAACAAGTCCATTATTGATTATTGTATTGTCTCTTTGGGGTGAACCATAAATTGGCTTCGGACATGTGAAAGGAGAGGATAGATTAAGCTGTCACATCCTCTAGGAAGTGAGAGCCACCCATATTGGCACTCGGATTTGTTAAAGTTACTGATCAAATGCCTAAATCATGGTCCGTGATTTTATATTCACTTTAATTTCTGTGTTAGTCAAAGTCATTTACCATCTGATTACAATTTTTTTATTTCCCATTGGAGTATGTGAACTATGAGTCATGTGGCCTACAGGTAAGACAATTGATGCTTGAAATCTCAAACAACTCAGACATGTGATGAAGCAAAAGGAACAAACAAATATTTTTTTCTTCTTGCTTTTAAAATAGTTCACTCTCAACAAAACATTAGGATTTGGCTCTATGCCCATCTATGTATCTAGTCAGCTAAGAACACGCAACGAGATAATAGGTTAAGTTTTAAGAAAATTCAGATTTTAAATTATGAAGGAATCTAAATCTTTTAGATTCGGAGGAACCTAGACCTTTTCAAACGCAAGGTTTATGATTATTTCTGCTTCATTTTTATTAATCATTAAATAAATAAGAAAATTACAAAGACATAGAATATGAAATGAAACACTTACCTCTCTACCTTAAGATAACTCCTAATACAAATTAACTACACGGAGATGACTCTTAACTCTAACTTGGAGAAACCTACTACTAAATAATTTTTGCATCATAGTGCTATAAATAATTAAAAGACTATAACTTAAATAGATAACTATAACTATCTTTATTTAATTAAACTACAATTACTCTAAAATAAACCAATGGAAGTTATGTCGATGTCTTCTACATGTTGCAGACTTTTACGTTCATAACACTTGTAACTTTCTTTCTTTTTCGAAGCTGGTTTTGTTTTAATTAGTTATGGCTAATAAATATTGTTGTCATTTTTTTATAATAAAAAAAAAAGAAAAAAAAAAAAAAAAAAAAAAAAAAAGAAAATTTCACTTAACTCTTTAAATTTTCATTGCTTTTGCAATCACATTTTTAAGTTCAAAAACTCTCAATTTAGTATATTTTAGTTTAAAAAATTTGCAATATTACCTATTCGCTAGGATTTTTTGTTAAATCTTTACGGAGGGTTTGAAAATTTAAAAAATATATTTTTTTAAAAAGAAAAAAATTAATTAATTAATGTAATCTTAAAAATTTATAAATTTTACAAAAGTATAGAGGTCATTTCACACTTACTTTGTCATTTGATTTAATTCCAAACCCTAGTGGAAATGTGACATTGCAAACTTTGTAATTTAATACACTAAATTAAGAATTTTTAAACTTAAAAAAAAAATTATAAAAGTGATCAAAATTTCAAGATGATGAGAATTTTTTTTCATAAAAGAAAAAGAAAAAAAAAAAAAAAAAACAAGGTCTCGTGATGGATGACGACAAAGTTAACAAGAAAAAACAAAAAAAAAAAAAAAAAAAAACAAAGTCGATCTCATCCAGAGACAAAAGTAATATAGAAGCACTTTCTTTGCTGCTATATATGAAATAAAAAAATAATAATAAAAAAAAAATAAAATGCCACTTTCTAAGAATAGGACCTCCTACAGTCCAACTTGGGTATAATATCAAATTATCAATTCTTTGTACTCGATGGAGAAACGTCATACAATTGCACGCCAACCATATCCCCACCCCCACGGGATTAACATGAACAAAGTCATAAAGGGATGGCCGGCATCATTGACATGGAAACGCTTTGCCTTCTTTTTACTGTGGACGACTTGAAACGGTTTGAACAACTTGTGATCAAATTGGAATTGGAAGGGAAAGAATTGTAAAATCACTACCAATAATTTGATTGAGCTGCAAAACGTTTTATGAGGTTTAAAAATTGATTTAAAACTTTTTTTCTTCTTTTTAAATAAAGAATTCATAAACGTGAAGGAAATTAAAGATAATAAACACAAAAGATTTACATGGTTCGGTCTAATGACCTACATTCACATATTAAAGCATTATAAGTTACATTTTACTCTTATTCTTGATGATGTTTAATGATGTTTACATTACCAATTATTCCTATTTACAGGAAAAATGTCGTAGGTAAATAGAATAATGAAGTAATCAATTCACAAATATTTTATTATCAATCACAATTACATGAAAATATATTCTAAAATCTCCCCCTCAAACTAATGGTAAAAGATTCTTGAAACTTGAGTTTGAAAAAATCGAATAGCTTTTTCTTCTTCTTCTTGGAGATGGCAGCGGTCTGCGACGTTGGTAAAAGATGATGGCCGAAAACTCGTTAGAGTTGATGGCAGCCGGTGGTGGTAACTTGAGTTGGGGGCGGTAGGTAACAGTGACAGTGATCGGAGATATGCATTTGAGAACAATAGGCCGAAAATTGGTCAAAATAAGGCAAACTATGGACCAAAAATAAGGGTCAACTTAGATCGAAATGGGGCCAACTATGGCCTAGAATGGGCATGGGTCATCAAACAAAACCAAAAAAAGTCAGGTATGCGTCATCAAACAACACCAATAAAAGCTAAAAAATTGGACAAATAAAGAGCCAAAAGATAGGCTACATGGCCCAAGTATAGGCCACTTAGCCTGTTCTTTTTTTTTCTTTGTTTAATTTTTTTTTTTTTTAATTCAACCAAGTTTTTCTTTTTCCTTGCTTTCTCCTTTATTTTATTTAATAATGAAACAAAACCCTAAATCAGCCTACAATTTTCTTTTCCAAGAAGCTGTTTTGGCTTTCAATTACATGGTTGCCTTGATGGATCTACGATAAGAAGTGTTTATTTACATTTCCCCATAAAATCTATTTGGCTCGCTGGACGAGTTTTTGACTAAACTTTCAAGGGAGTCACCCAATACCCAATAGTAGTCTGCAAGGGTCTCATTCTAATGCCTCAGTAAGAGAAGAGTATATTAAATGCACAAGAAGTAAGTCTTAGGTTTATGCATGATATAACGGCCTATTTATAAGCTAAGAGGTAGAGGCAAACTTAAACTAGGTATTCTACTCCAACTTGTCCTAGGAGCCCCGTCAAAGCCTGATTTGGACTCGAATCCCTTATTAGACCCGAATTTGGATTCTTTCCCCATTTGTCTTGGAGTAAACTCAGTCCCAAATCTTTAGGGATTAGATTTGGACTGGGAGTTCTATTCCAATTCAATTCGAAGTAGGGTTGTTGACCGAATTCTTCAAGGAGTCCTAATTATACTCAAATTGTAACTCCTAACCCAATTCGACTTTGAGTAGGAGTCTAATCCGGATTTCATAGGATGAGTGAGACCTTGTCCCGAAATTTCGGGGGTTGGACTTGACCATATCCTCCTTTGGATCAAAGAGCGAACATCATTGACATCTACTATGATAAGACCGATACCCGAGTTTTCGAGACAACTAGTTTGGGTGTCTATCTCTTGTGATAGGCCTATTCGGGCGATCTTGCTATCTTGGCTTGGGGCCTCCAATTCTTCTCAAAACGGTACTGACCTGGAGGCCCATAATTCTTTAGATGGGCCTATTTGAGTAGGAACAGTTACCCCTAATTCCCTTATCCGAAGCAAACTCAAATAATAAAAATTTTGTGTCTCAAAAAATATGAGCCTTGCCTTCTTCCGAGGCTTGAACACTCTCTAGCTTCCTCTTTTTCGAATGTCTCGGGTACAAAGTTGCCAATGGTGATACTCCTTAGTAAACTTTGTAATCCTCTTCCGATAATGAAGGAAATAGTTTTTTTTTTTTTTTTTTTCCTTGTAATATCTTCGGGAATTATGTAATGCCTTTGTTGTAAGTTGTAACGCTCCATATTTGAACCAACAAATTCGTAAGCAAAAACCTCCAGTTTCTACGTGATATTGCTACATCAGCACTAGAACTAACATAGTGGAATATGTATATATTTCTAAGGACTTATGAATTGAGCTTGTGATGAGTAATGCTAAAAGTTCTTCTTGTGTCCCTCTAAAAATGAGGTAGCTCGTAAAATCACTATTAGACTTGTGATTGATCACTATTAAATTTTGATTAAATGGTGATTTTAAAAGTTAACTCATTTTTGGATGGACACAAGAGTAATACAGATGGACTTATAAAATTACTCCATAATGTTTTTTTGCAATTTATTTTGGCAGTAGCTGCAAATATGTCCTAAAGACTTGAGGCAATTTGTTACATGGGATTTCGGGTGTTGGGCTATTGAGGTTGTTTTTATTCAGTGTTGGAAAGAGAGAGGGAAAATAGATTGGATTTTGCCTTCTCGTTTATGGGGGTGTTTAGGTGGGTTTAGGTTGAGGAGAGTGGAAGTGCAAAGGAGGAAAGTCTGGAAAGACAAAACGAAAAAGGTGGAAGCCATGTGATGAAACTTTATCAGGAGAATTATGTACAGAAAAGTTATTACAGCTTGCCAGTGGGCAATGGCTGAGGAGAAAGCCCAAGCTTGAGACCACTGTAATGACGTGTGTATTGGCACTATTCACAGGAGTGCATATGAAAAGTGACATAGAATGACGTGTGGACTTATATATACAAAGAAAATCCATCCAAAGGATTGGATGGATTTTCTTTGAAAGCTTTTATTCATCAAAAATTAAAATATCCATCCGAGGGATTGGTTCAGTGGTAAAGGACCTTATACTTTGTTTTTTGGATGAATAACCTTTGACTTGTTGCTAATATTTTCATTTGATCAGTTTAAGGTTCGAAGTTCTTTAAGTGCAAACAGTTTTTTAGAGTCATACTTGCAGCAAATTCGAGTCTTATACATGTGGAGAATCGCCTTGCACCAGTTCATATTTGCCTTTCAGATGAATGCACAAAATGAGTCCCTTGGCTTCCGGTCCTTCAAAAAAAAAAAAAAACAAAATACTTGAGCTCCGTTTGTTTTGGCGCAAAATGTTTGTTAAAAAATGTTTTCATCATTTTTTAGTGTTTAGTAGGGGCGAAAATAATGGTTAATGGAAATCATTTTCTGTTTGACTGTAAAATCTTCTTTAATTTTTGGAAAACAATTTACAGTTTCGAAAACCGTAAATCGTTTTCTGGATTTAAACTCTCCACTCTAAGACGCACGTTTGTAGGAATCCGCCACCGTCGAGCACTGGAGTTTATTGGTAACCTGACTCTACCACCGAAGATCCCAAAATTTTAGTGTCGGATTTCCGGAATCCGGCGACGTCGCCGAATTCTAGCAAACCAGATTCCGGCCAAACTAGTTGGTATTTGACCAATGTGGCCGGAATCTAGCCAGTACAGCCGGATTCCGTTTGACGTCGTTAGTGATTTTTTCATACGAGTCAAACGTCTGAAAATATTTTAAAAAAATAAATAATTTTTTCTGAAAACTAATTTTGTTGAAAATATTTTAAGATGAAAAACATTTTACACCGAAACAAACTGAGTATTAGAAAAATCTTCAATCAAGTGAAAATTCGTTCAAGCTAACAAAGAGTTAGAAAGGAGTAGAGATATTTTCTTGCTTTCAGCATCTCCATTCATAACATAACCTCTCATGATTGTGTACAAATTCCAATTTCTCAATAGAGATTTTCCACTTTCTCATGATTGCGTCGCTCCTTCTTCATTCGTGCATTAGGCCCCGTTTGAAAACCACTTTCCTCTCTCCTCCCCTTCCCTTCACTTCTCTAAAAAATATCAATTTTAAAACATTCTTAACTTTTTTCACTTTTTTATTACTTTTTAAATAAAAAAATTCACTACAATACAAATTTTTTTCACTTTTCCATATAAATTATTTCAACTTTATATCACATCAATTTTAATTTTCAATCATTCAAAAGAAAAAACCCAACGGGAGGAGAAGATAAGGGGTTTTCAAATGGGGCTTAAGCCTTTTATTTTTATATTTAGTGGAGACCGTCTAGTACTTTTCTTAGAAAACAATCTCCACCCACCCAATGAGCCGTAGTTGTCACATTTGGGGTTAAGGTGGACGATCGTTGCTGTCACACTTTCTTTCCCAAATAGATTGCCTGAGAGACTGTCGCGAGGCAAAACGTGTAAGTGCTAGTTTCTATATATGGTTATATTTGATAAGGTATTACGTGACCATGTGGCCACCCTCAGTGGAGGAGAGGCAGCCACCCCTATTCTCTACTGAGGGTGACCACACAAGCAAGGGTGGAACTAAGATATTTGGTGTGAAGGGACGAATTTTTATTATTATTTTTTTGATAATTTGGGGAGACAGACTTATATAAATACAAAACTACATACATACATATAATTTGTTTATGTTTATGTTTATATAAAATAAAAGCATAGATGTCTTAAATTTAATCTCATGGCATCACAAATACATAATAGCATAAACAACTAGCAAATAAACTAAAGTCTAAACACAATCTATAAGGTCCACGAAAACCGGTACTTTTGAGCGTGAACTTTTTTTCCTAACAAGATTTCCTGAAGCCTCAAACAATAACAATGCTAATAGTTAAGCCAAAACATTAATGGTATAATCATAAATAATTAAATCATTAAACTTGTGATGCCAAACAAATATTATGAATCTAAATAATTACAAAATAACAATTCAAAAAATTAAAAAATTAAAAAAAAATAGATATTTTCATGATATTCCCCATTTTAGCTGGAGGGAACTAGAGTCTTAGGTTTTTTATGTTAGAAGATGGGGTAGAACTAAAATATAATAATAAAGTTGGACAAAAATGCTATTTTGGGAGGACAAATTTATAAAATATGGAATATTATTCGCATATTCCACGCAACGCTACTACATACTTATGATCCACACAACGAAAATTGCATCTATATTTTTTTTCTCTTTTTTCTTGAAACTACAAACCCACTTATATAACTAGAACTGAACACTTGAGCTTAACTAAATAGACAACTTCATATATCAAAATTCATTACAAATTATATCTAACATTGTTCAAACTATTACAAAAATTTCACAAATGGCAACTTCTACTACTTATGGCTTATCACCACAAAATCCAGCCATACCTAGAAGGCTGAGGTCTTCAGCAGATCGTAGGGATAGAGGTCCAAAAACGAATTGGTTTCTTCCTCCCTCCTAGCAGCTATATCTGTAAAACTCCAAAGTTTTACAAGTGGAAATAGTGAGTCTACGGTTCAGCAAGCAAAAGTTTACAAACCAGTTACAGTGTGCGACATGAGCCATTCTTTTGAAAATTTCTCCCTACCAACAACACCCATTAACTACTGCCCCTATTACAAGCCTGAGGCCTGATATGCAGGGGACGTTCAACCGTCCCCCTGCACGCCTTTTATATTAAAAATTTTGTTTTCAAATCAAAAAGTTGTCTCTTTGATGACATCAGAGACAACTTTTTGATTTAAAAACAAATTTTTTAATATAAAAGGGTTCCTGAGGGACGGTTGAACGTCCCCCAGGAATCATTTCCCTACAAGCCTAGACCCTACTTTGAATCCATCTTTCATGGCTGTCAATGTTACGTACAACCTTTAAATTCTTAGTGGAAAGTGGAGCATTGGTCTCTCCACCCTCATTAGTACCCATCTCCTCACGTTCATGTGCCCGATGGCTGGACAATAATCTTACAAACGATGGTATTGTTTTTTCGATTTTTTCGTTTTTCTTAATAACTCTTAGAGCTAACTGCTTTGATACCATTTGTTGTGAAGATCCTTTTTTTTTTTTTTTAAACATACAAATTAATCATCACAGTGGTACGACTAATTGTTGCTTAGCCAACATGTGATACACATCCCATAATATGTACCTGATATTCAGAGTCGACATCTATGCAGCAAATAACACATATAAACATAAAGTGGATAGCGGAAAGCACGTTTATAAACATAACTATTAATTATACAAAAGAGCCATCCATAAGTCTATCTGTTTAAGGCTTTTAGACATAACATTATCTACATACCCAAAAGGATGGCTCAACAAATACATGTGTCATATAAGACACGAGCCATATATAAAATAACTACAAAAGAAACCACCCAAGTCCGACACATCTACGACCCCAGCAAAGTGCCTCAGTCGTAGTATCCCAAGTAGATTGCCACAGGGTCGTCATCAACATCTGTGGTACTTGCAGCCAAACAAACATCATCTATATTGTTGTGGTGTTAGCCACATCCGTACAGGTGAAAGTATAATTTCACCACCTCAGCAATATAAAACTAAGGTTTGAGCAGTATAATACTCACTGGTTTTCACAATGAGCCAATCTTTAAATTTACCATATGTTTACAATAACAGCTAGCTGTGAAATGATAGGTTTATAAAATGTTTCTTAGCCAATAAGATAAACTATGGTAATTGGTTCACAAAACAATACATATAAATAAATCATGTGACTCAGACATTCCCATACGCAAGCTTTCCGTTCCTTTGGGAAAATATAAAGTGGTTGTCTAGGAATTCTAGTCCAAGTAGGAGGAGGAAAAGATCTTTTCTTTTCTAATTTTGCCCTATTGCCAGTTCTACCGCCTCCGTGTGCTCTCGAGCGTAATTTGCTGGTGTGGTTGAGCTCCTACACTTGATGTATGCCCGAGTGCCTATTGCTCCTAGCTTGCGCTCGATCAAGCGCTTATAGTAGTGTAAGATGCTAGATTTACCTTGTGCATTTTATCCCTTTAAGACCAAAGAATTGCTTATGTTTTTCCTTTGGCTCTTGAAAGTACTGTTAACATAAAAAAATAAAAAATAAAAATAAAAAAAATAAATTAATTAATTAAAAAAAAAAAAAAAAGCCAAACATCATATTACAATGAGACTAAGAGGCTAGCATATGCAAGTTAAGGGCTTGAATGTGTAACATTCAATGCTCATTAGTGGCAAGACGAGATCGATGGGTCATTTCACATAGTGGCGAGATCTAAACAATGCTTTGAGATCCAGGGTTTGTTTTGGTAAATCGAATGGGTTGTGAGTTTTACACAACTTTTACACAACACGTTCACATGGAGTGGAACCCATGTGGTGGGTTCCATACACATAAGTCCCACCTCACATGAGTGTGTTGTATAAAATTTATATAAATTTGTTGTATAAATATCATTTCTCAAATCGAATTCGCGCTTCAATCTATGGTTCACTTTCTCAATAATTGATTTTAGGTCCAGCTAACGAGGAGCACGCGTCCCAATTAATGAGGGTAATTCCGTGTTCATGTATTACAATTAAGGGTAATTTGGACATTCAATTTAATTCATTAGATGGGAGGGTAAATTCAACATTTTACTGCTTAAAGCTGGGTTATAACAGTCGGTCTCTGTCAAAATATGTTATGTGACATGCACGTGACCCCTCAATTAGCCTGTAGGGTTGCACTGATTTGTAAATAGATCCCTAATGTATAAAAAGTAGCCTAAAACTCCCTGCTCGCAACTTCACCTTAGGACTCGCTAGCGCCTGTTAAGGCTAGTCATCATTAACTCTTTGTCATGTTTATCTTACAGGAATAGCAATCAAAGCTAAGATGGTGATTAGATACCATATACTTGGTTTGGGAGCCGGCCCTAGAGAGAAAAGTTAGAAACTAGCGGCTAGGTTTTCAGGGGGAGGTCACGCCTCCCTCCTCCGGTGATGTTTCCCTCCTCGCCCTTCTAGGGTGGAGGAGGTTTTTTTGTTCCTTCCTGTCTGGATCCAGTGGAGATTTGGTGCCTTCCAGCCTTTAGGGCTATGGAGTTTTTTGTTCCCCAAGTTAAATCCGGTTGTGGTTGATGTTTCCTACCAGAAGACTTCACGAGATTTGGGTTGGAGAGCAATTTTCTGGTGTGTCTCCGACGGAGTTTCCGAGTTATTTTTTCTTTGTTTTAGTTTCTTTCTTTGGAGTCAAATTTGCTCACTTCGGCTGGTTTTTTCAAGACACACGCCTCTAGCTTTACGATGGTCGCCAGTTTCTTCCGGTCCAACAACCTCCAGCTGCAGTCATGCCAATTCTTCATGCTTGGCGCATGGCCTACACGCGCCAGGGATATCACTCCCTGGACTAGCGCGTGTGTGTCACGACTTATCTTCCAAGGCGCATCTGGTGGTTCTGAGGTCTTCCAACGGATTTCTGCTGCATAAGAGGTCACCGGCGACGGCGCTTCCTGACGCCGGCCCCCTTTTTGGCTTCTATTTTGGGTTGCTTTCATTGTTTTTTCTTGTCTTTTCACAGTGTGCCTCTGTGATACTTAAATGTTACTGGACTATTTGTTGGCTTAGAGCACTCACATTGGATCATGTAAAAACTCCTCTAAATCTATAATAGATAACAAACTCACAAAAACATCCCTCCATTGGATTATCTATCCTAAATCTAAAATAGAGTTTTGATAGATTTGTGAATAGTGCAACTCTACATGTGGAGTTGCTCTATTCACCAATTTATCCATTATTTTATTGTTTTCTACATACAAAAAGTGAAAAAAGTAAAATGACAAAAAGTTGAAAAGAGATAAAAAGAATAAAATAAGAGTAAAAAAAGAGTATAGAGTTAAGAATAGATAATCGGATGGAGTGTGCCTTTTAAAACCCATTAGCTAAACTAGATAAAGTGAGTTTTGATTAGCTATTTTAGATTGAAATATACACGATCCAATGTGAGTGCTCTTAGGTGCTAGATCTGGCATCTTTTATTTGTTGATTGTACTTAAATGTAAAGGATGGCTCAGTAATGTTCTTGTAATGGTTATGTATTGCTTTGGTTGCTGTTCAAGTCAGATTTATCTGACTTAAGGTGTAGGGGTCTTATACCTCTTGTTTTGTCTTTCCCCTGTGGCTTTCTTTGAGTAATATATGATAACATGCTATTTGTTCAAAAACATAAAAATAAAAATAACTCTCTGTCTTTCTAGCCACTTTCCTAGCTTGCTTCGCCATACCGGTGAATGGACTTACAATTCCTTTGAGAAGGGTGTGATGCCACCACCTATCAGGCCCGACGAGCGGTCCACGAAGCTGCATCCCTACTCACCTAGTCCATGCACATCGCTCTCTCTTGGACGTTGGCTGCCTATCCTAGATCTTCCCATTTTCAAGAAGATCCTGGTCTCGATAGCAAATTTAAGGTTTCTTTTGCGATTTTAAGTCAGTTTAGGATGTTTTAAGAGTTATTTTTGTGCTTGTAACTTATAAAAGGCATAGAGAATCTTAGCTAGGTTTACGAGTTCCATCCTTAGAACGTATGATCATGGGATGACACGGAGCTAGAGGTGGTTGTCTCTTATGAGTAGAAGGCACTGAAGAAACAAGAAAAGTTAGAATTGAAGGAGAACCCACCAGAGAATATTGTATAGAAACGGGAGGCCGCATATTTGCTCTTAAAAGGGGCAAGAGAAAGACAAATTGTCACGGCCTTCACTTCCTTCCCCACAAAGAGTGCACTTTACCTCCCAGATGATGCCGAAAGCTCACAATTCGTGCTTGAAATCTTGACAGAAATCCTCAATAATATACAATATCAGCACGAATAATAAAATGACAAGTGTCTCCTATATTAAAATATGAAATATAACTATATAAAAAAAATGGTAGTTTGGCCATCCCTATTCTTTTCTCTTTTTGTTTTTTTTTTTTTAATGATTTTTTATATTTTTATTATAGGGGACATTTGTCATTTTATTATTGGTGTTGACGTAGCATATTGACGTTATCAAAATTCCAAATGAAAGTTGGGAGCGGGGAGGTATTTGTCATTTTTGCTTACCACCGGAGTTTTAGGACACATTTTATACGCTAGGGAGCTATTTGGCAATCGGTGCAATCCCTATAAATTTTGCATTTATTCCTAGGATTTAACAAAAAATAAATAATTCCCAACCAGAGGGGGTAAATGAAAGGGCTTGGTAGATTGGTGGAGAACATTTCAACTTTGTGAATTTTATAAAAAAAAACATTCTAAATTTGGTGTTCTCCCCTTTATTTTTCTAAAGGCTTTCATTCTTTCCCCTTCTCAGTTTATTTGATTTTATTTGATCTTTTGGTTTTTTTTTTTTTTTTTAATTTGTTTTTGGGCAAATTGGATTTTTTTTTGGGGGGGGGGGGGGGGTTTAGGCAGCTGTCTAACCCTTTGAGTCGTCCCTGTGAAAGAGAATACTGAACAAATAAAGTTTTGGGACAAAATGTTTTATTTTATCACAAAACAGTGCATTGGCATTTGATCAAACAAATTGCTTCGTGTTGGTGATGTTTGAAAAGCTTGCCAAACGTGAAAGCAATGGATGAAATAATAGAGAAATGGAATCCAAAGGGTAGCCAATGAGAGAGTTACAGTCTGAAGAGAATGAGAACCCGTGAACTCCAAGCCAAAGCTGACAGAGAAGATCGTGAGCAGATTTTCTGTTCAGAATCCGTGATATTTGGTCTGTCGATTTGAGTTGCATTCATCCCTAGATAAGGACAAAAATTTAGATCCTCATCTGTGAATATGAATTACAGAAAGATATTCATCCCTTTTTATCATTCATTTTTACAAGTGTTTGTGAAAGAAAGGATCAGATGACCATTTCCTTATCATCTAAACAGTCTGGTTATAGGACCTATTATTGTAGGTTTCTTCTCTTCAACCAATCGGTACGATCTCAACGGGCCCAACAATGAGGCCCATAATTGAAACAAATTTGGACTTGAGATAGATAGGCCCAAGCCCAAGTTTTCAGGTTGGTCAGTCGGTCGGTGGATTGGTTGCCTATCGACCGAAAGGGGTTGGTCCAGTTTGGTAGCTGATCCCCTTAATCGGTTGGTCGGTTGTTGAAACCAACGACCAACAGCCGTCGGTAACGGCTGAATACCGATCTAAGACGGTCGGTGCTTAGCCTTCACATGGATCACAAACCTCCACATGGATCACATGGCTCCTTTTGAAATCTCAAGTCACCACCACTTCTACCTCAAGAAAATTAACAAATGTATTTTGTGGTATTTTAAGTTTTTTTATTTTAAAAAAATTATGATGTGGCCTATCGATAAAAACTATTTTTGTATTGTAAATAGTGTGTTATCTTTTGAGTTGTTTGTTAATATATTTATGTTGAGAACAGAAACACAAATAAGCATAGTCAAAATATTTTAAGAAAAATATATTATTTTTATAATTTAATTAAAACTTTAAAAATTAATTTTTGTATTTAATTACATTAAAAAGAATCTCTATGTTGAAAGAACAAAAAACCCAATCTAAAAAGAAAAAAAGAACAAAAACCCACAAAAAATCAGTAAAAAATGGTGTTTGTGATGGTAGTGGTGGGGTAAGGATTGAGTTCGGATGGTAAAGGTAGCAGTAGTAGTAACAATATGAGAATTAAGTTTAGGGTTTAGCTTGCCTCAAGTGATTCAATAACAAAAGATCTCCTGTTAGTCTTACCATATGCTAACACGTCACTCCCTTTTCAAATGAAGGGTGAAGGTTGAAACATGTCACTTCCTTTTGAATAGAACTAACGAAGAAGGTTTAATGTCTTTTGTACAAAGAGCAACATCGATGGGCAACCTGACCCATGCCATTTATGGTAAGACTAACGAGTATGGCTCAAAATTGCATCCCCAAAATACTTGCTGAAAGGGATGAGCTTTTGCAGCGTAAGCATCCCCAAAATTGCTCCTGGTGTTGGAGAAAACTTTTAAAGTTAGGAAGTATGGCTTGAGGTTTCATCAAATTTGAGGTTGGTGATGGCAAACACATCCATTTATAGATGGATCACTGACAGCCTTTTGGTGTGTTGTTTGAAAAATATGGATATAGAATCATCTATGATTCTCAGAGCCGTTTGGATGTAAAGTTGGATTCTGTTCTTAGGAATGGTTTATGGTGCTAGAAGCCAGTTCGGTCTGACGCTTTGGTGGACATTCAAAATAAGCCCCCTAAAATTCCTATAGGTATGACTGATAAGCCTTTTTGGACCATTGCTAAGATGGATACCTATATCAGTGCTGAAACTTGAACTTTCTTAGGAAAAAGAAGGATGTTGTGGGCTTGTGGACTTTGGTTTGGTTTCCCTATACCATTCCAAACACAGGCGTTTATCCTTTGGCGTGCTGTACATAACCGGTTATCAACTGATGATAGATTACTAGCTTGGGGATACATAGGAGACACTCAGTCTGTTTTCTGCAGAAATGCCACAAAGAGCAGGGATCATCTCTTCTTTTCTTGTAGCTTCAGCTATAGGATTTGGAGAGCTTGTATGCAGCAATGCAATCCTTTGGCTCATTCTTCAGACCGGCTAGAAATAATCAATGAAGGGTGTAGAAAATGGAAAACAAAGGCTTTAGAGGGTGTTTTATGTCGGTTGATCTTAAGCTCTACTATTTACGGTATTTGGCGTGCCAAAAATGAAATCAAACACAGCGGGCGACCAAAGACAAAGGAGCAGATATTGAAGGCAATATTTTGGAAAGTCCGGTCCAGGATTTCAGGAAAATGGAGCTTCAAGAAGAATAGAGAGAACATCAGAATCTGCCATTGTTAGAACATTGATACTGGTCTACCGATGTAATTCTAGTTCTATTTTGTTGGCAGTCTTTTCTTTGTTAGGAGTCTAGTTTTCACCGGTTTGTTTCTGTTGTTTCTAGTTGGCGTGCTTTAGAGCTTGTTCTTTTGTGGGATTTTGGGATAGTTTTGTACAGTTGTTTTTGCTATTAATATGGTTCACTTATTCAATCGAAGAAAACATCAAACCTTCTCTGTTAGTTCCATTTAAAAGAAAGTAACGAATTTCAATCTTTAGCCTTTATTTGAAACTAAAGTATCGTGTTAGCATATGGTAAGACTAACAAGAGATCTCCTGTTAGTAAACCACTAAACATAAGTCGAACGCTTTACTTTATTCTTATGTCAATATCATCCTTGTCATCATTTCCATTAATTTCAATTAAAAAAAAATAAAAATAAATAAAAAAAAACCTTCTAAATTTTCTTCATAACCAAGTAACAGTCGGATTTGGATAAAAAGATCCTATTCCCCATATAACACTGATTCATACTCTAAATTCCAAGATACAAATATTTCCATTCCCATGACTAAAAAGCTTCCATCTACACTAACAAACTGGATCAAAATATTACCCACTTTTCCAATTTGAACCAAACAAAATAAGATAAGATCTTCATAGTTCCCATTCAAGGTGGTAAATCGGCTAGCCTCAAGCCCTTCTTCAGCAAGAGAAAGAGAGCTTCTCTGGACTGGTGAAACAGATCACCAGGTTTTGAAGCCGAAGCGAGTTGCCGGATTGTTGCATGGCAGCCTAGAGCAGTGATCTAGTGGCCAACCATGATTGCGGCAGTGTCTCAAATTTGGTGATCCAACAAAATAAAATAGAAGATAATCCTGTTTTCAAAGTCTCCGCCATGTTATCTAGCACGCACACACCTAGTCAAAATATGTTCAACATGATTATCATAAAAATGAGAAGAAATGCCAGTACTTTCCATTGCCTCAGTAGACGTCTGTCTGGCTACAAACCAAATTCACTTCTTTTGGCAAAGACATCATCAAATTGAAATTAAATAATAAATAAAAATAAAAAGGACAAAACAAAAATTTGAGTTAAATTTTAAGGATATGTAACCAAAAAAAAAAAATTGCATGAATATGATAATCATTATTCATTATTACTTCCATTGACACTAAATTAACTTTAAAGATCATTTTGATTACCAGATTATCAAACACGTGGTTAGTATCTCAGATCCAGCAGAGTTGTGGTGAACCAATACATTATAAAAGCCAAACTCTACCAAATCCTTCTGAAGAACATTATAGATCAAATGTAAGTATCTACCAAATCCTGACTAATCTAGCGTAGACGAGGAAAATTAAAGATATAGTGTATACCATGGGGTAAGGAAGCTCTCCTTGAAGGCACCAAGAAGGTCCAAACCATACCTGATTAACAGGCAGCATGATCAATAGTGAAATAAATGATGATGCTTACCGAGATGAAGATCGCATAATACCTGACAACAGCTGAAAATTTCAGATTCCCAGATCCTTCTGGTTGTGCAGCTCACCAATCACCAAAGGCAACATTTTGATAATCGATCAAGATCCTAATCCTGCAAACACATGTCCAATCATAAGTTTCCATTTATAACTAGAGAACATCATCATCAGCACTTCATGAAGCATTGGATTCTTATAAAAGCAATGTATTCATATTGGAATACCCTCACCCTTCTCTTTTGCGTTTGATATTCAAAACTTTTTAAAAAATAGATCAATATTTCCTGGACAATGTGTCAGACACATATCGAAACAACCACATTTAGTATAATGACTATTATTGCAGGTAAAGACACCAAGAAAGGCTTGGTACATATAGAATCGTTGACAATTTATTAAAAATCAACCTATACACACATATGTATAGATATGTACGTGCGTATGTATATACACATATATATCATATGCATATAATGTATCCTACCATATAGTTTTCCTACTTTCTCAATTTTTGTTATATTAGCACACCTATTATATATGGTAACCTATCTGTATTTATATCTATGCATGGATTATCAATGCACGTATGGTGAAGAAAAAATCCATTATGCTGAGCCTCAATGAATTCAGAAAAAGCAAAATTCCAACTACTTGACATATTGGATTAGATTTGTTATTAGATAATGATAAGTGTAAAGTGTTAGAGTTAGATCAAGACTCTGTCTCTATGGATAATCTTTAGACTAGTTATATTCTATTAGTCTAGGTCTCTTTAAGTCTTGTGATAAGGTAGATAGTTAATAGTACTAGAACTCTTCATGTAAAAGATATCTAGTGTAAGCTAGATGATTTATTCTCTATATATACCAACACTGCCATACAATTTATGTATGCAGTTTTACCTACATATCCTAAAATTCTATATGGTATCAGAGCCAGTCAAGACTAACGTCTATGGCTGCTCCCACCTCTAAAACCGATTCTACCACCTCAAACCCACCGACTATCTCCATCCCAGTTACTTCCCCTATTCTTATTCAAAATGTGCACCATCACATATCTGAAAAACTAACCCAGGATAATTACATCCTATGGCAATTTCTCATAGTTCCGTTTCTTGAAGGCCACAGCCTCTTCGGTTATGTTGATGGCACCTTCCCTCAGCCTCCAAAACTCATCCCTAACCGAACCTCTAGTCTCCTCATCCTCAATCCCGATCATTCTCCATGGTATCATCAAGATCGCATTATCTTCAGCGCCATCATCTCCACGCTCTCGGTGGAAACACTGCCTCATGTTATCGGCCTTACAACATCTCGGGAAGTCTGGGTCACTCTCAAAACTCTATTTGCTGCGCAGTCCCAATCTCGGATCCTCCAACTCAAGCAACAACTATCCAATCTGAAGAAAGATGCTCAAACTGTCTCTGCTTATTTCCAAAAAGCACAGGGAATTGCAAACCTCTTGGCTGCCATTGGCAAGCCCGTCGAAGATTCTGAATTAATCTCAAACATCCATCTGGACTGGGTGCTGATTATGACCCCCTTATTACCTCTGTCACAACAAGGCAGGATTCTATCTCTCTTACTGATCTTTATGGCTACATGTTATCATATGAACTGCGTTTGGAGACTCACAAAACAGCCCTTGATATCAACATCTCTACTGCCAACACTGCTCAACGTCAAAGTCCTAGCTACCCAAGGAACAATCGTGGCTCCAATACGGGCTACCGCAACACTAATTTCTCTCGTGGCAGGGGGCGTGGCAGTGGTCGAGGACCACCTCATCAATATTCCTTTTCTGGCCCGTCCCAACGCCCTACATGTCAAGTTTGTCACAAGCTAGGCCATACGGCTGCCACTTGCTGGTTCCGGTTTGAACAAGGATACCAATCTGAAAGCTCTCCCCTGAATGCAAACTTGGCTTCCCTCCCTACTGCATCTGACTCTCAATGGTATCATGACACCGGATCTAATGTCCATCTCACGAATGAGCTGGCAAACCTCAATATGCATGCTGAGAACTACAATGGCACTGATAAGATCCGAGTGGGTAATGGGCAAGGTTTGCATATTTCAAATTCTGGTCGTGGACTCTTACCCACCCCCTCACGTAGGCCTTGTTTGTTAAGTTACAGAACAGTACACAGTAATGCGTGTACTGTTCATGTACTTTTTATTTTACTTTTTCATATTTCCTACTCCCCATCAACATCAAAACATTTTCACTTTTTTCACTTTTTATATCACATCAATAATTTTTTATTACTATTCAAATAAAAAAATTCACTACAAAACAAAACATTTTCACCTTTTTATATCACATCATCACTTTTTACTAATTTCAAAATTAATAACCCAATACTCTGTTCTGTTCTGTACAAGTCTTTGCCAAACAAGCCCGTAATTTTCATTTATTCTCTCTTTTTCATGTTCCTCAAATACAGAAAAACCTTATATCCGTAAATCAATTCACACGTGATAACCATGTTTTCATTGAGTTTCACCCTACCTTTTTCTGTGTTAAAGATCTTCAAACTCGTCAATTGCTCCTTCAAGGCCCGAGTAAGCTCGGCCTCTATCCATGGCCATCCTTTGCTGCTGCTTCTTCCCGGTCACCTGCTGCCTTCCTTGGGGAAAAAGTCTCACTGGATCAGTGGCATCTAAGGCTTGGTCATCCTGCCTCTCCAATCGTCAACCAAGTTGTCCAGTCAAATAACCTGCCCGTGTCTTCATCAAAGTCCTCCTCCGTCTGCTCTCCATGTCAACAGGGCAAAAGTCACCGTTTTCATTTCAGTTATTCACCTTCTATTTCAAATTCCCCCCCTTCAATTGCTGTTTCTTGATGTATGGGGCCCTGTCTTTGTAAATTCTGTAAACAACAATCGTTTCTATTTAAGTGTGGTTGATGATTTTAGTAAGTACACTTGGCTCTTTCCTCTTGCAACTAAATCTGAAGTGTGTTCAACTTTTCTTCGTTTCAACCATCTTGTTGAAACATTCTTCAATACTAACATTAAATCTGTCCAAAGTGATAATGGTGGTGAATTTCGCTCACTTCAATCTGCCCTTAATTCCATAGGAACCTCTTATAGATCAAGCTGTTCACACACCCATCATCATATGGGAACTGTTGAAAGAAAACATCGCCACATTGTTGAAACCAGCCTCTCCATTCTTGCCACTGCAAATGTACCTTTAATTTTTTGGGATTCAGCTTTTGAAACAGCCACTTCTCTCATCAATCGTCTCCCATCTAAAGTTATTAACAGAAAATCTCCCTTTGAGTCTCTCTTTCACACTCCTCCCGACTACAAATTCCTTAAAATATTTGGTTGTGAATGCTGGCCCTTTCTTCGCCCTTATAACTCCTCTAAACTCTCCTTCCGCTCTTCCTCTTGTGTGCTTTTTGGATATAGCAAACAAAATCTTCGCTATAAATGTCTTCATCTTCCCTCTAGTCGAGTCTATATTGCAAGACATGTTGTCTTCAATGAAAACAGCTTCCCCTTTTCAACTCCTACTCCTACTCCTACTACAACATCTATTGTTCCTATCACACCTTCCTTGATCTCTATTCCCATTATACCTTCCTTAACTCCTCAATCTCCTGCCTCATGTTCAGATCCACCTCTGCTGACCTTTCCAAACACACCACTTACTCCATCACCTTCCCCTACAGTAAACACACCGCCCTCACCTTCTCAATCCGAGCCAGCCTCTTCTGCCCCCTTACAAATTCCTCCAACCCAAGTCCATGACATGACCACTCGGTCACAAAATATGATCTTCAAGCCATCCAAATTCACTGATGGCAGGGTGAGGTACCCTCCTCAAGCTCTCACGGCTTCCATTGCATCCAACGAAGAAGAACCTACTTGTTTCTCTCAAGCCAGCAAACATCCGGCTTGGCGAGCAGTAATGAATGCTGAATTTGATGCTCTCCTCAAAAAAGGAACATGGTCTCTAGTTCCATCCCTTCCCTCAATGAACATTGTCGGCTCCAAATGGGTTTTCAGAATTAAAAGAAAAGCTAATGGAGAAATAGAACGGTACAAGGCTCGTTTAGTGGCGAAAGGGTTTCACCAACAACCTGGAATTGACGTTGCTGAAACTTATAGTCCAGTGGTCAAACCTATTACTATTCGTATTGTGCTCTCCATTGCTGTCTCTGGAGGTTGGGACATTCGACAAGTGGATGTTAGCAACGCATTTCTTCATGGTCACCTTCAAGAAACTGTGTATATGGCTCAACCTCCTGGATTTCAGCATCCTCAATATCCAGCAGCTGTTTGCAAGCTCCGCAAAGCCTTATATGGCTTAAAACAGGCCCCCCGCGCCTAGTTTTCTCGCCTAAGTACTCGACTACTTGATCTAAAGTTCACTAGCTCCAAATCAGACTCGTCTCTGTTTATATACAAAGCTCATGGCATCACTGTCTTTGTCCTAATATACGTTGATGACATCATAATCACAAGCTCCCATCCAGCAGCCATCTCTGAACTCATCAATGACCTTCACGAATCCTTTGCCCTTAAGGATCTTGGACCTCTTCATTTTTTTCTTGGAGTTGAAGCTACATGGCACAATGATGATCTTCATCTTTCCCAACAGAGGTATATTCATGATCTCCTCACCAAGACAAACATGCTGCTTGCAAAGCCAATAGCTACTCCTATGTCGGCTTCCACTACTCTCAGCCGTTTTGAAGGTTCTACTATTACAGACTCTACTCAATACCGAAGCACGGTGGGATCTCTTCAATATCTCTCCCTTACTCGGCCTGACATTGCCTTTACAGTCAATAAAGTATCACAATTTATGCAAGATCCTCGGGACACTCACTGGTCGGCAGTAAAACGTATCCCTCGGTATTTAAAGTCCACAATTTCACATACCTTCTGCATTTCAAAGAATTCTACAAAACATCTCACTGCTTACTCAGATTCCGATTGGGCTAGTTGTCCTGATGACCGGCGCTCTACTTCCGAGTATTGTGTCCTTCTTGGTAAAAACATCTTATCCTGGAGCTCCAAGAAACAACCCACGGTGTCCCGATCTAGTACCGAATCTGAGTACAAGGCCATTGCCAATACAGCTGCAGAGTTAACTTGGATCCAAACACTTCTTCGTGAACTTGATGTAATATCTCCAGAACCACCGATTTTGTATTGTGACAATATTGGTGCCACGTATCTCGCTTCAAATCCTATCTATCATGCTCGCACAAAGCATATAGAGATTGACTATCATTTTGTCCGAGATATGGTCGCTAAAAAGCTCCTTAAAGTATGTTTCATCTCTGGAAAAGATCAATTGGCCGATATCCTCACGAAGCCACTTGCTGTTGCCCGGTTCATCATGTTCCGATTCAACCTCAACATTCATCCTCCCACGTCGAGTTTGAGGGGGCATATTGGATTAGATTTGTTATTAGATAATGATAAGTGTAAAGTGTTAGAGTTAGATCAAGACTCTGTCTCTATGGATAATCTTTAGACTAGTTACATTCTATTAGTCTGGGTCTCTTTCAATCTTGTGATAAGGTAGATAGTTATTAGTACTAGAACTCTTCATGTAAAAGATATCTAGTGTAAGCTAGATGATTTATTCTCTATATATACCAACACTGCCATACAATTTATGTATGCAGTTTTACCTACATATCCTAAAATTCTATAGTTGGCTACAGTAATTTGTTCTGCCATTCACTTTTCTTTTTCTTTTTCTTTTTTTATAAGTAATAAATTTTATAAAAAAGCGTAAGGCACCCCTACATACACAGGAACAATTAAAATTGTCCACAAGAAGAAACCCAAATAAACCTTCAACCCTAGGACCCTCAAACCTAGAACCCACATGGAGCATACAAGCTATACAGCATGTGAGCCTTGCCTTTCCCTCGCCGTGAAGACACGCTTGTATCGCCGTAGTTAATAGAGCTATTTAGATTCAACACCTCCCTCCTACCTTTGCTCTTTGGACGCACAAGTTTTACGAGATCCAAAGAAGGTCCTCTTCAATGGCATCCTAAAACTCCGAGGAGGGATCCTCAACCTTCTCACCATTTGACACTCCATTCCTATCATCAGTGAGAATGCCTGAGGAGCTACAACCCAAATAGGAGGGAGAAACAACCATCACTACAAGCGAGGACCATCTACAAAACCCTCCTGATCATTGACTTGCACCAAAGAAACCTCTGACAAATGCTGGGGGTGAGGTACTGCTAGAGAAGAACATCCCAGAAACCTAGAGGGCCTTGGTTTCAGAAAACCCCGCTGGAGAAAACCCACATCAACACTCGTTGTGGTCTGGGTCTTTTTAACAGACTGTGGCCTACGAATCTCATCCAGCGAAGGGGCCAGACCTTCGTCATCAGGACTTGTAGGAGAGGACTGAATAACCAACAAAACTTTGGGCTTCTTCTCAGACTGCGGCCTATGCACCACATCCAACGGAGGGACCACATCCATCCGAGAACCTTCTTGACACCCAAAGAACCCCCCCCCCCCCCCCCCCCCCCCCACCAAAATGAAAAGCACCAAAAGCAACAGACCCAATCATGGGACTTACCGTAGCCAAAGAATACCACTCCGACTTGACTGAATCTTGCGCAAGCAACACAACGAAACTGAGCTGAGGTGCCAAAAAATAGGACCAGTGCTCATCGGGTCAAGCCCACCTCAATGAACCTTCGGAAAAACCTTAGACCCAACCTCCGACAACCCCATCACTGAGTCTGCCACCTAAGAAAAAACGCAAGCACCCCTTGAACCTGATGAAAAAGCATTGCTCACCAAGTCAAACCCAAAACCTTCCTCCATCAAGACCTCCGGCGAAGAAATCTCATCAGTGGCTTTGAGAGCTCCTTCCCGACCTGAAGGAACATGCCCAAGACCTTTGGGCTGAAGAGAAGACCTAAAAATGAGCTTGAACTCCTGACCCGACGACTTGTAAACTGGTTTGAGCTAGAGAATGGACTTCTTGCTGCCAACCTTGGCCCAAAATGTCTCAGACTCCTCTAGGCATAGGAAATGAAAGGGCCACTTGATGTAGGGTTGTGGACTTTGGTGGGTCTTTGGGTATCTTCTTGTATGTCTTATTGGATCTTTTGTGGGCTGTCCTTGGTGTTTTTTCGAGTTCTAGGGTTTCTGGCGGGTTTCGCGGGTTAGCTTTGGGCGTCCCTGCGTATACTTCCTGTGTATTTAGGGGGCGCCTTTACCCTTTTTTTTTTAATAAAGCTTTCCTTACTTATCAAAAAAAAAAAAAAACCTTAGCCCAAAAGCCTTTGGGCTTAAAACCCAACCCAACTAAACGATCCAAATTACATCTAACCCGGTCTAACCCAAATCGACAAAGCCTTAGAAGCTTAATCAAGCAACAATTGACAAAATTGTCCTTCGTCACTATCATCTCTTGCTTCTTCTTCACTCCTGCGCATAGGGCTATAAGCGAACAGGGCTGTAAGCGAACAAAGCTACTCGTGAACATGCTCGGGGCTTGGCTCAGATTAGCTTGGCTCGGGATCAGTTTGTTTATTAAACGAACAAGGCTTGAACAAAATATTGAGGCTCGTATAAATTTAGGCTCGGCTCGTAATTGGGAGATGGGATGGTTCTTTCTTTCTTCGAGCGGCTTTATTCCACTTCGGTTCGACATGGAGAGGGAGACAGGTTAATTTGGAACCCCTCTAAAAGGGGTTTATAATGAAGTGCTTATTAGGAAAAATGACTCATCATTTTTGTGGAAGAGTATTTGGCATGTTAAGGCTCCACCAAGGGTGGCTTTCTTTGTATGGTCAGCAGTTTTGGGTAAAATTTTGACACATGATAACTTGCGTAAAAGGAATGTCGTAGTGATTGAGTGGTGTTGTATGTATAAGAAGAATGGGGAGTCTACTGATCATCTGTTGCTTCACTGCGAAGTCGCATATGATCTTTGGAGTTGCATTTTTATTTTATTTGGGATAGAGTAGGTTATGCCATGAACGGTGTTGGAGTTGTTGACTAGTTGGAGTACGTCGGTTGGGTATGGTCGTGCTAAAGAAGCTTGGCGGTTAGCTCCATTGTGTTTATTGTGGTGTATTTGGCGGGAGCGAAATGCGCGGCTCTTTGAAGATGTAGAGACATCAATGGTGGAACTACAGAAGCGTTTGCTCAATATGTTATATCTTTGGATAGCGTCCCATCATTGTTTGAATGGCTTTACTTATGTAGAATTTTTAAATTTATTCTCTTCTCGTCCCATTTAAGAGTTCTCTTGTATATTTCCCGTGTATAAGGGTTGCGCCCTCTGCGCTTTTAATAAATTGAATTGCAATTACTTATCAAAAATATAAATATATATATATAAGTTGAATTATTGTAATTGTGAGTTTGGATATAGATATAAGTGCATTTGTGTGTATATATATGTGTAAATATACTATAAGATAAACATATAAAATTGAGATTAGATTATTTAAGATTTGAGTTAATTTTTCTAATTACTCAAACAATAAATCTTAACTATAATTAACTAACTAATAATTAGTATGAAATTTTCAAAAAAAAAATTAAACAATCGCGACATTTACTTAATATATGAAATAACTAAATAAATTGAGCAACTCATAAACAAGCTCGAGTTCGTTAAAAAAATAAATGAACAGAGCTTGAACAGATTATCTGGTTCGGTGATAAGCTCGAGCTCGGCTCGTGTTCAAAAAAAATTAAACGAACAAAGCTTGAACATTCAATACTCGGCTCATCTCGGCTCGATTACAACCCTACCTGCGCTGCACAGGATGTTGTCGTCGACAATCCAAAGGACCAAGACTCAAACTCAACAATTCACCGCCGATCTTACCTCCTCTCCACCATTCGCTAACTCATTACAAGCCGCTTTCGGTAGCAAATCGAGAGGTATCATTGACAAAGACCTCATACCCCCAACATTCCCATCAACGCTAGCCACCGAGCGTAGGACTTCCGCGAAAGAGCGACCGGACGAGAGTACCACCCCCTTCTGTTTACCCTCTAGAGCGGACACCACGTGCATCAATAACCGATCCTTTGCCTAGAGAAACTCCAACAACTGCCGCAGCTCAGCCACAACCCAGGACCAACCCCAACCTTGATGGCCCTTCGGTAGCCAAATAACCCCTTTGCGACCTCACTCAACGAACGAACCCACCTCAAGGTACCAGCCGGCCTTGTTACCACCCCCACGAACCATCAAAACTTTCAGATCCTCACTGAAGGACTTGACAAAATCCTTCTTCCCTAGATCCTTCATCGCTTCCTCTACCGTATCCTTCAACCAAACAGAACAATGGATGCCCATAAAAATATTCCCAACAAACCCCTTCCTCTTTTCCTCCAAGCGAAGCTCGAGATCAACTACCTTCACTAAAAAGGAGAAGGCTTTAGCTTCCATGGAGAAGCAGCACTCCATTACTAGCTAAACCAGAGCAAATGAAACTCGAGCAGCTCTTGAAGCCATAACAAAGAGACCGAGAAAGAAAGGAAAAAAAAAAATCGGAACCAGAAGACAAGACGCACCAAGACAACGATATCCAGGAGCACCTCCGCCTGTCGCACTCAGAGACGACTAGCCAGAGCAGATCCCTAGCAGAATGCGCCTACACGCACTATCGCTAGAGGAGAGAGTGGCTGGAGAGAAAATCCCCATTCTGCCATTCATTTTTATCACAACTATACAATGTGCTCCATGAAAATGAAACAATAATATTGCTTTATGATATATCCTGGTTATCAATTATTGAACTTACATTTCCATCTTTAGTAATTGTTTTATATGTTGCAGATCGTGTTTCAACATGAAAATTTATGAAATGAGAAAAATCAGCAAAAACCCTAGTCCCTAGGAGATAAAAAAGAAAAGATATACAAGAACTCAAGAGGACACACAGAGAGCAATAAATAGAAGTTGGAATATCATACCTTGACTGAGCTTAGATGAGCAGGTCACACAAATCTGCCTCTGCAAATTGCAAAGTCACCATAGATGTTGATTATTGTAGCAGCCATATTCTAACTTTCAGCAAACTTGACTACATTTTGAAACCCCTCATCAAAACTGGTATCCTTGGACATGACCTGCAATGTTGTGCCCTTGGCAATCCAGGCAGTTAATTCTGGTTTATGTTCAAAAGGGTTAAGAGGATGTAGACGCCCATCCTCCAGTTGCACACCATACACAGATGGGAGTTTAAGTGTGAGGAAACTCTCCGGTGGTAAGTTCACTCCGCATCCAAGGCTGAACTGCAATTTTTGCTCACAATCTAATTTTTCTATAGGTAGGCATGATGCCTGCAAGTAAGTGATTGCTATAAGGTGAGGAAAGCTAAACTTAGAATTTCCAACAAAGATCTAATCCACGATTTTAAGAACAAAAACATAAAATGTGTACCAACAACAGGAAACCCAAAAATTTCAAACTGAAACACTAGACAAGTGCATGTAACAGACAGTTCAAATTCAGGATGAATCTAATCAACTTGAGGATCATTTAATCCCAAAAGAAACTAATTTCATGATACCAGCCAATTGAGCTATTAAACAATCCTTTTGATGATTCTAATCTGTCAAGGAGAGATGATGTCCTAAGGACAAATATAAGAAGTGTACACACTAACCCACAGCCTCCTAGGTAAGGTTCAGTCAAATACTGCCATATCACCAAACATATCACGTATAATGCTACATACAACAAAGGATAACAGGAATTCCAATCTTTACAAGTGGTACACTTAATTTAAATGAAGTTAAATCATGCATGTAACAGTTAGCAAACGAGACATACCTCAAATTGTATAATAGGGCATGTCGCTAATATGACTGGAAATGGAGGTGTGACCTACAAGCAAATTCCAATTATCAGATATTTTCAAAGGACACAAGCGCATTAAGCTACGGCAGCTTTAAATTCATACTATTTATCCCCCCCCCCCCCCCCCTCCCCCCCCACCCTCCCCGGGGGGCAAAAAAAAAATGTGAGTAATCATGTTGTACTTTAGTTTCAATCTTTCAGATCTAACAGCACGCATAAACCCAAGTAATCTAACCTCATTAATTATTTTGATTGGACACACGCATTGTCTAAAAGTTTCAAGTATAATTTATTCATGGAATATACAGAAGGCAGGCATTTATTTTCCAAATGCCCCTCCTTGTGATAAATGATTAGAAATATCTACATCGTTGATTCATCAAGATAGACTGTAGCATTGTGTATAAGTTTCAAGTATACTTTAATTCATGGAATATACAAAAGGCGGCCATTTGTTCTCAAAATGTCCCTCCTCCTGATATATGATTAGAATTCTCAACATAGTTAAGTCACCAAGATAGAGACTGTCTTCCAAGACTCACGTACAACGATAGAAATAAATTATCAATGAGGAAAAAGACCTCCCACCTCATTGAAAAGTCTAAAGGACTATATGATCAGAGAAAGATTGAGGACTTCTATTAGTTTTACCATCTGATGAAGTTTATCATGAGATAGATGTGCAAAATTTAATGATTCCATCAGACCAAAACATATGGAACACAGAAGCATCCCTGTCACAGTCTAAGTAATGTCAGTAAAGTTTTTGATACTGAACCACGACGAACACAAAAAAAAACAAACAAAACAAAAACAAAAACAAAAAAAAAATGATAAAGACTCCCAAGTACAGACTTTTGGCTGGAGTAGTTCTAAGCATTTTTTAAGATATTCAATGTCCCACCATCTTTTGCACAAAACAAAATGAAACTGTTCAAATCATTTTGGTGACCCATGCAAATAGTTTCAGCCAGTTACAGGACAAAAATCCTAAGAATCCTGTCAAACATTCTGTGTATCATACTTTTGCTTTAAATTGGTATCTAGTACTCAATCATTTTGACACTGTATGATAACTAAGGTAGATAAACTCTTCATGCAAGGCATTGTTACTGACTAGAAAGTCCAGATTTTTTTTAAAAGAATTAATGGAAATGTAAGAAAAATGCATATAAGCAACATTTTGTACCAGAAAAATCCTTTGAAGCTGTGATATTGTGCCAGCAAACTTAATCTTTGGTAAATCCTTCCTTTTCTTGGAAAGCCTGCAGTGTGGGCAGTTGATGAAGATCGGTATATTTCTATTCAACATGGAGAAAGCACTTCCACCATCATCAAGGCCAATAGACTGAAGGCCCCCTTCAATCTCTTTGACAAAGTTGGGCAGTTTTGATAAACTGAGGGATGTCTGAATTTGTTCCTTCACTGGTCCAGAGAACTGAATCATCCCACCTAAAGATAGCTTGCCATTAGCCAATATCTCCTTTGGCTTATCCATGTTTTTCTCCTTTTTTACAGCACTAGCACTCATCACTTTCGAGTTTCGATGAACTTTACCATGACCACCATTTTTACGTAGGTTTGAAGGATACGCCGGATTATGGTCTGACATTTCAACCGAAGAAATGATATGAGATTCTTCAAACAATGAATATGAGGATCCAAGTTCATTTAAATGCTCCGGATTCAAAAGGAAACGATGGCCATGGGGGCACTCATGCTCAAATCCAACGTACGCTACCACATGCTTCAAAGAAGGGTTCATTTTCATCTCTTCACCACCATTCACATTTACAGGAACTACATTACTGCCTATCCTTAAGAAGGGGTCACCATCTATATAGCCATTAGTATCCACACCATTTAAGGTTTGCTGAACAGATAAAATATCTTCAGGTTTTTGAGATCCTTGATCATCATCAGTTGCATGAGCCTGTTCAACACTCCGATCCCTTGCCCTGTTTTGCTTATCCTTATTGGAAACTGATGAAGATTGCTTACTCTGCTGGAGAGGAGGGAATCCTGAATCTGTGGCTGCTGATCCAGCAACAACTGCAGAAAATGGTTTTCTCAATATAAAATTGGGAAGACCTCTACCGAAACTGATTTTATTGTCATCAAACTTGATGTTTTCTGAAGGTTTCCCTTGATGCTCACCTCCAGTCTGCAAATGTCCCAAGTATGTCTGTGCAACACTAGTTTTCTTAATATCCATATCTGCATTAAATTCAACCTTGAGTTTTGTATTTGACCTGGTTAGAGTACCATGTTGCACAGCACTTTCTGGTAAACCATTTGGGCTTTTACGCATATCTAGAAATATAGTCCATTTCAAAAGAAACTTCTGAGTGGCAGAGAACCCACTCTGAAGCAAGCCTTTAGAAGGCTCGTAGTACCTTGCACCCCCAACACGTATCAAGCTCCATGAGGACAGCTGAATAGGTCCTGTATTGCTTACTTCTGGAAGTTGAAGTGCAGGAAGGAGCCTGTCACAATTTGGAAAGCAATTGGAAATAATATTTGCTGATTCAAAATCAAAAGGATCAGCTTGTAGTTGCCGTGAACGGCCACATGTGCAAGCGTGAAGGAATACATATCCACTAGAATGTGGCTTGGCCCCAGCTTCTAAATCTGACTGATCAGTTTGGACATCATGCCTCTGGTGCATACATGGTTTTCCAGTCAAACTAACAGCATCACACAGTTGCCTCCCAGACTTCCAGATATGTGTGCATTCATCTTCCAACTTTTTCGCAAAATGTTGCACCGCAGGTCCCTTAACCATTGAATGGAAGGCATGCAAAGCTTTCTCCAAATGAGCTTCATGCTGCGAAGTTGGATAACAAGCAGGCAAGTTGTTCACGTAAACCTCCTTGGCAGCTGGAAGGGCTCTTTCACACCACCTAGTGGAAAATTTTGTGTTCAGTCCTCTACCACATTCCAACCAAGATACTGCAACATCCAGAGGGTCCATATTTTTCGAAGCAGGTCCTTCAACCCGCGGTGGAGCAGCAGTGTTCCCTAGACGAGGTTTTCTTCTACCAATTTCAGTTTCATCTATGCACCCACCTTTTCCAGAGAGCACTCCTTGCAAAATTACTTGACTGGAAGATAACCAAATTTCCAGATTTGGAAGTTCAGGAGTGGTAAATGTCTTTCCAGATGCAGCTGAGGCCGCAGCAGCAGCTGCAGCTACGGCAACCATACCAACACCAGCAGCTGAGCCACTGTTGGTATTACTGACCAGGCCCCCTCTCCCTCTTAAAATATCAGACTGCTTGTAAATGAACTCCTTTACAGACGATATATCCTCTTTGATCGCACTCTGACTATGGGTTTCGAGCAGAAGAGAATCTGAGGTTTCTTTTCCATTGAAGACATCTTCCACAAGGCCAGTGGCAAAGTCAAGAGATTCACATCTCTGACTTGTAGACCGATCTAACAGTACAACTGCCCTCGATGCATCGAGTGAAAACAATGGTGCTGAACTTGAAGCAACCCCACTTCTTGAACCAGCATGACTAGTTTCAGAACCTGAAAGTATTCGGCACTTTTTAATTAAAAAGCGAATCTGTGCTTCAAGAGACGAATGCAGCTTCTTCCTAAAACCACCTTCAGATTTATTCACAGGGCGTGAAAGCACCATAACGGAAACAGAACCTTTAACAGGCATGCTTGGTCTAGCTAAACTGCTCAAGCTAGAAGACTGATTAAATGAGGAAGTATCTGTTGACTCCTCGACATTAGGACTTGGATTTGGCACATCTGAGAAATCATCGACAAAAACAAACAGCATGACTGGAGTACACTGTCCTGGAAACAAAGAGGTATAGGAACCTAAACCTGACATGAGAGAAATAGCTGAAGCATTGCGACTCAAGGTGCCACCAGTTCTGCCTGGAGAAGGATTGTTGGAGGAGGTGGTTGATGTGCTAGTTCCTGTGGATGACAAAGAATGTGGCCGAGATGGTAATGGTGGTGTAGTTCGAGATCTAACAAATGGAGCCAAAGCATGCTTGGCAGCTTGTAAAACTCGAAATTTTTTCAAAGTTTGAATATCAAAGCGTGACCCCTCCTGAATATATATTATTACATGGCAAACCTGCAAGCATCGCTAATTGAGCTGATCATCAGATAGACCAATTACTAAACTACATTCTCACAAAAAAAAAAAAATACAAATACAACACACTGACCCATAAATCGAGAAACCAAAACACTTGATCTTGGAAGCTCCAAACAACTACAATGTTGCTGTATATCGCCCTCTATAGGCAGAGTACTTTTCCTTTATTGAAGACTCTACACTAGAATTTCAAATGACACACACAACAGGAACCAATTTGAAAGAAATGGCAAAATACAGATTCCAGATAAATCCTTCTAGTCCAACTCTAGATGACTAGATCATCAACGAATCAACACCCCTACAAGCTCTTGGTTGCCAATGAGCTATTGCTCAAATGACACCTCCCCACGCCATTAGTATAGATGGAGGTTGAGATTTGGGACTAAAACCCACTGGATGCTTGTGCAGCTTACCGATCAAAGGGGAGGAAAAAAAAAATCATTGTTGGCAAAACTTGTGAAATTCGTGACATGCATTTTCTGAATCTATGGAACTACCAAAACCCGGCTATTTCTTATGGAAAGAACTTCAACCCTATTAAACCATAGTGGACATACAACATTCGAAAAAAATAATAATATTCCAATAGATAAAAGGCCAGCGGTACTTGCCATAGAACGAATGAGTCCAATAATATTTTACACGCAATCTGAACGAAGCCCAAATTTCCTCCCATGGTTTCACAATTCATACTCAAAATGAAATAAATGAGACCAGTTTATGTGTTTCAGAATGAATTCATTCTTTTAGCATTACATTCTAGTTTTAGTAATAGGGCTATGATTTTTTTTTTACTTGAAAAAAAGAACAATTAAAGCAAACGGAAAAGGACTCACAGTGAACATAAAGAGCATCCCCTGGAGGTCCCCGACGTCGCGCTCCTCCAGGGCCGAATCAAAAACCGATCCGGGCTCTGAGAGCCCGTCCATGGCAGGGCAGCGGGTGGAAGAAAACTGCAAAAACAAAATCCCCTTCTCCTGGTCGTGGTAGTAGCTGATTCTCCTGGACTTGAACCAGTCCCAGTCTCTGACCCCCTCTTTGTCCAGCAGGCAGAAGGTCTTGTCCAGGGCGCCGGAGCCGAAGACTCTGGAGTCGAGGACGCGGTTGATGAGGCGGGCGGAGTGGTCGGGTCTTCGGGAAACGAAGCCCACCACGACGACGCCCTCTGGAGAGCGAGATTGTGATGAAGAAAGTGGTGGGGGATCTGGAGGAGGGAGAGGGGCTTGGAAGGGTGAAGAGGAAGTGGGTGGTGGGCGAATTAGGACTCGCATGGAGGACGGGTTGGAAGGCTCCATTGGAAGGGAAGCGGAGGTTTCGAAGTGACCGCTTATTTGCTTTGGCTTCGGGCTTACATGGAGAGAGAGGAAGGGATTGCAATTGCCTAGCCTGTTCCTGAGCCCAGAGATATGGCGAGTGAACACGGCCACCGTCATGTTATATGGCGCCACTGTAACTTTTTTTTTTTCACACGAAGGAAAAAAAAAAAAGAAAAAAAAAAGGATTACAAAGAAGAATGGAAAATTTTCGTCAATTCCAAATTTCAAACCCATAAATTTGAAAAGATTTTCAAGTCAGCCCATTCCGTCCAAAATTACCGTCTCGAGTGATGGAAGTCCAACCACGTGCACGGCACGTGCCTTTTAGTGAGAATAGCAGACAAGACTACCCTTAAAATTTATCCGTTCATTTCTGAAATCTACAAACACCCTGTGCGTGATTTTTTCCCTCTTACACCTTTATTAAAAATGAATAAACAAAAACCCATCATTTGAAAAAGTTATAACCAAAAAGTAGCCGGACAGACCGAAGCTTCGCACTTTCTGATTTCACCGTCCTTTGTAGATTATCTTTAACAACCAAAACGGAAATTGATTTTGGTAGAAGTTACCGTGATTAAATCGAAGTGGGTGTCTTGTTTCAAGGTATGTTAAAAAGACTCCTCTTTCAAAATTAGGGTTTTGTGCAAAAGTAGATTCCGTCGTTTTTTTTTTATTAAATCTTAAATTCCTTCTGTAGTTCATTTATTTTGACTTCAATGAAGCCAAAGAATCAAAAAAAATATAAAATAAAATTGTGCTTAGGGTTTCACATGTGATATTGTAAAGTTGGGTATGTCTTTTGTTAGGGATAAAATCAACCCTAGAGACACGTGGATTCAAAGACATCTCGGAGTTATGTCTCGGACATTTGTTCCGCCCAGCAAAGAAAAATCGTCTAGGTATAAAGACGTCTCGGACATATAAAGACATCTCGGATGTATAACGACGTCTCGGTCTTCACATTCCAGGCTACGATATATAAAATATCCCGAGATCTCCTAGTCTGAACGGAGCAAACATATCTCGGGTATTTGTGTCTCGGAGTAATAACGCTTCGGGGTAATAGCGCCTCGGGGTAATAACGCCTCGGTGTAATATCGATTCAGCGCGACAACATCTCGGCCTTACACAACCCTGTTATGGTGCGGCGATACCCCGAGATCTCCAAGTCGGAGCGAACATATCTCGGGTATCATCACCTCGGAGGTTGGCTGAAGTGTGCCGCAGTTGTCTTAGAATGCGATGAGGATAGAATCCCAAAAGATCAGGGATAAACCACAATTCCATAATTAATGGGATAAGATAGTTATTGATACGGAATCAAGTTTAAAGAGGTACAAACGCAATCAACTTCGGACTCTATAATCCCATTCGAATTTCCTGAAGATATGGTTAAAGTTCAACTAAGCTAGGACTCAAACTCCTAATCCAACTAGGTGTCAAGAATTCTGGTAAGATTGCAAATCTGGTAAGACTGCAAGTCCAGCCTATAAATACGACAGCCGCACCAGGTATGAAATTACGGATTCTCTAAGCTCTTGAGATTAAGATTGAGAATACTCTGCAGAAAATTGATTTAAACTGACTTAGGCATCGGAGTGGGCGTAGTCGGCACCCCTGACGAGCTATTTGTTCTTTTTGCAGGATTGAGGTAGTAGATCAGAACCCAGCAGGGAATCACCAGGTAACACGTCACCATACCGGAAACTGTACCAACAGTTTGGCGCCGTCTGTGGGAACGATAAGTTGTTCTTACGAAAAACAAATCCGCAATGGTGACTACGAGACGCTCCAAGTCGATTCAAAACGATGCACCGCCTACCAGCCGAGACGATGTTCGTGGAGAAGCAGAATCTACTGGACCGGAGGCCAGAATAAACCAACTGAGTCAACAGTTGGCCTAGGCGCAGAAGAATGTGGAGGATTTGCTGGCTCAAAATGCTCTGCTCCAAGCTGCTCAGACGCCGCCGCCATTCAATCATGATGCAGCAGAAGGGACAAACCTTGGTGGCAACCCAGAAGGGTCAGGAGAGAAAGCAGGGCCGCGGAACGAATGATGGAGATCAAGGCACCGCTTTGAAGGATCTCGTTCAAGTACCAATTGGGCCGGTTACGAGAGCACGAGCAAAGAAGTTCAAGGATGTGCTCAACGGACTCATCCAAGAGTTATGGGCTCAAGCAAATCCGGGGAGGCCCATTGAGCATGATCCACGTGGGCAACAAAGAATTGTCACCTTGATTCAAGTTCTAGAAGGATCCGGTCAAGGCTAAAAACTGCTGAGATTGTTCGTTAATTTAGAAGGATCGGATTGCAAGACTTATTTTCTTTACCTACCTAAGATCTTTATTTATTTTCTTTCCTTACTAGGAATTGATTTGGACTTTATTTTCTTTCCTTGCTAGGAATTGATTTGTTTACTTATTAGGATTAGAACTACTTTCTCCGCAAGTAATTTTCTTGTATAAATAGGTGCACCTACCATGTAATCGAGGAGACATTGATGATTCATAAAACTTGTGAGGTTTTATTCTCTTTGGTTCTTTGAAGAACTACTCGAACTTATCGGGATTTCCCGTGGCGTTCATCTCGACTTATCAAACGGAATTTCCACCACCGTTTGTGGCGTCTTCCTTATACCGAGGTTCTTTTTTGTCATAAACAACGGGTCGAGGTTTTTTCCATTCGAATCTGTCCTTGGAACGGTCTTGGGTTCCCTTTCGTTGTTGGGTCTCGTTATTCTTGACGGGGTTCACATCATTTGGTATCAGAGCTCAGTTTCTAGTTCAGGTTTGCATATCCCTTCACATCACTATTTTGAAATTTTATTTCATTATTCTTAAAAGCCAGTTGCTAATCATCAAAAAAAAAAAAAAAAATTGTGTCAAAATTCAGATTTGTGATTTTCGCGAATCTTTGCTTTAATTTTTCAGATTTGAAATTTTCAGATTTGAATTCCATTCTTAATTGATTACGCGAATCTTTGCTTTAATTTTTCAGATTTGAAATTTTCATATTTGAATTCCATTCTTAATTGATTACGCGAATCTTTGCTTTAATTTTCAGATCAATAATTTCAAGATTTGGATTTTCTTTCCATATCTGCAACTTCCATCTTTGAATTACATGTCGTTATCAATTGTCCTTTTGTCTATTTCCATGTCCTTGTTGAAATCTGATCAATCGTTTTTGGCAATTACAATTATTATTGCTGCTTGTGACTAGAGAAAAAAAATAAAAAAAAATAAAAAATAAAAAATCATTATTCTGTGCTTCCAAAATTCCAAACTGTCATATTCCTTCTATTTCTAATCTGAAAATTTCCATATTCCTTGTGTTCAAATCTGAAATTCCTTGAGTAGTTCTGGGTGAATTGTTGCTGGAAATTTTGAGTTGTTTGTTTAGTTTCAAAAGAACTAAGAGAGAATTATCGAGTGGAAAAAGGCAAGAGTGGTGAGAACATCAGAGGGTAAAAGCCATATTATTTTGAGTGAAACACGAGTGGAGAGTGATCCACCTTCTTGAGTGTAAACACGTAAGGGAGTGATTCGTGAGGATCTTTTTTCTTTCTAACCTTTGTTTTGCAGCAATCATGTCTCACGATAGTGGTAAGAGCATTGTCGAAGGTGATACAAAATTGGCCGATCCGAAAATGTTTATGGAGGCCATGATGAGTGAGATGAGGCGAGTGATGAAGATGGAGATGGAGCAGGTTTATGAACGGATAGATCAGATGGAGAATAGACGTGAGGAGCAACCACAAAACGGTCGTAATTTTCGTAGAAGGGAAAGAGTTCCACCGAGGGAGGAGGATGAAGAGCGTTATGGGTCTGGTTTTGATGAAGAAGAAGATCGGGGTTCCATTGTTAACAATAGAGAAGCTAGGAATCGTGAAGATAACAACTTGGGTGGTATTAAGATGAAGATTCCGTCCTTTCAAGGTAGATCTGATCCTGAGGCATATCTTGAATGGGAGAAGAAGATGGAGTTCATGTTTGATTGTCACAACTACTCCGAGACAAAGAAGGTAAAATTAGCTGTGATTGAATTTTCTGAATATGCTATTACTTGGTGGGATCAGCTTGTGATAAACAGGAGGCGGAATAGAGAACGCCCAATAGACACATGGGAGGAGATGAAAGTAGTGATGAGAAAACGGTTCGTTCCAAGTTACTACTACCGAGAGTTGTACAAAAGGCTACAAGGTCTTAGACAAGGGAGTCGAAGAGTAGAGGATTACTACAAGGAGATGGAGATTGCTATGATCCGCGCTAATGTAGAGGAAGATCGGGAGGCTACAATGGCTAGATTTTTACTTGGCTTAAACCGGGAGATCCATGATAAGGTAGAGATGCAGCATTATGTGGAATTGTAAGATATGGTGCATATGGCTATCAAAGTGGAACAACAACTCAAGAGAGGGAGTGGGACACGTGCAGGCCATAACTCTAGTTCTACCTCTTGGAAATTGAGTCAAGCCAAGCCGCTGGACAAGTCACAAACGCCTAAACCCGAGCCCAATTCCGTGACCACCAGCCACGTTCCTCAACGTAAAACCGAAGCCTCTACCTCTAGGAATCGTGATATTAAGTGTTTTAGATGTCAAGGCAGGGGCCACATAGCAAGTCAATGTCCAAACAAGCAAGCCATGGTGTTGCAAGCCAATGGAGAAATTGTGACCGATAATGAAGATTCCGACACCGACAACATGCCGCCATTGGAGGATGTTTCCGATGAGGAGTATTTAGCCCCTGACGCATTGACATTGGTGGCGAGAAGAGCATTGAGCTTGCAAGCAAAAGGAGTTGATGAAGTACAGCGGGAGAACATCTTTCACACAAGGTGCTACGTTAAAGACAAGGTATGTAGTGTGATTATTGATGGTGGTAGTTGTACTAATGTTGCAAGCACAATTATGGTGGAGAAATTGGGATTGCCCATGATAAAGCACCCTAGACCGTACAAGTTGCAATGGCTAAATGATAGTGGTGAGATAAGGGTGAACAAGCAAGTGTTAGTTGCATTTCGAATCGGTAAATATGAAGATGAAGTGTTGTGTGATGTAGTACCGATGCAGGCGGGACACTTATTGCTAGGGCGTCCATGGCAGTTCGATAGGCAAGTGAAGCATGATGGCTTTACGAACAAGTACTCTTTCGTACTTAATCAATGATCAATCACTCTTGTACCATTGACACCGCAGCAAGTATACGAGGATCAAGTGAGATTACAAAAGGAGAGTGATCAAAAGAAAGAGAGTGAGCAAAAGAAAAAGAGTGAAAAACAGAGAGAGGCCGAGAAAAATGAGAGAGAGAAAGAAAATCAAAGTTCGGCCCTTGAGAGAAAATCAGAGAGAAAACAAAAGAATTTTTATGCAAAAGTGAGTGAGATCAAGCGGGCAATGTTTTCAAAACAGCCGATGATTGTACTTTTGTACAAAGAGGCACTTTTAAACAATAATGAACTTGACCTTGCTTTGCCTAGTTCTATTGTTTCTCTTTTGCAGGAGTACGAGGATGTCTTCCCCGAGGAAAAACCACATGGGTTACCTCCAATCCGAGGGATTGAACATCAAATTGATTTAGTTCCCGGTGCAACCATCCCAAACCGACCAGCTTATAGGAGCAATCCCGAGGAGATAAAGGAGCTTCAACGGCAGGTAAGTGAATTGTTGGAGAAAAGGCACGTAAGGGAGAGCATGAGCCCATGTGCGGTTCCGGTCTTACTTGTACCTAAGAAGGATGGGACGTGGAGAATGTGCGTTGATTGCTGAGCCATCAACAACATAACGGTAAAGTATCGTCATCCTATCCCACGCTTAGATGATATGTTAGATGAGTTGCATGGTTCTTGCATATTTTCTAAGATTGATTTAAAAAGTGGTTATCATCAAATTAGGATAAAAGAAGGAGATGAATGGAAAACTGCCTTTAAAACAAAATATGGTTTGTATGAATGGTTAGTTATGCCTTTTGGTTTGACTAATGCTCCGAGCACCTTTATGAGACTTATGAACCATGTTTTGCGTGCATTTATAGGCAGATTTGTTGTTGTCTATTTTGATGATATACTCATTTATAGCAAGAACATAGACGATCATGTAATACATTTGAAATCCGTTTTAGATGTGCTAAGGAAAGAAAAGTTGTTTGCTAATTTAAAGAAGTGCACTTTTTACACCGATAAGCTTGTATTTTTGGGATTTGTTGTTAGTGCACAAGGTATACAGGTTGATGAGGAGAAGGTACGTGCAATCCAAGATTGGCCGAGCCCCACAAGTGTAGGTAATGTTCGTAGTTTTCATGGACTTACTAGTTTCTACTGGCGGTTCGTGAAGGACTTCAGTAGCTTAGCCGCACCGCTTACCGAAGTGATCAAGAAGAACGTTGGATTTCGGTGGGGAGAAGAACAAGAGAAAGCAAGACTCAACATTGAGCGAAGAACGGAACAATATGCCACACAAGCCAACAAGGGACGTCGCAACCTGGTTTTTGAACCCGGAGATTGGGTTTGGCTGCATATGAGAAAAGAAAGATTCCCGGTGAAAAGACGTTCCAAATTGCTCCCAAGAGGAGATGGCCCTTTTCAAATCCTCGAGCGTATCAATGACAACGCTTACAAGCTAGATTTACCTGGTGAGTACAATGTCAGTACCACTTTTAATGTTACTGATTTGAGTCCTTTTGATGTAGGTGATGATTTGAGGGCAAATCCTTTTCAAGAGGAGGGGAATGATGGAGATCAAGGCACCGCTTTGAAGGATCTCGTTCAAGTACCAATTGGGCCGGTTACGAGAGCACGAGCAAAGAAGTTCAAGGATGTGCTCAACGGACTCATCCAAGAGTTATGGGCTCAAGCAAATCCGGGGAGGCCCATTGAGCATGATCCACGTGGGCAACAAAGAATTGTCACCTTGATTCAAGTTCTAGAAGGATCCGGTCAAGGCTAAGAACTGCTGAGATTGTTCGTTAATTTAGAAGGATCGGATTGCAAGACTTATTTTCTTTACCTACCTAAGATCTTTATTTATTTTCTTTCCTTGCTAGGAATTGATTTGGACTTTATTTTCTTTCCTTGCTAGGAATTGATTTGTTTACTTATTAGGATTAGAACTACTTTCTTCGCAAGTAATTTTCTTGTATAAATAGGTGCACCTACCATGTAATCGAGGAGACATTGATGATTCATAAAACTTGTGAGGTTTTATTCTCTTTGGTTCTTTGAAGAACTACTCGAACTTATCAGGATTTCCCGTGGTGTTCATCTCGACTTATCAAACGGAATTTCCACCACCATTTGTGGCGTCTTCCTTATACCGAGGTTCTTGTTTGTCATAAACAACGGGTCGAGGTTTTTTCCATTCGAATCTGTCCTTAGAACGGTCTTGGGTTCCCTTTCGTTGTTGGGTCTCGTTATTCTTGACAGGGTTCACATCAACGAAGATCATGGAGAGCCCATCAATCCGGTTCCACCAACAGAATCGGAAAGGAGGTTGCAGAAGATGGTCCAGGACCTGGGCGCAAAATATAACGCGCTGTCAAAAACAATTGATCAGAAGCGTGATGGGAAGGAGTCTCTCATGGACAACCTCTTTCAGCACAAGGAGTCGATATTCACTGAAGAAGTATCCAACTTCGATCTACCCGGAAGATTCAAGGTACCTGATATCCCTGTTTTTTCAGGCAGTGAAGATCCGGTAGAGCACTTGGACAATTTCCGATCCCATGTCTCCTTGCACAAGACACCAGATGCTGTGGCATGCCGAGCTTTTCCTCTCACCTTGTCAGGAAAAACCCGAGACTGGCTCAGGAATCTCACACCAAGGTCGATTGATTGTTTCGACGCCCTTGGAAGGAAATTCCTGGCCCAGTTCGTATCCGGGAGAGCTAGAAGAAAACCCCGAGGATACCTACTCTCTGTGCAGCAGGGGCCAAACGAGTCTCTAAAAGACTATCTATGGAGATTCAACCAGGAGAAGCTGGACACAGAGAGTGTGCCAGATGATTTCATCTATGGAGCAATCTTCCAAGGCTTGAAGAAGGATGGGCCTCTGATGGCAGAACTGGCGTTGAAACCACCGAAAGATCTTCATACCTTTATGGTAAAGATGGACAGGTACATCAATCAGGAAGAAACGCTCCGAGCCCTTCTCGATAACTCCCAGCAACAACAACAGCCATCAACCGAGAAGCCTAAGAAGAAGAAGAATCCTGAGCCTGTACAGGACACCAGTCCCGGTGAATACAAGAAGGTGAAAAAGAATTTCGGAGATTACAAGTGGACACCATTGAACGCCTCCCTCACCGAGGTGCTCATGGAACTCAAAAGAGATCTGAATTACCAGAGACCGAGACCCATTCCAGGAGATCCGCCCTCGCGTTTGCACACAAATACTATGCTTTCCATGATTCATACGGTCATCTGACCGAGCAGTGTGTATCATTGAGGCAATTGATCGAGAAGTTCATCGAGAATGGGAAACTAGTCCGATTTCTTGCCAATGAGAGGAATCATCAGGAGCAAGACCATTATCCGCGGCCTCGGAGGGAAGAGGATCGGAATGAAAGGAGGAATTATCAACCGAGACAAGAAGACAGAAGAGGAAGAAGCCGAGAGCCAACACCTCGACCTCGGAGGGATGAAGGAAGGGAAAGAAGTAGGAGCAGACCTCAGGTGGCGCAGCAAGGTAATCTCCCAATCATCCACACTATCTCGGGTGGATTTGGAGGAGGAGGTGAGTCCAACTCGGCTCGGAAGGCGTATGCCAGGCAGCTGGACGATTTTGAAGTATACTCGGTCCAGAAACCCCCAAAGTCTCGGAAATATAACCCTCTGGTTATAGGGTTTTCTGATGATGATTATGCTGGGGTCTCGCTTCCGCACACAGACACCCTCGTGGTCACCTTGACCATAGCAAACTATCAGACTCGGCGGATCCTCGTTGACACAGGGAGCTCGGCTGATATTCTGTTTAAATCAGCTTTCGATTACATGGGCGTTCCACGAGAAAAACTGGTCCCGGTCTCATGCCATTTGCAGGGTTTTGCTGGAGAAACGGTGTTGCCTCTCGGTTCTATTGATCTACCTGTGACGGCAGGGACCTATCCGAGGCAGAAAGTCATTATGGTGAAGTTCCTGATAGTTGACAAAGTCTTGGCCTACAATGCTATTATTGGACGGACAGCTCTCAACGACTTCAAGGCTGTGACTTCAACACCGCATCTCAGCATGAAGTTCCCGACAGAAGAAGGAGTTGGAGAGGTGAAGGGAGACCAGAGGGAAGCCAGGCAATGCTACAATCTGTCCTTAAAAGACACCCCGAGGCAGCACAGTCGGGGGGAGAAAACCAAGGAAGATGGAAAATAGCAATCACCGTTGGGGGAGCCTGTGGAAGCCTTGGAGAAGTTCGAGATAGGTGACTTGGGAAAGAAAGTTCACATAGGCTCACAACTCCCTCAACCTATGAAGGAAGATCTGGTGGCATTTTGAGGCGCAACAAAGATGTATTTGCCTAGAGCCATGAAGATATGACGGGGATTGATCCCTCGGTTATTGTCCATAAGCTAAATGTGGACCCAAATTATCGCCCTGTGAAACAGAGAAGGAGGGCCTTTGCCGCAGAACGAAACACGGTTGTTGCGGAAGAAGTAGAGAAGTTGCTGAAAGCTGGATTCATCAGAGAGGTGGATTATCCCGAGTGGCTGGCCAATGTGGTGCTGGTGAAGAAGTCTAACGGCAAGTGGAGGATGTGCGTAGATTTCACTGACCTGAATAAAGCATGTCCGAAGGATAGCTTTCCTCAGCCTCGAATAGATTTATTGGTTGATTCAACGGCCGGACACGAGCTCTTAAGCTTCATGGATGCCTTTTCGGGATACAATCAGATCTACATGGAAGAAGCAGACCAAGAAAAAACTGCTTTCATCACAGACCGAGGACTTTACTACTATAAGATGATGCCCTTCGGACTGAAGAATGCGGGAGCCACGTATCAGCGACTTATGAACCGGATGTTTCAAAGTCAAATTGGCCGAAACGTTGAAGTATACGTAGATGACCTGCTGGTTAAAAGTGTTCTGGCAAACAAACACATAGAAGACCTCTGAGAAACTTTTCGGACTCTAAGAAAATACAACATGAAGCTCAACCCCGCGAAGTGTGCCTTCGGAGTTTCTTCCGGCAAGTTTCTGGGGTTTATGGTGTCGCAGAGGGGCATTGAAGCTAATCCAGAGAAGGTCAGAGCTGTCCTCGAGATGGAGGCCCCGAGAACAACGAAACAACTCCAACGACTGACAGGAAGGATTGCGGCCCTGAACTGTTTCATATCACGGTCGACAGATAAGTGCCTTCCCTTCTTTAAAATTCTACGAAAAGCATTTATGTGGAGTGAGGAGTGTGAGGAGGCTTTCAGGAAGTTGAAGGAATACCTAGCCAACCCACCACTGCTGAGCCGCCCAACTGAAGGGAGAGATTCTTTATCTCTATCTGGCAGTCTCTCCCTCAGCAGTAAGCTCGGTGCTAGTCCGAGAAGATTCAGGGGTTCAGAAACCAGTTTACTTTACAAGTAAAGCACTGCATGGCGCGGAAGGAAGGTATCCTCGGATCGAGAAGTTGGCGTTCGCTTTGATTATTTCAGCCAGAAGATTGAGGCCATACTTTCAGGCTCACGCTATTAGAGTTCTAATCGAGTATCCGATGAAGAAGGTGTTGCAAAAACCTGACCTCTCGGGAAGATTAGTCAACTGGGCGGTGGAACTCGGACAATTTGATATCGAGTTTCATCCTCGAACGGCTATCAAAGGACAGGTTCTGGCAGATTTCCTGGTAGAATTCTGCAACATTCCTGAAGCAAAAGAACTTCCTAAGGAGTCAACCTGGGTTGTTTTTGTAGATGGCTCTTCCACACAGGGCAGAAGCGGAGTAGGAGTCCTCCTCAGGAATCCCGAAGGACAAGAGTTCGGTTTTGCTGTAAAACTGGACTTCGTTTCGATGAACAATGAAGCTGAGTACGAAGCGGTGATAGCGGGTTTGGCATTATCCCGAGAGATGGGGGCAACTAATGTCGAAATCAGGAGTGACTCTCAGGTGGTCGTAGGCCAAGTCCAAGGGCAATTCGAAGCACAAGAAGATAGAATGGCCAGGTATTTGGAAGAGGTACAGCGATTCCAATCCTATTTTGAAAGGTTCGTCATCACAAAGATACCTCGGGAGGAAAACATCCGAGCCGATGGGTTCTCAAAGATTGCATCGAGAACAGAAGAAGAGATTGAAGCATCAAGAAGGCAAATTATTGTTCTGACCGAGCCTTCGATAGCCCCGAGGACCAAGGTTATGGAAGTAGACTCAGCACCAGATGAGCCAGAATGGGCAAGGGACATCATCCAGTTCCTCAGAAATGGGTTGCTGCCCGAAGATAAGGTCGCGGCTCGGAGGGTGAAGATACAAGCAGCACGGTTCTGCCTTCTCGGGGAGACACTGTACAAAAGAGGATATTCTGAACCCCTGCTCAAATGCCTCTCCAAGGCCGAGTCGAATTATGTTCTCAGGGAAATCCATGAAGGTGTGTGCGGAGACCACTCAGGAGGAAGGATGCTGGCACAAAAAACCATCCGAGCGGGCTACTATTGGCCTACGATCAAGAAAGATTAAGCTCTTCTCGTCAGAACTTGTGACAAGTGCTAGAGGTTCGCAAGAATCATGAAAGCAAGTCCCGAGAAGCTCACCCCCCTCACTTCTCCATGGCCATTTGCGAAATGGGGGGTGGATATAGTTGGCCCAATGCCGATAGGGAAAGGTGGACGGAAGTTCTTGGTTGTAGCTGTAGACTACTTTACTAAATGGGCAGAAGCAGAAGCATTAGCAGCTATAACTACAGCGAATGTTATAACTTTCCTCTGGAAGTCGGTGGTGTGCCGGTTTGGGATTCCTCATGCTTTCGTCACAGATAATGGGAAGCAGTTTGACTGTGAACCATTTCGGAAGTGGTGTTCGGAGCTCCGTATCCGAAACCATTATGCTTCGGTACTATACCCAAAGGCGAACGGTCAGGTAGAGGCGACGAACAAGACCCTGGTAAAGACTCTGAAGAAAAAGCTTGATAAGAAGAAAGGAGCATGGGTTGAATATGTTCCAGAGGTGCTGTGGTCGTACCGAACCACCAGAAGAACTCCAACGGGCGAGACACCAGTCTCACTTACGTATGGAACCGAGGTGGTGATACTTGTGGAAGTAGGATCTCCAAGCTTCCGTGTAGCTCACTACAATCCAGGACTCAACGATGAAAATGCTAAGGTACACCTGGATCTTTTGCAGGAGAAAAGAGACGACGCTCATGTCACATGGGCGGCATATCAGAATCGAACGACTCGGTATTTTAACAAACAGGTGGTGCCCAGAAAGTTCCAGCTCGGAGATTGGGTACTCAGGAAGGTGAGCTTAATGATGAAAGATCCAACGGAAGGCAAAATGGGACCCGGATGGGAAGGTCCCTATAAGGTAATAGGATGCCATCAGAAGGGAGCTTATCGCTTAATGACCGAGACAGGGAAGATACTTCCGAGATCATGGAATGCCGAGCACCTGAAGAAATATTTTATGTAATTTATTGCTTTTTCCAGCTTTTTTCAAACAATTTCATATTCAATAAAGAATTTCTACTTCCAGTATATATAGACAATTGCAGAAATCCAAGAATCAATCTGAATTATACTTTACTTAGAAAAGAACTCACTTGCATCCTTTCCTCGAACAACCCGAGAGGGTCATGGAAAGGTTGCAATAGAAAGAAATCCCTCGATTAGGGGTTAAAGGAAAAGCCTCTTGGTTAGTCCAACACCGAGAGCAGAAAAAGAAAAGTCTCTCGGTCTATCCAACACCGAGAGCAGGAAAAGCCTCTCAGTTAGTCCAACACCGAGAGCAGAAAAAGAAAAGTCTCTCGGTCTATCCAACACCGAGAGCAGGAAAAGCCTCTCGGTTAGTCCAACACCGAGAGCAGGAAAAGCCTCTTGGTTAGTCCAACACCGAGAGCAGAAAAAGAAAAGTCTCTCGGTCTATCCAACACCGAGAGCAGGAAAAGCCTCTCGGTTAGTCCAACACCGAGAGCAGGAAAAGCCTCTCGGTTAGTCCAACACCGAGAGCAGAAAAAGAAAAGTCTCTCGGTCTATCCAACACCGAGAGCAAGAAAAGCCTCTCGGTTAGTCCAATAAAGGATACGACGGCAGGATTGCAGGTTTTCGGAAGGACACATCCAAGATAGAATCCGTCCGAATCCTTTCCTCGAACGACCCGAAAGGGTTATGGAAAGGATACCAAGACAAAGTTAGAAGATCCAAAGGAAAAGAGCATTCAAGATAGTCTATTCCTCAGATGACTTGAAAAGATTGCAGAAAAGAATATCAAAGTAAAAGGCTCCTCCAAATGATATGATCAGAAAAGAGAGATTTAAAAGGTAAAAGTTTCATTCAAAAGATTTCATTTCATATTTGAAGTCCATTACAGGTTGATAAAAAAGAAAGAAAAAGAAAAATTCAGGCATTAGCCCAAGAAGCTTTTAGCTTGCGGCACCATCAAGGGGATCTTCTCGAGGATCTGGCGCGTCATCACCCCAACTCGGAACATCAGGCATGAAGTCCTTACCGAACTCTTCCATCTCTAAGATGGCTTCTTCAGAAAAACCCACAAGCATCGGCCCAACCGTCTCGGGGTCGAATTTATATTGGGGATTCGTTACCAAGGTTCGAAATTTTTTGAAACCCCAATGGCAACCCCGAGCCCAAGTCTGATCCCGAAGGTGTGGTGCATAGCTCAACTGCTTCAGATAACGCTTGAGCTTTGCCCGATCTGTATCATATCTAGCCCTGAGCCTAATTAAGAGACTCTCCGAGTGATCCTGCGCCTTAACAGCTTTATTTCTCTCGGCCTCAAGTCTTTCAACCTCATCTTTTAGTTTGTCCTTTTCGGCTTCGGCATTCATAGCATTTTTGCACGCTTCGGAGCATTCGTTTTGCACGGCTGACAAGCGAAGGGACAACTGATTTGCACGATCCAGCTCGGTAGAAAGGCTTGTAACAGAACGTGTGTACCGCTCATTGGCCTCCAGAATTTCTTTCTTCAAACGAGCATTGGCAGAACGCATCTCGGATATAGTCTAGTCCCAAGATGCAAGTTCTTCGTCCTTAGATTGAAGGAGGGCCTTCAGTGCCGCAACTTCATTCTCCAAGCCCGAGATGCGAGCTTGCACTTCAGGAGCAGGAGCAGGTGAGGGCGCCGGACGATTTTCGTACTTCTGCCAGAGGGCGGTCATCTTCACAAGAAGCTAAAGAGAAAAGTAAGCAAAGTCAGAATCAAGATGCGGATAGAATGAAAAAGCCTGGTTTCAGAAACTTACCTGATAATGAGAGATAAGAATGCCTTGAGCAATCTTCTCGGGAGAAGACACCCCTGCATTTCCCAGATACCCCTCGGGAATCAGGTTCTTTATAGCTTCCATTGGATGACCCAGAAGGCCTCTACCCAAAACCTCGAAACCAGCTGAGACCCTAGAAGAGAAGCTAGGACCCACAGGAGGTACAACCCCTGTACTTGGAGCCGCTTCGGACCCATCAGATCTTAATCTAGAAGGGCTGGCCTCAACACGAGACCCACTCCTAGTAGAAGACTCGGGAAGCACACTTGCTTCAGGAATGACGTTCTCAGAGTCGATCCGAGACTCCTCAGGCACTCCGAGATTGGGAGTCACTTCGGGTTGACTTACACCCTGAACTTCAGAAGCAGAGCCCGGCATCTCCTGATCAACCACTTCCCGAGAAGTTCTAGGTTCTTCAATATTTTCAACCTCAGGTACTCCGCTACGAGTTTCAAGTTGTACAGCTGCAGAACATGGAGCTTGGGGGGTGGTATGCCCCGTCTCACGATTTTCCTCGGGAGGTGGTGGAGTCTCTAGACGTTCCGAGGAAGGAGTTCGGGGAGTAGCTTCGGCTTCAAACTCCTCAACAAGAGGCTCAGCTTGGGGGGTGCTAGCTTCCTCATCCCTCTCTTCAAGAGATTCATCACATGAAGCAATAGGCTCTTGACGCACTTCCTCGGCATCAGAAGGTCTTATAAACGCCTTGCCCCACATCCGTTCGGCCTCCAAAAGCTTTTCAACAATTCGGTCCTGGGCTGTGAACTTCCGCTTCCTGGCCGGATGTTTTACTCTGCGCGTGACTTGTATGTCTCGGGCCTCAGGAACAGTCTCATCTCCTTCTCTAGATCTCTCGGGTTCCGGGGCATCCGCTGTCGAAGTTCCGAGAGAAGGTTCCGCAAAAGAAGTTTCTGCACCCTGTTCACCCTGATACGAGGCCTCGGAGCCAGACTCATCCCTTAAAACAAAGGAAGGAGCAGCACTAGCTTCTGGTGAAGGAGAAACTTCTGGAATGAAACCCCGAAAACTTGCAGATCCCTCTTCAACGTTCATTCAAGATGACGGAACCGAGGGGGGAGTTCTCCTTGCACCCAAGGCAGCCAGAGGAATGTTCTGTTTCTTCCGCAAAGGGACATCCTCGGGAACTTCTTCGGAACTTTTGAATGGCCTCTTCTTAGTAACAGGCCTCGGAGAGGGAGGGGCGTCATTCCTCTTCTTGATAGCCCCTTTCTTGGTAATTAGCTGTTTGTCTCTCGGGATGTCGTATCCGAGAAATTGCCTTAAATTCTACTCGGTGACAAGGTTATCAAAATCAACTTCTTCAAACTTGTCAGCCTTGACCCTAGCAGCAGACCACCCACTTATCTCCTTGACATCCTCCAGGTCGGATACACTGAGTGAAGGGGGGTCGCTTCGGTCAGGTCGTAGCAATTGCCAAGTCCGAGGCATCCTACGGTCTTCAGGCAGAAGAGTGCCTTCAGGGCATTCCCACTCCCCAGAAACTCTGAAAAACTGCATTTCCCAGAATTTGTTGTTCGTTAGCCCACTCTTGAGCTTGATGAAGACAGGTGGGTGACGAACACAGAGTTCAATCATCCCCTTTGAAGTTTGCCTCGGTCTGTAGATGTTGAAGAATTGCAAGATATCCATCTCCTTCTTCAACACGAGCCTCCAAAGGATGTAAGAAGCGAACAGATACCTCCAGGCATTGGGCATAATCTGACTGGGTGCAACCATCAGGAAAAGGACAAAATCCCGAGCAATCTCCGGAAACGGTAACCGTAGCCCAGCGAGAAACATCCTCTCATACAAGGTAACGTCGCCGCCGTTGATAATCCGAGCTCCAAGCGCTTGATAAAACATCCTCACTGTTGGAGGAATCTCGTAGTTCAGACGAAGGACACCCTCATGCTTCGCAAAAAGGGCGGTTTCCACCCTACTCTCCAGGGGAGAGAGATCCACGAAGCCATCGGACCTTTTCGTCCGAGCCCGCGACGTAGCAGGAACAGCCGAAGCAGCTTTTTTAGGAGCCATGGAAGGAAGAAGAAAAGAAGAAGTAGAGGATACAGAGAAAGAAAAGAGTTTAAGAAGAAGGCGACAATGGAGGATCAAGAGAGAGAATAGGTGAATGTCAAAGAATGAACAGTGAAAGTGTTCAAAACCTTAAATACCCCCTCCCCTACGTGTCTAAAATATCAAAAGGCGCCATCATTTCAAAATTCTCGAAGTTGAAAAGGCGCGCCTTCCGTATTCCAGAATTAAATGCGCTACCTCGACAGTACCGTTTCATGATGACAAAGAGCGGCGGTACAGAGCTGACGTCGTCATTGGAAAAAGAAGCAGTAAGATTTAAATGTTTGAACTGTTGAAAAGACGTGCCCTTCACAGTAGCAGGTACAGGTTGGCAGACGGAAAGTAATTCGCTTATTTCCATTTATTTCTGAAATCAGAGAATTAGGGGGGTAACTGTTAGGGATAAATCAACCCTAGAGACACGTGGATTCAAAGACATCTCGGAGTTATGTCTCGGACATTTGTTCCGCCCAGCAAAGAAAGATCGTCTAGGTATAAAGACGTCTCGGACATATAAAGACATCTCGGAGGTATAACGACGTCTCGTTCTTTACATTCCAGGCTACGGTATATAAAATATCCTGGGATCTCCTAGTCTGAACGGAGCAAACATATCTCGGGTATTTGTGTCTCGGAGTAATAACGCTTCGGGGTAATAGCGCCTCGGGGTAATAACGCCTCGGTGTAATATCGATTCAGCGCGACAACATCTCGGCCTTACACAACCCTGTTATGGTGCGGCGATACCCCGAGATCTCCAAGTCGGAGCGAACATATCTCGGGTATCATCACCTCGGAGGTTGGCTGAAGTGTGCCGCAGTTGTCTTAGAATGCGATGAGGATAGAATCCCAGAAGATCAGGGATAAACCACAATTCCATAATTAATGGGATAAGATAGTTATTGATACGGAATCAAGTTTAAAGAGGTACAAACGCAATCAACTTCGGACTCTATAATCCCATTTGAATTCCCTGAAGATATGGTTAAAGTTCAACTAAGCTAGGACTCAAACTCCTAATCCAACTAGGTGTCAAGAATTCTGGTAAGATTGCAAATCTGGTAAGACTGCAAGTCCAGCCTATAAATACGACAGCCACACCAGGTATGAAATTACGGATTCTCTAAGCTCTTGAGATTAAGATTGAGAATACTCTGCAGAAAATTGATTTAAACTGACTTAGGCATCGGAGTGGGCGTAGTCGGCACCCCCGACGAGCTGTTTGTTCTTTGTGCAGGATTGAGGTAGTAGATCAGAACCCAGCAGCGAATCACCAGGCGACATGTCACCATACCGGAAACTGTACCAACATCTTTGTTTCATTGAAAAGTTGCTTCCAATGATTGAGTATGTCTTTGTTTTATTGAAAAGTTACTTTCACTTACTGGGTCCGTGTGTTTTGTGGAATTTCTACAATTACTGTTTTGTGTGATGTTAGGTCCATGTGCTTTGCTTTTATGTAATGTTGGGTTCTTGTGTTTTATTTTTGTTAGATATGTGATGTTTTGTGTAAAGTTGGTTGGTGTCATGTGTGTTTAAAAAACATCAGTGGTCTCCAGAGGAATTGGTTATTTTTATATATGGGTTGTTGTTATCGAGACTCTTGCCCTTTATTTAATTTCACAGCATATGTCACTTACTGTGTTGTTTTACTAAATTGACCTCGTAGGATAGGAAGTAGCATATTGGTAGTTGAGGTTTATTATAGGGGGTAGGTTCGACAGGAGGTTTGGTTATGAGTATTTGGGTGGTCAAGTTGAAGTGCACGAAGAGAGTGTTGACCTTAATATATTATCATACTTTAAAATTAAAGATATATGTAAAGAATATGGCTATAGGTCAGGGATTTAATATATTTTAAAGACCCTGCGAAGAATCTTGTAATCTTGTTGATGCTTGTATTTAATTACTTCAGACCATGAGCTTTTCTTTTCTGCTTGCCATATTGGACATGTCATTTTGGAATTATACATTGTGTCTTTTAGGGATGGTGAAGAAGATGATTAATACAGACGTAGGGTTGATTTGGATGATCCTTGGTGGGCAGATAAGCTTAGTGATAATGAAGACTTATTTGATGTTGATGTTGATGTGGGTGCTGGTCGAGGTGATGGTGGGGTTGGACCCTCTAATGTACAACTTGATAATCTTAGGGTTGAACAAGGTAATGAATAGGGTAATGAAGGGGGTAATGATGAGAGTAATGAAGAGGGTAGTCATGATGATAGTGAAGATGACATGGACCACACTGAAACTGGTCATGATGGTAGGCCTGAAAGTAAAATTTCAAAAGAACATTTGAAGATGTTGATGATGATGACACTAATTCTGAGATGAGTAGAAGTGACATACTTGTTGATGTGGTCTTTTGTTTACCAAAATATATCAATAATAAAATTACCACTCTCAATAGTATGAATCCTTATAGGATAGGGCTATATTGAGGGGTGTCAAACCTCGAGGACTGAATAGGAATTGCTATCAAGCTTTTCAAGATTAAATATAACTTAATTAAAAGATATTTTATTTTATTTTATTTATAACTAAATTAAATGCATAAACTAAAGACATAAAAATAAAGAGAGTACTGATGAGAGAAAGAATATGGGATTGATTTCACTACTCACCACATAACAATGGTCAATCATAAATTAACAAGGGAAATTCATACTATGCATAACATAGGGCTCGTCTCACTCGAGTAGTCAAGAAATTACCTATAGAGAATAAGTATAATCCATCTTCGGTTGGCACGGACCGTCCACCTAACCATTAAGATGCGGTACGATCCGTCTTCCCTAGGTTTAGATTAGCTAAGTCTTTAATAGGATACACACAATCAATGAAAAAGTATAACCCATCTTCGATTTGTACAAATTGTCTACCTAAATTACACTATACTAGGGTGTAGTACAATTCGTCTTCCCTAGGCATGACCTATTTAACCTTCTTGATCATATATCAATTAAAATCGTTCTATAACAATCATTCACATAATCACATAAAATATGAAGGATTGAGTTCAATCAATATAAAAGACTTTTTAAAACAAGATAAGAAATTCATAATGATTGGATATAAACAATATAAAAGACTTTCAAAAACAAGATAAGAAATTCATAATGATTGAATATAAACAATAAGATCAATTCTCACAATTATACAACTATCATGCATATTGAAAATCCCAAATTAAAATACAATTAAACCATTGTTACTTGGAAAGGGCTACATCAACACCGAATTAGGAATTTAGCTGCTCATCGTGGTGCTGGGATGGCCTTCTGCCATATTTTTCTCCTCTTCAATTTGTCAAGCCTCCAAGAAGAATTTTCTGTCTAAAGATAAGCACACATTCTCTTTAAGCTTAGGGGTCTATTTATAGAGAGAAAGAGAGGACTAAAAGCCCTGGGAATCCAAGAAAAATTGGAACTTAGTCTCTTTGTCTAAGTAGGAGATTGAAAATTCAATCCAAGTAGGAAAAAGATTCCACATTCGTTCAGATTTGCGTTCTTTTATTGCTAGACAATTTTGGAATAGTAAACTTTTGAATTATGAAAAAGCTATTTCTGACATATATTTTAATTTTTTATTAGCTTTCCAATGCCACCAATTTCATTGCAATCTGAGATCTGTACAGAAAGTTATGATCAAAATACTGAGACGTGTACATAATCCAAATTTGAATCCAATTCGATTTTGATTCTTATTAGAGAAATTCCGATTTAATCATTCCCTTGATTTGATTAAACTTAACCACATCATATAAGTCTTCTATTATGATTAGTTAAGTTTAAACATATCTTCTAGGTTTTCTCAAAGTGTACTTTAAGCCTAAAATCAATAGAATTAATTGCATGTTTATTTAAAACCTGAAAATAATAAAACAATACAAAATCAAACAAATAACAATGCTAAAGGAATTAACATATGCAAGTTAAGGAGCTTGAATGTGCAACATTCGACACTTATCACTTGTCTCATTAGTAGCTAGTGATGAAGAAGGTGAAATATCATCTGCCAATGGCTATGAGTTTCTTGCAGTTGACCTTGGGGATCTAGTCTTGGAACTTGAGATGAAATTCTCAAATATACAAACATTTAGGGAGGCTATTAAGGTGTTTAATTTGAAAAGGGGAAAGGAAATTACCTTTAAAAGAAATGAGAGAAAAAAGTGTATAGTTGTATGTAAAGGATCAAAATGTAGTTATAGAGTATATGCTAGATAGATGGCTGATGAAGATACATTTCAGATAAGGTCTTTACAAAGTAAACATGTGTGTGGGCCGGGCTGGCAAAACGGGTACCCGACATGACCCGTTTATGACCAGTTAAGACCTGCAACCCATTTAGGCTAGACCCAGACACGACCCGTTTATGTTAATGGGTCGGGGCTCCAAACACGACACGACACGGCTATTTCACGGGTCACCCGACACGACCCGTGAAACCCGTTTAGCAGAACGGGTCATATCGGGTCGACGCGACCCGTTTAACCCGTTTAGCTCATCCTGACTCTAAAACTATATGCTGTATGCATGAATCAGTCTAAAGACCTCAAATTCCAAAACAAATATCAAGAAAGGCAAAAGAGCAATTTAACTGTGATATATGAAGCAACTACTAGATATGCCAACACCAAGCATTCAAGTCAAATTTTTAGCTCCAACATTTTAAAGAAAACAAAAAACCAATCACACCTCAAGCAAGAAAAAGTAAACTTGGCTGAGTAAGCAACAAAGATATAACTGTGTTTCATAGCCAGATCCGAATGATTTCTGTAGAGCCAGCTTGGAGCTTTAATATATATGGAAATTTAATTATTATTGTAGAGAAGTTCAACATTCTCACAAAATGCAGTAGGCAGCACCTCATTAAATCAGCAGTAGTTAATTTTCTGAGAGAAAAAAATATATATCAAGAGGCAGCACCACTGTTCTAGAACTTCTAGATAGTGAGCACTGAGCACATGCACATCTCATCTATACAGCCTAAAGTTGGTAATACTTACAAATTTACAATGATCAAAATAGATGTAAAACCAATTGCAAAACCTGCATTTATACGGCGCAAGTAATGACCTAGTATGGTTGATGTAGTTGCCAAAGCACTTAACAACAGGCCCCCTGTGCAATGTCCATCAAAGAATTGCCAAAAACCAGAAATCAAACAACCTACTAGAAACTCAAGTTTGAAACATTAAGGCTGACGCATTAGCAAAATCAGTGTAGCACCCATTTTAGTTCAGTCAGATCCATGGTTGGGTGAAAAGTAAGAGCGTTGATACTTCTACAAGAAGCTGAAGCTGTATCCACGGCTACCTTACCCATGACATGATATTTCTTAAATACTTTCAACACCTACTAGAAACTTTCAGGTGAAGGGATCATTGCATAATTTTCTAGTAACAGAGAATGCTTTTGTTTTTTTGATAAGTAGTAATAGAGGACTGAATTTAACTACCTACAAGTTGGCCTGGACAGAATTACCAGTTATGAGATTATTTAAAAATATGAACTAAAGGATCATAATTGATAACTAAAGTCTAAATATAAAGAAAAAATAACATCATTTTTGGATGATTGTAACACTTCAAAGCATGGGACAACTTAACAATACATTTTAGATTTTACTGTTTTTGGAAAAAAAAAATTGTACAATAAGAAAATTAATTATGTAGAACTTATGTCATAGTAGATCAAGGTTAGAGTTGTAACTTCATTCTACATAAATAGAATTTGTACTTCATGCCACCCCTACATGGCTACATTATATGGAATAAACAATGGTTCTATAGTCTATACTTCTGTCAGATGATGATACTGATGTTGAAATGGCATTTTGCAACTCTTTATTTCAAAATATTCATATCAAGAAAAGATAAAATAAAAATCTTAAAAAGTTTACTGATTCATTTACATGACTCAATCGTACATTATGCCGACATAGAAGGTGCAGGTACATGCAATAGTTTGCAACTATATCTACCATTCAATAATTCACATCTGCTTCTACTTAGGTAGCATTTTGATGTCAATCTTTCCAACTATAACTTAGTTTTGCCAAATCATCAAATAGTCTAAAGGTCCAAAATATTTTGAACCGTAGAGGCAATATATCAAGAGTGAATTCATCAAAGAGAATTTAGCACAAAGGAACATTGGATCCTTGGTTTTATATTTCTGTATCATGTACTTACCAAAAAAAAATCTTTGTACCATGTAACTAACTAACTAAGTAGTAATTTACAGAGATGATTAATACCCAAGAGGAGAGGAAAATCATAACAATATGTCCTAGAAATATTTTGACTTGTAGCAAATAAAACTCAAGGATAATAATTATAAAGTTAAGAAGATACTTAGATCATAAAGTTAAGAAGATACTTACAATGTCAAATATATTCAATAGGAAAACAAAAAATGCATATATTGATTTTTCCGAGATCATGGACAACGACATGAATAATTGCAGTGGTCTTCAAGTCAAATTTTCTAAAAGCATGCATGCTTATTTGATGAAAACCAAATTTTCTAAAGACAAAACAGGATTGTTTTATGAAAAAGAATTCATTCGGATTCACATGCAAAGTTTCTTTCTTTCTTTTTTTCAAACTTTTGGTCTTCTTTCAAGTGAATCCTGTACCCGTTCCTAATCCCCAAATTTAAACACCCAACAGATCAGGAAAAGGTTTTTTTCAACTCTATCGTCAAAAATCCCCAGAAGGTTTGTAACATTTTTTATTCATTACTTCCAATTGAAATATCTTCATTACCATAAACTAAATATAACAGAAAAATGAGAAAACAAAACAAAACCAATGCAAAAGTGAAAAAGGTTGGAGAGGAGGTGACTAAAATATTGATTCCAGGGAGGATGAGTTGCAATGAATTCACTCATGAGATCAGAAGGGTAGAGAGGACCAAAAACATGCTGCTACAGCCATGCAAGTCGCAAACATTTGACTTCCATGTTCTACCACTTCTTTTTTTCTATGCACTTTAGAGCCATTTAATTGCACAGACAGAAAAAACAAAACTTGACATTCTATTGCACTCTCTGCCGATGATATCTCCACAATTAGATGGGGCATAGTTAGAAAATATATCTATATATAAAAAATAATAGAAAGAAACTACAACTTCTAAGATAATTATTTGACCTTAACTGCATCAACAAAACAACAACCTCTCTTCCTTTCTTCATTGGGAAAAAGAAAAGCACAATAAATGGCGAAATTGGTGTTTTCTTGCCAAATAGTTGCTAGTGACTGAAAAGTACCTGCTGCAGTGCAAAAATAATAAGGACAAAGGGAAATTAGGATAACAGAAAAGACATACAGATTTCAATTTCATTGAAGGGACATCACCACTGCTGCTCACTTCCTTACCAAATTCCCGATCCTTGGGAAACTCCCTGCTCAAGGCAAAGAAAAAAACTAGTTAACCACCAGGCACCAACTGACAGCACTGCCTATAATATATTGACAAGCTTGAGGTCAACATTGTTACCTTCTACTGAAATTTTACTATTGAAGGTACAATTTCTAATTTCTTGCTATAGAGTCTCCACATTTTCTACCCTCTATCCATGTGTGGTTAAAAGGGTTTCAGAACAAATTTTTATGCATGTGAAATATTAATCTTAAGAATTTTATTGTATATAATTTGGTTGAGTTTGTATAAAATTTTGTGCTGCTAGTGCTTGTTTACACCAATTATTCTATAACTCTGGGATTTATCATTACAAGAATTGCTACTATGATATTCATTTCAATCAGTTCAGCTCCAAAATTAGGGTTGTGTCACACTTCCATTGTAGATGCATTATAAACATTTAACTTAAGAAGTTGTTACAGAAATTAAGTCATGAACAAGAAGGGGGGTGGGGGTCACAAGTTCAAGATATTGATAGAATCTAAGTTAATCTCTTGCCATGTACCTAAGAGCTGAGACAGCATATTGAATAATGTTTCTATGTAGCCCGTCAATATTCCCACACATATAATTAGAGATGAACCTTGACCTGAAATATGCATTACAGGTCAGAACAGAAGAGAAGAAAACCCATAAAAGATCAGTCAATTGAATGAATATTAAAATTTCTTGATTATATGTACCTGATTGTAGGCAGCCATCTCAACTGTCTACTTATTTATTTTTATTCTTTTGGAATGAATACACTCAACCTCTTTTGGAATGGAAGGAAAAAAAAAAACAAAAAAAAATTATTCTGTCAACTTTAGAAGGAATAGACTCAACCAGAGAGGTGTAACGTACTAAATCACCCAGAACTAGCAATACCAGCATCTCTGATTGACTATACAAACACTTCTAATGATGAAAGAAGTAACCTTTCTAGCAATTAAGTGATGCTGACAACCTTAGCAAAAAGGGAAATACAAAAATGAAATATTCTGAGAGTTTGAAGGGATCACTAAGCAAGTGATTCTACAATGAATTCAATATTGGAGAGGATGAAGCACACAACAACTTTGACCCCATTGAAGCAAAGAACTATCAATAATTTCTAAAGTAGCATTAACATTTAACAATTAATCTTTTGGCAATAGAGAACTTCTCCAATAGTTCGAAATTTGGAGGTTAGAAAGAGTTCTAATAAATAATAACATAGAGCCTTTTCTATGGCAGAAAATTCTCAAATACAAAAAACCACATCATAATTGTCCACTCTTGAGTCTTGATCCCTTGAATGAATATGCTCATTGTCCATCAGATTGGGTCCAACGCAAGTTAGTTTGTCATGTCCATCTTTGTCATTCAACTCCAATACCTAAAGGAAAAAAACAAAATAATTACATTGGGATGTGAAAAAGTTTGGCCATTCTACCTCAAATGCTAAAACACAAACAATAACATAAGAACAAAAGAAAGAACATGGGATCTCACAAGAACTGCTACTATCCAATGTCAACACATCCTCTTCTTCGTTATCCACACTCATTGAAGTTTGTTCTATATCAAAAGATAAAAGAAATTAATGTCATTAAAGTAAGATAAAAAAATTCAAGTAAATGAAGAAATTAAATATGCAAATAACTAACATTACCTTGCTTTCCATATAACCAATATCTAGTGCAAACCAATGCCTCAACAATATTAGGCTTGAGTGAACTCCTATACTAATCAATCACACGTCCACCAATACTAAAAGTGGATTCTGAAGCAACAGTAGAAATATGAATACTCAAAACATCATGAGCCATGACAGCTACTTCAGGATAACGAAATTCATTTCATTTCCAAAGTGAAAGGATGTCAAATGTCGTATTCTTCTCCAAATACTTGGGTTCATCCAAATAAAGTTCCAATTGAGTCTTTTGTGCATCAGGATCGACTCCATCAAATGCTAGAAAATCCTACATAAAAAGAGATAATATAAACATAAAATTAATAAGTGATTATGAGTATATATACTAAGTTACTACTTACTAACAAGCTAAGAAAGTAAAAAACTTGTGATATTATTTACCTTTTTCCAATCTGAGCCTTCTTGAGGTTGAACAACTGTGGAGCTTGAAGTTGCAGGAGCACTAGCCGCACTATACTTCATAAAAGTTTGGTTAACGTTTTGGTCACATTCTCATACTCTTGAGATTCAGCTCCATAAATCTTAGTATAGTAGTACTTTACAAGGCGCAGCTTGTAACGAGGATCTAAAACAACTGCAATGGCCAACACTAAACTGAATTCTGACCAATATTTCTCAAATTTAGAGATCATTTGACCTGCCATTAATCTCTTATATCCATCTTCACTCACAAGCTCTTGCTTCAAATTCACATAAATCAATGCTACCACGGGAAAATATAGATTGGCTGTGGGATATTTGGTACTAGAAAAAGCACATGTAGCACGATAAAAGCATCCCAAGAAACTACTAATATCAATCACTTTTTCTCACTCAAGTGCATTAGGACAAAACATATAATTTTTGTCAATCATCTCCAAATAAGCAAAAGCACGTCTATATATCTTATGCACTCTCAAGCATAAGATATGTCGAATTCCATCTAGTTGGCACATCTTGTTTTAATCCATTGTTACTATCCAATGACATTTGATTGACAGCTTGAAGAAAACTTTGTTTTCTCATTTGTGATCCTCTAAAATACTTAACACTATCCCGAATCTTTTGGATAGCACCAGTAATCTCTTTCAATCCATCTTGCACAATCAAGTTAAGAATATGGGCACAACAACGCATATGAAACAATTCACCATCACAAGGAAGGGCTTTCTTCATGTTTAATTTGGGTTTGAGATTCACAACACACAAATCATTCGCAGAAGCATTATCTAATGTTATAGAGAAAACCTTTTTTTCAATCCCCCATTCTTCTAGCAAACTACATATCTTTTCAGCCAAAGATACACCATTATGTGGTGGGGGCATAAATGAAAAGTTTAATACCCTTTTAGATAATGCCCAATTCTTGTCAATAAAATGTGTAGTGAGGCAAATATACCCATCGGTTGTCAAAGAAATCTACAAATCTGATGTCAAACTAATCCTCCATTGACAAACATTTAACAAAGACTTAACCTTTTGTTTCTCCAACATATGCATCTTAATCAAATCAGCCTTGGCAATATTTCTACAAATTAATGGTACATCACTACGCAAGTATCTATGCACTTCTCTTACACCATCATATTCAACATATGAGAAAGGCAAGTCATGCTTTATAATTGTACCAACCAACAATTCTCTATATTTTTTAGGACAAAATTTTGAGCCTCTTACAAACAGAGTTCCTTGATCTCTAGATAGGAGCATCTGCTGAATATCATGATCAGTTTTCCCTCCACAAACCTTCATATGCTTCTGTAGATTTCCAGTTCCATGTGAACTGTTAGCTATATACTTATGGTCACAGAACTTGCATTTTGCCCATATTCTTGTGTCATTTGGATCTGTAGAAGGAACTTCATCAAAACGGGTCCAAACAGTTGAGGTCTTCCTACGCTTCTTCGGGACCCTTTTTGTCGTTATCGGATTTGTATGAATAGAAGGATCCTCCGTTATATCTATTTCAACCACATCGTCATCGAATATAACCGAATCTTCGTTAATCACCTACACACATATGACATATCGTTAGTAAATTAGAATGAAGAAAAAAAAAAGGAACTCTTTTAACCAAATTGAGCTTAACATATAGGTAGTTAAAATAAATGGGGAAAAAGTGGAAAACAAGATGTACTTAATTACAATTCACAAGACAATGGAAACAAGAATCCCAAACTCAGTGTAGCAATAGAAAGAAGATATTTAAATGTAGGCACTCACTTCAACAGTGACAATCATTTCCAAAAAAAAAAAAGGTTCCTTTCAAGTTGAAACAAAAATAACTTATAAAGAGCCTACTTTTTAAAATTTGTACTTGTCATAAACCAACTTAAACTAGAGTGCTAACCCAAATTCAGATTTTCAGAATTGCTTATATGTTACAAGCACATTGATTGCAGAAGTGCAGAACTATGATCCCAAGTTCTTTGTCAAAATTAAGTACTTTGAGTCCTTCCCATTGTTGTATTTAATGTTCACAAAGAACTAAATAGTCCCCTTTTTTTGTTCCTGTAAAATTCTCTTGATTCTTTTATTGTATTGATCACCATGGTCCATGGTTGCTTCTTAATTCCTAATTACGTGAAAAATTCGAGAGCTCTTAAAAAGCAAAACTAAAGAGCTAGAGAAACATTATTAGTGTTAATTATTCGCGATTTATGCGGAAGCTTCTGCCTTACTTCAATTCGATCTTGTCATGCAAAAGAATTGCAATGTGCAAGAATCAAGAATCAGAAATTAGAGAGAAAGAGATCGAGAATATGAAATGTTGTGAATGAATGATTTCATTATTATTCTGTGTTATAATGATACAAATTAAGAATTGTATATTCATACAAGTATGTAAGCAGATCGATTAAACAAACTGTTAAACTTTACATCATGTGTTAGTATAGCTTAACCAAACTTAACTTCCTAACTGATCTATCCAGCTGTCAAACTAAGTAGTTAACTTAAACTCAATTGTATTACTGAAAACTCCGGCCTATTTCGGCAATAAATGCAGTTACCATCACCATTATAGCCGGGAAAACCACACAAGTTAGGTGCCACCAATCCACCACAATAATCATGGCTATAAGAAATTAAAAATGGAAATCAACTAACATAACGGTAGACCCGGCGGTACTGGAAGCGACATCGGCCGGAGAGAGTGGCAGAGAGACGGGGAGAGCAGACTGCACTCACTGCAGAGACTTGAGAGAGAGAGCGTCGAGCGCGGTGACTCGGCGAGGCTGAAGGAGAAGAGAAGGGCGGCGGCGCAGAGCTGAAGAAGATGAGAAGGACGGCGGCGCGGCAACTCGGCGAGGCAGAAGGAGAAGAGAGGGTGGCGGCGCGGCGAGCTGAAGGAAAAATCCAAAAAGAAAAGGCTAGGGTTTTCACTTTTCACCGTTTTCTACTTTTCTTTCACTTTTCTGAGTTTTCTTACTTTTTTTCGGTTTTGTTTATTTTTCACTGTTTTGAATTTTGATTCTTTGAGTTTTCAACTTTTCTGTTTTCACTATGTTTATTGTTTTTAGTTTCACTTTTCAGATAATTCCCCCCCATTCCCGGTTTTCCCCCCCAAGGCAATTTCCCATTTGGCCATTCTCCCTTTTTTTTTTTTTTCTTTTTCTTTTTCTTTTTCTTGGGAAAAAAAAAAAAGGAAGCTAATCGTGGCTGGCGGGTCACCCGTGGGTGACCCGCGACCCGACTCGCCAGACCAATATAAACGGGCCGACCCGTTTATGACCCAAACTCGTTTAAGGTGGACCTAAACCCGCTAATTTCGTATCATGTTCGTGTCGGGTTGTCAGGTCGTGTCAAAATTGCCAGCCCTATGTGTGGCAGGCAATTTAGGAACTCAATTGTAAACTCAACCTGGATAGCTGACAAACTCATTGAAAAGTTTAGAGTTCAACCTGACATGCCATTAGAAGTGATACAGCATGAAGTAGGCTTGGCAATTCGGGTTCACGAGTCGGGTTCGTGTCAACCCGGTTACGCAAACGGGTCAAACACGAACCCGATTATTAATCGGGTTGAAACCTGTGACCCAATCACGACCCGATTATGAACCGGGTAACCCGAACACGACCCAATAAACACGATTACTTAAAGGGTCATGTCAACCCAACACGACCCGATTTTTTGTGTACTAAAAGGAAGGGGCTGCAACTGTGCAACCCTACCTAGTAAAGTGTAAACCACAAACCTCAGCGGCCATTAATCTATTCCAGTGATTCCACCGAAACAACCAATGAGCTGGACCATGATAATTAGGTCTCAAAATTCCAAACCATACATTACTATAAAAAAGAATTTGTATCATCCAAATGATGGATCAATCAGTCAATTGACCTAATACGTGCTATGACGCGATCCCCCAACAGACCTTGCACGGCCTTCCTCTACAGAACCCATTTCTCTCTGCCTCTCCACCACAACCAACCATGTCTGCTACTGCATTACTACAGAAAGCTGCTTAAATGGGCGCTGCGTGAAGGCTGAGCCGGTGAGGCGTCGTGGCTGCCGGCTGCGTGAATGGTGAAGTGGTGAACGAAAGGCTGAAGTCGGTCGGTCACTTTCAGAGTTTCAGTTTAGGAGTGAAGGCAGAAATGAGAGAGATTGAAAGACTGAAAGAGTGAAATTGAAAAGGGCATGCGGCTACTAGGTTCTCCGTTCACTAACTTTCTTTTTAAAAAAAAGAAAAAGAAAAAAGAACCGTGTCATAATCGTATTCATGGGTCAACCCGCAGGTTGACCCACGAAACACGATTATAAACAGGTCATAATCAGGTTGACCCGATTATGACCCGAACCCAATAATGCTAAACCCAAACCCTGTTTGTTCGTGTCATGTTCGTGTCGGGTTCACCGGTCGTGTCAAAAATTGCCAAGCCTAACATGAAGTGAAAGAAAAATGGAGGATAGATGTAAATCCAAGCATGATGTATAAGGCAAGAAAAAAGGCAAATAGAAAGATTTATGGCAAGCAAAAGGGTCAGTACGCGAGGTTGTGGGACTACTGTGAGACTTTGAGAAAAATCAACGCGGGAAGTTGTGTTATAATGAAAGTGGAAAGACCAAGTCCAAAGGTGAATCCAATGTTTCAAAGACTGTATTGTTCCCTGAAGGCTATGAAGAAGGGCTTTCTGGAAGGTTGCAGGCCTGTAATAGAGGTGGATGGGTGCTTTCTTAAAGGGCCATTTAGGGGCAACTCCTAGCTGCAATTGGATGAGATGGCAATGATAATATGTATCCAATTGCATATGCGGTAGTCAAAGCTGAGACTAAGGACAACTGGGTTTGGTTTTTGGAAACCCTAGTGCTCGATCTTGGATCACATAAGAGGCATGTCAGGCCAACATTTATTTCAGATTGACAGAAGGTAAGTTATGCTACATGCTCCAACTGCATTCATTTTTCTTTACAATGTTTTACAATCTTAATGTAATATTGTTATCCTTTTTTGCAAAGTCTTATGCCAGCGTTTGAAGTGGTCATGCTAATGGCTGATCACAGTTTTTGTGTGAGACACTTACATGCCAACTTCAGGGACATTGGGGGGCATCAAGGAGTGGCCCTAAAGGAGAAGTTATGGGCTTCAGCTTCTGCTTACACTGAAGGTGTGGGAAATGACTGGAATCCCTGTGTGCATGCATGTGCTGCTATACGACATAGTTGTAAAAATGCAGAGGATTATATGGATGAGTACTGTACTCTAGAGATGTACAAGAAAGCATACGATCCAGTTATATACCCAATGCCCAGTGAAGAGCAATAGATACCAACCCATCATAACATGTTGGAACCTCAGTAGCAAGAGTGGCCTCGGGTAGACCAAAGAAGTTAAGAAAAATGGCAGTTGATGAAAGTAGATATCCGAAAAATCCACATAGAATGAGGAAATTTAGAGTAACGATAAAATGCTCCAAGTGTAGGGCCATAGGGCACAATAAAAATGCATGTCCAATGAATAGGAGTCAAGTAAGTGTTGAGTTGCCTACCACAAGTGTCGAGTTGCCTACCCCACCTCCAGAAAGTGTGAGTTTTTTTATTAGTCTTATTATCCTTGATTTTATCATGTACCATATGCAAACAAATGGGCTCACACCTTATTTGTTTTATTTTGTGCATACACAAAATATTGGTTCCAGCACTCCTACACTGACCAAATCCAAACATAGGGCCACTCAAAAGGTACTATCTCATACATATATATATATATAGGATTTGTTTTCTCTATATTATTCTTATGTGAGTACTATTGTGTTTTGTTATTGGAATAAGGGTACAAGGACAAATCAGCCCATTGGATCAAGTAGACTCACACCACCTCCTACACTTGCTGCAAGGACTTAGACACAAAGTATTGGTTCCAGCACTCCTACACTAACCAAATTCAGGCCACTCAAAGGGTACTATCTCATATATATATATATATATATATATATATATATATATATATATATATATATATATATATGTTTTCTTTGTATTATTCTCATGTGAATGCTATTGTGTTTGTTATTAGAATAAAGGTACAAGGACAAATTAGTCCATTGGATCAAGTGGACTCACACCACCTCCTACATTTGCTGTAAGGACTCTTCTACCTCAGGGATGGGGCCGAGTGGCACAAGTGCCAAAGATAACTAAGCCATTACTTGCAGCAAGGACCCAACGGTTAGAAAGTGTCAAGGCTATTTTTCGGAGTGGTCCATCCAAACCCGATCCCACTATACACATTGATCTAACTGAAGGATATTCAGCAATGCATGTTGGTACTGCTACATTAGGAGGTGCAACAACTAGAGGTGGCCCTACAATCAGAGGTGGTCCAAATCCGAACAGAGGTGCTGGAACCAGTGGGGTAGCAGCTGATGCAGCAGCCAAAATGAAGGGCAAACGTGTGGTTGCAATTGTTGAAAAGGCAATTGAAATTGTTGTTGTGAAGAGGAGGAGAATGAAGCCAAATTGGAAGCATTAATTTGATAGACAATCCTTTAAATGTTTTTTTTTTTTGTGTAGCTGATAAACAGTTAATATGCAGTTGGTTTGCTTGTATTTAATGCACATGTGCAGAATTTGGTTGTTGTGCAGACAATTGATATGCATGGTTTGGTAGATAGTTGGTTTGGTTAAAGTTGATATGCATGATATGGTCACAAAAATGTGTATGGACAGGAAATGATAAAATGTTTTTATGAAATGCTTCAAGTGTAGTTATGGATATTTGAGTTGAAATGATTTTTGTTGTGTATTTGAATTGTTATGATATTTGAATTCTTGGCAAGTTATGTTATGCGTTTTAATTCTTCCTTTGACAGAAAATGTATGTATGGTAGTACTTGGAATGTATGGCAGGTTTTGCTATGTGTATGCAAGGTTAAAAACTAATGCTCATTTGACAGGTTATGTTATGTGTATGTATGGATATTTAGGTTGTATTTGAATTGTTATGTGTTTCAGTTGTTATCAAACACATAATGTTCCTTTGACAAGTTTTTTGTAATGATGATGGTTTTACAGGAATTTAGTTAACCTAAATGGAATTCAGTTAACCCAGTATTATGTGTATGGTGTTTTCCATTGTATTGTCCTAAAGTCTTTTTGAATTGTCCCAAAAGATACCACAACAACACATTCAAGCATCAAACACAACAATATATATCTAGAAACCAAAATTTTACAAACAAAACAACTTAATACATACAATAGTTTGCTTACAAATCACCAACTTCTACTTCAACCACCAAATAAGTACAAAAAATGTCCAACAAACATGTTCAACAAAAATCATGTACTCCACCCACAATCACAACTCAGGGCAACCTCATAGGACCAATTCTACTGTCATGTTGGTTTTTGGCTACATATTCGAAGAAAAAACACAGTGCAAACAAAATCCATGAGCACACAAGCATTGTATGGTAATTCTTCTTCATTGCTTCGAATTTGATCCACCAAAAATCTTGATTTCTTTACAATACTGTGTAATTTTGCCTTCGTCTCATTGTCAATTTTGGACTTCGTCTTCTCAAATTGTTTCTCCAATTATGCCTTGACCTTCTCAACTTCTTTCTCCATTTTGGCCTTCACCTTCCCAACTTCAACTTCAACTTCAACCATGGTTTCACATCGTTTAGCTTTTGCCACTAAACTTTCGTGCTACTCATGCAATCGACCGACAACCCTGTGACCATGTTCACACATTTTGGGATCAACCCACTCAAAGAAACTACAATTTCTATTAATATGCAAAACACATAACAAAGTAAGCAAAATTGACGATAACCAATTAAACAAACAAAAAGAAATTGCATTAAACTTTGTTTGTCAATAACATAGTGCTTTAAAGTGTTTGTGGGTATCATTGCTATTTAACTCTTACGAGACTTCACTCGTCCTCTAGGGATGCCTAGGGGGTTTAAAAGGTTTGTTGCATATGCTAAATGCAATCTTCTCTCCCACGACAGCGGACTTATGTTTCATGCTTTGATTCTGTGTTTCATTTTGTTTTGCTAAAGGACTAGCAAAATGTAAGGTTTAAGGGCATTTGATGAGTGCCAAATATTATATATTTGGACCTCTTAATTTGCATGTGCTAAACCTTTAGCTTTGTTATTTTTTGATGTTTTTGGTTAGTTTTGGTGTTTTAGTGTTTTACAGGTCATTGAGAGAAAATTGCGGTCTTTATATTAAATTGCAAAGAAGCAGAATTATCTTTCATAGTTTGGTCAAGTTGTACCCAGAATTTGGAAGTTTTAGAGCAAATTTGGAGAGAATAATATTTTTGTCTAATTGAAGAGCACGTGTTCGTGCGGCGCAAGGGCCTTGTCGTGTAGTTGTTTTAAATGTTTTCTAGACATGGATGGTTTTTCTCCTAAGACTTGGAGTGGTGGCGCCAGTGAGTGCATGATTTTAGACCTGGAGTCGACACACGTTTCTTTCCATACCTGGGGACAGAATAGAACAGAACACACATTATTTTGTCTTGACCTAAAACATATGTGTGGCGCAAGGGACTTGGAGTTTTAGATTTTTTTTTTCTTTACTCTGGAAGACACATGGTGTGGCGCCCTTGAGTGATACACGTTATTTCCATAACTAGCAGACCGAATAGAAACACACGTTTGTCTTGAGGAGTGAACAAGAACCGAAAACCCTAAGCTTTATAATATATATTGTTGCTTTTCTCTTGAAAACACAAACGTGTGTAGTAGGAAATCAATATCCATTTCGGGAGTTTCAAGCCTTTGAGTCTACTTTGGCTTGTTTACAATCGATGACCCGTGGCCCATCAGGTATGCACTTGCGAGTACGGATACCTAGAAGCCTCGAGAAGACATTGTCATGGGACCAGAACAACGGACGGGGGATTCCCTATACGCAATCCCAAATATTTCAGAATCACACCCGATCCCTGGAAATTTGGGACTAGAACTGATCCCAGGTTTGTTGCCGGGAATCTCGTTTTGAGGCCGTTAAGGAAAGAATCTCTATCTAGAAGGTAAGGAATTCTAGGTCAAGGAGGGATTCTGACGGCACTCCTAGGTCATAACAGCAAGAATACGAAACCCTAATGCGGTAAGGACTGTCATCATTCAGCCTATAAATAGGCCTATACCTTAGGTATGAAAGACATGACTGAATTATTGTGTTTGAGCATACTTTTCACTAAATTGTTAACTTAGGCATCGGAGTGAGGATCGCCAACCACCTCGGTGTGTTCTCTTAACATTGTATGTTTTACAGTGATATGGAGATGAGATTAATAGGGAAGGGCGTGTTGACAAGGCCATACCGAAAATTATACTAACAAACTTGATGGTAAATCGCAATTGTGTTTAAAATATGTACTTTGTAACTTAGGTTTTTAAGTCGGCACCATATATATTAAATGCTCGTGAATCAACATATATTAAACGCTCATTTAAGCGTTTGGCAAAACTTTTGAATGTCAAGTTTTTATCAAAAAATTGAAGGACTTGTAGCATATTTCACTCTTTTTTCCTTGTATAACTTATACGCCTGAAATAGTGAAAGAAGATGGAGACGTTAGCATGCAGTAGTGGAGCCCGAGCCTCTTGGAAAATCTTTGCCGATAATGTCGATGATCCCTCCCTCGCCCTTGGCTATATTTATCTTAATTATTTTATCTCCTTTGTTGTAAATAATTATGAATTGTAAGATTGTATGGCTTGTGCTATTTCATAAACTGTTCTTTTGTTGTTATTTTTGAAGAAAGTGTTTAGAATTATAAGATCTTAAATATCTTTCAAAGTTTTAGTTCTCAAGCTGTTAGAAAAAAATGTGTATATATAAATGTAATTAAGTAGGTGCACAAGTATAGAAAAATAAAAGAGAGATAGAACGCATGTATTTAAGAGAAGAGAAAAGAATCACTAAATTTTAAAATGACCTAAGAGATTAGAGATAATACAGTACTAGAGCTCAGATGATGAAGTGCAACCACTATGTGTGGTCCATTCATTACTAGAATGGTTCTATTACGAGCGCACCCATAGTTAATCGGGTAGACTCATTCCCAAAAGACTCCACCTACAACCACTAGTTGAGTCAGATCTCTCAAGATCGCATAATCGTCACACATATGACGTAATTGTGTGTAAGGCCACAGAGCAAGTGAAAGGACAAAATTATATTTTGTAATGAGAAATACTACACATATTCTTAAGTGTTCATTTTCAGACGTGACAATAAAAATTACTATTAAATATTACCAGTATTTTCATTTGTTATTTTATTCTATAATAATTTTTAATACATCATGAGAGAAATCGAGTACTTGGTAGGAAACACTCATCTTTTGTTTCTGAAATTGTATTTGCTTTCGTTTCTCTTGTGTCGTTCCTTTGTTTTGAATCCTTTTAACATTTATTCCAAAAAAAAAAAAAAAAAAAAAACTTATACAAAGGGCCAGATAAATAGGAAATGCTAAACATTTTCCATTCATCTCCCTTTATCATTCTCTTTTCCTTAAAAAATTTATTTTTACTAAAAAATTGTCTCTAATAGTCACATTATAGACAATTTTTTAATAAAATTTAATTTTTTTATTTTAAAAAGATGATGGGGGAAGATGCGTAGAGGATGTGCGGAAGAGCTCCAGATAAATTACCCCACAGTCGCACGGAGTTGGGTAGTAGCCCCCCACTCGCTAGAAGATTCATCTCTCTCGCATTATCATATCTTCTTCTCAATCACAGAAATGGAAGCCGCACTGGTAGCCATGGCTGCGCACACCCTCATCATGTCTCCTCCCCACATCTCCTCAAACCCTCACCACCCTCCTCCTCTCCTCCGCTCCTCCTCCTCCTCCTCCTACTTCCTCCGCGGCCCCTTCCTCAAGCTCCCCCGCCAATCACTAAACTTCTCCCTCTCCGCCAAACCACTCACTATCGTCTCCGCCAAGAAAGCAGTCGCCGTCCTCAAGGGTACCTCCAGTGTCGAAGGGGTCGTGACGCTGACTCAAGAAGACAACGGTCTTTGTTCTCTTCTTTACCCTCTTTTATTGTCGGCTTCTTTATGTATAACTCTTTATCTGGGTGCTGAGAATTGAGAATGATATAGATGCATGATTCTTTAAGGCATTTTTTATTTCCTTGGTGTTTCTTCTCAAATTGTTGGTGTTTGAGAAAAATGGAAAATTCTGCAAAAGCAATGTGTTATTCAAGGATTTGGCAGCTTAAACCAAATTTTTGAACCTGCATTTCCGAAGATAAATGCGCTTTTCTGGGCTCATTATTTTTGTTGTTTTGCACTTCGACCATAATTTTCTCTTACAATGAGTGAAATAATAACATTTAGATTCGGTTGAGGGGAGTTTTGATATTTACTTGACATGGAAGTAATCCAAATTTTTAGACTAAGAAGTTCTCGTGTTCTTTATGGTCCTAAGTTGTAACGGATATTAACCAGAGCGGTAATCCTTGCGTGCTAATTGTAATGACGTGTGGATAGGTCCCACAACTGTGAATGTTCGTATCACTGGGCTTACTCCGGGGCCTCATGGCTTCCACCTAGTAAGAAGTTTTTATTTATTTATTAACCATCCAATCTCTGCTTTTGTATATTGAAAAATTTCTGAACTCTTCTCTTTTGTAGCATGAGTATGGGGACACAACAAATGGGTGCATCTCAACAGGTAGGACTCAATTCTGTTTCAAGTTCAAACTATTAAATTTTGTGTCATTGGAAGAGTGATGAATTTGTTTCTTGTATAATGCTGTTTCAGTAATATTTGGTTCTTGAATTTTACATGATAGGAGCACATTTTAATCCTAACAAATTGACTCATGGTGCTCCTGAGGATGAAATCCGTCATGCGGGTGACCTGGGAAACATAGTTGCCAATGCCAATGGTAATGCATTTGTTAATTTTCTTTGATCTTTTTGTATCTCTACTTTAATGTGATGTTTCGTAACTTTTGGTGTTGCAGGGGTGGCAGAGGCAACAATTGTGGATAGCCAGGTACTGCTTACATCCTTATATTGATTGGGTGAGACTGTGCTTGTCTTTTATTTAGTTATTTACTTTGGGTGTGGCCGGGTTGGTTTGGCTTTCATTCATTTTATGCTTTATTTTGAATTATTGTTCTTTCTAGTAGTATTTAATTATTCAATCTTGCTAAAATATGCAGATACCATTAAGTGGTCCTGATGCAGTTATTGGAAGAGCCCTTGTGGTTCATGAGCTTGAGGATGACCTTGGAAAAGGCAAGTCTTTATTCACTATTTGGTACTTGTAATTTGCAACGTGGCTGCAAGGGAAATTTGTCCTTCTAAGTTTGATAGTCTTATACTCTTTTTAAGTTGAGACTGAATTTGCAATGAGGGTGAATGGTTTGGGGGAGAGGGGGACTCCGGAGGGAGAAGAAAGTGCCTTTCAATTTGTTGGATCCTACATTTCAACCTCACTTGTACCAATGAGCTTTAGCTCAAACAGTACTTTCTCCCTTTGTAGCAAGGTGGAGGGTGAGGTCATGGGTTCATGTCCCACTGGGTGCATGCATCTTACCAAAAAAAATAAAAAAATAAATCAAGGACATCGTCAAGGATTTTGTTTAATTAGTAATTATAACATTTTGTTACATAAAAGGACAGAGCTTAAGCATACATGTATGCAAAAGGTTCACCAAATGAAAATTATATTCCTTTTGATAAGATTATCCACTGTTAGAATCTTTCCTAAGGCACACGTTTAAACAAAAAGTTGACTCCTTGGGGACTTTTCTGTGCCAAATTTTCTTCCAAGGAAACAACACCTGATTATCCTCTCAAAAATTCATACAATAACAGACAGCATATTGGCCATTGCACTTAAGCTTACAGGTCAACCTATTTCTTCCCTACTCTTGCTGGAAGATTAGAATATAGTGGAACTCCAGGAGAATCAATAGACTCTAATTCCTGATCCTGAAAAGTACGAGTAAACTAAGGATTCCATGAACAATTCCTCCCATCTTCAGATACCTTAAAAAAAGAACAAATAGAAGCATCCGATTCCTCAGCAATTAGGAATTAATGAAGATAAATTTCCTTTAAAGCAGAATCCATTTGCTGCACATTTTGCTGAAAACAAGCTTTCCTACCATATCCCACCACATATTTAACGAATGCACTAAACCTCTTCCATCCTCTCATAAGGTCTCTTAACCAAATTCCTCAACCATTGGCCGCACCAAGCCTCCCCATATTTCCCCACAATTATTCACGTCCACAAGTGATCCCTTGCTCAACAAAGCGCCACAACCATTTACCCAATAGAGCTTGCTTAAAAGTTCTCAATAGTTATAGTGAAGTGTTAGTTTGCCAAATGGCAGGAGTATGTTCTCTTAAATAGTTATAGTCAAGTGTTCATCACTATCTTGTCCTTCCTTGCATTTTTTTGTACATATTTCTTTTTCACCTCTACTTTACTCATTTGGTTATGCATTTGCAGGTGGACACGAACTTAGTCTGACCACCGGCAATGCAGGTGGAAGATTGGCATGCGGTATGTGAAAACATGGTTTTTCTTGTGTATTCATACTCATTTCTTGTTGTCTTGCATAGCCACTTTTGAAAACAATTATCTCTTCTTCGAAGTCATTGAAATCAAGTGTTCTGAAATATTGGGTATCTACTTTTGTACAAACATCCTATACAGATAAGCATTAGCATAGCTTTAAATTCCCTTAAACTAAAGTTATGAATTGTATAATTTCATTTGAACGGAATCAATTGAATTGTTTAATAGCATGAGAGTGTATGGTTTGGTTCAAGGATATTCTCATTTTCTCTTATGAAGAATTGTTGTTCCATGATACTTAGACTTGTTTTGAACATGATATTGTGGTTTAAGTGTATTTTAAATACGCATAAATGCAATCCTACTAATTAATATAGCACTAGTAACACTCCCAACGCCTCCCAAATCCCCACCTCTTCTACTTGGCAGCTGGAACTCCCAACCTCAAAATTAGCACTACTTGGAGGGCATCCTGAATATTTATGGACCACAAGATCCTAGCGATTTCTTTGGAAATGAAACTTCACAAACTGTCAAAAGTAGGCTACACAGTTCTGTGTATTTTAGTGAACAACCCCATGTTTTCAATTTTGCTGATCTTGTATGCATAAGATCAAGTTCACCAATTCTTGTAGAAATTTCATCCAGTAATTGTGTTTATGGTGGCTCATAACAAACATAAAATTCAGCATGGTTAGACGTTCTTAGGCTTTCCAAATTTTCAGTAAGTTCATTCTAGCTATTGCTTAAAAACTAGTGATTTTTTTATCTGTCACGTATAATTTCCATCATGGATTTCTCACTGTTAATTAACATAAATGATGCCTTGAATTTCTAAATTCAACATAATGCAGGAAGATTTGTAGAACAGGAAATAAAATAGCTTTATGTAGTAGTTGCATCTGAACAAGCAAAGACAATATTACCGATCTTGCAAGTTAAAGTTACATTCTTGGTCCCAAGGAAGAGGTGGGGAAAGCATAAATAAATGCTGATCTTGAAAAATTAATTCTGAATCTTCAACATTTCCGTAAGAATGTAATTAGGCTTTTGGGTTACTGCAACACAGTTTACTGCATCTTTGAATAGTTTGAGAAAGAGAAATGCTACATGCACTCCCAAGTGCACACTCCTTGACGTGGCAGTGTGCACTTGGGAGTGTGCATTTGGGAGTGCATGTAGCATTTCTCTTTGAGAAATATTTTCCTCTAAGACATAATGGGTATCTCATTATGTCAGTGGAAATGTGTTGATTCTTTTGACAAAAGGATAATATCAAGATTTTGTGGTTTGATATTATTGTATGTTGATAGATGGTTGAAATTATAAAAAATCATTGTCTTGTAATAAAGTCGATACCCTTAGATATTGCATTTTATGATCAAGATATTGGTGTGAGAGATGAGAAACACTGGCATCAAGATCTACCTGAGTTCTCCCCCAGTATAAGCCCGATTTCTCTGAACATGCATATGGAATCTTTTGTACCTAAACAGTACATGGATATTCTTTTTTAGGTCGATATGTAAATAAGAATCTAAAATTGGATTGCTTGAGCAAGATGAGAAGTACTTGTGTTGGATATATGACATGGTTGTGGGATATTTGTCCAACATGCCTATTGTCAGATACATATACATTGGCAGAGCCGCCAGAGTCAAGAGGGGGCAGGTTCTCTCTGCCTCCACCCCCAAGAGCTCCAGAAAAAAAATATTACTCCCTATTGAATTTAGATATTCTTTACTTTTTCTACTTACATATATTTAATATATTGATATTACTTTTTACATTGAGATTCTCACTTTAAATCCCATAGGATGTTGGAGTTCTCATCAATTAATATCCTGTAGAAATATTTCATTCACATATTACCAGTATGACGGTATCCAGTGTATTCCACCGTAGTAGGTATACTTCAGTTAGGCTCTAAATATCCAATCTAGAATTGCAAAGTGAAAAAATCTGATCACCTGTACTCTTCTAAAAGCCTCTCAATATAGCAGGGATGTTATGCATACCATATTCATATTTTGGAATAAAACAAATGGAGGACTTTTTGTTGATTAAACTCTATCTGGTCCCACATAAGCAAAATCCTGGCTACACCACTGACTGAATCTTACAAGTGTATCCAATAAAAGAAGAGAAGGGGAAATACTTAAATTGGGCATTGCTTGGACACATGTAATTTGTTTTACTCTGATATTATTGCAGAAGAAGATCAAACACTTCAGTAAGTGTGCCATTTCTTTGTATTCTAAGATTAGACAAAAATCTAGTGCTTATAAAGACACCCTCATCTGACTCATACTCTGACGTAGTTGCAAAGAGAAATTTCAACCTAAGGTGGAACTTTAAAGGATATCACGTGAAATTTATGCTGGAATTCTATACTGGTTAAATATTTAGAAAGAAATTTCAAATGAATATTCTAATGCTCAAGTCCTTGGCACAACTTTCTGCCTATAGTGCCATTATTTTTCAGGATTTTCCATTTGGAATACCAGAAGGTAATCATTTTATTTCAGTACCATTGTCTACGTATCATGAAAAAAGTTCTCTCAGCAATATCTGCACTATATATGAAACTTGTTTCTTTCAAAATTGTACTTCTCCTTCCTCACTGTGATAAGGTCTTTGCAGGTGTGGTTGGTTTGACTCCAGTCTAATGGCAACTCTTGTTTTGAAAGCACTCTGTTCTGAGGTATTGGCTGCTTGCAAGGCCATCAGTGTAATATCAAATTGAGGAGACAGCTGGTGTTAATTCTTATACTGATTGCAGATTTTCATCAGCTTTAAAGATATTTCCTATTCGACAAACTTGAGTCGTTATTAGTGTTTGTGAGTTTGTAACTTGTTGCTTGTGTTTGAATGCATTAGAGTTGGAGCCACAATATTTTGCTTTCTTTTCAGATTTTTATTGTGTTCTTCACAGTGAAAACGTGGTTAACTAGGCCTTGAATTTTCTGTTCAGTCTTTCTAGAGGGTTTGCTTTTATGCCAGACCCGTGGATCATGCACAACATTACCTACAAAATGCTGGGGCTACCAAGTGAGTGGCAATCACATCATAGAATGACAATGATGAATAGGGACAAAAATTAGTTACAAACTGGTTTAATAAGCTGATAAATGTTTTAAAACATATGAGAAGTACACGTGACTTTTAATGGATTTTAACGATGTTAGAGTTAATTTACAAAATTCGTGACTCAAAAACCATACATACCTAAGAAAAAAGTGAAGGCTAAGGGACAATTTAAGGGGTTATAACTTATGTATAGATGAGGTGAAGAACATGCGGAAGAGAAAAACCCCCAAAATTGCCCATGGGGAGATCGTTTAAAGGGGGAGTAAAGGAGAGTTACAAAGGAGACGACAATGGTGAGTATGAGCTGGCCAGCAACGATACCGTTGACCTTGCTGAGCGGAATGCTATTGCTAGAAGCCTACGACCCGGCAGAAGTGCTGTTGTGGAGGGCCATTGGCATTTGGCACAACTGATATATTACTGCTGTGAGCTTGCGAGTCTGGTCAAGAGCCACAATTGCTGGAGATTTACGGCACAAACCAAATTTTATTTGGGCTAGTGGCTAGAGCATGGTCAAGGAATCCAAATTAAATTATATAGGGGTTAGTGGCTAGAGTATGGTCATGGTCCATGGAATCCAGATCAAATCATATTGGGCTAGTGGCCCTCTATAGTCATGGAACCACCCAGATCAAATTATATAGGAGATGTGCTAGTGGCAAGAGTATGGTCATGGAATCCAAATGAAATTATATAGGGGCTAGTGGCCAGGGCATGTCCATGAAACTTAGATCAGATTATATCATATAAGATTATCTTGGGCAATTGGCCAGAACATCGTTATGCACCCTGAATTATATTGGGCAATTGGCTATCATATATACTATACTAGATTATATTGGCAATTGACCAAGCACAGGGTCAAGTACCGCAGATCAAGTTACATTGGGTAGTTGGCTAGTATGCGGCCATGTACCCTAGAATAGAACGAGTAATTGACAAGTACATGGTCATTTACCTCAAATTATATGGGGCAATTGGCCAGTACATGTCATATACCCACACTAAATTATGCTGGGCAACTGGTCAATATATGGTCATGTACCCGTAGGCACCCCTCATTGGGAAGCCGATTAGAATAGAACGGATGGCTTGAGCAAGGCGATGAGCTCCATGTTAAGTGATTGAGTGATCGACTGCCCCACACAAGATGAGGGAGACCATTAGTCCTCAATAACACGAGAGATCTGATAACCCAATATGAGCGTCCAAAATTAACCATGCAATTGCAACCGTCATGCTAAGACAATGGTTATCTTAACGGTTCATTTAGTAGAACAGGGCAATGTAACTGAACCTAATAATAGTAGATTATATTGGGCTAGTGGCTAGAGCATGGCCATGGAACCTAGATTAGATTATGTAATTTATGTTGGGTAGTTGATCAGAGCAATACGGATAGCCAAAACACGGCAACATGTTCCGTGACAGTCTATTGAGCAACCGGCTACCAAATGCAAGATGAAGGAGACCATCAGTCCCTCAGCCTTCTTAAAAGATTCACAGGTTGGCCAACATATGGTCATGTACGTACTCCATATTAGATTATATTGGGCAATTGGCCAACAAATGGCCATGTATCCCAAATCAGATTGGGTAGGACAGTTGGACAACATATGATCATGTGCATCGGATTAGATTATATTGGGCAATTGGCCAACATATATGGTCATATACCCTGGATCAAATTATGTTGGGCTAGTGATCAGAGCATAGTCATGGAACCCAGACCAGATTATGTTGGGCAGCTGATTAGAGCAAGATGGACAACAAGAACATGACAATACATTCCGTGACAAGCCATTGAGCGATCAGCTACCCAATACGAGCTGAGGAAGACCACCAGTATAATGCCTCGCCAAAACAAATGCAATAATTTGCATTATTTACATGGTGCTACTTTTATTACCTTATAATACTGTAGCATAAACTGTCATATATATATATATATATATATATATATATATATTGAAACATTCTATTACAGGCATAAATGGTATGTCACCAGAGCACTAACTATAATATACTGTTGTATACATAGCCACATAATCACAACTGCCCTTCAAATTATAACTCAAATTAAACATTATTCTCTATCAACTTATACGTCAACCATATCCAAATGCAAATCTAATTAAGCAAGCCAGAGCATACCCTTGCTTTAATACCATTTAAAGAGATCACTTAAAACATATCCTTTAAATCAATTTTTTCTAGTCTTTCATAAAGACAAGAACATAAAACATTACTTAAAACCATTAATCATACTTCATTTTTTTTCTCAAAACGAAGAGAGATTTTTTACCTTGATTTGAACACAAAACTTTGCACATCATAACATACCTTTCTCATGCATAAAAACATAGGGACCATACATATCAATTAAATAAGTTACTAGATAATTATACTGTCAATATGCACATACTTAAAATTCAAACAATGATCAAATACATTGCACAATACATACGTATGTACATACATACATACATACATACATACGTACATACATACTTTACTCTTTCATATCTACTTCATTTTTACGTTTTCCTTTAACTTTTCTTTCGTTTCCATTAAACGTTTTCACCCTTTTATTTTATTTTATTTATTTATTTATTTTTCACTTTATTGCCATTTTCCACTTCCATTCCTTTGCCATTGGGGAGGGGGATAGGGAACTTTCATGTGACCGTCATCACCTGAAAATTGGCACCTATGGTCTCCTTTCTACTTGGGCCATCGCCATGTTGAGACTGGTGTCCAAAACTCCAATTGTATTGATGTTGCTTTTCTGTAATTGTATATTATTGAACATTGAACATATATATTATTGCTTACATGTATATACATATTTGAATATTTTTATATGATATACATGTAAGGTCCCTAAGTTACATTGTATTTGACGAAAGTGTGAGTAATAAGATTATCACACAAAAGATCATAGTCGTAGGTCCTTGTAATTTATAAAAGGTTGTTCGTAGTCATAAATAGAATTGGGAAATCCATCTAGACTATAACTTGTAAACCTTAACGATCTATTTGATTAGGAGAAACAGGAAGAGCTTTGGGTTGATATGTTAGTGTAAGTGCAAGGTTGTGTCATGCATCGAACAGACTACATGAGTCATCATTTTTTCAATACTGTGATTAAGAATGATGTACGTGCACGACGATTTATAACAGCCACTCTAAATCCTGAGAAGATTGTGAACTCGTATGTAAAATGTAGGTCACTTTGATATACAAGAATGAGATCAAATCGCTGGTCAACACTTCTGTGCTTTGGGTGATCGCATTTAGCATTATGGGAACACCTTCTTCAAGAAGGAATCCAAATCCTTTGTTATGGAACAAAGAGATAAGGAATATTCCCCTTGATGTAAATTTAATGAAATGATTATCTTAAAGCTCAGGCCTGAGTGTTTCGATGGTATTTACTGAAACTTCTTGTGTGCAAGGTGAGATAAAAATCTCACAAAGTACAAAAATGATATATCATGTAGTTAAATCAAGAGTATCAAGGAAAATAGGTTGTGAGCTAAATAACATTGTATTGACTTTGGTTCAACTATGGAATGATTCCATGGAGGGGTAATATATAATAAATAAGTACGTCGCGAGAATTGACTCATTAATTTGAAAATACATATTAGAGTGCAGTCACATTTATTTAGTGGAATCAATTGTGATTAAATAGGGTCGTGTGATATTGTCATAGACCTATTTAAAGTTAATTATATTTTTCCTTTTAGGTCTCTCTTTGAGCTGATGTAAATTGACCATATGCTATGTGCCTTGGTTATGTATTTATTTATTTGGATTGTTTTATTTGATAAAACATAGGCCAAATGAATTAGATTCCTATGTGGCTTGTTAATTAGAGATGATTGGGCTTAAGAATTAATTTCCTATGGGCTTAAACAATTAAAGAGCTATGGGCTTAGGAATTAATTTCTATGGGCTTAAGCAATTAAAGAGTTATAGGCTCTTGAAATTAATTCTAAATGGCTTAGTAGAGATAAAGAAGCATCGGGCCTAAGGGATAAAGCCCAAGCTCATGTTGAAAAATTGGTAGCAATGAGCTAAGGTTAATAGACTAGTCCTAGACGCATGGAAAGATAATTATCTCCCCATGGCCGTGTGGTGCATGGGTTTTCTGTAAGCCTATAAATAGAGGGCCCTAGGCTTGTCAATTGTACAGAATTCGGTATTGAATTCTCTTCGCTTTGAGAGGGTGTTTAGGGAGAATCGAAGATCTGCTAGCTCTCAAGCAGTTGCCGGTGTGTGCTTAACAGTTCGTGTGAAGTCTATCTTAGGGGTCGGCCCTAAGGTAAAGGAATCCATTGAAGACCCCTTCAAGTAGGAGACTTGGTTGGGAAGCATTCACGATGGGCTTCGTGTTAGAGTTAAAGGTATGACTACTGCATAAGGGTATTTTGTTTTCAGTATAGTGGATATCCTGGGTTTGGATGCCTCGGAGTGGTTTTTCTCTTCACAAAATTTCCACTTCGTAACAAATATCTTGTCTTCTTTATATTCCTCATTTAAGATATTTTGTTGCACACAAACACACACACTTGGTTGTTAGAAGTCAATATTTATTTTCATTCTTCATATCTTCTTTTCAAATATACCATGAAAACTTAACTTCTCGTAAAGCTCATAAAAACATATCTCACTACATCACTTTATAAACATATCTCAAAACACATAAATCATCTTCAAAACATTTCTCAACATAATTGGAAGTATTGAGAACATTCAAAAGCATTTATCCTTCTAAAATAACATTGGCTCGAATTTAGAACACAATATCGTTTTGTGCCAACAAAATCATCGATAGTTTAATATATTTTCTTAGTGAGTAGAATACTCACTTTGGTTGCTCGATATTTGGCTTAAAGATGGATTTCCAATAAAAGCCTTGCAATGTATCACTGCATTATCATAATGCATGATACATTAATACCAACACAACATTTCTAACTATAAAATTCCATTTAGGTCTTGAATTACTCGAGAACTAGACCCATGGAAAGCCCATAGAATTTACAGGGCTCTATTTGACAACCTATTAACAAAAAAAAAAAAAAATAGCCCATAAAATTCTCTTAGGGTTAGACATCAAAAATCAAAATTTGAATACTTATAAAAATCTAGGGTTTTGGGTCTTACCTTGATTCCTCACCAAAGTGTAACCCAACACTTGGAAGTTGTCTAGAACACTCAAAAATACACAGCACGTAGAGAAAATTGAGGGATTCGACTCAAACTCTCAAAAATCAACACAAAATCTAGAGGATCTAGAATTTTTGGATTTACCTCAAACCAATTGGTGAAAACGTAGATCTTGCTTCGATGATCACGTTTCCAAAGTTGAATTTGAGTTTGGAAGCTTCAATATACTAGGATCTAGGGTTTTGTCTCAAAGCCCTAGGAGAGAAAAGAGAGAAATCGTGGGAGAGAGAGAGAGAAATCGGAGAAATGAGCTGAAATGAGCTTGTTAGTGTTTTAAAACGCAGCTTGTCCCGGGCACGAAAATGGTTCATTTGGACACGTAAAAATCAGGACTTACTAGAAGTCTGGTCCACAGGCTTGTTCAGACACAGTAGCGGACACAGAGTTTCTGCCAAGTCTGTCTGGACACGTATTGAGAATTGAACTCACTAACTCTTCCGGACACATAATCGATTCGTCCGGATCCGTAACTCAGAAACTCTTTTCAAAGCATTTTCTAAGTGTTTTTTCCTCTATTTTTCATAATTTCTCACTTAATTAGTCTAATTTAGGTTTTTAATACCTAATTAACATCTTGGACGTTACATGAGGCCATTGGATCTTGATAAGATCCTAGTCTAAGAATCATTATTGGAGGATAATATGAACAAAATGTTTTTTTCTTTGAAAAGAAAGTTTGGAATAGGTATATGTTTTGGTTAGGATATTCTGAAATCCTCTAGATTTCCTCATACATAAAGAACTTTTGATTTAATCAAAGTATCTCTTATGATAACTTATCAAAATATGAATAGTATTCAGTTGATTACATTTTGGTTAACACCAAAGATAGTGTGGGATATAAGGAATACATGTTTTTGTAATAAAATGGATACTCTACCTAATTTCTTTAAAGAAACAAAGGTTATGGAAACTATATAGTGCTATTTGTTAGGAAGATATTGATTCACACCAAGTTCCTAAAAATTAAGACAATATGAGTAAATCCAAGAAAAGAGTATAGAGATTTTAAAAGATTGCTAAGATATTAAAAGGGATAATTTAAATAGTTAACTGAAGACATTGCAGATGTTTCAGATAATCTATGTGTTTTACTATTTACATATCTAAAGTAGTGGCCATATTGTAGTGAGACTTGAGATTCATTAGATGAATCATATCTCAAAGAAAATAATGGAATGGTTTTGGATGCGGATACTTAGATCAAGACTATGTAAAATCTGGTTGGTATTCCAACCAAGTCTGACAACTTGTAGAGGAGCCTAACGGCATTAAAGCTCAGATGTTGTAATTGATTTGACAAGTAAATGTTGAATGGACAGGAATGATAAAACATTTGAAGCAATGGTGGTAAAGAATGTTTCTCACAAAGAAAGGGATCTACTACTTCAGTGTGGTTGCCATGCTATCCATATAACATATATGATCCGAATTGTTCGTAACATTATGGTGACGCGGGGTAAGACTTATTCATATAGTGCACATATAACATATATAAATTTTGAGAACTCACTTATAACTATGTATAATTTTACCAATTCGTATAAACATATGAGATTCTAATCACATTTTATAACAAGAAAATTTATCATGACTGAAATATAAATAGGAATTCCCGACTTTTTCTTAGAAAAGTTTAGTCAAATTCATGTTTTTTTTTTTTTGGGTTGTGTTCCCTTACTTGATCCTTGAGGATGGGGTGGAGTTTAGCTACTTTCTACATAGATTGGATCACAAGAATATATTTAGAGAATATTAATATAGAATGATCACTCTAAAATGTAAAGAAAGAAAATATATGAGGATATATTATGGTCATACAGTTTCAAATTCTAAGGTCACTGAAAGTACATAATGCCATGTTTAATATTATGCTGACCATATACTAATTTTTTAGTAGTTACAAATAAGTACTAGTAAATGGATATAATCACATGATCTTGCTCAAAACACTAAATCACGACCCCTACTAACATTTCACAGCTTCTCATCAACATGCTACTTACTTTTTAGATATATGCAGTGAGGGGTTCTAACTCTAAGATGTCCAACCCAAGTTAATGATCATTAAATCTCACTGATTCATACCATAAATATATATATGTTTTATTATCGAAAATCAGTACATCTAAACACAGATATGGGTGGATTAGAAAATAGAAATTGAACACAGAAGAATACCTATAATTCCCCTTACAACAGAGTCGAGCTTTTTTTTTTTTTTTTCCTCTAACTCAACTTATGTCATATCAACATAAAATTGAAAAAATCAGTTTATGGGTCTATCATTCTAACCGAAAATTCCATGGGTATTGCTATTAATCGAAAATTCATCAAGTCAGAATAACATAGCACCCGTATCATAACCCTTTGGTAAACAAAGGAAGAAAATTTGAAAGGTAGAAGAACACAGTGATGTGAAAGATAGTATTTTTCAGTTTCTTTCTAACAAGTCTAATAGCCTATACAGATTTTATACAAAAGGCTTAATGGGTGTTCCTAAAATGCATTATAAATCTTATGGGTACAAAAGTGAAAAATATAGAAACTTCTAATTTACCGTGTGAGTGTGAACAATGTGTAACAAAATATCAAAGTGCAGAATTTAAATAAGACAGATATTTTGTTAACGAAGTATAAACTTAATTAAGAGAAAAACCACTTCGAGTCAGCCAAACCTAAGTATTCCACTATCCAGAAGACAAAGCTAGTAACAAAGCAGTAACACTCACATACCCCAATGAAACGATTGTACTTTGTACTCTGACGTGTACCTATACACGATGCTTTCCAATCAGGTCTCCTAACTGAAGGGGTCTTCAATGGATTCCTTTAACTTAGAGCTCCTCCTTAAGCTAGACTTCACACGATCAATATCACACACCGGCCAACTCTTAGAGAGCTAGAAAATCTTTCACAATTTCTACCTAAACACCCTCTTTAAGTTTAGAGAATTCAATACCGAATTATGTAAATAATACATGCCTAGAAGCCTCTATTTATAGGCTTTAGAAGACCTAAATCGATACTAATTCGGATTTCTCTAGGCCGCGACCGAACGTAAGTTGAGAGCGTTCGGATGGTGAACTGTGCAACCATCTTTCCATAACGCGCTCCACGCATTTCCTTATTAAGGCCGCGTCCGGACGATGTTGCCCTAGCGTCTGGACGGTTGCAAGCTGTCTTCCCAATCTGTGTCTGCAAAGGACTCTAGATTCTTCTCGAACACTGAAGAGGGTTCGAATGGTGTTGCCCTGACATCCGGATGGATGCACGCTGAGCTATTAGAATCCTCTCGACACAGGAGGCCGTCCGGACGCTTCACTGGACCGTTCGGACGGTAACAAGGGATCTGACTTTTGCTAAGTTGGAAACTTCGCAGAATCTTCCTGGAACTCTGAAATTGCCTTCTTGAAGCTTGTGACATTGAAACTTGTCATAATAAGGCCATTTCAATATTAGAGAAATAATCTCTGAATATTTGAAGACTCTGACACAATACGGTATCCCTGTTAAGACAACAACATTACATGATAGTGATTTTGTCAACAGAATGCAGCCAATAAAACTAACAAAAAGAAAAACGAATTTGGAACAATAGTTTAGCATTTACACGTTAATTGCAAAGAAGAAGCATTACGGTTTTCTTCAAATTTTTTCACAAGATAAGTGGAATCTCAATCTACTAAGCAGGTAGATATTTGTTTATGTCAACAATGATGTATCATTGAGTGGGGTAAAATGAGAGTTAAATGACTCCTAAATTCATACATCATTACTAAGGCTAATTTAGTAATATATATACCCGGTTATTGGTTATAACTGAATATATATAATTGCTAAAACCAATAACTACTTTGGTAGAGCAATTATCAGTTATTTCCAACCGGGTACCAAACCAATTGGTTGGTTTCTTGGTTACCGATTACCGGTTGGTACCTAGTTGCCGGCAGGATTTACACCCCTATTTTTTAGTAGGAAGTCTTTTCCTTTTTCTAGAAGACTCATATCTTCTTACTACGTAAGTCTCTCTATCATATATCTATATATATATATATATATATATATATATTTGTAACAAGTGCCTTATATCTTCTTTTAGTATTTAATATATAAAAACAATTCCTTTGGGTTCTCATAATAATGAAAAGGGTAAATGTATGATAAATCTTTGAATAAACGTGCAATTTGCCTTCACTCCCTCACTTTTTAATTTTAGATATAAGATGCCTGAATTTTCAATTATTCACAATAGATCCTTTCATGAGTTTTCCATCCAAGTTTATTGTACACCGTTAATGCACGTCAGCATTTTTGCTTAAAATAATATTTTTGTTATTTTATTAAAAAATTTTAAAAAATTAAAAATAAAACTTAAAAAAAGAAAAATGTTGAAAAAAAAGTCTCCTTCAACCTCTTCATCTCCTCCTTCAAGCTGAAAAGCTTGTGTTTTCACATTCGCAACCCAGATCTGCTTTGTTCTATTGTTCACAGTTTGGTTCTTTCCAATTCTTTGCAGCTGAGTGTCAAATTTTTGTGAACTATAGGAAGTAAAATCAAAAGTGTTAATAATTATTGACTTCTAATTTAACCAAGTGTGTGTGTTTGTGTGCAACAAATTATCTTAAATGCGGAATTTAAATAAGACAAGATATTTGTTACGAAATGGAAACTTTGTAAAGAGAAAAACTACTCCAGGGCAGCCAAATCCAGGAACTCCACTATCCAAAAACAAAGCTAGTTACAAGACACTCGTACTCACATACCCTTGTGCAATAGTCATACCTTTAACTCTGACACGAAGCCTATCGTGAACACTTCCCAACCAGATCTTCCACTTGAAGGGGTTTTTGATGGATTCATTTACCTTAGGGCCAACCCCTAAGATAGACTTCACATGAACAGTTGACCACACACCGGCAACGGCTTGAGAGCTACCTGATCTTCGATTCTCCTTAAACACTCTCACAAAGCTAAGAGAATTCAATATCAAATTCTGTGTAAAATACAAGCCTAGAGCCCTCTTTATATAGGTTTTACAAATCCTATTTCAACTTAAATAAGGAGACCTACACCAACAAAGATTCGGACTCTGGGTGCACGTCCGAACATTTTTGGGCGCGCGTCTGAACGTTTCTCTTGGCCATCCGGGTGATGAAGTTGTATCATTTTTCGTTAGCTTTCCAATGACACCAATTTCATCCCAATCCGATATTTGACCAGAAAGTTATGATCAAAATACTGGAGGGCGTCCAGGCGGCTTGACCGAGCGTCCGGACGGTCAACTGCAACCGCCTTTCTAAAATAGCGCTGAAAGCTTCCATAACAAGGTCCACGTCCGGACGGCTTGGCCGAGCGTCCGGACGGTCTTCGCCATAACTCATTTCTGTATTCGAAAAGGAAGCCCGAAATATTCTGAAATGCTAAACAGCGTCTTGACGTGTTGCCACGTCGTCCGGACGTCTTGCAGAAACTTCCCAAATAGTGTAGGCTTCTGAAATCCAACTCCGTGTAGAATTTAGAGAAGCTTGACCTAGCGTCTGGACGGTGTTGCTCTGACGTCCAGACGTCTTCAACGCTGAAGCTTCTAGACACTGCGAGGCGTTCGGACGCCTTCAAAGGCCCGTCCGGACGGTTGCACAGGAACCGGCTATTTTGACTTGGAAATTGCATGGAATCTTCATGGATATCTTCTTTGAAACTTGTGACCATACACATGGCATGAAATGAGGCACTGCCCATATTACTTGAAGACTTTGAATAGAACCGATAATCCTGTTAAAAAGCAACCATTACATAAAATGTTTTTGTCAACCAAAATGTTGCCAATATAAAATACTAACAAAAAATGTAGTTTGCTTGTATTAAGCAAAAATGCTTATATGGCGTTAACGATGCACAATAAATTTGGACGGCAAACTCACGGAAGGATCTATAGCGAATAATCAAAAACTTAGACATCTAATTTTTAAAATTAAAAGCGAGGGAGTGAATTCAAATCGAGTGTTTACTCATGGATTTATCATACATTTACCCTAATAAAAAAATAGTGAATTCTCTAAGGTGTTATATGAAGAATTTGTCCAAGAATTGTTTAGAAATTGGATGAAATTGGGGAGGAGTGTAATACCCTGAACATTTATTAGGACTAGGTAAAGCTTTGATAAGTGTTATCATCATATTAAGACTGGAAATAAAGGTAATTCTAATTTTCTGTCTAAACCGAACGTTCGACTAGGGTTATCGAGCGTTCAATCTTTCATTACACCAAATGTTTGATGCTTATGTCATGAATGTTCGACAACCAGTCGTATGCCACTATTCACACATCAGCTTTGTGTCAAGGGGACCACCAAACGTTCGAACAAGGACCACTAGACATTCCAAGAACCTTTGGAACGTTTGATGTGGACCCCTTCTCTTTTTGAGAAAGGGAATGTCCGTTGATGTCATGAACGTTCGAAGACCAGATGTATGCCACTATTCACGCATCAACTTTGTGTCAAGGAGACCACCAAATGTTCGAACAAGGACCTCTAGACGTTCCAAGAACCTTTGGAACGTTCAATATGGACCTTTTCTCTTTTTAAGAAGATTACATCAAACATTCGAGCCAGTACACCAAACGTTCGATATCGCTTGAAAATCAATTTGAACATACTATCCACCTCATTCAGCCTGGTCTCCTCACTCTCACCTATATAAACTATCCCTCACGACCCTCAGATACATTCACCCTCTTCATGCATCCTTCCTACCTTGTTTCTTGAGTGTTATTAATACCTTGAACATGCGTTGTAGAGAAACCTTAAACGTACCATAATGTGTTTATAATTAATCTCTCTTGAAAATAGATATTTTATAAGAAACTAGAATTCTATACTTATTTTTCATAAAAATTCATGTTGGCATGACTTGACTTGTTGTATGTAGGTTATTGTAAGTTCTGGTTTTGAAAGAAATTGATTTGAGTTCAAGTTTTAAGCTTTTATGCTTTCTGGTACCCTTGAACGTTCGTCTCATAGGACCAAACGTTTGACCCCCGTAGTGATCGAATGATCAACCCTGATATTGAATGTTCGATCATGGCAAGAAAATGGTAATTAGGGTTTAATGTCTTATTAGAATGCTTAAGTCGTATTTAAGGTTTCTATGTGCATGGGTTAGGACTCTCAATTTATTTTGTCTAATATTAGGACATGTTTGGCAATAGTGGGAGTGTGAGATGTTCGAGCCTTAGGATGAGTGTTTGGGTAAGTAAATACTTACAAAATTGGCTTCATTTTAGTGTGCGATATGTCAGCTAATTGAGCACATTTTATTCTTCGTAATAATATGTTGTGAGCCTATTATTTTAACAAGTATGTTTTGTGTAATATTTACTTTATAATGTTAACAAATGAACAATATTTGCATCGTATAACATGGTACACCGATATGTACGGTAGAACGGTCATGGGCTTACTATACAGGCTTAACCCTATGGTTACAGAGGTTACTTGGAATGATGTTTGGCCTTTGATCCAATGGTTGTTGTGACCAACGGAACCATGATTGAGTGGTGCTCACTATAGAATTCACTAATGGTGTGGGCCACCAAGGTCGGACAATATGCAGGGCATCGATATTGTATTACAGGCCCTTTGAGACAGTGTCAACCCTACCTAGAAGGGGTTAATATCCTGGAATATACCATATTGAGTACATTTATGACTATATGTATATGTAATAACATGAGTTCCTTGCATCAAAATGATATCATTGTTGTCGATATTACGCCATAGTGGTTCTTAAAAGTAATTCACTTTTTGTCCGGGTATAATAATGGGGACAATATATACCATTTGTGGAAACCCATGTTTAAGGTTCTTGTATTATACCATTACACAAGGCTCGTAAAGAAGTAGTCAGTTCTGTAAATATTAATTTACTAAGTTGTAGATTTATGTATCAAAAATAAATGACTTCTAATTTAACTGTGTGTGTGTGCAACGTGTAAAAAATATTAAAAGTGCAAAATTAAATGAGACATATTTTTTTAACGAAGTGAAAACTCAATTAAGAGAATAACCACTTCGGGGCAGCCAAACCCAGGAAATCCACTATCAGAAGACAAAGCTAGTACAAAGACAGTAACACTCACATACCCGATGCAGCGATCATATCTTGCACTCTAACACGTAACCCAACGTGAACGCCTCCCAACCAAGTCATCTACTTAAAGGGGTCTTCTATGGATTCCTTTACGTTAGGGCTCCTCCCTAAGATAGATTTCAAATACGAGCACAACAACAGTACAACGACAACCCTTAGAGAGATAGCAGATTTTCACAATGTCTACCTAAACACCTTCTTTAAATACAGAAGAATTCAACATTGAATTCATAATTTTTACATGCCTAGAGGCCTCTATTTATAGACTTAAGAAAACCTAAGTCGAGTCTGAAATGAACTTCTCTAGGCCGTGTCCGGACGGAAGCTGAGTGCGTTTAGACAGAGAACTGCAATCGCCTTTCTATACCACGCTTCACACTTTCCATATAAAGGCCGTGTCCAGACGGTGTTACCCTAGAGTTCGGATGGTTGCACTTCTGCTGCATGTAAATACCATAATAAGGACCGCGTTCGGAAGGTGTTGCCCTGTCGTCCGGATGGTTACAATTCTTCTCCATGTCTTGCCTTATTAAGAACCTCGTTCAGATGGTGTTGCCCAGACGTCCGGATGGATGCAGCTGTCTTCCCATATACATGTCTGGGAAGAAAATCTGATTACTTGTCGAACTCTGATGTGGGTCCGGACATGTTGCCATGACGTCCGGACGGATGCAACCTTGAATTGTTCGAATCTTTTAGACATTGATGGGAGTCCAGACGGTATTGCCATGGCATCTGGATGGATGTTGCTGACTAATGAGTGTCCAGACGCTTTACTGGGCTGTTCGGACAGAAATAAAGGATTTGACTTTTCTGAGTTGGAATCTGCACAAAATCTTCCTTGAACACTGAAATAGCCTTCTTGCAGCTTGTGACAATGGAATTTGTCATAATAACACTCTTTCCATCTTAGAGAAATAAACTCTAAATACTTTAAAAATTTTGGAATATACGAAATCTCTGTGAAAACAGCAACATTACATGATAGTGATTTTGTCAACAGAATGCAGCCAATCAAAAACTAACAACGTAGTTATTTCTTTTCCACTGTGAAACACCCTTATGTTTTGCAGATTAACAGGTCTTGCAAGGATAGAGTGGGGAATTCGCTGGGGTGAAGACGCCAAGTGGATGACTCTTATTGAAGGGTTCGGGTAATTAGAATTTATTTTTTGTACTAATGTATATTTGGAAGCTTGGAGCCTGTGTTTGAGGATATATATATATATTGAGGGCAAATCCTTTAGTCAAATACCAGTTGAATGAACTGAGGAATTTTCTAGTAACCCACCCAGTTAGGAAAACACAATTACCTAATTTTGGGGGTGTTACAAGGAGGCTATCTATTGCTAAAACACTTATACCGGGGATTGGTTCTCCAAAGTCAGTTGATTAGAAGAACTTGTGGTTGTAGACAATGGGACTTGACATGAATCCCATGTGCTCATGCAATATTTGCGATATGGTTTGATCATGCAAACGTTGTGGACTATGTGGACGAGTATTGCACTGTGGAGATGTATAAGAAGGCATATTACAAGATTGTTTATTACATGCCTAGAGAGGACCAATGGATGAAGACAAACTATGTCAAGGTAGACCCACCAGAGTATGAAATACAACCTGGAAGGCCTAAAAAATTAAGGACCTGAAGACCAGAAGAGCCTAAGAATCCTTATAAGATTAGGAACGGTGTGATTAAAATGAGAAGCTTTAAATGTAGGGGATTTAGGAACAATGCAAGAACATCTCCCCAAAGGAAGAGAGATGCAGTGAATTACCAAGGAGCTGCCACGAGCTCAAGCCATAACGAGGTGACCTACTACTAGGGGTGTGCACGGGATGGGTTGGGGCGGATTTCTGCCCTTTTTGCCCCTGCCCCGCACCCCTGCGTGTGCAAGAAATCAGACCCGTACCTCGAACGAAATGTGCTGTGTCTGTGCGGGGCGGGGGTAATGCAGGGTGAGGTGATGTGGGGCAGTTTGTGTGGGTTTTCTGCTACTAGCTACAAAACCACACCACCATGGGTCACAGCAACACGATTCCATAAACACAAACACGGTGAAACACCCCTTACACCACCCACCAACACAAACCCAGAAACCCTAAACACAAACACAAACTAGATCTACCATAGAAACAACAATCAAATTAAAAATTAGGAGCTAATGAAGTGGACAAAATAGATCTACCACAGGACGTGCATCGACCGTTGACGTGATTGACGTTCGTCGATTTCCGATCTTCATTAGACGGAGGGAGGGAATCCGGGGGTGAAGAATTGAAGATTGAAGAATGAGAAGAAGAAGAGGCGAATAGGTGAATAGAAGCCAGAAGAGGAAGAGGACGGTGAGGAAGATTGAAGAAGAAAGAAGAAGAGGCGAAGGGGTGCGACGCTAGGAAGAAAATGAAGGAAAAAATGAAGGGGGTGCGGCGTTGTGCTAGGGTTAGGCAACTTAGGCTTCCGGTTTTTAACATATATATGTATATATATTATTCAGACGGGGCGGGGCGGGGTGGGGCAGGTCCCCGGGGTTTTGAAAAACCCAAACCCGTACCCTGCCCCGCCCCGCACAAATCAAACCGTTTTTCATTATGTATTTGCGGGGCAAGGGAAATGTGTTATGGGACGGGGCGGATTTCGCGGGTCGGGGTGGGGCCCGGAGGTCCTGCACACCCCTACCTACTACTAATACTCCAAATAGTTTCATTTTTTGTATTGTATCATGATTAATTAACATATCTGCGTTATATTGTTGGCAGGTACAAAGTGATGGGCCAATGTTGCATGGTTAGACATCAGGCTCTCAGTCAGCCTACCCCATCGGTGCCCCCTGGATTTTCAACTCCATAGGCTATTACTAGGGGTAGGGGTCAGCCTCCTCTCTACTTTGATCATGTGTCAAAGGTGAGTGGTTGACAAAATTACTATTACTACCGTTAGGGGTTAGCCTGCCCCTTGGAATTTCGTATTGTATTACTGTTTGTATTTACTCAAAAACTAAACATTGGTGTTTATTTTGTGGGGCTTTGTTAGCCCTAGGGTAGTGTCCATTAGGGGTGTACAAGTGGGGCGGTTATTTAACCACTAATAACCGGTAACCGCTAATAACCATTAACATCCGCTAACCGGATAACCGGGAAAACCAAAAAATCAGAAATAACCAGGTACTCTGGTTGCGGTTACTGGTTTTAGGGTTTTAGGAAACCAATTAATAACTGGGTAACTGGTAACCAGTTTATAAATATATATATACACACAAATAATTATATTTATTTTAGATGGGCTTCAAACTCAACCTTTAAATTCAAGGAATGAATCACCTTAAGTTTTTTAATATGAAGGTTTGGTATTTTTTTGAATTGTCATCATATTTTAATTACAATACAATTGCCATTATATTTTATAATATTTGTTTGTTTGATTTTCTTTGCAATCATTTTATTTAATCTATGGACTTGATTGTGAGCTTATTGAAATGAATGAATGGTGAATGGTAAATGAAATTATACATGTCCAGTAATATTTACAATTTAGCATTGAATATTGAATGGTTGGATATTGGATTAAAAATAACCAAAAAAAAAAAAAAAAAAACTGAAAAAATGACAATGTATGAAAAACGGTTACTTGGTTAATAACCGGTTTTTAATAACCGGATAGTCGGCAATTGGTAATAACCGCAACTGATATCTACCGATTGCGGTTATTTAAATGAGAATAACCCAATACCCTAGCTGCGGTTATGGTTATGAGGAAATAACTAGTTGTATATCCCTAGTCCACACAGTAAGATTGTATGGACCTACACAATCACAACAATCAAAGCCGGTCAATGCTAGTGTAAGCACTCCAAAATATGCCTTCGTTAAGTTATTTTTGTCAATTTTTATAGTGGTACCGTTAACACAATAAGGTTGTAAGGGCTTTTGTAATCATAAATGACTTCTCAATTATAAGTGTCTTCTCATGCACATGCACAAGTTTGGATCACAGTTGCCTCTGCATACCCAAGAATGGAGCAACTTAAAGGGTGGAGTAGATGTGCATCTTCAATACCACTTGTGAGGGGTGGGATTGCTTCAAGACTAAGGACATCGGATTGGTTGAAGTCTTAGATTGGTATTGCAGTGAAAAAGTTGACACTACTTTTGTTGATGTTAATTTTTTACATTGGCTACATTCCTATGACAAAAGGCTAGTGTTTTGTTCAAGAAAGTGACATTCAGAGCATTCAGAAAACAAGTTCTTTCTTCAATGTCCAGACACGATCCACAGAGAGTCTCTTATTCTTCAACATGTCCGGACAGCCAACGGATGCAACTTCCAAAGAGCTTATGTTCTACATAGTGTCCGGACAGGTTAGTGGACGCGACTTTCTGAGAGTACCTGTTTTCTAAAGATGTCCGGACACCCCCAGTGGACACAACTTCCTGAGAAGTATTTTTCATGCAAGTGTCCGGACACGTCACATAAAGTTTTTCTTTCTGATCAATGTCCGGGCACGCGTTAGCCTATTTAAAGGGGCTTCTAGGCAGTTTTTGTTTAAGAATTCCAATAGAGAATTCCATTATGCGAAGAGAAGGTTTATTAGGTTTAAACATAATTATGTATCTCTCTTAGAGTGTTGCATGTATTTGTTTGCTCAACCATTGAAGCCATCTAGAGTGAAGTGCCAGTTAAGGAAGATCAAGAAGAACTCTCCAGAAGGGTCTGGGAGAGAGGCAGACAAGTAGGAGTTTGTTATAATTCAAGAGAGTGACTACTACAAAGGGTTGTGAGTACGAACTTCTTGTAATTTGCTATTTCTTCAGTATGATTGATTTCCTGGGTTTGGCTGCCTCGTAGTGATTTTTCTCTTTGGTACAAAGAGTTTCCACTTCATAACCAAATATTTGTGTTATCTGTTCTTACCGCTTTACATATTTGGTTATATGTTGGTTGTGGTTGTTTGGAGTCTAATTATTTTTAATTGATATCAGAGTGGGTTCACTCCGTTTAGATTAATTTCCTGAGTGTGATCCTAAACTTCTTTTTCTTATGTCTCTTCCTCTTAATTCTGTTCCTTCCTTCGATGGATCTAATTATGGCTATTGAAAATCCCGCATGAGATTTTTTCTAAAATCAATAAACGTTTGGCATATTGTCGAAACTGGACGGATTCCACCATGGATGAGAATAGCTTAATGTACTATTCCTAAAAAACAAACTCGTGTTGTGAATGAAAAAGCCATAAATGCTATATGCCAAGCTCTTTCACCATCATAATTCTCACGAATTTCTTATTGTGAAACTACAAAGTAAGCATGAGAGATCCTATAAACCACATATGAAGGAACTAAACTTGTTAAATATGTAAAACTTCAAATGTTGGTTTCTCAATTTGAAGGAAATGTTGGAAGAAGAGACATTTAATGAGTTTTATACCATGATAAGTGATCTTCGAAAATTCTATGATTAATCTTGGAAAGAAAATTTCTGATGCTATACTCATTAAGAAGATTTTAAGATCTCTATGTGAAAGATTTATGATAAAGTTACTGCTATTAAGGAAAGCAAGGATCTTGATAAAATGAAAATTGAAGAGCTTGTTGGCTCTCTTCAAACTTATGAATTTTCTTTTCCTTCCATTAGAAAAACTTAGTCCATTGCTCTTAAGGCTGCTAAAGAAAAATATAATAATTCATCTCATGAGGATTCTAATGATGTGGATGGATTTTCTCTATTTGCTAGAAATTTTAGGAAGATGATGAACTCTAGTGATGGAAAATTTAGGAATAAGAATGTTAAATCTTCTGAAAATCCTAAAGGTGATTCTACAGGAACTGGTCAAGGAAAGTTTGAATGTGACAAAAAGGATCCTCGTGGTCCTAGACGTTATGAATGCTCAGGGTATGGTCATATTTGTGTTGATTGTGGTAATCTAAAATAATCCAAAGGTAAAGCCTTTAATGCTACTTTGATGAGATTGCTGGAAAAGACTCAAATGACTTAGCTTTTGTTGCTTCATATGATAGTTATCTTGAGTATAATAATTACTATTCTGAGAATAGTGAGTCAGAAGATGAAAAAAATGAGCTTCAGAGCATCTACAATAAGTTGTTTGTGAAATGTTCTGAATTGAGAGATCTAAACAAACTACATGTGAAAAGGCTTAATGAATTTGAAATTGAAAGAAGCAAATTGATTGAAAAAGTTAAGCGTTTAGAAGATGAATTAAGTGAATCACAGTGCCACTTGAAAATTTTTTTTCTAATGATAAGCTTGTTCAAATGCTAAATGATCAAAAGTGTTCTTTTAACAAATCTGGCTTAGGTTTTGATAAATTTGTTGCTTCTTCTTCACATGATGCTTCTACTTCTAGAACTGTATTTTTTAAGCCCAAAATATCCGAGACTCATGTTGTTTATTTGGATAATGGTAAAAATGTCATTGTTCATGACCATGTAAAAGTTGAATCTAAAATACCTGGCAATGAGCATTATAAGTTTAGATTCATTCCTACTTGCTTTCATTGTGGTATTATTGGTCATACTCGACCATATTGTCTTCAGATTTGCTCTCAAAGACCTTGGACTAAAAAGAATGATCCTAAGAAAGGTAAACTTGGTACAAAACCTTTCATGCCTAAATATGCTCCCCGGCAAAGGAGGCAATCTTCTCAAAGGTCTGTCTCTAATTGCCATCATTGTGGCAAAATTGTTCATACCCAATCTAGCTACTTCAAGATGAAACCCCGTGAGCATAAGTATGATAGTTCCTATTCTAGGAAAAGATATGAGAGGCTGTGCAACATGATAAGGGATGTTATAACTAGGTTAGATAGGTTGGACAAAAGTCACAACATTGCACTTAGGTTTAAGTAGGCTTAGGTTAGGAAAGTTGATACCATTCACCCTTTGAGGGGGAGTGGTAGTGGACCCACCTAGAGTTAGGTGGTCTTTTAGTATGTCTAGAATCATTGTTCATGCTTTTTCTTATATCCTAGAGCATGCTGAGTTCCATGCATTGCATTTTGTTGTTATTTTCTTGTCTTTTGGTTTGCATATGATTTGCATCAATTCTTGAGTAATTTATGTTTTAATCTGAGTTTTTCTATCTTCAAATCTTTTTGCATTTAATGGTTTGATCATGTTTACGAGAACATCTAGCATGTCTAATATTGCTTTCAGAGTTATTCTAATGATGATCGGGCTGGTAATGCGGTTGACAGAAAAAGCACGTCGGGCAGATGCTTTTCTGTTTTGGTTAACTTCCAGGTGATATCAAATCTGTCGATGGAGGTAGGTTTGAATTTCTTAGGAAAACCTTTGCTGTTTGTGACATGTCCTAAACAGTCTCCTCACATGCTAGGAATAGACTCTATTGTGTTCTTTAGTCTTATTCTGCAAGCATATCTATTTTGTTGTTGTTTGCTGTATTTATTTATTTTTTGTGTAGTTTTTTTATAAAAGAAAAAACAAGGGAGATGCAGCATTTTTTTGACAGCTTTTTTTCAAATATCTCATGTCTTTTTAACTGATATCTCAGCCTCTGTGCTTTGTGGAATATCTTTACATATACTTGAAATGGTTTAATTTGATATCTGCCATTGTTTTTCTATTGCATTTGAAGCTTAATAGTTCATACCTCTCATGCTATCTCTTTTGTGCACTATCAAAGCTTCCTTAAGAAATTATATTATTCTCTCTGGTTTTTACTTTGGATATTCTTTTGAGAGAAACTTTTAGTGTGTTAGTCAAATTTACCAACTCGCTAGTTGAACCTAGAACCTAAAAATTAAAAACTCTAGCATTCTCTCTAGGTTACAACACTAAGAATGAAAGCAATCAATTCTTAGAAAAATATGGATATAAAAAGTCCACTGCTGAATATGCTCTTAAAAGTTTCTTACACTTGTCCCTTAAGAAATAGTCAGTGGCCAAATCATTGCAAAAATAGACGGTCACTAATGGATTAAGTAAAAGATAAAGTACTGTATCTTAGGGAGAGTGTATCAGATGAAGGTGACTAGACTATAGTAAGATAAGGTTTGACTTTTTTGACTTGGCATACTTTATACCTTCTCTTACCAGGCTGTTCAATTCCTATAACCTACTTAGTGTTTTTCTTTGTTTTTGGATGGCTTTCACACACTACACGCATGGAATGAGGTGAGTGAATTTTTTTGTTTCATTTTATTACAGAAAAACATTGCTCATACTTACCTCTCATATATATTTTTTGATATTTTGCCTTGCTATTTAACTGTTTTCTCAGTTTTATATACATGTGTATTTGGGGCTTTCATTGAGAAATTTACTTTGTTTTTGCCTTAAAATTTATTTTTGTGTGTGGAATGTTTGGATAGCTCTGTTGTGTGTTCGGACACGCGTGCCACAAGTGGCTATCGGGAACTCCTGTCCGGACATGCGGTCCCTGTGTCTGGACATGGATCGGGAAAATCTTAAAACTGCCGCATCTTTGTTTCTTTGGCACTTATGTTTTTTTGGTCTTCTCAGTTTTTTGCTCACCTCCGTTTCTCTTGTGCTTTCTACTTGATTGTCTTGCAAGCTTTCATCCAATCCTAATCAAGTTATGTGCATTGTCTTCCTTTTTTTTTTTTTGAATGTGTATTGTTCTTGGTTTACTTTTGAGTTTTTGAAATTCTAGGGTTGTGAAGTCTCATTATCTGTTTGAGTTCTTGGATTCCTGGATTCGTGGTTTCTTGGTTGAGTGTTTTAAGTTTGGGAATAGTTTTTACTCATGTGATTTTTGGGCATTTTTGAGCTTGTCACTTGGTTTGTTTTTCTTAATTTTTTTTCATGCCCTCTAGGTGTTTGATGAAATGCCTTAACCAATACTTCTTCTATTTTTGGGATTTTTTTTTTTTTTTTGGTATCTTCATTGCTTTATTGCCTTCTTATAGGATTAACATGGGATCTCTTCATGGTTTTGTGCGTTTAGTATATTTTCTTTGTGAGTGTTTCAGGCCATGTCTAGTCGTAAGAGATCTAAGGTTGAGATTGATGCTGCTATTGAATGCATTCGTCATCGGAAGATTGTGATTGAGAATGGAGTGTTATGGTTTGACATCAAGGCTCCACCATTCTAGTTTATTTTTCAGATTTCAAAAATAAAGTGACTTCTAATTTAACTTGTGTGTGCAACGTGTAACAAAATATCAAAATACAGAATGTAAAAGAGACAGATATTTTGTTAATGAAGTGGAAACTCAATTGAGAGAAAAACCACTTCGGGACAGCCAAACACAGGATATCCACTATTCAGAAGACAAAGCTAGTTACAAAGAAGTAGCACTCACATACCCCTGATGCAGTGGTCGTACCTTGACCTTTGACGCATAACCCAATGCGAATGCCTCCCAACCAAGTCTCATACTTGAAAGGGTCTTCAATGGAATCCTTTAACGTAGGACTCCCCCCTAAGATAGACTTCAATACGGGCAGAGCAATAGCACTTCGTCAACGACTTGAGAGTAAATTGATCAACATATAACTCCTAAATTATACTCTCTAAGCTCTAAGGAATTCAATATCGAATTCTTACAAATTACATGCCTAGAGGCCTCTATTTATAGGCTACAGAAGACCTAAATTGAGTCTGAATCAATTTTCTCTAGGCAGCATCCGGACGGCCAACTGTGCAATCTGCTTTCCAAATTCGCTGATATTCTTTCTTGAATAGGTCCACGTCCGGACGGTGTTGCCCTAGCGTCCGGACGGTTGCACTTCAGCTGCACGCAATTTCCATAATAAGGACTGGTGTTCAGACGTGTAGACCTGACGTCCAGATGGTTGCAAATCTGCTCCACGTCTTGCCTTATCAAGGAAAGCGTCCTGACGGTGTAGACCTGTTGTTTGGACGGTTGCAGCTATCTTCTCATATCTGTGTCTACGAAGGAAATCCTTTTACTTGTCGAACACTGAATAGCATATAGACGTATTGTTGAGACATCCGAACGGATTCAACCATGAACAGTTCGAAGCTTCTGGATACTGATGGGAGTTCGGATGGAATAACCATGTCTTTTGGATGGATGTTGCTTGACTGACGAGCGTTCGGACGGTTGATAGGGACGTCCGGACAAATGCAAGGGATTCAACTTTTGTCTTGAAATCCACACAGAATCTTCTTGAAGCACATAACTGAAGTGTAGACTCTGAATGTAAACAACATCCCTGATTAATAAGCAACATTACATAAAAGTGATTTTGTCCAACAGAATGCAGCCAATCACAAACTAACACAAGCTGTTTTCCCAATCCGTGTCTACGAAGGAGAGTTGGAATCTTCTCGAACTTTAAAGAGTGTCCGGACGTGTTGCGATGACGTTCGGACGGATGCAACCTTGAACTGTTTGAAGCTTCTCGACATTGATGGGCGTCCAGACGTATGACTGGGCCGTCTAGACAGATAGGATTTGACTTCTCTAACTTGGAATTTGCACAGAATCTTCCTTGAACACTTGAAATAGCTTTTGTGAAATACTTTTGAAGACTTTGAAATATACAACATCTCTGATTATGACAGCAACATTACATGATAGTGATTTTATCAACAGAATGCAGCCAACAAAACTAACAAGATTTCTCAGGAAAATGGATGGCTCAGTATTTTTGATGATGTGAATATTTATTAGTGGCTTGTCCATGAGTTCTATATGAATGTGAAAGCCAATGTCCACTATGATACTCCTTATGTGGATACTAAAGTATGCAACACCAGGCTGCACATCACTCCTGAGGTCATCAGTGAAGTCACTGGTATTCCGTTTTTCCCTACTTTCAGCATGCCCTTTCTAGATATGGTTGCTAAGCCTCCACAAGAAGAACTTATGGCACGTTTGAATCCAAGTGGGGAGTATGAATGGGAAGAACATAGGAACAAGATTCTTATTAGCTATTTGCAGACTCCAAAGCGTCTGTTGGCTAGGATTGTCATGCAGAATATCTCGCCCATCTTCCGCAACATTGATGTTCCACTTGATCGGGCTGATATTTGCTATCATCAATCGGGTTCCTTTCTATTGTGCAAGCACATGGTGATGACAATGATAGAGTAACAAACCAATAATAACATAGCATTGCCGTTTGGATGACTCATTACGAAGATCTTCAAAAACGAGTTTCCTTATATCCCTCCCACTTAGCCAATTGAAATGCCTGAGGATGTTTTGGGAAGGCTATAGTGCTAAAGTCGAATGCTCAACTTCATCGGTTTCAGGTGCCTAATGAACCAGGTTCTTCTGCTCCTTTAAGTTCTTCCTCTGCTTCTGGACCATCAAATGCTGAGCTAATGAGTCAGATGACTCAAATGAATGAATTGCTTCTATTTATGGATCAGCGTGGCTCATGGAGACAGATGTTGTGCATATCAAACTAAACATTCGAACTACTCTCCGCAACATCATTCAAGGAGATCAGTGGGATCAAGTGTCGTGATGTTTGCTATTGTTGTTTTGATGTTTTTGTTAAACAGTTTGTTTTGATATTTTTTGGACTATTTTTTTTTTTCTCGGTTGTATACTCTATTTTACCCTTTGTCATTTTGTGACAAAAAAGGGGAGTATTATTTTTTGTTGTAACCGTTTTGTCACAAAATGGCCAAAGGGGGAGTTAGTTAGTTTTTGATACGGCTACATTCCTGTGACAAAAGGTTAGTGTTTTGTTGAAGAAAGTGGCATTCAGAGCATTCAGCAAACAAGTTCTTTCTTCAGTGTCCGGACAACCCAAAGCCATGTCCGGACACGATCCATAGAGAGTCTCATGTTCTTCAAGATGTCCGGACAGCCAATGGATGCAACTTCCAGACAGCTTTTGTTCTGCATAGTGTTCGAACAGGTCAGCAGATGCGACTTCCCAATAGTACCTGTTCTCTAAGATGTCCGGACACCCTAGTGGACACAACTTCCCCAGAAGTATTTTTCATGCAAGTGTCTGGACACTAGGGCTACCTCTCCGGACATGCCTCATAGAAAGTTTTTCTTTCTAATTAGTGTCCGAACACATGTTAGCCGGTCAAGAAATCGTCGGCTAGAAATTCGTTCTTGACTTGTTATAGGATTTTTAAAGCCTATTTAAAGGGGCTTCTAGGCTGTCTATGTTTAAGAATTCCAATAGATAATTTCATTGTGCTAAGAGAAGGTTTATTAGGCTTAAATAGAATTATGTATCTCTCTTAGAGTGTTGCTTATATTTGTTTGTTCAACCATTGAAGCCAATTAGAGTGAAATGCCAGTTAAGGAAATTCAAGAAGAAAAACTCTCCAGAAGGGTTTGGAAGAGAGGCAAACAAGTAGGCGTTTGTTATAATTCAAGAGAGTGACTACTGCAAAGGGTTGTGAGTACGAACTTCTTGTAATTCGCTATTTCTTTGGTATAATTGATTTCTTGGGTTTGGCTACCCCGTAGTGGTTTTTCTTTATGGTGCAAATAGTTTCCACTTAATAACCAAATATCTGTGTTATCTATTTTTACTGCTTTACATATTTGGTTATTTGTTTGATTGTGGTTGTTTAGAGTCTATAATTATTTTTAGTTGACCTAGATCCAGTAACTAAAGGCAGAGAGACAACTTCATTGGCAGGGAATGGAGGTAGAGGTGCATTCTCATCAAAGCCCATTATTGGAGGAAAAAAAAAAATTGCACCCCAACTACCAACTGTGAAGAAAGCACTTTAAATAATGGAGTCTAAGAACAAAAAGATGAAGAAACCAGAATGACAAAAATATTAGTAATGTAGTGAGATGTTGCAAAGTATAGGGTTGTGTATGTTTTTTAGGTTTTGGTCAAACTGGGATTGTGTATGTTTTTGGTTGAAATGTAGTATTTTTAATACTACATATATTTTTGTTGTTGTGTGTATCAAGAACAACAATATTAGGAAGAAATGTTGTGTATTAAGTAGTTGTTGATGGAAAACAGAAATGGCAGGTGTGATTTTGTTGAAATATGGTACTTGTAATTTTTGTCCAATTTTTGCGACTGTGATGTTTGTATTGAATCATTAACTATATATATTTGATGTGTAATTGTAGCATCTTAATATCCAATGTGAAATCTTGTTAGTATCTTGTTTCTAATGAAATGTTTCATATTGGCTCATTGAATTTATCATGTACATGAACAAATGACATTGCCAAAACAAGGTTTTAGCACCACAAAACCTTCGTAAGAATATAAGTAGCAACCCATAACTTGCATACTCCTAAACAAAATTTATATTACAAAACCTGGCCCTCTCATACTACCACCACACAACAGCAGCAATAACCTTGTCCTCATAAACAAATTCATGGCAACATCACCCTCCCACCAATACAATAACATTGCCCTCTCATACTACCACTACACAATGTCAACAAAACAGTTAGAACAAAACAAATGGCTAATGTCATCTGGAATTTTTTCAGGGCGTTGTATTTACTCTTTTTAAACTCTAACTACAAGCTTATTTTGGCCAATTCAACATCTACTGTGTTCTTGTGTTGGGCTACTTCTGCATCAAACTTTGACGCACAGAGTTTAGCTTCTAAGTCAGGCGCATCTTCCTTCTCTCTCAACCTCCACATTACCCTTTTACAATGCATGCAGACGTCGTCATCAGCCCAAAGAAAATAACCACAATGACCATCACCTTCTTTCTGCAAATTAAGGAAAAATTAGTTACGAACAAGTGAAGTATCATAAAAACTTCAATTCAAAAGAACCCCCAATTTGAAGAAACCCCGAATTCATATAAACCACCAAGTCGCAAAAACCCCATCTCACAAAAACAAAAAAGAAATCGAGAAAACCCTAATTCCCAGAAGCCCCAATTCGCAAAAACCATATCCCAACATACTTTAATGAAATACAAAATTTTGAGACATGATTAATATGTACTTTCCCTGTAATTAGCACATCCAAGAAATCTTAAAACAAAATTTTCTTTTGTAAATGAAGTCTTCATTACTGCTTCTATGCCGCACAGACATTTTTTATAATCCAGTTTGGTTATGCTTGCTGTTAAAACACTTTCCGGTTTGGTTACACAAGCCTCTGAAAACGCGCTTTTATCCTTTCTTGCAAAACAGAAAGCTTGGTAAGGATGCTTGCTGGGGGTGCCAGCTGATCCCACTCCGATGCTTAAGTCAATTCTTTGGATAATCTGTATGAATGCCTTAATAATAATAATTTCAGCTAGATGAATACCTGAAGGTAGCTCTATATTTATACATAGGGGAGAGTGGGTTTTCCCCGGAAATGGTGGGAGCCGGCTCTCTGATCATTGGTCTCCACTTCTGGAACGTGGGCAGCCACGTGGTCTGGAACATGGTTTCCGTATCCTCCGGGATGTGGGGCTCCACGTGTCAAATAAACGTGTCTGCTTATATACAGATCGTGTGCGCCCACGTCCCGAGGCATGATTGATTGAGACGTGTAATGACCCAAATTTTAAATTACGTTTTAAGAATAAAATCTAGTGGATAAAAGACTAAGACTAACTAGATGTCTAGAAAATGCAATAGGATGCATACAGAAACGCGTAGAAAGTCCAAGAAATAAAGGAAATAGAAATAGAGAATAAAGTATATATTAAAATAAATAGTGGCGCGTCCGAACGGTACCTCACTTAAATGAGGCGGAGGCCACATTTTCACGTGTGTCCGGATGGTAGCTTATCCGCGTCCAAACGGGCACTAAATGGGCGCATGCCTTGTTTAGTAAGGCACGCGTTCGGATGGATTGTAATACTGTTTGGACGGCTAGCAAAAGAAATGAATGGCGCACGTTATTGCAAGTCGCTCGTCTGGACAGCAGGGTATTGTCGTCCGGACGGGACCTGCTTCATATGGGCAGAACTCCCATTTCTTTCTGTCTCTTCGGTTTTTCTCCCCATTTCTCTACGGTTTTTCGCCTAAAAATCGTGATATCTTGAAATCCAGCCGTTCAATCTTAGATCCGACTTCGGTAAAGTAATCCTCGAAGCCCGATCTACGTTTTGACTGAACTTTTTGAGGTATTTTCGTTAAATGCATGTTTTGGAGATTTTGGTTAAATCTTATTAATGTGAGTTTAATCTAGTGCTTTCTTTAGGTAATGAGTCACTTGGAACTTGCTTGAGGCTACCCAAACCATGGGTTTTGGTTTGACGATTTTTTGGTGAGTTTCCTTAAACCCTAGCTTCTCGGTATTTAATTTTAATTGAGTTTTTATGTGATTAACCCTTAGTAAATCCTATTGGGTTAATAATATTGTGTTTGGGGTAGTGTTTAAAAGTTAGATCGTTAAATCATGTCAATAAGTTAGTAATTTTTGTAAAAAGATTAGTGAACATAATTTTAAGGTTAATGTTATTGATAAGATGTTAGTGAAAATAATTTATGGATTAGTTGTAATAATGTATAGATTAGTAAATATAATTTAAGGTTAATATTTAATGTGATAGGTAATTATTTAAAGGTGGTGATTTTAATGTCTAATCCTAAATAAGTGTTTTGGGTTAGTGGTGTAGTAGGTAAAATTTGTGAGTAATGTTTATGGGTGTATAATTGGGACCCTTAAAATATTATGGGTTTTTCCAACGGTTTAGCCTTGAGCGATTCAAGTGCTAAATAGTGCAATGTGTTATTCCACAGTGATACATTGCAAGGTGGTGTCTAAGAGACCTAAGCTTGATATCTGCATAACCAGGTGAGTATTCTACTCACTGAGGGACCTTAGGAATTTAAATATATGAATTGCTATGTTTGGTTTAATTTGATGTTAACATTATGATGATGATTTGGTATATGTAATTATGAACTATATTGTGAAGATAAAATATGTTGATGAATTGACGTTGAAGAATGCATGAGATTTGTATTGTGAATGATGGCATGGCATGGCATTGTATTGATGTTGAGTATTGCATGAGATAATGTAGAGATGCATGAAGTTACATGTGAATGGATAACATGATGTAGGACATATATATATATATATATGTGTGTGTGTGTGTGTGTGTGTGTGTGTGTGTGCGCGCGCGATTGAATTGAGAATATGATGATAAGTTAAAGTTGAGATGATTGAAATTGATATCTTTAGAATTGTTGGGAATTGAGAAACAAGAAATTATATTATGAATGTGGTATGCGTTGAAAGGAAGATGAATGAGAATAATGCGATTGAGTTGTGGATCGTGGAAATTGAATATGTGGTGATAATGGTAGTATATGAGTACTTAGTTAAAGGTAAGCTTAGGGTATGTGGCTCTAGCACTTGAGTTGTTTGCTTTGCGGGTATGTGGCTTTACGGGCGGTGTTAAAGGTAAGTCTAGGGTATGTGGCTCTAGCACTTGTGTTGTTTGCCCTGCTGGTATGTGGCTTTACAGGCAGTACTTTTTCTCTTTCGTCTGTTACAAAGATAAAATCTATTTTCAAATTAGGTTGACGAAAAATTTATTTATAATACAATTTATTAAACTAACATTTCTTTTTAGTACTATTAATTGATCTAAGAAGGACGGGAGGGAGACATGCCCCCTCCACAAAAAAGAAAAAGAAAAGGTTAAACATTTTTAAAGAAACGGCACTTGTTTCCGGCCGTTTCTTTGATTGCATGTTGGGCTGCGCAACTTGTCCTGACGACCCAGACTACAACCCTATTCATTCCCACGAGCTTTAGATGATAGATATCTTAGCTTAGCTAAGAGAAAAGTAATGGTGGGTTTGCTTGAAAGCCACCGGCCGAATCGATCGCTTATTACTTTTTAATAAACCTAATTAATTAATTAATTAATTACAACCTTTCTGTAAGAAGACATGGAGTGAATGAGGGTGGAAATGCTTTTAACGTGCAACCCCCCCTTTACTTTCATGATCAGTTGTGTTTATATATATTCGTGACTTGGTCGCCATCGTACGTGTGAGAAATTAACGTACCTAAACGTTAACTTACACCTAACCTTCTTTTAAGTCTCTTAACACTACTGAACGTTACCCCGGCCCCTCCCCCTCTCTAGCTCTCTCTCTCTCTCTCTCTCTCTAACCAATCATCAATACTAAAAAAAAAAAAAAAAAAAAAAAGACTCGGTTGATAACTAATGAACTAGCTGTATTGCGTATTGCGTCGGCCAAGCATCACGGGTCCTCTTACTTCTGAACTGTTCTCTCCTATTTATTCAGTTCCGTAAATTAGTGTTATTTCTCTCTTTTACCAGATTTTCTTTTTATTGGGTAGAAAAAAAAAAATCATTTTTCAAGAAAAGACAGGTGCATACAAAAAGTAGTAGAAGCATAGAGAATAAGAAGAAAGAATATAGATGCGTAGCCTTACGTGCAATTAATTAAAGAGCGTTAAAAAGCAAACTTTTCTTGGTAGTAATACTTCCGAGGTTGGAAACGGAAGGAAGATAAATATATGTTGGTGGCACCAGGCAGCAGACAGCAGACTCATTCACTATGGGCGGCATTTGACTCCTACAACCCACACTTGTTACTATTCATTCTATATATATAGATATATAACAACGCCCACTCTCTCCCACGCCTGCCTACTTCTTTGCTTCCTCTCTCTCTCTCTCTCTCTCTCTCTCTCTAAGCGAGCTCTTGGGGTGGTTTCCGGTGAATATGGAAGGCCAAGAAGATTTCGTGAAGTCTAAGGATCATGCCGAGATCGTCAAAGGCAAGCGTACCAAGCGCCAAAGGCCCTCTCCGTCTCAACCCTATTCTTCTTCACTGACTTGTAGCTCATCAAGCGGTTCAATTTCGTCGGCCACAAATGTTGACGTTGACGTATATGAGAGCACCGAGGAAGAGGAAGACATGGCTAACTGCCTTATTCTCTTGGCCCAAGGTGGTCGGCCGATGGAAAGGTTTCATAGCCGGAAGTTGTCGGAGATGGCCGGGTTCTACGTCTACGAGTGCAAGACTTGTAACCGGACTTTCCCATCGTTTCAAGCTCTGGGCGGGCACCGGGCAAGCCACAAAAGGCCGAGGGCGGCCATGGCCATGGTAGAGCTGCAGAAAAAAGCGACGGCAACACCGCCTCCCAGGGAATGCCTTGAAGAAGCGCAATTCAAGGCCAAAATCCATGAGTGCTCCGTTTGTGGGTTGGAGTTTATGTCCGGTCAAGCGCTGGGCGGCCACATGAGGCGGCATAGGGCGGCTTCAACAAGCACCACTGTGGACTCCCAACACGTTGAGATCAAACCAAGAGATATTCTGTCTTTGGATCTTAATCTTCCGGCGCCGGAAGACGATTCGAAGTTCCCCTTTACATCGGCCGCCCAACAAAACCTCGTCTTCTCCGCCCCCTCCTTGGTGGATTGCCACTACTAGCTAGCTGGAAGAGGACGAAAAGAATATTGTTGATTATTGATGAATGTGAATTATTAATTACCATTATTTTAATATACTATTATTCATATAAAATTATAAATTCTTTCAATTCTTTTGTGTTATTTGCTATAATATATGATGATCATGGTTTTTTTAAATATCCCTAGCCTACTATATTGAGTAAAATAAGCGGCTAGCGTTTGTTCATGGTTGCCTTCCATTCACGAAAAGTGAGCATTGAGTAATCCTATACAACACTTAAAAAGCTTACGTATATTATCCGAATTAATTATTAGAAATTCAGACAACGAAATTACTAGAGATCTTCATCTTCATCTTCATCCGAACACGGGATATTTCTCATTTGTTTTTTGAAGAAAAAGAGATTAATTGAGAGAGCATGTGTAACACTCGATCGGGAGAGACAGATCGAGAGGATACGGCATGGGAAGGCATGGTTAGGAGGGTTTGGGAGCAGCAGCACGCCAGCACCACAACCTAAAGTCGTGGATTAGGTTCACTTTGTGTGTGTTTTTTTTTATTTTTTTTATTACAATAAAAGTTAAACTCTCTTTTTCTGTCTCACCCAGACACGCTCTAAAACAGTGTCTGTTTCATTAAATGACAAGAATAAAATGGATAGCAAAAGCTGAGTTGTAACACCCCATGCCATATGTATCCGTGCACCTCTTTTTTCTTATTTATTTATTGCCCAATTCTATTTTATGCAAGCTGTCTAGTTATTTACAATTTGAGATTGAAAGACTAATATATATATATATATATATATATATATGTGGCCTAAAAATTATACTTTATCCACTTAATTAAAATCACATGCATTCTTTTGTTTTCTTCAGTCTTAAAATATATAATTACAATTTGATCAATACAATTAGATATAATTTGAATAATATATAATTCTTTTAAAATCTAAAATTGGCATTTCAGTTCAAATTAGATCAAAACCACATATATATATATATATAAATTTTCTTTATAAATTTTTATTGTTTCTGCTTGAATATATATATATATATATATATATATATTATTTTATAGGACCCAACTCACTTTTAACTCTAGCTAAACCGGCCGGCCAACTGTTACACCTAATTAACCAACTCTGCGATTCCTTACTTTGCAAGTCACTTTAGCAAAATCTGAGATCCCTTACTTTGCATGGGGGCCTGATCATGAACGCATTGATATTCCCCAAGAAAGGTACTATATATATAACTTACTTAAGTTGCTAAGGATTTGGACCCATTATCCGTTTTAGTTTTAGTAGCTTAATTAGGTATAATTATGGAATCAAATTCTTTATCATTCATCAGTTGTAACTGATCGATGAACAAGGAGAGGGTTACTTTCTTGGTATATATTTTGGAGAAATTAGATTTATTCTCTTCAAACTCTCACTTAATTTGTAATTTTGCTTCAAATTTAAAAAATAAAAAAATAATGTTCCTTACCAGATCTACTAATTAAATCCTTTTACTTAATTAACTCTCTCTGTTAGGATCTTTTTGTTAAATTCAACTTAAATTCACACGTGAGTCCTCTTTTAAGATTTATCAAAAACAAATCCTATTGGATGATGGTAAATGAAAGGGCTTAATAGATTGATAGGAAAGATCATATATAATTTCTTGAATTTCAAAGAAAATTATACTATATAATTTCTCGCATTAATTTCATCGATGTGGATAAGTATCCTCTTTTTGTGTATTGTTATCAGACTTAATTATATATAACCAAATAGTGGTAAACATGCTCGCCTACTAATCATGTGTTGTACAAGCATGTGATAAAAATAAAATAACATAAATTAATTAATTAATTGTGTCACAGAGAGAGAGAGAGTTTGAGTCACTTGCACTACTGGGTTGTGTAGAGTTTGTTATGTGCACGTTGCTGGTAAGCGAGGCATGTGGACAGATTGCGTAAAGATGTCATATACGGATAGAGAGAGTGAAGATCAACATTGACATTCCCCTTATTCTGGTCTGTGGTCGGTCACTTTATCATATATATATAAAAACCAATCAAAATGCTCATTGAAAAACAAAACCCAATATTCTCTCAATATGCTACAAAGACCCCACATTTAATATATATATACAACAAAATTATATATGTTCTTTTTTTCTTTTATGCATTGAAGAACGAAATAGTATTAGAGGTTCTTAAATATAAAAGGAAAATTACATAAAAGCCTTCCAAACTATCGGTTGTTTTTAAAGTAGCCTCTTGAACTACCAATACTAATACTCTGGCCCCCCAAACTATTAAATAGTGCCAAAAAGACTTATTTTGTCAAAATATTCCTATAATACTCTTGCCATGTGTCATATTTTTAACTAAAAAAATAAATAAAAATTAAAACAATTTAAGAATTAAATTTAAAAATCAAAGAAAATTTTAAATTTGTTCTTAAAAAAATAAAAAATAAAAATAATATGAGAGTGGTCGGCCAACCCGGCCTCTTTTGGCTAATGGGGATGGCTGAGCCACCCCCAAGTCTGGTTTGGGGGTGGCCGAACCCACCCGAAGCAAAATAAGGGTGGCCAAGCCACCCGCAAGGCTCTTGAGGGTGGTTTCGGCCACCTCCATGTTGTTCCTTGGAGGTTGCCGAACCACCCCCAAGGGCTATGGGGTGGTTTGACCACCCCCAAACTAGCCTTAGCCACCCCCTTGGCCACAATGGAGGTAGCTAACCACCCCCATTTTTTTTTTTTTAGTTTCTTTTAATATTTTTAATTTTTATTTGATTTTTAAATTTAATTTTTATTATTTTTTAATTGAAAATATGACACGTGACAAGGGTATTATATGAATATTTCGATAAAATGAGTCTTTTTAGCACTTTATGGTAGTTTGGGGGCTCAGAGTGCTACTGTTGGTAGTTCAAGGTGCTACTTTAAAAACGACTGATAATTTGGAGGGCTTTTATATAATTTTCCCATATATAAATTATAGAAAGGTCAATGCTAGAGTCTATAACCAAACCCCTTATGTGTTTTCATCATGAATCTTACAACATATTGGTCTTGATGTATTTTTTTTATTATTATTAGATATTTGATGGTAGCTGTATGTGTAGCCAAATCTCCGAGATTTGATTACCCTTATTAATTCATCTCACCTACTACATTTCTCTATAAATAAATCATTTTGTGACATAGTTGTATTCAAGTCAACAAGATCGAAATGTAGCCCTACCAAGCTTTAAAACGGTGGACATAGGGCTCTAAGGTTGAATTACCTCAAATTCTTGTATTTCTCTCTCTTCACTTTTGTTCCTTTACATTTTAAATTTTTATTTTAATATGCTATCAGAGCCAATTTTCTGTAAACTTGTTTAGGGTGTTTGGAAATCATTGCCGCAAATTTTTTCAAAAAACATACCGTGTGCTTCTAACTATTGTTTTGGAATAAAAACAACACCTATGGGTTCCACAAGCCCTAATCTATACTGCTTTAGCCGAGCAAGGCAATTCTAAATCTACAAGTGCCATAAAAAATTTCTCTACCATCCATGTGCTTAATGCACTACCCACCATCACTCAAGTGTCATCAACGTCGACCATAATTGGTGTTTCAACCCCCAAAAAAGCGCATGGAGGTTGCAGATATGCTAATCGAATGAAGTTTTTGTAACACCCCGCTTTTTACAATAAAACATAAGTGAAAATTTCGATTTTCACATGACATTACGACATTATCAGAGTTAAGAAATTAGCAGCGGATATATGTATTTTTCTTAACAAATGGGAAACTATCACTTCAGAGCTGACTGAATAACTTCTTTGAATTAAAATACGAACCATGTGTTCTAATATAATTAAATATAATCAAACAATAACATATGTTCCACATGCGGCACTTAATAATATATAACCATTGTTTTATCCTAATACATACTATGACATAACAAAAGGTCTCATCCTTAAACATAATAATCTTGGAGGTTCGGATCTTCCTCCCATCCTGCATAAACTCGCATGTGATTATGGTTATCACTACAATCTCATACTGTAAAAACAGTGAGTCAATTGCATCCCATTATATAATGACATATTGATTCATTTAACAATATACAATACTATAACATGATGGATAAATATGCATAGTCTTATTAACAATTCTCTTGTACAGTCTCATTAATTAATGTAGATGGATAAATAGATGTCGTGAGACTCTAACTTATGATACGGTCTTATCATTGTCGTGGGTCTTTTACCATCTCCAGTCTTACCATAGATAGTTGCTTGAGAACTTTAACCACCTCTTTTTATTTCATTAGTACCATGGACTCTAACCACCTATTTTTCTTTATATTGATTTCGTGAACTCTAACCACCTCTTTTCATTCATTCATTAATTCATGCCTTAGGACTTAAACCTTTGATTTTTCTTATTAACAAGTTCATATCTCATGACAGTATAATATATAATGCCATTTCATAAGCAAGCTCATATCATTAAAATATGCATATTCCCAAACATATCACGTATCATTAAATGTAACAAAGACCACATCATCATATAAGTCAATATCATCGTAGAATTAACCAAATCAATAACATCATAAAATTAAACAATCATCTCTAAGTAAGTATTAAATAACACTTACTTACACTGTTACACATATATCTAAACAATTTCATATCATTAAATAAACCTATATATCACTACATTAAAGAACTCAGTATCATTCTCAGTGAGTAGAATATTTCCTGCTTCAGAAAGTATTCAAAGACAATTGTTCACTGCAGTATAATTTAGTACAAATAATAATGAATTAGTATAATTCACTAAAAATGCATTTTAACTCTATTATTATTTCTGACTTTTTAAACCTTAACTTAATCTCTTATTTTTGCTTGAGCATTACCACGACATATAAAATTAGTCCAATTATATTTTATTACTAATCTTTTATTCAGACTTAATCACAGCATTTATTGAAACCTGGAAACATCTTTTTATTATTAAAACAATTTTCATAATAACATAATATTATTTTTATTACTTTTGATCTCTAAATAATATAATGTCGTTTGGAGATTATAATGGTATATAAAATGGATTAATTATAATGCCACATATTTCATGCGGGCATTATAATAGCATTTACAATAATGACCAAAATACCCTTATCAATAAAAATGGTCATTTTCACTTTTAAATCATAATAGCATAATATCTCTTTATAGACATAACAATTCATATAACTAATTGTCATAGTTATAAAATAATCCTAAATTTATCATTTAATAAAATTTAGCAAAATAACGGCATTAATATATTAAATGCCTAATAATATTTAAAACCATTTGGGCAACGCAACGACGCTTCCAAAAATATTCATTTTCCCACTAAACATACTTTCCTTAAAAATACATTTTAAGTATAGTATTCATTTTACTTGGGCATCACAACGGCGTATTTATTAATTAAATGATCCGCTTTGAAACATAACTTTAAATATTAGAATATAATAATAAAACTCATAAAATCATAATTATCTAAAGCACCGTTAACCTTAAAACCATGTAAAAAGAAAATATATGACAACCTCATCTTTTCCTTTTCTTTTTTCTTTTTTCTTTCTTTTCTTTTCTTTTTATTTTTCTATTTCTTTTCTTTTTTCTTTCTTTTATTTTTTTTCTTCTTCTTCTTCTTCCTTCACAGTAGGTGAACCAAAAGAAGAAGAGACAGAGAGATGGAGAAAGAGGGAGAGAAAGAGAGAAAGAGAACTAGAGAGAGAGATTACCCATAGGAGAGAGATAGAGCTTCACTGAACTTCCTTGCTGCTGGGCCACCGAGAGAGAGACAGAAGTTGAGAGAGAAAGAGAAAGCTAGAGAGCGGGAGAGAAAATGGAGAAATTTGAGAGAGATTGAGTGTGAATTGAATGTGAAGGGTGGGTTGTATTTATAATGAAATGGACGACCCAAATCAACCCAAAATGATCTGATCTAACGGCTATGACGAAGATTCAGATAGATTTTTTGTATAAAAATTGGAGGACACGTGTTCGAGCAAGATTCTATAATCTGCAGATGAAGGTCGCTCGAGCGCCCGGTGTGGTCGCTCGAGCGACATTGCGATCGAGCGCACCATTGGTGTGGGCTCGAGTGCAATCGCGTTTTGAGCCCCAAATCCGATCCTTTTTAGTTTTAAGGCTTGCTTGTCTAGACTAGCCAATTTAAAGCTGTAAATATACCTCAAATATTAATTAATATTTAATCCTATAAATATTCATATATTTTTTCATATTATTATTAAATCTTCAATTCCTATTTTAAGACGTTTATATTTTATAGGGGTGTAAACCCGAAGCTGATTCTCGGTTATTGGGTAATAACTAGGAACCGGCTCAGAAGTCCCCAGTTATTGAATTTTAATAACCGGTTCAGGAACCGGGTACCCCGATTATCTGGGTGAAAACCAGTTAACTGGACCAGGTAGTATTTGTTTTTTAAAAAAAAAAAAAAAAAAATTCAAACACCACACAAGCAAGTTAAATGCATCAGAAATATTACCAGGAAACCCAATAAAAACAAAATAGGCACTTCAAATGGTGTGGTCTCAGCATTACCACCTATATCTGATGTTAAAGAACTATCCATCCAGTGCGCCCTTTCCCATCCTAACCAAAAGTACTTTGCTATCAAGTTGATCATTTCTTAGTGGTAGTTAATATCCAATTTATTTGCCATAGTAGCCAAGACACTATTTGGGATGTAAAAATATAGGCAATTTAGTTTTAGAACACGCAAAGGCAATTCAATTCCTTGATGTAAGAGTGTAGAATGATTGGAATTTCAGATACCCACATGACTCGAAATTTCAAAGTGCAAATTAATTACATGAAAGATGCATTACTCTGACCTAGATGAAATGAATCAAAACGTGCAAACCCAATAAAGATAGAAAAGAAAGAATATCGAAGTAGCGGAGCTCGTTAGTGGCCTTGGCTTTGGCGAGCATCTTGTCCAGGTCATCTGAGAGCTGAGCGTCCCATTTGACGAGCTGGTTCACGAATATGACCCTGAGTCCCATCCCCAGCACGTGCTCCCACAGGGCCTGAAGTGAAGATTCAAGAAGGTTTAACTAAAAGGCAGGTGGCGCATTAGGGTAAAAGAGCAAAAGGGAAAAAGGCCGAAAGAACCAAAAAGTCCTTGTGTATAGGCTGGCAGTAGCATTAGTGTACAAGGGTAAGGGGGTAATTTTTTTTTTAGTAAATTAATAGACCTGGAGCCGGTTACCCGATTATAACCGGGTTTTGTCAAAACCAATACATGGTGAAAATAAATTATTGACTTCTAATTTAAACCAAGTGTGTGTGTTTGTGTGCAAACAAATATCTTAAATGCGGAATTTAGATAAGACAAGATATTTGTTACGAAGTGGAAACTCTGTAAAGAGAAAAACCACTCCGGGAAATTCACTATCCAAAAACAAAGCTAGTTACTAGACACTCGTACTCACATAACCTCATGCAGTAGTCATACCTTTAACTCTGACACGAAGCCCATCATGAACGCTTCCCAACTAGATCTTTCACCTGAAGGGGTTTTTGATGGATTCCTTTACCTTAGGGCCGACCCCTAAGATAGACTTCACACGAACAGTTGAGCACACACGGGCAACGGCTTGAGAGCTAGTGGATCTTCGATTCTCCCTAAACACCCTCTCAAAGCACTATGGAATTCGATACTGAATTCATACAATTTACAAGCCTAGAGCCCTCTATTTATAGGCTTAAAGAAACCCTAAATCTGCTCAAAATCGGACTCTGACTGCGGACCGTCCGGACGGTCTTCTGCGACAGCCTTTCAGAAACAGCGCAATTCTGGAGGCCGTCTAGACACTACTCTCTTTCCGTCCAGACATTGGGCTGTCCAGACATTTCTATTGGCTGTCCGAGTGTTCAAGTTGTAGTATTTTTTTCCTAGCTTTCCAATGACACCAATTTCGTCTCAATCCGATACTCGAGTAGAGAGTTATGATAAAAACACTGAGACGTGTGCATAAAGCTTCCTGGAAACCTGAAAAGCATCCGGACGGTGTTGCTCTTCCGTCCGGACGATTTCTGTTTCCCGATCCGTGTCTGAACATGAAATCCAACTCCAAGTAGAAATTGGAGAACCTTGACCTAGTGTCCGGACGGTGTTACCCTGACGCCCGGACGTATTCGACGCTGAAGCTTCTAGACACTGTAAGGCGTCCAGACGCCTTCAAAGGCTCGTCCGGACGGTTATATAGGAACCGGTTGTTCTAACTTGAAAATTGCACGAAATCTTCATGGACATCTTCTAGAAACTTGTGACCATACACATGGCATGAAATGCGACACTGTCCATATTACTTGAAGACTCTGAATAGATCCGATAATCTTGTTAAAAAGCAACCTTTACATAAAGTGTTTTTATCATCCAGAATGTAGCCAACATAAAATACTAACACATGGCTCTGGCACCGGATACCCAGTTACCCGGTTATAAATAACTGGGTACCAACCCGGTTTCCCGAAGCTAGTTAATGCCTTGAATCGGTTTCCCGGCCAGTTATAACCAGTCTGGATTTACACCCATAATATTTTATGTCTTAAAATTTGGGGCGTTATAGTTTCTAACCATACACCTCTGCACATGCCTCTAGGTGTCACTTTAAAATACAATTCTTCATCCCATGCGCTTAACGCATCGTGGAAGATTCCGGCCAACCCTTCACATGCCCCAAACGCCTATCTACACACGTTTCACATCTGCCACATGCGTACATCTTTCTTATGCACTACATTCACATTCATCAGATTCTTCAGCTGCCCAATCTTATCACTGGCTCAAGTTAGCCCAATTGGCCCATAGTTGGCCCAAATAGCCGCCCATTGTGGCCTAGTTTATAGATCTAGTTTCATCTTTGAAAAATGGGAAAATGTCATATTTAACTTTATTTATAACATTAATCTTCCACCTTCCATTTGATAGGATGTTAGAATATATCGGATATCTTCCATATTGGTTTTGTTGTATTTTTTTTTTTTTTTTTTTTTTTTTTTTTTTTTTTTAACTTTTTAGGTATTTACCATAGTTGTTTGTTTTTAATCAAATATCTAGGATTTGTTTTCATTTCTTGACTCATCTCATCTACCATATTTTCTCTATCATGTAATATAGTTGTGTTCAAGTGAATAAGATCAAAATGTATCCCTAGTAAGAAGGATGGATATAGACCCTTAAATTCTTGTGTTTCTCTTCCCCTCCTTCACATTTTATATTTTAATTATAACAACATTCATATTCGTTATCATAATAATCTGAAATACGCCATAATTTAAAGGAAAACCAAATTCTTAATAATACAACCTATGCTCTATAGATCTTATTTAGAAAATCCTCTTTCTTCTTCTTCTTCTTCTTCTTCTTCTTCTTCTTCTTCTTCTTCTTCTTCTTCTTCTTCTTCTTCTTCTTCTTCTTCTGTTTTCTTTTTCTTTTTAAATCTTGACTAATAAAGGAAGGATTGGTTCCTCTCCAAGTTGAAGCCTTCGGTGAATACAATTAACTAACTGCTAATCACAACGCCATATTGCCATGACCATGCTATATTGTCCCTGTCAGTTTGTCAAAAAGTAAGAGGTATTTTAGTAATTTTGTTTGACCTCTCCACAAAGTTTACGATAGTTCATATCTTGAATTCGTAAGGCATGCTTTCCAAAATCACACAATTGGATAGCTATGGAAAAAACTGGGGCTTCCCAATTACGCAAGAAAACTAAACTGCCAATTCCAAAATTCTAGTATCATATAGAGAATAAAGCATACATATGGTTGGTATAGTTAATCACACACCTAATCTTTAGCCGGGAATACCTATAACAAAAAGGAAGATGAACAAAGGACGTTGTCGGGTGTGCTAGCGGGGCTCATTCTTATGCTTAAGTCAGTAGTGTATTTGGGAGAATCGAAATGAATCCTAGTAAAATTGAGGGAGATGATTTACCAAACTATGGTTGCTTGCTTTTATAAAGGATACTTCTTCAACCGTTCGACCACATGTCATGACTTTATTTGTGATGCCAATCAACATAATATACCATGGTCTCGGTGCATATGTCTTTGATCCCATTTTTCACACCTAGCTATTGGAGGTGGTTGATGATGTGGCACACCCGAGGGTGAGCATGCGATTTTTAAGTGGGGAACTTGGGTCAAGTTTTCCTCTAGGCCAATCGGTTTTGGGGCCCAGCTCCTTGAGCTGATGGACTTCGGCTTGATGGTACACCAGTTGCCCCTATTCCCATGACTAACTTGGCAAGCAAGTTGGGCAATGGGAATTCCGATTGTAGCAACAGACTTTTTCTTTCTAAATTGAGTTATCCTCAAAAGTATAATTGTACCAGAGCATCTAATTTACACTTTATATATATATATAATATATATCAACAACTAAGAACTTAGTTTTTCAAAACTGCCACAAGCAGCAGCTTACACCTCTTATAAGGTTATTAACAACACATTGTAGATTATATGTTGCCAAAAGTGGCATACTAAAATACACACATCTAATACTACAAGTAATTTCATAATTGACTTTAAGTAATTCACTCTTTCTAAAAACTAAGGCTCCGAGTCAGCCTCACTCATCATAGAGCGAACACTAAAACAGTTCCGCGTCTTCTTCTTCCTCCTCCTTAACTGCATCTATAAAAATTATAGGTGGAAGGGTGAGTCCATAACTTAGTAAGTTCAAGCAAACTGGCTATTTATAATCTAAGCCCTCAATTGTTTAGAAAATATCTCATCACTAGTGTTTACTAGACAGCCATGTATGCAGGGTTTTCACAAAGGAGTTTTCAATAAAAGTATGGCTAAATAGTAAACCATGTGATAGACAATTTGATACATGGTAATAAAACATAAATATCGTTCTTTGCATTTTCTTACTACATAATTAACTCTACATTTCATAATATAGAGCAATAAAACAGTTCATACACTGATAAGAAAAACATTAGTCAAAATCAATACACTTTAAGCACATAACATTGTAGAACATAATATATCATAGCATCATAACAATAAGTGGATTTATACTCCAACTTATCCTCGGGAGTTTGCAAAGTGTTACCCTACATAACCGCAAGATTGCTAATAATTTATCCCTTTTATAGTTTCAAGGTGTTAAGCATGTGACCCTACTTTGCCACAAGGCTGTTGTTGTTTTCCCCCTTCCTTTCATTGGGGTGTTAGGCACATAATCTCCACCTAACCGTTGGGCCTTTGCATGCATCCATACATAATTTCATATAATATTATCATTTTTGCAAATCACATTTCTCCTTTCATAAATCATTTTCTTTGAAAACACATTTTCATTTAACACATATGTAAAACATCTCAAAATATATTTAAACGTGCAATCAAAATAACAAGGCTCAAGAAAACATATATAACATGCTTTTGTAAAATATTGTAAGGTCAGTGAGTTTGAACTTACCGTTCAGGCTTATACTCTTTAGATGATTTTCCACGTCTTCGTATATCTTCTATATTAATAGTGTACCTTCATATTAGCCTATATTCTTTATTTCTCATTGCCAAGCCATATTTTAAATCCTGAAAATTCAGGCAGCATATTGTCATGTTTACAATGTCATAATACAGACTTGGGCATCATGATGGTATATCTAAACATCTTAATATTATTTGGGCATCATAACGACATATCTAAATATCTTAATATTATTTAGGCATCATAATGACATATCTAAAATGTAACGCCTAAGAAAATGTTCATTTAAAATTATATTGCAACCATATATATATAGCTAGTCTGAGGATTGCGCTCGATCCCTAAAAATGTAGCACTCGAGCGACATAGAACTTCAGAGGATAAACTTCACCGAACAATTGTCTTCCGATTTTGTTAGAAGTTAATCATTAGCTGCATGACTCACTACCCAGGTGCAACTCTCTCAGCCCTTGATCAGGTATAGCCCATTTGATCCTAGCCCTTTGTTTATGTATAAATAAAGGAGCACCCAACATTCATCTTCACTTCACTTTTCTTTGAAGAAGATGAAACTCTCTCATTGTCAATGTTTCTCTCTCAGTTCTATGTAAGCAAGACAGGAAGAAAAACTCTCTCCAAACTCTTTTCCTCTGTCTCTCTCTTGGCCAGCACTTGAACGGAGCAGAAATCTCTCTCTGTGTCTCTCAGTCAGCAACTCAAAGCAAGAAGAAAAGCTCTCAAAATCCTCTCCTTTTCTCTCTCGGCTAGCATGGTTGCAAAGAAAAGAGAAATCTCTTCCCCTCTCTCTCTGTTCTCTCGACCGGTTTTGATTTTATATGCCTAAGGCCCTCTTCAAGTACTCCAATACTATCTTAGAAGTGCTTTGGTAAGTCCCTAAAGCTTTGGTTTTAGTTTTTTAATTTTAAAGTTAATGAGTTGTTTAAATTTTAATGTTGTGCTTAAAAGAGTATTTTAAATCTACTTTCAAATGGGGGTATTTATTTACCAAAATACACCATTATGATGCCCAAGTTATTTTAATATTTTATAAAATCACTATTAAGCTACCCAAAGTTTTAAAAATGTTTTTAAGCATTAGTTACACTAATGCCGTTAGGCTGCCCAAATTTTATAAGGGTGTAATAGGAATTATCCATAATTGTGATATGTCGTTCGATTGTTTTTAAAATATTACACCCATTATTCATGCTAATGGGGTTACTATATCCGTTTTTATACAAAAAGTAATAAAACTTTTAGCATACTATTGTTATTATAATACTTGTTTTACTTTATAAGTATATTAGGCATTAACTAGATAAATGTCGTAATAATGCCCATATGAAAATTTGTGGTCATGCATCCGACCTATTTTTATATATGCCGTCATCATATCCAAGCAACATTAGGAAGCTATGTTAAGTTGTTTAGACGTCAGAAGTAACGAAAGTGTTAAATTAAGGTTTTTAGTAATTTATGTTAATTCATAAATGGCGTCCTAGCAAATGTCCTCTGGCGACCCTCAAGGGCTTGTGCACACTCCTCACATCTCAGGCTGGGCAATGGCTCTGATACCATTTGTAACAACCCACTCCAACGACACAATATTGCCCGCTTTTGGCTCCCCCAAAACCAAACTTCCCAGGAGGTCACCCATCCTGATATTACTCTCAGAGAAACACGCTTAACTGCAGAGTTCTAATAGGTTCAAGGCCATCACAGCTTTAAAACGTGATGTGTCAAGAATAATGAGTTTATAAATATAAGCACATCCTCATTCCCAAGCGATCTAGGTCGTCACAAAACATATTAATAACAAAGTTGGAAAGTCGTTGCTGCCAATGGCCTAGGTAAGTCGTTGTTGTTTGTGCCAAAAAAAATAATATGTAAAAGTTGGAAAGTCGATGCTGCCTATACCAAAAACAATAAAAGTTGGTAAGTCGTTGTTGCCAACGTACTAGGTAAGTTGTGGCTACTAGTACTGATAAAACATGGTGAGGAGGTTATGGCTCCAGTAAACAGCCACTAAGACGAATAGGATTTAATGGCCCTAAAACGAGTGAGCGAAAGAAAATAAATAAGACTCGGCATATAAAACTGTCATCATATTATTGCTTTATAGATGTATATATATATTCACGTCATGACTATGGACCATGAATTGTATATATATATAGACGTAATGTTACATCATTACATTATGTGCTTCAAAAGAAATCAGTAACTATTATATTATTGAAACAGTTGACCCACTCGCACTCAATTACAATATGAGATTCTAGTAATATCCACAATCACATGGATGTTTGCGCAGGTCTGAAGGAAGAAGATCAAGTTGGCTAGGACTCATATGTCGATCCTGATATCTATGGATTTCTTTTGTTAACTTTAATAATTTAAGCTAACATTTGTGTAGCCAGTTATATTTATTTGTAATTAATTGTGTCACAGCCATTGTTGAATGTAACATGTTTAGGAATACGTTTGTATTTTGGTAGTTTTTTATGTATGTGTATGTGCCGTTTGTGGCACTTTTTTATGTTGTATTTAGAGTACTTATTACGTGTAAAGAAAACTACGTGTCTAATTAATATATATATTGAGGTAATTCAGTCAGCTCTTATGTGTTGTATTATCAATTCATAAGTCTTTAGAAAAAAAAAAAAAAAAAAATTCTACTGCAAGAGTTCATCTCTGATGTAGTAATGTCACGTGGAAACTGGAGGTTTCTACTTACGAATTTGCTGGTTCAAATTTTGGGTGTTACATAAAATATCTTAGTATTATTTGAGCATCATAACAACTATGTAGCATTTCCACGTATTTTTCATGCGGGCATTACTACAGCATTAATATAATATTTACTTGAAACCTCTAACATTACTTGAGCATTATAACGATGTTCTTGTGAAATACCTAATAATATTTAGGCAGCACAATGACGCTTTTGTAATATTAAAAGGATGATTAAATATAATATCATTCCTTGAGATATTCAATCACACGTTTTCTAGTAATTTCGACATTATATCGAAAAAATTTAAATTATAATAACTAGAATTGGCATAAACTAAGAAGAATTATACTTAGCAATCCACTTGATGTTGCTTCAAAGTTGTAACATTCAAGATATTAATTAATTGCTAAAAACATGAATTCAACCAATTAAGAGAAGGGTTAATTATAAAAAAGTCCTCCAAACTACTAACCGTTTTTAAAGTATCTCTCTAAACTACCAAGTGCGTCACTCGGACCCCACAAACTACCAAAGAGTACACAAAAGATCAATTTTGTCGAAATATTCCTGTAATACCCTTGCCACGTGTCATATTTTCAATTAAAAAATAATAAAAATTAAAACATAAATTTAAAAATTAAAGAAAAATTAAAAATATCTTTTTTAAAAAAAAGGTTAAAAATAAATATGACACGTTATATGAGTTGGTAAACTCATACTTTCACTTATGCGAACGTGGCTATCACCACGATTGTGTAATTGTTGATGCTTTGGCTGTAGGTATCGCTGATGTTGACAATGACCCAGTGGCATTCTATTTGGAGTACTATGAACGAAGCTTGTCTCGACGATTGTATGTGTTGGACTTGAGGATAGTCCGTATGTTTGTATAGACTTTTGTAGATATATGGCTCGTGTCACGTGTGACACTTATTTTATATAGCCATTATTTAATGTAAATATTAGTAAAATTAAACAGATATGTAGATTTATATGGCTATGATGTTGTATTATTCTTTTTAAGTCAATGAATTTAGTTTCCGTTGCAATTATTTATCTATGATATATTATACATATGTTATGAGATGTATTATGTTGATATTGGCCCAGTGATTAATCATCATGCCACTGCAATAATTCTGTTTTGTATGTTTATATTAAAAAAAAGAAAAAGAAAAGAAAAGAAAAAAAGAAGAGTTGTCACAAAAGTTCTAAACTGTAAAGTTTTATATATTATATATGAGCTGTTCGTACAAGAGAGAAAGATGCAGTGAAATTTTTTAGTGTAAAAATAACTTACTTCTGAGAGCTATTTATATGCAGATTATGGGACATATTTGGAATTTTGGAAAAAAAAAAAAAAAAAAAAAAAAAAAAAAAACTTAAACAGTGCTACAGTGTTGTAGGCGCCGAAATTTCCAGTTTTTATCCATTTGCTTCGTGCTTCCGACCGTATCCTCAGAAAATGCTAGGGTTTGTACATGAGTTTCCTTTGTAGTGAAGTTACTTTTAGGATGCAGTTGAAAAGTCCTCCTTCAGCCAACATAGCAAAGGACATGCATGTACCCAAGACACCAAATTTCACAAACTCAAGTACTAGATGCAAGTTCGTACCGTCCGAACTATGCACACATTTATATATATAAAATTAAAAACCAGTTAGTTAATCATTATACAAACTAAATTTTTTTTTAGGGTTAAATATTTGAGTTTTGAAAATTTTATTTTTGTACTTGAATTTCAATTCGTATTGCAGATGATATTTAAGTTTTGAGAAAAGACGGACTTGGTATCTCCATCTATTTTTCTGTCCAATATTTAACTGTCTGCCACGTGTCAACCGCTGAGGTTGACACGTGGCACTATATATAAAAATATATAAAAATCTTTAAAAATTAATTAAAATTGAAAAAAAAAAAAGAGGAGGGGTTGCTAACCCACCTCCCTTGGCCACCATAGGAGTGGCTGAGCGCCCCATGGCAGAAAAAATAAATAAATAAATTTGATGGGTTTTGGCCCTTACGGGTGGCCGAACCACCCCCATGAGCACCCCCAACCATCAAAAAATAAATTGAGAGGTTGGCCGGCCACCCCCATGGTGGCCTGAGCCACCCCTCCTTTTATTGTTTTAATTTTTTTTTTTTTTTGAAGTTTTTAATATTTTTATTTTTTAAAAAAGTTTTATTAATTTTAATTTTTAATTTTTTTAATATTGTGCCACGTGTCAACCCTCAGGCCGGGGTTGACGTGTGGTAGATCGTTAAATATTGGACGGAAAAATAGACGGAGGTACTAAGTCCGTCTTTTCCCAAAACCCAAGTACCATCTGCGATATGAATTGAAATTCAGGTTCTAAAAAATAAAGTTGTCAAAACTCAGGTACCAAAAGGGTATTTAACCCTATTTTTAATTAATCTATTTCTATTTTAAGTCTAATCATTTAAATCTTAAATGTCAAATTATTCATAATGTGAATCAGAGCCTAGTTTGAATTGTCCACTTCGCATTTCAAACCGAGGATATAAAATTAGACATCAAATATATTTGATCAAACTTACAACCATTATTTATACTAAAGTATTCTTAGTCATCCTACTAAATTCCTTGAGTGTTACACCAATTGTCTTTTATTTTTTCCTTTATTGAGGCTATTTTGAAAATGGGTGTTACTGTTACACCCCCATTTTGCCTAGCCACCCCTTTCATATTTTATTTTATTATTATTTTTTTTTAATATTTTTAATATTTCTTTATTTTTAAATTTAATTTTTAATATTTTTTAATTGAAAATATAACACATGTCAATGGTATTATAAGAATATTTCGACAAATAGGTCTTAATAATTAACACATTTTGTTATTGTTTTGGTTATGACTTGATGTACATCGAGCCTTAGCGATCGTCTTTTGAGTATAGAGTTCAAATTATGTGTATGTGATTGTTTATAAGTGTATGACTATGAAAACATTATTCTTGCTATATTAGGTATTACCTGAAATAATAATAATAATAATAATAATAATAATAATAATAATAATAATAATAATTAATGAAATTATTATTATTATTTTTTTTAAAAAAAAATTATTTGCAATCGTTTTTTATATAAAACGACTTTAATCAGTTGGAGTCATTTTAGGTCTAAAACAACTCCAAAAATAAAAACAACTCCAACAGATTGGAGAAGTTTTAAATGCAAAACGACTCCAAACGTTTGAAGTCGTTTTACGTACAAAACGACCCCAAAAGTGTGGAGTCGTTTTAGACCTAAAACGACTCCAACAGAATGGAGTCGTTTTATAGTAAAGCGACTCCAAGCAGTTGGAGTCATTTTTATTACTGTTTCCAAACCTTTGGAGTTGTTTTTATTGCTAAACGACTCCGAACGATTTGAGACATTTCGGTAAAAACGACTCTAATTGTAGTCGTTTGAAAAGTAAAACAACTCTTACCTAGAGTCCAAATGTTATATGTTAAATCAATTTTAATTAAATATTTAACGTGCTTCACGCTTTTCTATTAGTTTAGCTTTTTAAGATAAGTAGTGACTTAATAAGATTCTATCCAAATTTGTACACGAGGATCAGGTAAAAAAGTGTCATGAACAGATGAGAAGTTTTCTGTACCTTGTTCTTATGTTCTTTTTTCTTTTTTTTTTCTTTTTTTTTTCTTTTTTTTTTTTTTTTTTTTTTCTTTTTTTAGGTAATTTTGCCAGAAAAGAGAGAGGGGGCCGGGGGGGAGGTAAGAATGGCTGTAGGCATCCATGTGAATCTGATATTGCATCAATCGACAAAGCAAGATATTTTACCAATTGCATTTTTGGATTCATTGACTTGAAAAATAGTTGGAACATTATAGTAAATTGCAAATCTCTGGTAATTTGAGATTTCTTGGTGAAGCAAAATATTAGCCATTCTATTTGCATCTGATCCAGTATCTCTATATAGCACATCTTTATCACCAGCTCAGAAAAGCAGAACAGCCTGATAATTAGCAAAATGAAATATTCAAAAATAAAAAAATAAAAAATAAAAATTTCAGTTTGCAGAGTATGAAGAATCATACAATATGTTAATCAACTTCTTCAAAACATGAAAGAAGAGAAAGCAGTAAGCCAAGTCAATTTGCAGAAAATTTGCACCATAATGTAAAACCAAGAATTCTGAATGATTGGTTATCTGGTAATTGGGAAGGCTCCCATTATCTCATGGCTTTCAGATATGTAGATGCCTATTTACCTTAGATGTGCAAGCTGCTAGCACACGTTCCATCCAGAGTTTGGGCACCAAAAGATACCTGTCCTTAGTTAGCATACACATTTAACCTCACTCGAGCAATAACTTCTGGGTGAAGCCTCAGCTCTGCAATATACTCTCCCGTTTCCCGGATTTCCGGAAGAGAAACATTTCGCTTGTCCACATCCCTATACATACATCAATAATAGCAATTAAGCAACCACAAGCATCAAATTAGTATAGGCTCCAGAGACTTCTTGTCCCCTATTTTGAACTGTATACTTATATGCTACTGGGTTCACGGAACACTGGTTTTTACAGAACATGGAAAAATTGTTATAATTTTCTTTAGTAAGAAAAACCAAAAAAGCTGTGTAGCTAGAGACCATGAAGAGAGATGTAGAAATGGAGATTCAATGGATGAAATAACACAAAATCTGGGAAGCGAGAGGCCATGATGAGAATCATGAATGAAATCAAGAAAAAAAAAATCATCCATAAATATAAGAGGATTACAATCTGAAGTAGGATAACAAATAACACACTGTCCTGGAATCATAATAATTTCAGAAATTTTCAAATATATCATAAATTGTAGATTTGTACATATATAGAAAATCATTGAAACTTGCATTAGGAAAAGCTCACAGATATAGTTGGAATCAGTGAAAGAATAAATAATATTAATGTCAGTATAGTACCTCTGAAGTTGTGCCTTAATTATGTCAACAAGATCTTGAGCAGTAACACTGTCAATTGAATTTTGCATCAGTTAATATCCAAACAATGGATTATATTTCTGCTTAATACTGAACTAGATTCACTCACCTTCCAAAAATTTGTTTCCCCTTCCCACCTTTGCGCCTCACCTTAAAAGCTCCAACAGTTTCAAAGCTCAGAGCGAGTTGCTGTGCCTCATCTTTTGCCTGAAGAAAGATGATATTATGTAATGAAATGAGTAAGGAACATAAAAAAGAGGGGGTGGGGGGGGGGGGGGGGGGGGGAAACACTGGTATAGGTTTCTACTAGCAAAAGAAAGAACAGATACGTAATCAAGATATAGTGCATTTGGGCACTGAATTGAAATAATCAGCTCTTATTTGACATTTGGAGGCATAATTGAACTTGTAAGAGTAGAGGCAGGGTCTAAGAATGGATCTTAAAATGGGAAAGTGGAGTCAGACAATGCCATTGGTCTTACCGAATAATGGCAACAGAAAACAGGATTCTGAAATCACTAGAACTCATGTCAAATATATGCAGTATCCTTAAAGAAATGTTTTAACTACAAACTGCATGTAGCCTTAGGACATAATGTACATACAGAACTAACGTAAAAACAATTCAACCACATATGAAGAATATAATGTCTTAAACATGGAAATATTTATCAAAGATATAACCTGAACTAATAGCAATTTCGGTGAAGTAGAGGGATAAATAAATGTAACAGACCTAGGGTTTCACAAATTCTTTCTTGTGTTTGAGAATTTGATTGTAATGGAAATGAGGGAATTTTTTACAATTAAATGAAATGATGGAATGAAATTCGATGTTTTGGATTGTACTGGAAAGGAATTGATGAATTGTAATGAAAAGAATGGTTGAAATGAAAGAAAGTATGCCAAAATCGGTGGGTTGTTTCGGGGACAACCTAACTTCTAAGAAACACAATTAAAGATAAGATCTTGATGATCCTTACAATCTCTCCCTTGGGCCCTGTTATACTAACCTGCTAACAAGTCTCTATCAAATCCTAACCTTTCAACTACACACCAAGAGTGCCTTAGCCCAGCCCATTTATTACATCATTGGCCCACTTACAAACACAACCTAATTACAAAACTCACACCTAATAAACACACCACTAACGTTAGACCTATTACAATAAATGGCTTATTTCATTACCCGTTTTTTCTCAGCCTCAATTCTCTCCTGTTCCATTCGCATTTCCCTGTAAAAATAATGAAGAAAATTTCTATCAAAGTGATGAGATAGGTTACTTTTTCTATCAATAATGTGATACTAAATTCTATTATCTGGAGCTTCAATCAACTATTTGCTGGCTAATAAATGAATAATGCTATGCAAGATCAAGATCATGAACTTTAATTCTGGAGCTTACATATACGTACTTTTTTTGAAAAAAAAAAAAATAAATAAAAATTGCTTTCAATAGCTCTTTGCGAATATTTTGTAGATGTTACAGAATTTAATCCTAGTGTCACTGCCAACATAACAGATGCAAATCATGGGTGACAATCAGAATGTAGATATTTTAAACATGTGATCAATTAGAATGTGTTGTTATGTTGCTCCCGGCTATCTCCTTCGGCACTCAAGGAGAATGTTTAAAAAAAAAAATTAAGATACTCCCAACTTTTCAACTTTTTGAAATCTTTGGAGAATCTGCTTTTCTCAGAAGTGAGAGTACCTGTGCATATTGACCATTCAAATTTTGTCAAGGCCAAAACCAGTTACCGTTGCAAGTTTCTCCAGTATTTTCCACCAAAAAAGGAAGGGGGTCAGACTTTCATTTACCCGCCAGATGATATTGTGGAAGAAGGCATTTCCAAATGGAGATCAAGCCTGGTGGGTCAATTCATGGATAAGACCTTGCCTTATTTCCTGGTGAAGAAGGCAGTGACTGGTATGTGGAGTCAATTTGGTGATGTTGAAGTGTTCTCTTTGGAAAATGGAATGTATATCTTCCGGTTTCAAGATGAAGCAACTTGTGATGAGATTATGGAGTCCAGATTGTGGCATATCTCTAACAAACCTTTGATTCTCAGGAAGTGGAAACCAGGTATGCAGGTCCTAAAACTTGCTTTGTCTTCTGTTCCTGTGTGGGTTAAGTTTCTGCATTTACCCATGGAATTCTGGACTCCTAATGGTCTTAGCTATGTGGCTAGTGGTGTTGGAGTTCCTCTCTATGCTGATGAAGTTACTGAGGAACAGAAAAGGTTAGGATTTGCTAGGGTATTGGTTGAACTTGATGTTAATTCAGATTGCCCTAAAGAAATGACTATATGTAGAGCTAATGGTGATTCTGTCACTGTGGGGGTAATTTATCCTTGGTTACCTCCAAAGTGTTCTAGTTGTAAGGCTTTTGGTCATGCGGTTTTTGCTTGTAAGAAGCAAGACAAGAAGGTGTGGATTCCTAAACAGCCTAAAACTCCTAAGAGGAAGACTAGCCCTGTGGGTAAGCAGGCTATGCCATTTGATAGAACTATTAGGAAGCCAGTGGGGGTTTCTAAGACTAAAACCAATGCAGAGGGGCTTAGGCTCTCTAATTCATTTGATGGTTTAAGTGGGGATGAGGAGATGGTGGGGGTGGAGAAGCCTAGATCCCCAACCACTTTTCTCCAAGTTTTTGAAAAGGTCCTGTTGAGTAAGGGGAAGGGGAAGATGGAAGGTAACCCTGGGATGGAGGGTTTTTCTCCTACTGGTGGGTTATGAAGCTCCTTTCATGGAACATTAGGGGTCTTAATAAGTCCCTAAAGCAGAGGGAGATTAGGAAAATGGTGCATAATCATAGGATTTCTATCCTATGTTTGGTTGAGACTCGGGTGAAGTTGGATAATTTTCCCGTGGTGGCTGGCTCTATGCTTCCTGGTTGGGAAGTTATCAATAACTATTCTAAACATTGGTTGGGGAAAATCTGGATCTGCTGGGATCCGGGAGGTGTTCATCTTGAAGTGTTTGATATTCATGCTCAAGTTGTTACTTGTAGGGTAATTTCAAAAGTGTCTGGGGTAAATTGGATGCTTTCTGTGGTTTATGGTGCTACTTCTGGTCCTGACAGAAGAAATTTATTGTCCAAGATGAGGTTGTTAAAGGCTGATATGGGAAGAGTACCCTGGATTATCACAGGAGATTTTAATGTTGTTAGATTTCCTGAGGAAAAATGGGGCAAGGAGGGATTTTCTTGTTATGAAAGAGAGTTTGTGGATTGTATTCAGAATTTGGAAGTGGAAGACATTGCCTATACGGGATGCTATCATACTTGGACTAACAATCAGGCAGGATCAGATTTTGTTTCTAAAAAGCTTGATCGGGTATTAGCAAATGGTGAGTGGTTTTCTACTTTCAGCAATACTGCAGTGGAGTTTCTTGAGAAAGGAGTTTCTGACCACTCCCCTGCTTTGGTGACTATAGCAAAACTTGTTAGCTATGGTCCCAAGCCCTTCAAATTTTTTAATTTTTGGGCTGATCATAGGAACTTCTTGGATTGGATAGAGGAGGGTTGGCGGGTAGAGGTGACCGGTTTTTCTATGTTTCGGCTATATGCTAAACTCAAATCTGTCAAGGAGGTCCTGAAGCTTAAAAACAGAGAGATTTTTGGAGGTTTGGGGCTGAAGGTGTTACAGGCTAGGTCTGATCTAGTCAAGGCTCATGCTGAATTTATGGCTTCCCGAGGCATGAAGATTGTAAAAAAAAAGAGAAGGAATGTTTGCATCTTTGGGTGTCTATCTCGGCTGCTGAAGAGAATCTCCTCAAGCAAAAGTCTAGGATTAATTGGCTCAAGCTTGGTGATGGAAATAACTCCTACTTTCATAACTCTGTTAAGGTTAGAAACTCTTCTAATCTTATTAAGATGTTAAAGGATGATAAGGGGAATAGCATTCTTGATATTCAGGAGATTAAGAATACGGCTATAGATTTCTATAAGAAGCTTTTGGGAAGCTCTTCTCATGAGTTCTCTACTGTCAAGGCTGAGAGGATTGATAGTCTTATTAAGAGGAGGTTTTCTGATGATAGTATAAGGGAAGTTCCAGTCACTAGATCAGAAATTCAGAAAGTTATCTTCTCTATGAATCCTAACAAGGCTCCTGGACCTGATGGATTTTCTGCTGGGTTTTTTCAGAAAGCTTGGTCGGTTATTGGTGATGACTTCTGTGATGCTATTCTGGAGTTTTTTCTTCATGGGAAGCTCTTGAAGGAGGTGAATTCCACCATTCTCACTTTGATCCCTAAAAAAAAGAATGCATCTTCTATGGGTGATTACAGGCCGATTGCTTGTTGCAATGTGGTGTATAAGTGCATTACAAAAATTCTGGCCAATCGTTTGATGAAGGGGCTGGATGAGGTGGTTAGCACTAACCAGGGAGCTTTTATTCCCAAACGTGGTATTGCTGAAAATATTCTCCTAGCGCAGGAAGTTGTTTGCCATTACCACAAGGTCAAGGGGGCTCCTAGATGTACTCTTAAGGTTGATTTGATGAAAGCATATGACTCCTTGGATTGGGAATATATTCTGCATTGTCTTAAATGTTTTGGAGCTCCTAGACGGTTCATTGCCTGGATTAGAGCGTGCATCACTAGTCCAAGTTTTTCTATATCTCTGAATGGAACCTTGGTGGGATATTTTGAGGGAAGGAAGGGACTGAGGCAAGGGGACCCTCTCTCCCCTTATCTTTTTGTCATGGATGGAAGGGCTGTCTTCTTTATTGGGTGAAGTTGCTGGCTCCCCTGCGTTTACTTATCACCCAAAATGTGCTGCAGTTAATCTAACTCATCTGTGCTTTGCAGATGACCTTCTGATTTTTTCTGCTGCTACTACTTCCTCAGTTACTGCCATAGTTGAGGTTCTTGCTGAGTTTGAGGATTTATCAGGGTTAAAGGCTAACCCTTCTAAGAGTTCTATTTTCCTTGCCAGTGTTCCTGTTGCTGTCAAGCAACCCATCTTGGAGATTCTTCACATGCCGGAGGGCTCTCTTCCAGTAAGGTATCTTGGTGTTCCCCTTGTCACTAAGCGTATATCTTCCTCTGATTGTGAATGCCTGGTAAATAGAATTACAACAAGAATTGATTCTTGGCTTGTAAAAAACCTCTCCTTTGCTGGCCGGCTTCAACTTCTGTCATCCGTGCTTCTTAGCATGTAGGTTTTCTGGGCCAAAGTCTTCATTCTGCCCAAGGGAGTTATTCATTTGATTGAGCAGAAACTAAATAGATTCTTATGGAGTGGTAGTGATTCAAAAGCTCATGCTAAGGTGGCTTGGAGTAAGGTTTGTCTTCCTAAGAGAGAAGGGGGTCTTGGGATCAAGGACATTGCTATTTGGAATCAGGCTTCGATGCTTAACCATGTTTGGAATTTATTTTCAAAAGCAGGCTCTTTATGGGTAGCATGGACTGAAGCAAACTGGTTGAAAGGTAGGAGCTTCTGGACAGTTCCTATTCCAGCTTCTTGTTCTTGGAGTTGGAAGAAGATTCTCAAGCTCCGAGACCTAGCCAAAAGATTCATTCGATTTAAGGTTGGGAGGGGTAATAAGGTGTTCTTGTGGTTGGATAATTGGCATCCTGCAGGTTGTCTTTTGGATAAATATGGTTATAGAATCGATCATGATTCAGGTTTTCCCCTGCATGCCAAACTGGATGTCATTATGAAGAATGGTGCTTGGTTTTGGCCTTATGCCCGGTCAGATGATCTTGTTGAGATTCAGAGTCAACTCCACACAGTTGAGGTTGGAGATGCTGATGAGCCAGTGTGGAATTCTCGAAGTGGCATATATAAGTGCTCGGACACTTGGGAAAAATTGAGAGAGGTGCATCCGGTAGTTGAATGGTGGAAGATTGTTTGGGCTCCTGCTTCTATCCCTCGGCATTCTTTCATGCTTTGGCTAGTTTTCAGGGATGCTTTGATCACTAAACAACGCATGTGTTGCTGGGGTTATTCAGGACAGATTCTCTGTCCTTTCTGCTATGGAGCTCAAAAGAGCCGTGAGCATCTTTTCTTTAGGTGCAGTTTCAGTAGGCGGATTTGGACTGAAATCATGGCTGAGTGTTCTTTTTACAATGTGCCTTTGGATTGGGATGATATTGTAGTTTGGAGCTTGAAGGTGATGCAGGGGAAAAGTTTAAGAGCAGTTTTGGGTCGACTGTGTTTTGGAGCTACTGTATACCATATATGGAAGCAGAGGAACGACCTTTTGCACAATAACACTCCACGCACGGAGGAAGCAATTTTGACTCGTATTAGGTGGAAAGCTCGAGTGAAGATTGTAGCAAAAGGGAAGATCAGCCATTTCAGGAAGAATATGAACCTTGTTGCTAAATGGAATTTGCATTTTCTGGAGTGATGGGATGTTGTGAGTCCTATGTGTCTTTGAGGATTGATGGGGGTTTGATTTCTCTGTTTTGATCTTGTAGATGTTTGCTTTGTTTTATGCTGTTGTTTACTGTGTTCTTGGAAGCAGTAGGGTTGTCGTTGATGGGTTTTTTTCTCTCTTGGTTTCCTAGCTAGGGGCTTGTTGTCCCTATGCAGGAGTTGTTTCCAGTTTTCACTGGAGTGTATTGGTTACTGAGTTGAGCCTTATAAAATCTTTTATTCATCAAAAAAAAAAAATAAGAGTTTTGGGTGGACATCATGATAAGCAATATTTGAGAAAATGCCAAGACCACCATTAACACCTTAGACTACCAAGATATCCTCCATAACACACATTATGCCCTTCATTCAGCTCCAGCATCAACAAAATGGTGGAGCAATTGCTAGGAAACTACGGCATGTGATTGTCTACTCTTGGGGGTGGTCCGGTTGCATTGCCATAAGTTAAAAACAATAAAAAAGAAAAGGAAAAAATTGGTATTGATAAGTTTTAGGTTGAGGGTGATGGAATGTGAGGATGGCAGAGGTGGTTAAGGCTGATGAGGGTAGGATTGCTAATGGTGGCTTTTTGCAGGTTGTCATAGAGAGGGTGGAGGTAAAGACTATTGTAAAGGAGATGACATCGACGGTGATTTCCTATGGAGATGGAGAATATAGCATGGTCAACACAAAATGATGAGTCACAGTAGCACGTGGTGGAATAATGATGGACTCCAAGTGAGGAAATATAGAAACTAGATTCAACTTAAACCAAGTGCTTGCTACTTTGGGTGGGAACCAACACCTCAGTGCAGGGATAATAGATTTCTTTTTCTACTCTATCGCACACAATGCTTCCTTCCCTCTCTAAACATAGATCCCTAACCCGCTACCACACTCTAGGACACAAACCACACTCTACAAGGTTCATTCATCACACAACACACACATACAGAACTCATTAGATACACTACACTACACTACACACGTTGAACACCAAATTACCCACACTTCCATAACTGTATTACACTTACCCATGACCTATATTAAACTAAATCCAGCGAATTCACTTAAAACACTCCCAAATGGGTGCTCTATTCTTGCATGTTTTGCAGGGTGCAAAACAAAGCACTCCCACTACCCACATTTTTCAATTTTTCCAGGCCTAGGACTTGCTCCCTTGGGATGAATCTTGTTCTTAAGGTTTAGATTAGGAAAATGGTTAGAGAGCCGATCCACTGAATCAAGGTCTTTACAGGTTGTACTCATTTTCCACAAAATGAGCACTCTGAATGAAGAGCAGCTACAAAGGTGTTTGGGCGTTGCATTTCATCCCATGGAATATTCTTTACTAAAGAAGTGGTTATTTGGTGGTTAATAGGAGGTGAGAAGGTTAGTTTCATACTTGAAATAGCACACACTATGGAGATCCCATTTGACGAGAGAGGTATTCCTCCATCATTTGAGCCATCTCAATGGTCTCACGCACAGCTTTGGGTCTCAACATGCAAACTTCAATGAAAATTTCCATTTCAAGCTCTCCCATAAAGGTACCAATTAGCGCCTTCCATTTCAAGCTCTCCCATAAAAGTACTCTAGTACATAGGAAGTATACAAGAGAGTCCATAATCTGAAGAAAAATAAGAACAAAAGTTTAAAAAATCTACAAAACTAGAAACAAGAAAACTATGATGGGCAGACATCCAAATATATAAAGTGTTGAACACAATCTTCCGCAATTTTGTCACCGAAGTCTCTAAATCTTTAAAACCCCAAGCATTCCTCTCTTGCCAAAGACACCACATTAAACACAATGAAGCCAACCTCCATACTTCCATAACTGTACCACACCCAACCTATCCTCCTGAACTGACCAACAAATCAATCACCCGCCAAGGCATAACCCACTCAACACCAAACAAATTAAGAATGAAACTCCATAATTATGTCTACTTCACAATGAATCAGTAAATGATCAATCTTCACTCTTCTTACACATGCAACACCACTCCACCACCACAACGTTCATCTTTCTCAAATTCTTGAGCGCCAATATTTTCCCTAATGCTGCTCTCCACACAAAAAAAGGACACCCGTGAAGGAGTCTTGACTCTCCATATACTCTTCCATGGAAAAGAGGATCCATTCTGGCTAGTTAACACTTGATCAAACAACTTCACTTCGAACTTGCTCTTTTTGGAAGGACTCCATCCTATTCTATCCTCCTCTCCTTGTATTTGTTGGAAAGATTACAACCTCTGAAAGAAAGATACTACCACCTCCACTTTCCAATCCTGAATAGGTCTAGTAAAAATTACATTCCCCTGAATAATCCCTTCTCAAAACTGCATGTTATCAGCCACCCACTCATCATTTCTCTAAGCAATACTAAACAAATCCGGATAAGATATCTTCAACGGACTATCCCCAAACCAAGCATCATGCAAAAAACTAATATTTGACCCAACCCAACCTCAAATCTAACAAAATTGGAAAACTTTTCCCACCCCTTTCTAATATGTTTCCGAACTCCCACTCCAAATGTCCCCGTTACCTCCTTATAGCACCAACCTCCCCCTATACTATCATATTTAGTCTCTATCACCAATCTCCATAATGCATCTCTATCTATAGCATACCGCCAAAAACACTTTTCCAAAAGGGCTTGGTTGAACTGAATCAGATTTCTAACTCTCAACCCACTTGATTTTATCGGAGTGGAAATCCTAGCCCAAGTCACTAAATAGAATTTAAACTCATCCCCAGTTCCACCCCATAAAAAATCTCTCTGAAGTGTCTCAAGCCTATTGGCCACTCCCACCGGAATAGGTAAAAAAGATAAGTAATAAATAGGTAGATTGGATAGAGTATTCTTGATCATTGTCAATCTACCACCCTTAAATAAATAGAGTCTCTTCCATCTAGCCAACCGACGTTCCACTTTTTCAATTAGGCCATTCCAAATAGAAGTGGCCTTATAAGAAGCACCCAATGGCAAACCCAAATACTTCACTGGCAACGAAGAGACTCTACACCCAAGAATACTGGTCAGCTCTTCTACATCTTCCACTTTGCCTACAAGAACAATTTCTGATTTTGCTAAATTGATTCTCAATTCCGAAACTGCTTCAAAACATAAGAAAACACACTGCAAATGTCGAATTAGTTCTGAGTTTGCATCACAAAAATCAGCATATCATCAGTAAATAGTAAATGAGACACTACCAACTCTTCATTATATCTCGACCCCATTGAAAACCTATCATAAGACCCCTATCTATTTTCGCAGTCATCATTCAACTCAACACCTCCATAACCACCACAGACAATAGCGGCGATAACTGATCCCCATGTCTGAACACACGAAAGCTAGAAAATAATAGGGACGGTGTTCCATTCACAAGAAAATAAAATCGTACAGTACAAATACAATGCTCTATCCAATCCCTCCATTTCTCCCAAAATTCTCATCTCTTTAACAAATAAAGCAAGGACTCTCAATTTACATGATCATAAGCCTTCTCCAAATCTAACTTGCACAACACCCCAGATTCCCCCGATCTAATCCGACTATCCAAACTTTTATTAGCGATTAGCACTGAATCCAATATTTGTCTACCTCCAATGAAAGCATTCTGTGAGTTAGAGATAATCTTTCCCATCACCGACTTTAGCCTGTTTGCTAAAACCTTGGAAATAATTTCATACGCCCCACCCACTAAGCTAATTGGCAGAAAATCCTTAGCATCCATAGGACCATAGCTCATGCCTTATTTGGGATAAGATATACAAAAGTTGCACTAATACTCTTCTCAAACTTCTGTCGACTATGAAACTCCATAAAAACTGTCATGATATCCTCATTCACTACATCCCAACACTTCTGGAAAAAAGCCATAGTGAAACCATCCAGCCCTGATGCCTTATCACCATTCAAATCCCTCAACACAACCTACACTTCCTGCTCCTCCAAATCTCTTTCCAGCCAAATACTCTCATCAGCATCAATGGACAGGAACAAAAGACCATCCACCCTCGGTTGCCAAGTAATCTACTCAGAATACAATTTATTATAGAATTGCACTATATGCTCCTTTATCTCATTAGAGTTAGAAGACATGGATCCATTGATGATTAAAGATTCCACTTGGTTATTTCTTAGATAAGAAGCCACCTTATGAATTTTTTTTATTTTTTTATTTTTTTATTCCCCTTCCTTAAGCACAGGACCCTAGATGTTTGTCTCCAACTCACTTCCTTCAACAGAATAGTTTTCTCCAATTCCTTAGACATATCTTCCTTCCTCACCCTTTCCTCCTCCGTTAAACTACGACCCTTTGCAATTATATCCAGATCCCAAATACCCTCCAAAAGCTCCTTCTTTCTCTTCCCAACATCACCAAATACTTCTTAATTCCATTTTTTAAAGATCTACCTTCAGAGCTTTCAACTTATAAGCCAATATATAACTCGGTAAACCATGAAAGTTATAGGACAACCACCAAGTTTTTACCTGTTCAACAAATCCCACTGATGCCAACCACATGTTTTCAAACTTGAAATACCTGCTTCCTCCTCTTGGCACCCACAGTCCAACATCAAAGGAAAATAATCTAACTACATTAGGAAAATGTTCCTCCTATTCCGGAGATAGAAGAAATCTATCAATTCTAGATCATGCCTGCAATTCCCAATTATTTGACTAATTAAAATGCCCCCCCCCCCCCTACAAGCGGGATATCCAAAAGGACCAGCTCAAAGATAAAATAAAAAAAAAATCCCTCGTAGCTGAAGAGTGTTTGGAGTCACCTGATTTTTCGCTCAGAAACCGAACCACATTAAAATCTCCACCAATACACCACGACAACTCCCACCAACTCATCAAACCAGCCAATTCATCCCACAAATACCTCCTTTCAATATCATCATTTGGGGCATACACACTTCCCCCACCCAAACGTCCAAACAAAATTATCTACATTTCTAAAAGAGCATGCAACTGTTTAACTCCCCACACAATCCTCAATATTATCCATCAGCCCGCCTCTCCCACAATAATAAAACTCCACCTGAAGCCCCTCTCGATCCCATAAAGCACCAATCCACATGTTGACAATCCCATTAACTCCTAACCACCTCCCTAGAAATGCTCTCCAATTTTGTCTCTAATAAACATACAACATCCGCCTTCCAATCTCTGAGAAGCCCTCTAATCGTTGGTCTTTTATCAATCGCATTTAGCCCTCTGACATTCCATGATACTATTTTAGGTTTCATCATGCACAATTTGAGCCCCTCCCCTTTCCTTTGCCTCTATTAGATTGCCATCCCTTCTTATCATAATTAACCGAGCAATCCAACCTCTTTAATTCCAGATCAACTTTTATCCTTGGCTTACAATGTACTTCGGACACATTCCCCACAAAATTCTTACCTTTATTAGCTTTAATCTCAGCAAATAACGCCAACATTTTATCCTCAAAACCATCACACGACAATCCTACTACATGGCGAAAATCCTTCACCCTTTCAACCACCCATTTGGGAGACACCATATTTGGAACATCCTTTTCTACACCCACTAGATAGATGCACAATGGTTCACTCCCCTTGAACTCCTCCCCAACAACATTCACCACTACCAATGATTTTTATTCATATCCCCATATACTAGTATCAATTCGTTGTTTGGATCAAATCCATTCAACTCATAATTCTGCATCTCCTAAAAAAGTTGACCCCTTATGCTTCCTTCCCACTTCTCATTCTCCACGGCTACCAAATCACCTCTAGAATCCTCTCTTAATAGAGGCCCTCTATCCTCTTCTCCACCCGAGCTACAACCCTATAACACCACACCACCCTCAACCCCCTCTGCTTCATCTCCTTCACCCCATTGATACTGGGACGTCAAGGCAGATGAAATCAAAGCTAAACCACTGCCCACCATTGCCCACACCGCTTCTATTGGGCTCTTTGGCATTCTCTACCTTGGACCCAATAATTTCCTCACCTAGAACCATCGACAAGCTCGTAACCATCATCATAACACTCAATGCCACGCCGTCGACAGGACCTTCCGTAATCCCATGGGCTACAACAATTTGAGGCATGGTCACGGAATAAGCCAGTCGTGATGATCACAGGATAAGTCAGTCGTGATGGCCACAAGATAAACCAGTCGTGATGATTATGGGATACATCGGTAGTGACGGTCAGGGGATAAACCGATCATGATGATCATGAGATAAATCGGTCGTGACAACGGAACCAAGAGTATAACAAGGGATTTAGGGATAAGTTAAGGGAAATAAAAGCATGTTTTGGATTTAAGTATGTTGCTTATTAATAGTATGGTTATGTGCTAATTTCCAATGATTGCTATGTATGGTATTATGTTTTATGCATGTGAGTAGAAAGAAAATTGTATGTGCACTGATTTATGTTCATAGCTAAAGTAAAATCTCTCTCCAGTTCTAAAGAAAAATGAAAGCATTGGCATTTACCCCTAAAAGAATTTCCGCATGTTGATTTTGTATTTCGGAAAACAAAACATGAGTTATAAGGAAATGTCTTATGGTATTCTTCAAAAAAGCAAATTGGTGTTTAAGATTTTCGGAAAATAAGAGAGAATTTCATCAAACAAGTGCTCACACCATACATGATTGATTGGATTTATTTACTTTCTGAGTCATGGACTCGCAGTTCCACCTATAAAATGTTTGTTTTACAGTCATAGCCAATCAAGATACGAGCAAGCCGGAAGGGTATGTATAGTATGACCCATAGGATTATAGGCTCAAACTTTTGAGGTTTTGTGATGAGGACTTTACTTTTGTGGGTCAGGATATGTGGGCCTAAGTGCCCCTTGATATTATATAGTTTTGTAATATCCTATAAGTTGTATGGAACATGTTGTAATTAAGTTATGTCAATATGGAGTTTTGTTGCTTCTAGCGCTCTGGTGTTGTATAATTAGGTGAGTTTGTGGTTTTGCAAGAGAAAAGGAAAGAAAATTTTGTAGCATGTTTTCCGCTGCCATGTATATCAGAATATAGTAGTAGGGCCACATGGATAATCACGATCATTATCACCTTTGTTTCGGCGAGGGCATTATAGTGTAGGTATTCTACCCTGTCCTGTTTTGCAGGGTGCAAAATACAGCACTTCCACTTCCCACATTTTCTAATTTTTTCAAGCCCAATAAATGACCGGTCGTGTTCATAGTGAATTAGTTACATGAGAAAATATAGCCAGAGGTGTTTATGATAATGTACAAGTTATATTAGATGGACATACTACAACTGATATTTGGGAGTCTTGAAAGCTAAGTACTAATGTGTTGTAGCTTGTGGTGGTTCTCGGCCATCATGGAGGTTTTTTGGATACTGAGGAGAAACCCCGAATGCACAGCTAACCACAAAAGAATTATACTATGCTAACAGACAGATAAACCCCTGAGCACTTGAGATATCTCTCACCCAAGCAATAGGTCAGTCAGGGGATTCAAACCCCGACCAACAATATGGGCAGAATACCCACTTACCAGCTGAGAAGGCCTCAAGGAAAACCATCATAGAAGTTGGTAAAGAGAAGAAGAGTCCACAGTCACGGTTTCCAGGCAGAAGCAACCATGTCCATATTAAATCACTTATCTTGATGTCCCAAAGCTTTTATTAATGGGTATGATATGTGAGTTTCAGGATTGTATTGATACCCATCGCATATAATACAACCATAAATCCAAAATCCATGCCTGGTTTTACTTATTCTAACATACGCATTCCCAAATAGTTTCCAAGCACTAAATAATTATGGACTGTTAGCATACGGTATATATAGTTTCTGTTTGACAATTTTTCCAATTTACTCAAAATAGGCTCCTATACATGTTGCATTGTTTCATCAAATACTTGCTCCGCCTAACAAATAATCAGTGTTCCTACTGAATTGGAAATGTGAGAGACAACCAAACTAACACAATCTAAAGATAAGATGGTTTCAGTTATACGTTACTTGAGCACTGCGGGAGTGACAATTTGGGCCTTGCCCAAGGGCAGCAGATAATTTCTGTAATACCCGGCCTTCACGTCAAGCATCTCCCCCATCTTTCCCAGGTATGCCACGTCCTCCTTCAAAATTATCTGACCCCTCCCACACCAACAAATACCCCATTATAATGCTAGCATTTTGTTTTTTTGCCAGGCTGTTTGGTTGCTAAGAAGATGTGGGAAAGGAGAAGCCCAATTGTGAATAATGTAGCTTAACTGAAGTGGGAAAAGTTTATTTTAGTTTTCTTTCTTTTTTCTCACTTTTCTCAGCAACCAAACAAAGGCAAGCACACAAAGACCCAATTAATAATGAGAATATAAGAGAATAATAACAGAAACCCAGTTCGTTTTTATGCAGTGTAATCTATTTCTACCTTTCGGGTCTTCGTGGCTTTCTTCTGAGCGAAAACCACCAAGGCTGTTCTTCTAGCTGGTAGTTTAGTGGCTTCACTCAAGTTTCCGCCCAAGCTATTTAGCCACGAAGAACTCCATGATACAGTCAAAGCTGTAGATGCCATTGCCAAGGCGTTCTTCTATCTCTCTGTCTCTAATTGGTTTTTGTGATCTTATCTGTTTAAGGCGAGTGTGCCTTGTTTTTCAAGAGACAATAATACTCGGGTTTTTTTTTTATTATTTTATTTTACCTCTTCAAAAGTGAGAAACTACTATGTTTCCCGTTCTCTAGATTTAACTTGGATTATTACCCTTGCGTAGGCATAAACGAGTCGGTCCGAGCCAGGTTTTGTCTTCCCGGATTGGCTCATTTTACCAGGCCTCTAAACGAGCTTGAATTCAAATTCACCAAGAAGCTAATAGTGGGTAAAGCCACAGAGTCCCATGCAGCTTTCATTTGTGCCCAAGAACGTCATTGTATGGGGGAAGGAATCAGTACCCATAGAGTCCTTTATTGAAAAGTCCCTAAGGCAGACTTTGTTAAAGTTAATTGCGATGCGGTTGTGGATAAGACAAAGCGAAGGATGGGCATCGGTGTGATAGTCGGGGATAATTTGGGAGAGGCGTTGGCCACATTATCAACTCCAAAAAATTATAACATTGACCCGGTTATAGCTGAAGCCTCGCAGCTTTGAGGGCTGCTATTTTTTGCCTAGAATTGGGACTGAAAAGGGTAGAACTGAAAGGTGATGCTCTCCAAGTGAACCGGGCGTTACAACGAGACGACATGAATTTGAGTTTGTATGGTAACTGATGTGGTCTTTTTAAACAAAAATATAGCAATAGTAAATTACCACTCACAATAGTACAAATCCTTGTAGGATAAGGCTATAGAGAATGTGTCAAACCTCAATGACTGCAGGGGTATTATTATCAGGTTTATGAAGATTAAAAATAACTTTAAAAAAAATGATTGATTTTGTTGTTGACTAAAGTGCATCAAATAAACGCAAAAGAGAATTGAAAAATATGAGAGAGAGAGAGAGAGAGAGAGAGAGAGAGAGAGAGAGAGAGAGAGAGAGAGAGAGTAGAGTATTGACTTCACCACTATCCGCAAATTACTAGCTAATCATATTTAATTAAAGAAATTCATTCTATGTATGTTATATATAAACAAAAAAATACCTTATTAAAGAATAAATATAATCCATTTTCGGTTGGCACGAACCGTCCACCTAACCACTAAGATGCGATACGACTCGTCTTCCCTAGGTATGGATAATCTAATTATTTAATAGGATAAATACAATCAATGGAATAGTATAACCCATCTTCAGTCGGCACGGGCTGTCTACCTAAATTACACTAAACTATGGTGTAATACGATCCATATTCTCTAAGTATGGTCTATCTAACCCTCTTGATCATATGTCAATTAAAACCGTTGTATGATTATCATTCCATAATCACAGAAATAAAAATGATTTGAGTTCAATAAAGATAAAAAGCTTTTTAAGACAAGATAAGGATTCCACTAATATTGATTTTGAATTTAAGAACAATTGCATTAAAATATTAAGAACAATATCAAACTGTATCAATTCTCATAATTATACAACCAACATGCATAAACTGAAATTCTTTAAATTAAGATACAATCAAACCATTGTGCTTGAATAGGATTACATCAATACCCTACGGCCTCGTTTGGTTTGCGGAATGTCTATTCCATTAGGAAAAGGAATAACTATTCATGGGAATAGATGAAGGTGGAATGGAATAACTATTCCTATTCTTTTGTTTGGTTGTAACGGTGGAATAGAACATTGCATATGTATTCTTTTGTTTGGCACAGTGCAATACATTGGTGAATGAAATCATATTATAATCAAATTTCCTAAAACACCCTTATAATACAAATATAATTTATATTCTTAAGGACATTTTTTTTTTCTTTATTTAAGAAACATAAACAATCATACTATGACATTTTTTGTTTTTTTTTTTTTTTTTTAATTTCATAGAGTTCATGGCTTTTTTTTTTCTTTTTTTTTTTCATATACAATTACGCTACAAAATGATTTATAAGGGGAAAAAAAAAAACACACACACACACACACACACATAATCATCATATCACCATCATAAAATAAAATAAAATAAAATAAAATAGATCATCTGCAAAGCCCTTTTTATTTTATTCTTTTTTATTTGTTTTTCAGCAACAAACATTCATTCTTTGCTTACAAAGTAAAATGATTTATAAGAAAAAAAAAAAAAAAAACATAATCATCATAAAAAAAAATAAATCATCTACAAAGTCCTTTTTATTTTATTATTTTTTATTAGTTTTTCAGCAACAAACATTCGTTCTTTGCTTACAAAGTTTTTCTCAAACCTCCACAAGACAATTGGAGTCCCCCCAATATTAAGCGGTACTCGTTTTGCTACGTCTAAGTGCATTCTGTAGGCTAAATCATAGGAGGAGGAGAAAAAAAAAAGAAAAAAAAAAGAAAAAAAAAAGAAAGACTACCCCACAACAAATTAAGTTGATTGAGAAACAGAGAGAGGAGGATGAGAATATAATTGCAGAGATGGAGAGAGATACTGATGGTGCATTTGAGTGATGAATTTTTGAAATCAAAATTAAATTCTTATTCTGTTTGCGAATTTTGAGATTTGACTTTTTTAAAAAAAAATTGAATAAAATATGATTTGTTTATAAAAAGTTGAATAAAATATAATTTGTTTTTTTAAAAAAGTTGAATAAAATATGATTTATTTTTGAAAAAAGTAGAATTAGAATTATATTTTATTGTCAAAATTTTGTATCCAAACACACCATGAGTTGAGAAATAGAGAGAGAGAGAGAGAGAGAGGGATAAGAGACTTGGGTGTTGAGAGGGTTGGGGTTTTTGGGCAAAAAACGAATTTTATTTATTCCCACAGGAAAGGAATAGGTATTCCACTCCTTTTTGAATGGAATACCTATTCCTCTTCGTAAGGGAATAGCTATTCCGTGGGAATAACTATTCCCTTAAATAATATACAACCAAACAAAGGAATAGCTATTCCTACGGAATAGCTATTCCTTTCCATGGGTCTAATCCGCAAACCAAACGAGGCCTACAAAGAGTTTTAGTCCCTCATGACGTTGCTGAGATGGTCTCCTGCCATTATTTACTCCTCTTAAACTTTTTAAGCCTTTAGAAGTATTTTACTGAATTTTAGCTCTAGGTAGCGGTGTGTCTTTCTTCAATATTTAGAGACCTATTTCTAGGGATTATGAGAACTTTAGAAGCCCTAGAAAACCTAGGAAAATCCTAAATCAGTCTCCTAGTCCAAGTAGGAGACTGAAAACCCAATCCAATATGGAAAAGGATTGTTGACATGTGCTATACGCTCGAGTGCACTTGAGCCCAGGTAATTGGTGCGCTCGAGCTCAGGTGCGCTCGAGCCCAAGGGAAGTGCGCTCGATCCTATGGTTGCCACCATGCTTCCAAAGTGTCATTTAAGCCTAATTTTCACTGGAATTCTTGAATCTGTCATATAAATCCCTGAAATATGAAAACAAAACAAAAATTAAACAAATAATAATGCTAAGAAATTAACATATGGGAGTTAAGGGGCTTGAATGTGCAACATTTGGTGCTTATCAGCAACCTTGTTGAAGGTGCTCGTGATGCTTTAAGACATCTACATAAATGGAAGGACAGTCGTGTAAAGCGAAGTGGCAACGAAGCGGCTCACCAGCTTGCAAATGAAGCTCTTTTGCTTTATGAGGAATGTCATTATTGAGGATATTCCCCCGTGTATTTTGAATATTGTGTCCTTTAAGCGCTGTACATAAATTGATTTATATATATGAGAGAAGCTCGATTGTTTTCAAACAAATAAAAAAGTATATTTATACAAAATAAAAATATTTTAAATACTTACACTTCTACACATTTTGAATCTAGCATTTGTTTTGGTGTAAATATCTGAAAGATCAAAGAGTTGCAGTTATTGGAAATTGGATTTGTTTTTTTTTTTTTTTTTGGTGGATTTGAGTTTATTAGGTTGATGAACTATATGATAGAATGTATTCTTCTTTTTTCCTTAAACTTCTTAATGAGAAAATTTTCAATTATTCATTTTAATAAGGTAAAAAGGAAAAAGAACAAAGCATATTTATACTAAAAATATTTTAAATAGTTACACTTCTAGACATTTCGAATTTAAGGTAGCATTTGTTTTTGTGTGAAATGTTTGTAAAAAAAATCTTTTCTTTATTCTTCAGTGTTTGATGCGGATGAAAAATTATGATCAATGCAAAATAATTTTCAGGTCAAAAACAAATTTGTCATTGTAGGAGGTGTAAGTCATGAATGATGCAAAAATGCTCATTAAATTCTTCTATCTTCTTCCTAATTAATTATCCATTTTCATAGTTTTTTGACTTGAAAGGAAAGGCCTGAAAACTTAACCACATTTTGAACCATCGGCAATGGCAGAAAAACGGTCGGCGACTTCTGACAACCTTTGGCGAAAGTCTGGTGGTTGTCTGGCAGTGGACCGAAAAACTCTGATAGTATTCCAGCGATTTGAAAATGAGAAATTCAAACTCCAAAAATAGTTTGCGGGTTTAAAAGAGAGAAATTATTTTATGAAAAATTAGAGAAAGTTTTTCTGGTCAGCAAAAAATGTTTTTTGTGTCGTACCAAACACCAAAAAATAGAAAAATTATTTTTTATAAAAATATTCTACGTCAAAACAAACGAAACCTGCATTTGTTAATGTGCGTACGTGTTAATGCATGACATGGCCACCATATAAAACTGTGTTATTTAGATATAATACGACAGATCAATGAGAATTACATGTTACACCACAACTACAATTGATATTAAGAGGATTCAATTTTAACAAGAAAAACGTCTATATATGGAAATATTTATCGTATTAAAAAAGAGGAATGTTGTGGTGTACACTCCTGTACACCCATCATCCCACCCTTATATGTGTTTATCTATTTATTTGTTCCAAAACTAAAACACATGTAAGGGTGGGATGAGAGGTGTACAGGAGTGCACACCCCACCATTTCTCATTAAAAAAACATAAGCAAAGGAAAAGGGTAGAAAGTAGGTGAGATACTATTTTGCATAGCATAATTGGAGGTTAAAATTCATAATTAAGAAAGCATGCCATTGAGGAGATTAAAGACATTCAAGGAAACCGTCGCCATTAATTATTGGCCAAGAGTGTATGATTATTTTGGAGCTTGTTTTTTCCTTTTGGGTATATAAAGGAGCTGGTGAGTGGTTTCAAATAGCCATGTTATTTAACAATTTTAGATTATCTTTACGCACATGGCACATCCATGTGGGAATTAGTTGTTTATGATTTATTTGGACCACTATAGCATATATTTATATATCCAACTAGGGTGGTGATGAGTGCCAAACATTGTATATTTGGACCCTTTAATATTTGCTTTTGCTAAACCTTTAGCTATGTTATTTTATGATGTTTCCGGGTTAGTTTGGTGTTTTAGTGTTTTGCAAGTCATAGAGAGAAAATGATGGTTTTTAAGTAAAATTTCAGAGAAGTGAAACACTTGGCACTAGAGTGCCCCTAGAGTGCGATCAAGCGCACTTGGTTAACCTGGCAGTAATCGAACTCAGATACAATTTCTTCCCAAAAATGGCAGATAATGAGCTTGGAACGAAAAAGACACACATTCATTTGCCTTAAGAAGTTGTAGACGCACAAAACCCTAGCATATATATTCTTTCTTTTCTCTTGTAAAGGGTTTAGACATTAGAGAGGGGTATTGGAGAGGGGTAGAGGCACCATTTTATGTTTTTTTTTTTTTTTTTTTTGAGCTTGTTTTCTGAACCTTGCTTCTCCTTATAAGAACAGAGAGATATCAGTAGGGAGGCAATTCTTTTCTTTTGAAAAAATCAGACTAGAATGTGACTGGAGGGCAGCTCCTGTTCACGCTTGTTTTCTTCTTCTATCAGTAGTTATATTTTCTTTTGCTTCTGTAAACGTTAATTCTTAGTGCAGTTCGAAAGTTTTCTTGCTTTTATTTCCTGTTCTCTCTTTCTTTTACATCAAAGTTTTAAGTAGTTAGTTTTATTTTCCTGTTCTTTTTTTTTTTTTTTTCTGCTACACACGAGACCTCTTGGGCTTTTTGTTTTTAAGTCTTTTAATGTCTTTTATAGTTTTAACTCAAGTAGTGTGTTGTTTTTAGTCATGAGAGGCTAAAATCTTTACCTAAAGTTGAAGATGAAACCTCGTCATTGATAACACATACAGTCTTGATAAGCTATTTATACCATTTGATGCTTATTGAAATATTATTCGAGTCCCATTTAATTTATTGATTTATGTCTTTTGATTGAATGTTTATTTATTAAAAAGTTGGATATTTGATGTGTTTCAACCGATAGATACATCGAATCATTTAATCGAAAGAGGATATCCACTGTGATTTTTTTATCAAACGGATACAGTGGATGATTTGATTTAAAATGGATATTCGTTGTGATTTATTTTTGGGTTGGATTCATTAAATAATTTAACACACATTATTACAGAACTTGAATAATGAACAAAGTTTAAATGTTTATCGGGTGTGTAAATAAAATACAAAAGTGTGTTGTTTTAGTTGGTGAGGTGGATTCTAAAACCTTTGTGCTTTTTATCAATTGTTCTTTATCAATTTTAATTTAGCTTATTATTTTGCGTAAAAATCTCAAAAATTTGGAACTAGTTTAAGATAGAATTAGTTAAAATAGAAATTGATTTTTGCAACACAATTCCTTGTGAATTCGACCTCGCACTTGCACACAGTATATTACATATGATTCGTGCTCTTGCGAGTACTTAAAACTCACAACAGGTGGTAAGCGAGTAGAGCTATTGGTGAACATGTTTAGGCTTGGCTTGGATTAGTTCAGTCCGCGATTGGTTCGTTTACTAAATGAACAGAGCTTCAACAAAAAATTCAGGCTTGTATCAATTAAGGCTCGGCTCAACTCGTATAGGCTCTTATAACTTCAATTTTATTATTTTTATAATATTATTTTTAGCTTTGTAATGAGGACATGTTAAGTGTTAGAATATATTAGGACTTCAAGAATCCAAGCTATAGTGAAGGCTATCATAGTTGAAAATCGTGACCTAACTACAGTTGAAGACTATTACCTAGTGACAGTTGAAGACTGTGACCTAGCTACAGTTGAAGTGAATCACATAGTCATAGTTGAAAGCTATTACCTAGTTGTAGATGAAGTCTATTTGTATTGTCTAATTCTCCTATATATATAAGTTTGTTATATTGTAAACATCACTCAAGGAAATAAGAGCAAAATGGAGCCCTTTGGGCTTTATCCTGTAGACGTAAGTCATAGACTGAATCATGTAATTCTTTGTGCCTACTTTTATATTCCCCTTTATATCTCGCATTATATTATCTTTAATGCTATCAGAGCTATAGGTTAACCCCAGTTTTCGATCCTGTGGATTTATTTTTTTTTTTTTATGCTGGCTTTTGTATTTTATGGTGAAATATGACCGCGTCTTAGTGTTTTGCGGTGAGATTCGACCGTCCCTTGGTATTTGTGGCATGATCCGATTGTCCCTTGGTGTTTGCAGTGAAATCCAATTGTCATTTGGTATTTTACGGCGAGATCTGACCACCCCTTGGTGTTTTGTTGCAAAATCCGACCGCCTCTGATGGTTTACAGCAAGATTCAACTGTTTTCAGCCTTCTTGCAAGTTAAAAAAAAAAAAAAAAAAAAAAAAAAAAAAAAAAAAAAAAAAAAAATCAAACTCAAGGTTCCATAAAATTCCACCTTGAGTTTGAGGGGATGTTAGAATATATCAGGAGTTTAAGAATTTAAGCTACAGTTGAAGACTATCACAGTTGAAGGCTATTACCTAGTCACAGTTGAAGAATGTGACCTAGGTACAGTTAAAGTCTATTACATAGTCACAGTTGAAGACTATTATTTAGTTGTAGCTGAAGTCTATTTGTATTATCAAATTCTCCTATAAATAAGGGCATGTTATATTGCAAATATCACTCAAATAAATAAGAGCAAAAAGTAGCATTTTGGGCTTTATCCTGTGAAAATAGGTCATAGACCGAACCATGTAATTCTTTGTGTCTATTTTTATATTCCATATTATATTTTCTTTCAATACTTAAAATAAATGGTACTCATAATGTAATAGATAATAGTTGAATTATTATAATTGTGACTCTGGATATAGATATAAGTGCATTTGTATGTATATGAGTGAGCTTGTGTATGTATATATGTGTGTGTGAGTGTGTGTGTGTGTGAATGTATATATATACTATAAGATAAACATATAAAATTGAGATTAGATTATATAAGATTTGAGTTAATTTATCTAATTACTCGAATAATAAATCTTAACCATAATTATATAAAAAAAAATTAAAGAATTACGACATTTACTTTTTATATAGAATGAATAAATTAATTGAATAGCTCGTGAAAAAGCTCGTGAAAAAGCTCGAGTTCATTTGAAAAATAAATGAGCAGAACTTGAACAGATTATATAGTTTGGTGATAAGCTTGAGCTTGGCTCATTTTCAAAAAAAAAAAAAAAAAATTGAACAAAATGAGCTTGAACATTCAATACTTGGCTTGATTACAGCCCTATATCTAACACTATCATGACCAAAATTCAGAAATACCATAGCACTGTATTTTTATTTTTATTTTGGGAAAAAACAATGAAAATTATTTTTAAATTATTTTTTGGGTAAGTACTTTGAAGTGGTTTTTGCACTTTTGGAAGTGAAAAATAGAAATTGACTTCTTAAAATAAACAACAAGTGTGTGTGCACAATTTGTTAACAAAATAATGCAGAAAATAAATAACACAAGATTTTTGTTAACGAAGTGAAAACTCAAGATGAGAAAAACCACTCCGGGGCAGCCAAACCTAGGATATCACTATTCAGAAGGCAAGACTAGATACAAGATAGTAACACTCACATACCCCTGATGCAGTGGTCATACCTTGCTCTCTAACGTGTAACCCAATACGAACGCCTCCCAACCAGGTCTCCTACCTGAAGAGGTCTTCAATGGAATCATTTACCTTAGGGCCAACCCCTAAGATAGACTTCAGTTTAAGCGCAACAACAACACACACAACAATGGCTCTAGAGAAAACAAATCAACTCAATAACCTCACAAAAGAACTCTCTAAGCTCTAGTGGAATTCAATACCGAATTCTTGCAGTTCTCCAGCACAGGGGCCTCTATTTATAGGCTAAGGACTCAAATGAGCGTCTGGCTTGATAAAGCTGGGCGCCGTCCGGACGGACAACTGTGCGACCAAAATTCTGAGATTTTCGCTAAAAATCTTTCCAGTTTGAGAGCCGCATCCAGACGGTGAGGCACTGTCGTTTGACGGTCGCACGTTCGCTGTAAGTAATTTCCTTACTAAGGCTTCGCGCATCCAGACCATGGTGGATGGCCGTCCAGACGGTTGATCTTCTACACGCAATTTCCATATCTGTTGAACGCGCGTCTGAACCATGGCAGACTGACGTCCAGACAGTTGAGTTTGAATTGCGAACTTGCCTTAAGGAGTAGCGCATCCAGACGGGAATCCACGTTGTCCGGACGGTTGCAGCAATCTTCCTATATTTGCTTTTGGAAAGAAAATCTGAAGCTCGATCATTGAGAGTCGTCGGGACGGGCTGTTGAGTCGTCCGAACGGATGCAAGCTGGAACAGAAGCTTCTTGATACAGATGAGTGTTCGGACAGAAATCCACGTAGTCCGGACGGATGATGCTTTGGTCTGTCGAGCGTCCGGACAGTATGGCACGTCGTCCGGATGGCTGGAACTATGAACAGATGAGCATCCGGACGGGATGACACGTCGGCCGGATGGCTGGCAAGGAACCGAAATCTCTGACTTGCAAACAGTGCAGAATCTTCTAAAATACTTCTGAAAAGTGGAATCCCTGTTGAAAAGCATCTTTACACATAAGTGATTTTGTCCAATCAGAATGTAGCCAATCACAAACTAACAAACTTCCCCTTTGGCCATTCTAGGACAAAAATCACTTGGTCAGTTTGAAAATACATTCCCGGTCCAAAAAATAAAAATTACTCCCCCTTTTTGTCACAAAGGGACAAAGGGTATAATAGAGTAATGAAAACCACCATAACAAAAATTACTCTCCCTAACAGTCTCAGAAGGACCAGGGTAAACAAAGTAATATTAGTCCAAGAGTTTAACAAACATAGTAGAAAATAAACCAAATGTCTCAAACACAGAAAAAACAACTAAACAAAAGGAAACTCAAGCATCCTCTGCCATAGGAGCAGTCCTAGGCGCATCATCCTCATCGTCATTGCTGGCAGGATGATGGAACTTAAGACACTCCCGGAGGTCCAGCTGGTTCTGCTCTACTCGTAGGTTGATGGAGTGCACCTCTTGCTGCATGGCGGAGATGGACTGCTGCATGGATGACATGGAGAGCTGCATGGTACTCATCCCTCCATGAATGGCAGCCAAGGCCTCCATTATCTGAGAATAATTGACTTTTGACTCAGAAGGCGGGATTGTCTGAGAGGAGGAAGCCATATCCGGAAAGCCTACAGGCATGGCAGCAGGTACATCATCATCAAAATCATCTCTCCATAGCTGTTCATTGGACTTCATCAAAGTCTGCTTGCAGATAGGATTCTGAATCTTCATCTTCTGCTCTCCAGCAATACTGATGCCAGACTGAAGAATAATCTGTGTAAGCAGACAACCGAAGGGTAGACCGATATTACTCTCATCGCGGGCCTCCAGAATAACGCCTAAAATATGCTTGCACAGGCAGAAAGGCAAGTGGAGATGGATGGCATAAACAAACTGAGCCTTCTTCAAAATCAGGTCACTGCGCCTGACAACTGGCCAGAGGTTGTGCTGAACAATCTTGGCCAACATGCGGTGTGCGAGGGATAAAGCATAGATCCTGATGGTGGTAGCACGCTCCTCACCCTGGGGAACAGCGTGGAAGAACTCTCGGAGATCGTCCATAGAGGGAGGAATGACTACCTCATTATATGGGCCGTCAGATAGCTGGAGGACAGGAACTCCCATGAAGTGACTGATGATCTGGGGATCAACAGTGATGGTATGTCCTGCAACGGTGGACTGAAGTACCAACCCGCGGTCATCGTTCTGCACCACCTCTAGATTGGCATAGAAGAGTCTGACCAGCCTGGTATAGACAACACATGCACAGCTATGAAGGTATCCCCAGTGGTATGTCTGGATGATGTCGTGGATATTATCCAGAGGTGCCACCATAATGTCTGAGAGTCGTTTTGTCTCCCTCTGTCCTCTGGCGGACTCTGAGCTGTGGATTGCCTGCTGACATGGTTCTGCAAAAGAGACCAACAAGATTTGCCAAGACAAATAATCCAAAAGTATTCTTGTTAGGTCACAAAAATTTGAGCATTATAACAGCAGTAAAAAGGACTTTTTTCACAAATATAGACAGAAATTATCACATTGTAGTCCTAAAAATATCACCACGAATAATCTCAACACAACAGATATATGCATCTCATAATCTCAAAAACATTCCTAAAAGACATTAATATTCTAATAGTTTTTTTTTAAAAATAAAACTGAAGAGAATAAGACAAGAAAAATACCTAGAATGTGAGATTAATGCACAAAAAGACAAGAAGGAGCAAGATAAGTCCAAAAGCTCGCAAGAAATTACTCACAAGATGCCAAAAATAGAGATTTTGGTGGGGTAGAGTAAAAATGCGGCGACTAGCTATATATAGGGCCCGTGGCGTCCCCGTCCGGACGGTGTATTAATGCCGTCCGGACCCGCGCTGCATTGGAAACAAGCGGACTGGTTGCGCACATCCGGACAGGTAACCTCACCATCCGGCCGTTGGTGCCGCGCGCGTCCGGACGAAATATGAACCGTCTGGACGACTAAGCTCCACCCGCCCGGACGCCAAGAGCGACCGTCCGGACGCTTCACACTGAAAAACAGAGAACTGAAGAAAAATTTGCAGAATTTAATTTTTCTCAAGTCAGTTTCAGAACACGCATGTATAATCTACTGATAACACAATCAGATAGCATCTCAAAACTAAGCAGAGATATAAAAGAGAGTTGAGAATTCAATTAGCACAAATATTTTCCTGGACACAGAAAATTTAAATAGACGACTCAACTCATGCAATACGTGTGTGCATGAAGACTTAACCCACAAGGTATGACTATCACAGATATGACAAAGAGCAACCAGATTTTCTAGACAAGAGAGAAAATCAGTGAGAGATAAGTCAAAAGTCAAACCTTATAACTTACTAGGGCCTAGTCACCCTCATCTGATACACTCCCCTTAAGATGCAGCACACAAATGTTTTACTTGTACCGTGAAGGACAAGGTAAATTTTTACTTACACATAGAGGGTAAGGCATATAGCAAAATCAGCACATAAGTAGTGAACATACAATTTAAAGTGCAGAATTCATAAGTTTTACTGCTTGATTCTTACGGTGCTGCAACCTAGAGAGAATGCCAGAGCTTTTAGATTCTAGGTTCAACTAGCATGTGGTCAATTTGGCCATCTTATCAAAGACTGATTCTGTTATCCAAAAATTCTAGAAACAAAAAGTCAGAGAAGGAAAGATGTACCTTTAGGGGAGTCGTGGATAGTGCACATTTTTCATCGCATGAGGAAATAAGCTATCCTACTTTTGCATATACAGGAAAACACTTGGCAAATTATAGTCATAAACTCTCAATTATATCTAAGCAAAGTAAATTAATACCCAAAGAATTGAGATATCAGGAGAAAATACATGCAATTATCTGATATGCCAAGAGAAAAAAAATATCCTACAAATTCTCCCCCAATTTTTTTTTCTTTATGATTATTAAAACATGCAATATGGAAATGACATCATATGCAATGAAAGATCAAACCTGATGATGCCAATACAGAAAAACAGTCGCTCGACCTACTTTTTCTATCTTCCCCAACAAGTACCTGCACAGTTCTCTCAAGAGAAATAGGGGGTAAAAACACAACTAGTTCCTAGATTGCATACAAAATATAGCAAGAAGATAAGCAATCAAACCTGATGCCGTAGGATTAGGAACCAAATCCTAGGCATGAACACCTGAACCTACTAGGTGCGTCTGTTCCCCCTCATAAGGTGACTGTCCTTCTTAACACAAGCCTGCCTTCCTGAGGGTGGTTACTGGCATGACATCATCCACACCATCATGCTCTGCATCTAGATAGGTGGCTCACTTTGATATTGATCTTCTTCCACCTTCTACGGCCTTCTAAACTGCTTGGATTTGTTCTTGAAGTTGCCACTGTGATTGGCTGGTACAAATCGCTGCTGAGGCCGCTGATGCTGAGATGCCTGATATCGTGGTGTATGAGACCAAGGTGCTTGATATCTAGGTGCTTGATGCCAAGGAACCGGATACCATTGAGTCTGAAACTGGACCGCAGGTCTAGTGCCATGATTGGCCTGTCGGGGCACTTCTTTCTTGGCCTTAGCTTTCTGAGCTTTCAGGAGGGAGCATTGAGGACGAACATGCCCACTTAGACTGCAGTGATGGCATATGGGAGATCTTCTGATGGAATGAGGCTTCTGAGTGCCTGGAACGTCATCATTGATCTTGTCCTTCCCTTTATCTACAGTAGTGGGAGGAGGCTCTGGGACTGCAGGTTTCACAAATACAGTCTTTGAAGTAGAGGGAGCATTAAAAGAGGGAGCTACATACTGAGACCGGTCTTGTCAGTAGGGCTCTTCTGGATCGACAGCATACGAGTCAACTTCTCATCAGTGACTTTTTCTAACTTGAGCTGCGTCTCTAGTAGCTTTTCCTCGAGCTCTTGTATTCTGAGCAGCAATGAACTCTTCTCAGTCTGCAAACTGTTCAGATCATAAAGATGCTGCTTACGACCTTCCCTCAGCTTCTCATACTTTATGTAGAGTGTCTTGTAAGCCTCCTTGATAATGGGCAGATTTTACAAGCTTAATGCCTTCATAAGTTGTTTCCAAGATTTGCCACGCTTCTCGAGCAAATTCACAGTTTGAATTTTTTGCAAATTCAGATGGTGAAAGTCCTTGACATAGAGCATGGAGGGCTTTATCATTGGAAAGTCGTGCATTTTTTTGAGGGACTAGTTCAAGCGTTGTATCCTCTGGTTTAGTCCAACCAGTTTCAACAATACACCAACAGTCAACAGATTTTAAAAAGAACCTCATGCGAGCTTTCCAATAGCCATAGTTCGAGCCATCAAAGGCAGGAACAGAATTAAGAGTTTGAGACATATCAAAGATTAGAAGTCAAAAATAACACTCAAGAAATAAATCTTCTCAGAGTGTACCAAGCTCTGATACCAATTGAAAAATAGAAATTGACTTCTTAAAATAAACAACAAGTGTGTGTGCGCACAATGTGTTAACAAAATAATGCGGAAAATAAATAACACAAGATTTTTGTTAACGAAGTGGAAACTCAAGATGAGAAAAACCACTCCGAGGCAGCCAAACCCAGGATATCCACTATTCGGAAGACAAGACTAGATACAAGATAGTAACACTCACATACCCCTGATGCAGTGGTCGCACCTTGCTCTCTAACGTGTAACCCAACACGAACGCCTCCCAACCAGGTCTCCTACCTGAAAGGGTCTTCAATGGAATCCTTTACCTTAAGGCCAACCCCTAAGATAGACTTCAGTTTAAGTGCAACAACAGCACACACAACAATGGCTCTAGAGAGACAAATCAGCTCAATAACCTCACAAAAGAACTCTCTAACCTCTAGTGGAATTCAATACTGAATTCTTGCAGTTCTCAAGCATAGGGGCCTCTATTTATAGGCTGAGGACTCAAATGAGCGTCTGGCTTGATAAAGCTGGGCGCCTTCCGGACGGACAACTGTGCGACCAAAATTCTGAGATTTTCGCTGAAAATCTTTCCAGTTTGAGAGCCACATCCGGACGGTAAGACACTGTCGCCCGGACAGTCACACGTTTACTGCAAGTAATTTCCTTACTAAGGCTTCGCGTGTCCGGACCATGGGGGATGGCCGTCCGGACAGTTGATCTTCTACACGCAATTTCCATATCTGTTGAACGCGCATCCGGACCATGGCAGACTGACGTCCGGACGGTTGAGTTTGAATTGCGAACTTGCCTTAAGGAGTAGCCCGTCCGGACGGGAATCCACGTCGTCCGGACGGTTGCAGCAATCTTCCCATATTTGCTTTTGGAAAGAAAATCTGAAGCTCGATCACTGAGAGTCGTCCGGACGGAAATTTATGTCGTCCAGACGGATGATGCTTTGGTCTGTCGGGCGTCCGGACGGTATGGCATGTCGTCCGAACGGCTGGAACTATGGACAGATGAGCTTCCGAACGGAATGACACGTCTTCCGGACAGTTGGCAGGGAACCAAAATCTCTGACTTGCAAACTGTGCAGAATCTTCTGAAATACTTTTGAAAAGTGGAATCCCTGTTGAAAAGCATCTTTACACATAAGTGATTTTGTCCAATCAGAATGTAGCCAATCACAAACTAACAGGTAGTTCAAAATAGGGTAGATGGGATGACCTCCGTGAGGTCTTCCTCCTTCCCTCCTCCCTTTTCCTTGTCCGCCGTCCCCTTTTTTCTCCCTGTTCTCTTTTGAATTTCTTGTTGTTTTTCCCTCCATACAGCCACTGCCGGCCTAACCATCATCTTCGCCATGCCTCTCACTGCCGCGCCCCTCCATCACTCTAGATCTATTCGAATCCGACCCGGATTTGGACAGATCTATTCTGGATTTGTCCAAATCTGGTCTAGATCTTTTATAGATATGGACTAGATTGGCCTTGATCTGGCCCACGTGCCACCTTCTTACTCCGTTGCTTCGCTCCACGGTTTCACCACCGCTTCGCTCCGCCTCATGCCACCGTGCGTGAGCCTCACAATCCACCACATCGCCTCTCCTCACTGTCGTTCCTAATGGTTTCTAGAGTTTTGTTTCTCTTTTGTTATTTACTTAATTGTATTTCCTGTTGTTGTTTTGGTTTGTGGGTTTTTGTCTCCCTGTCTCTTTGGTGTTTATTTGTTTTGTGAAGACTTTTTTGGCCCGAGGTTCGTACCTTCTCTTCAACAAATCTAGATCATTAATGACAATGCCTCTTCCTCGACAACTTCTTTCCGATGGCTGTTTTAGCTTCCAAGTAGGTCAGAATTTTTGCTTGCTTCATTTACCACTTTATGCTGCCTATTTCTTGGCTTTTTGCCTAAAAAACAGAGGACCAGGTAGTGAATGACCTATTGGGGTCATTTATGGACCCATTTCTTGCTTATTGTTCTTAATTTTGACATTGTATTTTTTTCGTTTGGGCATGACGTTGGGGAGCCCACCCCTTTAATTTTTGTTCCCAGGTAACCCTTTTCCCGTATTGAATAAAAAAGAAAAGTAGAAGTTTATGTATGTCTTTGATTATTGTGCGAAACTTTAGTTCTACCGAGTAACTTTGATATTCAATAAATTGGATGAATGTTAATGCATCTCCTTTTTCTAGACTAATTTAATATGCTTGTAATAAGGCCATTAATTAATGCCACTCTCGTCTTTTCGTTGGCTTGATTCAACATGTTGCATTAATAATGTACAACTTTGGTTCTTTAAGTCTACGGTTCATAGGATCTCTCTATTTCAATTGAATTGAATACTATCTATTTTATGGTTAGGGTTTAAAGTTAATGTATTTATTGGTGTACATGTTGTCACATTATTTAAATTTTTAAAAGACATGCCAACATTGACTTCATATACACTGTTAGATGCACAAACATTAAATCCCGACCTTTCATTAGAAATGGAAAGCATCCATTTCATTAAATGAAATAGATAATATCCATTTTATTAAATGAAATGGAGAGGATCGTATTCCCCCACTTGGCCCCCATTAAGCTGGAGAATTAGAATTTCTTTTTTACTTTTCTCCTTTTCACCCTTTTAGTTATGTGCTTTTTGTTTCTTGTCAGTCCTATTAATTTGGGCTCGTTGTAAAAGTATAATCAGAATTCAGAGTCACTTAACTCGATTTTTGTTTAATCCAAATTTTGAAAATATTTTTGCATGTTAGAACTAAATTGATTGTTTTGTTTTGTTTAATATCTGCAGAGAGCTATTTTGCATTTAAGAATTTATCATTGATGTTTTTTACATTGCTCCCTATTTTCTCTTGTGTCGTAGGGATTCTTCATGTCTATTGTCCCACTAGACAAAAAACTTGCCCCACATGCTTTGTCCATATTTTTAATGAATTCATAGAAATTGTTATTTTAATCAATGTGAGAAATGTTAAATCACCATTTGTCCTAAAAGCTTAAACCAATAGGAATAGGTAAATTTAATTACTTAATCAATACTTTAACACAACCCCTAGTGACTAACATTAAAGTATTGATTAAGTGATTAAATTTACCCATTCCTATCGGTTTAAGCTTTTAGGATGTTACGATCTTATGTTTGGGAACGTGTTTGGGGTCAATGAACGGGTAAGGCGGCTGGATCAATCTTCCTAAGTTTACCTATGGTGAAAATAGATTAGGGTTTTCGAGGAACCCTAACCTCCCAATCAACAATTAAGTTGAGAAATAATAATCTTAGCATATCTTTTATTCATGAGCACAATTCTTATATATAGAGTACATAGCATATTTCCCCATACTTGGACAACAAGTCCATATTATTAGCCAAGATCCTTCTATTAATTATTGCCTTATTTAGCAAAGGGAAACCATCCCTTTATTGGAAGATTACTTCCTTATTCCTCACGTTCTTCTTCCTTGCCAAATTCAGCCACTTACCTTGGAGAAGACTTCTTGAATCTTCCTAACTCTAGCTGGCACCCAATCAGCCCCTTGCATGCTCCTAGCTTGGCCTTCCTTCAACACGTCCATACCATTTGCCACTTCCTTGGTTGGTCCCTTGCAACCATAACATAGGACAAATGGTGATTTAACATAGTATCAAAATGTGAGGTCCAAAGATCGAATTATGTCTCCGTCAATTTACCTTTCATTCAATTAAATGTTTCATGTGTTTGCTCTCACCTATTAAAAGGGAGTTTGAACCTACACATGAGAGAGAACGTTAAAGTATTAATTAAGAGATTGGATTTACTTTTTCCTACCAGCTTAAACTTTTAGAACAAATGATGATTTACACAGAAAAGGAAAACATGGTAAATTAATGTGAGAGAGATTTTGGTACTATTCTCCACTTTTTTTTTTAGTTAAATGGGGAAAGAGGTTACAAGGGAAGGTCCTTACCACTTTGGATCCGAATGGGAGAGAGAATGGGGGAACCCTTGGGAATGCTACCAAAAACATGATTGGTAGTGGCCCACTTACCTAAAGCATGTGTCTTAAAGTTGGCACTACGAGACACCTTCAAAGCCTTCCAGCTTTGAAAAGGAAGAAAGAAGAACACTAATGTCTGAAACAAAATTACAAAAACACCAAGAAGAAAAAGAAGAAGGACTATTAATAGCTAAGGTCACCAACATGGAGTCTCCCTCTAGAGTAAAATCAACAAGACCCAAGGTAGCTACTAACCGGGTAGCAAGTAAAGCTGCAGTTGCTTCACCTAGTAGAACATCAGAGGAATATAGGTGCTGGGTTGCAGCCAAAATAATAGAGCCAGAAGAATCAGAAATGGTGGCAGCTGCAACAGAAAAGGAGCCCTTAATAGCAACATTAAAATTCCCTTTAAAAGAGCCAAGTAAAGGAGGAAACCAAAGGGAAGGAGAAGACCTATCCTTCCAAGCTAGAATGTGCTTATCCAAAGTGAACAAAATCTGATGCAAAACCTTAGAAGGAGAAGGAATCACAGCATCATGAATCAACCTATTTCTGGAAAACCGAACAAGATGCATGGTAATGGAACCAAATAATTGGAATCTTCTAGCATCATGAATAGGAATGGCCAATTTTTCCCACGGAAAAAGAATAGCCAACACCCAATCAGAAATGGGCTGGTTAGAAAAACCTGCATAACAATTTGGCCAAGGAAAGGAATACAAAAAGGACACTGCCAAGCTCCATCTATAAGAGAGACTACAAAACGCCCAATATTAGCCCGAGAAGGAAGCATATTCCAAGCTATCTTCCATAATAGATGCTTTAACCTTGCTTGAATCTTTAAATCCCAAAGCTTGTGCCAAACTTTAGCAGGAAAAGAAGAGACTCGACCCAAAGTAGAACAAGCAATAGTAAAGGCTAATTTAATTGAGAAGATACCTGAAGAAGCAGGATCCCAAAACCACTTATCAAAACTCCTTGAGAAAGGTAAATGAATGCTGAGAATGCACTCAACCGTGAATGGGTCAAAGAGATCTTGCAACAGCAACTTATTCCAAACTCTAGCACCAGGAATAATAAGATCTGCAACACAAAATTCAGGAAGATCAGGCAAGTTCACTTTAGGTCTAGGCTTGAAATCAGGCAACAAAGGAATCCAAGGAGAACTCCACACATCCACATGAGCACCATTAGAAATAGAAATACAAGCTCCTTTTTTGACAACCTCTCTATTATTAAGCAAACCCTTCCAAAGCCAAGAGGAAGTGGGGGAAGAAGAAGTCTCCAAAAAAGAACCATTATCCTTAAGATAATTGCTTTTGAGAACAGCAACCCAAGGAGCAAGATCATTAATAGTAAGTTTCCAGCCCAACCTTGCTAATAAAGAGTGATTGAGAAACTTCGAAGGACGAATCCCGAGACCACCCAAAGCTTTATGTTGGCAAATAGTATCCCAAGAGAGAAAAGCTAGAGAATGTTTCTTATCCTGGGGAAAACTCCACCAGAATTTCCTCATAATAGCAGTAATTTCAGAGCAAAAAGACTTAGGAATTAAGAAAAGAGACATCAAGTAAGTAGGGATTGCATTAGCCACAGATTTCAGCAAAGTAGTACGAGCAGCTTGAGATAAAAGCTTGGCTTTCCAACCAATAATCTTGGAACATATCCTATCTTTTATGTCCAAAAAAGCATCTTTCTTGTTATGAGACAAGAAAAGAGGAATAACAAGATATTTAGCCTTAATAGGAATAAGGAGGAGATTGAGTATCCCATTGACCTCTAAGATGGCATTAACACTACAATTTTTTAATGAAGAAAACAGCCGACTTAGACAATTTTTAATGCACTAACCAGACCATTTAGAGTAAGTAGAGAGACAGTTGAGAACATCATTACCATCTTGAAGCTTAGCCCGAGTAAGAATCATTAACATCATCTGCAAAAAGAAGATGAGAAATGGGAGGACTCAAGGGAGCCACCTTAATACCTTGAAGAGAACCCAAAGCCTTAACCCTCAAAATCAACCTGGAAAGAATTTCCGAGCATAAAATGAAAAGAAAAGGAGAGAGGGGATCTCCTTGTCTAATACCCCGAGTAGGCTTAAAGTTACCATACGGAGATCCATCCAAAAGAATAGAGAAGGAGGAAGTAGTAATGTTGGACCACAAAGGGTGCAAACCCAAGTGTAGGTTTTCGCAAGTAATAAATTCTCGGTAAGTATGAGGTCGATCCACATGGAATGGTAGATACTAAGTAAAATTCCTATTATTGTGCAAAAAAGTAAATTGAATGGATTTTTCCACTAAAAAGTGGAGCAATGGATAAATGATAAACTAACATAAAATTAACTAAACTAAATTAATAAAAAGAAAAATTAAAAGAAAACATTAAGACTTCAGGGATCCACCTAGCAATTTATTACATATTCTTGAGACATAATATAAAATAGATCAAACATGGGTTGATTGAGAATTTGATTTCATAAACATGACACAATAAATTAAGCATTCAATATATTTTCGAATCATATCAAATCAAACAAAGTAAGCATTTGATATAAGCAAAAATCATAATGAATCAAAATAAACTTGTTTCATTAAATTACTCTCAAATGAAAATCATCCCCAAATTTAATCATTAATCTATGAAGAACGAATAACATAGTCTCAAGAATACATAATAAAAATACTAGGCTTCACCCCTAGCCATAGCTAGAGATTTAGCCACTCAGGTTTAAGAATAACAAACAATAAAACCAGTTGAGAGCCTCCATAACTGCCCCCTTCTTTGTTCCTCCTCTTCTCCTCTCTTCTCCTTCTTCCTTCTTCGCTTCCCCCCCTTTTAGCACAAGCAAAGCATGATATATATAGACTAATTTGCTAGGTCTTTCGATGCCACACACATGCTTTCTTGATTCTTTCCTTATTTAAGAATTATTGCAAGTTTGGCTCTTCATGGAAAACAAATCACGTATCTCGACAATTAATGCAGCTCACGACTTTTCCATATCTCCATACATGTGTTGGTGAGTTATGTATGGAAAGAGCTGATTAGGTGCTGATCCCTTCATGGTAGGAAATATGTGTGAGTTAGGTCCCCATAAATCTGCCAGGTAAGGAAATAAAATCAATTGCCTTGTTATGGAAAGAGATGTTTTCTTATTTTTCATGTTTTGTTTTCTTCTACGTGGACCCCACGAATTTATTCTTTATTTCCTTGGTCCTCCACGCCTCTTTCTCCTTTTAGTCTTCTAAAAAATAACAATTCATTGCATTAATACCAATTTAAGCTCAACTTTAATAATTAAACAATATTCCCCAATTAAATATAAAATGCAAGAATTATGATAAAACGTAGTATGATAATGCTTATTTTAATAAAGAAAATATGTACTTTTAAGCTATTATCAAGTAATACATTGACCAATCCAATTAATCCAAGTGGGATGAAAACCCAAAAAAGCTAGGATTTTAAGAAGAAAGGCTCACTCCATAGAGTCAAAAGCCTTCTCCATATCCAATTTCAAAGCAATTAAACTTCCCCTACCTCTCTTATACTTCATAATATGAAAAAGATCATGAGCCATGATAGAATTGTCTTGAATGGATCTACCTTTGAGGAAGGTAGACTGCATGGAGGAAACAATTTTGTGCAACAGAGGCTTAAACTTATTGGATAAGATTTTAGAGATAATCTTGTAATTGAAATTGGTGAGACTAATTGGACGAAAATGGTTCACCTTAGAGGGATTCTACAACTTCGGAATAAGAGCAATATTGGTGTGATTGAACTCCTTTAGCATAAACCCACCCCGAAAAAAAGACTGAACCGAAGCCACAACACTAGATTTAACAATCTGCTAATAAGTTTTGTAAAACAAGCCAATCATTCCATCAGGACTAGGACTTTTACTAAGGCCAAGATCAGATATGGCAAGGAAAATTTCAGCTTCTTCAAGATAGAACACAAGACTACATTATCATCAGCAGTAATAACAGGACTCACCAAATCAAAAAGGGAATCATCTAAAATAGGATTTGAAGAAGAAAATAAGGTACTAAAATGATCCACCAAAAAAGAACCAATATTTTCTCTATTTAAAAGATTAGAACCATCAGTAGCTCTAAGACAAGAAATAGAGTTATACCTCCTACGACATGCAACAGTAGCATGGAAGAACTTGGTGTTAAGATCAGAGCAAGAGAGCCAAATTTCTCTAGATTTTTGCTTCCATAACACTTCCTCTCTCAAAAGTTGCTCCTGTAAGGCCCCTTGAAGAAGAGTCTCGCGAGCAGCATTCACAACAAAATGAGGAGCAGATTGAATAAACACAATATCAACCATTGGGGATTTAATACAGGTCTGAATATGCCCAAAGTGATGCTTATTCTAGAACTTCAAAGCAGATTTAGTGTTCTTCCACTTCTTGCTTAAAGAAAAAGCTGGAGAACCCACAACACAATCATGCCAAGCATCAGTCACAATCGAAAAACTGGACAAATCCTTAGTCCAGAAGGCTTCAAAACGAAAAGGCTTAGGCAAATCCATATAAGTACCAGCAGACGACAGCAAAATAGGGCAATGATCAGAGTGAGAAGCAGGAAAATGATTAAGCAGAGAATTTGGAAAAATCTGAATCCAATCCTGATTAGCCAACCCGCGATCCAAACATTCTCGAATATTATCCCTGCCGGATCTATGGTTACTTCAAGTGTAACAGTTTCCAACAAAACTGAGATCAACCAACGCATTGGAATGAACAAAATCTAAGAACTCTAATTGAGAAGGAGAACCAAAAGAACGACCACCACTCTTCTCAGAAAAAGAGAGAACAAAATTAAAACCTCCCATGAGGAGCCACGTACCACCAAAAGAGTTACCCAACTTAGACATCCGAGTCCAAAAATCAGATCTTTCTGAAATCAAATGAGGAGCATATACAAAAGAAAACAACCAAAAAGTAGACAAAGGTTCCGAGAAAACCAGGCAGGAAATCGAATGACTATCGAGCTTGACCAATTCCAAATCCACTCCATCTTAGTCAGAAAAATTCCACATCTAGAACCAACTGGAGGAACTTCCAACATATCAACAAAACCCAAACCATGCAACGAAAACCGAAAACGAGAAGAAGGCACCTTAGTCTCAGACAGAAAAAGCAAATTCGGGCAATGAAAACGAATAATAGCCCGAAGAACACGAATTGTCGGGGCCAAAGCTAACCCACGGCAATTCCAAGCTAAAATTTTCATGGCGACAGAGGGGGTGGGATATCACCCACCATCCTTGAAATAGGAACCGCGACATCATAAGCAATCTTGAAAGAAATGCCATTCTGAACTTCACCCTCCACTGAAACAGCCAGACATTAACCTTGTTCAAGCACAGTCAACTCAGATTTGGATTTATTAAGGAGAGGTATGTCAGAAGAATAGAAAAGGCAGGAAGGATCTTTTGGTTTATGATAAGGGTGGAACCGTTTTTTTGAAAGAGGAACAAGGGAGTATTTAGTAGGGGAAACTAGGGAAGAAGCCGGTTTGGTTACATTGAGACTATAGGGAGGGGTTGGCCGAAAAAAAAAAAGAAAAAAAATAAGAAGAGGAAACAGGAGGCCACGTGTTTTTGGGGAAAGTGGGTGAAAGGATAGGAGAATGAGAGCTGGCAGGAAACTCAAGCAGATTAGTGACTAGAGCAGGTTTGGAGGTGGAAACAGCAAGTGGGCCAGCGACTTTGGAGACAAAATGAGACTTTTCATTAAATGTAGCGTGAGAAGAAGATTTTCCTATCAAGATTGTGTGGGGAGACTCGACAGTTGAGGAAGGGCTAGGTACAACAGGTGACGATAAGGAAGGTAAGGCTTTAGACCGCAAGATAGGATCAGTATCTTGAATACTGCTCTTCAAACCAAAAGTGGTAAATGAAGAAGTAGAGCTAGGGGAAGGATTAGAAGCCGAAGAAGCTAACCTGGCCGGAGGAGGTCTGGACGAAATCAAAACATCGACACGGTTAACTAAGAGGAGTAGCTTTTAAGAAAGGACCATAGAAACCGGAATCAGGAGGTCTGGGTTCAACAGGACAAGAAAAGGAGAGATGCCCTAGTTTGCCACATGCAAAACAAAAATTGGAAAGCCTCTCGTATTTGTACTGAATCCAAGTTGGTTCCTTAGAGCACTAGCAGTAGTCTCCCAACCATTTTCCCTATATTAAGGGAACAAAACTATTTTTTACTTTCCCATAAAAAACACCCCATAATAGATTCCCTTAATTTTTCCTATATCAATTAAATATTATTTTTTATTCTTTTTTCTCTTTCCTATTTTTATTTTTATTTTGTTTTTGTCTTGATTCCAGAAGCATCGTCGCCTTGGGTCTTCACCTCAGCCCAATCCTCACCTCATCACGTCTCCATCTCCGATAGCGACCTCATTGCCAAGCTCGTCCCCAAGGCTCCACAATGAGCAAGACCTTGACCAAGATTGCCTTCCATACGGCAAAGGATGATTTGCCTAAATGGCCTGCGGAGCCGATGATTTGCTTAATTACCAAATATGACAAAGGATCCTCTCCATTTCTCTCTCTCTACGACACACACATACACACTCCCTATCTCTCTTTGGTTCTGTAAAATCAAATGGCTATGAGTCGGTGATGATGATTTCAGCATGCAAAATCAGGCACTAGGAGACGACACCGTTTCTTGGCGGGGCGATTCCGAGCGTCCTGTGTGAAAAATGATTGTTGGGAGGTGGGTATGGGTCGGCAATGAGAGATTTGGTGGGGGAGGAGGTAGCGGGGGTGGATATGGTGGCGGTGGTGGGTATGGAGGAGGTGGGTATGGGTTGGTGGCGGCGGCGGGAGGAGTCGCACGAGTATCGGGAGGAGAGAGAATTGACAGAGAAAAGCATGAATGAGGAGTGAGAACATCCGTTGCAGTGATTATGTGAATAAAATATTCGATTGGGTAGCAACAGTGCTACCCAATGTATTGGGTAGCACTGTTGTTACCCAACCGAATTATCTAAATTGGGTAGCACTGTTGCTACTCAACCGAATTATCTAAATATAGGGTGACTATTGTGGAATTTTTTTGAAAGTTTTTGTGAAATTTTTCCTATATTTAGGGAAGGGAACCAATATAAGGAGACTGCTACAAGTGTTCAGGAGGACAACGATGTGTAAAACCAAGAACAAGAGGATCCATAAGTTTAATATGAACTCTCAATCTTATTTAGAAAACTCTTCTGACAGAGTTGACCAAAATCCGCATTATCAATCTCCAACAAATCACCCAAACAACTACCAATACTATGAACATTTTTCTCAGACATCATATCGAGTGGGAGTCCACGAACTTGCACCCAAAAAGCACTAGTAGAGAAATCAATATCTGAGTAGGTGGAGGCATTATCCCAATACTTAAAAAACAAGAGGGTACCATTAATATTCCAAGGGGAATAATCTAGCACCCTTGAGAGGTCTTTCATATCTTCAAAAGTAAAAACCATCTTATTATTCTCTTTATCTTCAGAAGATAAAAACTTGAGAAAAGACCATGCTAACAAAATATTCTTCTTAATAGCTACCTTAGAAAACGGTTTAAGAGAAACCAACTTACCAACAAGTTTGGGGGAAGGGGAGGAAGGAGAATCAAGAGACGAATATTCCAAAACATGAGATTTATCATACCAACTCAAAGAGCTAGTTTGATGAATCAGGTTCTCTATCTCTTGATTTAGATGCTCCATAAGAAAAAGAAAGGCAACAAACTCTATAGAGAGAGTGGAAAAGCTCTACTCAAAGAGAGAAGAGAGAGGGAACGTTTCTTCTTTTATTGGAGCAGCACTATTCTCCACTTAAAAGAACATGGTGTAGCTCATCCATTCACAAAGACTTTCACTTCCACTTGGACAATTGTTCATTCAGGATATCTGATTTTGCACCTTTTTTTTTAAATTTATTTTTCTTCTAATGAGATTGCGCACTTTTGGTTTCTCAATTTCAAAGGCAATATCCATGGAATATTAGTACTACAATCTTATATGGTGGCACCTTTTTTTTATTTTTTTATTTTTACACTGAACGAATCAACAAATAAAATTGTAAAATTATAATTGTAATTCAATTTACTCTAGAAGTCTTCTCTGCTATAGTTTTTCTCTCTAAGGCGGCGTGAAACCGTAGAGGAGAAAGCAGACATCTTCTAGTCCCTTTGGATTGAGAAGGAAATTTTCGTTTCGCTGTTTGTGTCCCCTTCACCGGAATTACAGTTTTTTGGTTGTGACAATGGCGGATGATCTATCTACGTTATGGAGAAATTTTTCGCTTTCGGAGGAGGAAAGTTTGGAGGTGGAGGCGACTGTTCTGGTGATGAATGTTTTTGCTATGCGTGGAAGATCTTGTCTGGTCGGAAAGTCGATTGTAGACCAGATCATCGGCAAAGATGCCATTAAGTCCACTCTGATTAGGGGATGGAAACCAACGGGGACGGCCACTTTCAAAATCTTGGGCGAAAATCTATTCCTAGTGGAATTCAAACATGTGTGGGATAAGGCACGAGTGTTAGAGGGCCGGCCATGGGTCTTCAAAGGAAACCTGTTTTCTGTAGAGGACTTCAACGGCTCCACACCACCCTCACAAATGGAGTTTATGAAGGCTTCGTTTTGGGTCTGTACGTTCGACCTGCCATTGGTGTGTATGAGTGAGGCAATGGGGATCCAAATCGGATCCTCAGTGGGACAGGTGGAGGACGTTGAAACTGAAGAAGATGGGGTCGTCTGGGGAGAGTACCTCCGAGTCAAAATACGTCTTGATCTTTCAAAGCCGCTGGCAAGGGGTCGAGTCTTAAACCTCAATGGTTCTACTACTTGGATTTCCTTTCAATACGAAAGACTTCCAAAATTTTGCTTTCAGTGTGGTGTGATCCGACATGGGGCTGCTGGGTGCTTGAGCAGGAGAGGGAATCCGAACCAGGGAGAACCAAAAAAGGTGCAATTTGGGACTTGGTTAAGAGCCTCCCCAATCTATAAACGACCCGGTAATGGAAGAGACAGAAATGCCATGGATACTGAGTACGGGGCTCCCGGACATGCACACTTGGAGGAAACAGGCAGTCAAACAGGGGAAGGTAGCAGACCGTGTGATAACCGACAAGAGGATTTGGGCCTCTCCGGGACCAAAGCTGGCTCCTCTCACACTGCGGACAGGACTGGAGGAGGACGGTGGGGTGCAGACAACACGGAGGTCCGAGGCAGGGGAAGGTACACTGAGAAGGAAAGTGCGACAGCAAAGGCGGTGAGCCCGAGCGAGAATCAAGGGGAGGTATTAATGAAGGAACCGTTACAAACGAGCTATGGCGAAAAAACAGAAAAGGAAACTTCAAAGCTGGGAGGATTTTCTGGCGGCAACAACGGGGTATTTATGGGACAGCTGCTGGATTTCTGCAAGTCAATATGCTGAGTTGGATATTAGAGGCACTGATAAAGAAAGGGGAAAAAAGAAGGGGGGGCCCAACTAGGAGTGACAGACAAGGAGGCCCAGGCGCTACACCAAATACGGGCTGGGTTAATATACCCATTAGCCAGGTGGACAGCGGGGCAGGCTTGGATTATATGGCTACAACCCATACTAGCCCGACTGCTGTTCTTAGCTCAGAAACACAGGGAGGCAGCCCACTAGGAACTTGTTCCAAATGGAAACGGCAGTCTCGCTCAGCGAGGGAGCCACTGGCCATGGCAATAGAGACTCAAGGTGGCAAAGGAAAAAGAAGCCAAATGAATAGAGCTGGTGATACAGAGGCAGGGGGTGGCTCGGGGGAGAAAGGAAGATGGACAACATAGACAAAAGAAGCTAAGGTAATCCAAAGGGCGGAGGCTGATAATCAGCCCCACCAATCCTCATGAGTGTCTTAAGCTGGAATTGCCAGGGGCCTTGAGAACCCTCAGATAGTTCGAGACCTTTCCCGGTTGGTAAAGGAGAAGTGACCCAATATGGTTTTCTTAATGGAAACCAAGTTACAGACTGGTAGATTTGATAGAATAAAATCCCAACTGGGATATGAGTGCATGCTTGTAGTTGACAGCAAAGGCAAGAGTGGGGGGCTGGCTTTGTTATGGAAAGATGATTTCAATGTTACAATTCAAAACTATAGTAGAAGGCATATAAATGTGCTGGTTTATTCTGTAGAATATGATAAAAATTGGAAATTCACGGGATTCTATGGACACCCGGACGTTAGCAAGCATAAGGAGATCTGGGCTTTATTAAACCACCTTGAATCTTTCTCCCCAAAAGCATGGTTATTGTTAGGGATAAAATCAACCCTAGAGACACGTGGATTCGAAGACATCTCGGAGTTATCTCTCGGACAGTTGGTGGATTCAAAGACATCTCGGAGTTATGTCTCGGACATTTGTTCCGCCCAGCAAAGAAAGATTGTCTTAGTATAAAGAAGTCTCGGACATATAAAGACGTCTCGGACATATAAAGACATTTCGCAGGTATAACGACGTCTCGGTCTTCACATTCCAGGCAACGGTATATCCTGGGATCTCCTGGTCTAGATGGAGCAAACATATCTCGGGTATTTGTGTCTCGGAGTAATAACGCTTCGGAGTAATAGCGCCTCGGGGTAATAACGCCTCGGTGTAATATCGATTCAGCGCGACAACATCTTGACCTTATACATACCTGTTATGGTGCGGCGATACCCCGAGATCTCCAAGTCGGAGCGAACATATCTCGGGTATCATCACCTCGGAGGTTGGTTGCAGTGTGCCGCAGTTGTCTTAGAATGCAATGAGGATAGAATCCCAGAAGATCAGGGATAAACCACAATTCCATAATTAATGGGATTAGATAGTTATTGATACGGGATAAGATAATTATTGATACGAAATCCAGTTTAAAGAGGTACAAACGCAATCAACTTCGGACTCTACAATCCCAGTCGAATTCCCTGAAGATATGGTTAAAGTTCTACTAAGCTAGGACTCCAACTCCTAATCCAACTAGGTGTCAAGAATTCTAGTAAGATTGCAAATCTGGTAAGACTGCAAGTCCAGCCTATAAATACGATAGCCGCACCAGGTATGGAAGACACGAATTCTCTAAGCTCTTGAGATTAAGATTAAGAATACTCTGCAGAAAATTGATTTAAACTGACTTAGGCATCGGAGTGGGCGTAGTCGGCACCCCCGACGAGTTGTTTGTTCTTTTTGCAGGATTGAGGTAGTAGATCAGAACCCAGCAGCGAATCACCAGGCGACACGTCACCATACCGGAAACTGTACCAACAGTTTGGCGCCGTCTGTGGGAACAATAAGTTGTTCTTACGAAAAACAAATCCGCGATGGTGACTACAAGACGTTCCAAGTCAATCCAAAACGATGCACCACCGACCAGCCGAGACGATGCTCGTGGAGAAGCAGAATCTGCTGGACCGGAGGCCAGAATAAACCAACTGAGTCAACAGTTGGCCCAGGCGCAGAAGAATGTGGAGGATTTGCTGGCTCAAAATGCTCTGCTCCAAGTTGCTCAGACGCCTCCGCCATTCAATCATGATGCAGTAGAAGGGACAAACCTTGGTGGCAACCCAGAAGGGTCAGGAGAGAAAGCAGGGCCGCGGAACGAAGATCATGGAGAGCCCATCAACCTGGTTCCACCGACGGAAGCAGAAAGGAGGTTGCAGAAGATGGTCCAGGACCTGGGCGCCAAATATGACGTGCTGTCAAAGACGATTGATCAGAAGCGTGGTGGGAAGGAGTCTCTCGTAGACAACCTCTTTCAGCACAAGGAGTCGATATTCACCGAAGAAGTATCCAACTTCGATCTACCTGTAAGATTCAAGGTACCTGATATCCCTGTTTTTTCAGGCAATGAAGATCCGGTGGAGCACTTGGACAATTTCCAATCCCATGTCTCCTTGCACAAGACACCAGATGCTGTGGCATGCCGAGCTTTTCCTCTCACCTTGTCAGGAAAGGCCCGAGACTGGCTCAGGAATCTCACACCAAGGTCGATTGATTGTTTCGACACCCTTGGAAGGAAATTCCTGGCCCAGTTCGTATCCGGGAGAGCTAGAAGAAAACCCCGAGGATACCTACTCTTTGTGCAGCAAGGGCCAAACGAGTCTCTAAAAGACTATCTATGGAGATTCAACCAGGAGAAGCTGGACACAGAGAGTGCGCCAGATGATTTCATCTATGGAGCAATCTTCCAAGGCTTGAAGAAGGATGGGCCTCTGATGGCAGAACTGGTGTTGAAACCATCGAAAGATCTTCATACCTTTATGGTAAAAATGGACAGGTACATCAATCAGGAAGAAACGCTCCGAGCCCTTCTCGATAACTCCCAGCAACAACAGCAGCCATCCACCGAGAAGCCTAAGAAGAAGAAGAATTCTGAGCCTGTATAGGACACCGGTCCCGGAGAATACAAGAAGGTGAAAAAGAATTTTGGAGATTACAAGTGGACACCATTGAACGCCTCCCTCACTGAGGTGCTCATGGAACTCAAAAAAGATCCGAATTACCAGAGACCGAGACCCATTCCAGGAGATCCGCCCTCGCGTTTGGCTCACAAATACTGTGCCTTTCATGATTCATTCGGTCATCTGACCGAGCAGTGTGTATCATTGAGGCAGTTGATTGAGAAGTTCATCGAGAATGGGAAACTAGTCCGATTTCTTGCCAGTGAGAGGAATCATCAGGAGCGAGACCATTATCCTCGGCCTCGGAGGGAAGAGGATCGGAATGAAAGGAGGAATTATCAACCGAGACAAGAAGATAGAAGAGGAAGAAGCCGAGAGCCAACACTTCGACCTCGGAGGGATGAAGGAAGGGAGAGAAGTAGGAGCAGACCTCGGGTGGCGCAGCAAGGTAATCTCCCAATCATCCACACTATCTCGGGTGGATTTGGAGGAGGAGGCGAGTCCAACTCGGCTCGGAAGGCGTATGCCAAGCAGCTGGACGATTTTGAAGTATACTCAGTCCAGAAACCCCCAAAGTCTCGGAAATATAACCCTCTGGTTATAGAGTTTTCTGATGATGATTATGCTAGGGTCTCGCTTCCGCACACAGACGCCTTTGTGGTCACCTTGACCATAGCAAATTATCAGACTCGGCGGATCCTCGTTGACACAGGGAGCTCGGCTGATATTCTGTTTAAATCAGCTTTCGATTGCACGGGCGTCCCACGAGAAAAGCTGGTCCCGGTCTTATGCCAGTTACAGGGTTTTGCTGGAGAAAAGGTGTTGCCTCTCGGTTCTATTGATCTTCCTGTGACAGCAGGGACCTATCCGAGGCAGAAAGTCATAATGGTGAAGTTCCTGATTGTTGACAAAGTCTCGGCCTATAATGCTATTATCGGACGGACAGCTCTCAACGACTTCAAAGCTGTGACTTCAACACCGCATCTCAGCATGAAGTTCCCGACCGAAGAAGGAGTTGGAGAGGTGAAGGGAGACCAGAGGGAAGCCAGGCGATGCTATAATCTGTCCTTAAAAGACAACCCAAGGCAGCACAGTAGGGGGGAGAAAACAAGGGAAGATGGGAAATAGCAATCACCGTTGGGGGAGCCTATGGAAGCCTTGGAGGAGTTCGAAATAGGTGACTCAGAAAAGAAAGTTTGTATAGGTTCACAACTCCCTCAACCTATGAAGGAAGATCTGGTGGCATTCTTGAGGCGCAACAAAGATGTATTTGCCTGGAGCCATGAAGATATGCCGGGGATTGATCCCTCGGTTATTGTCCATAAGTTAAATGTGGAACCAAATTATCGCCCTGTGAAGTAGAGAAGGAGAGCTTTTGCTGCCGAACGAAATGCGGCTGTAGCGGAGGAAGTACAGAAGTTGCTGAAAGCTGGATTCATCCGAGAGGTAGATTATCCCGAATGGCTGGCCAATGTGGTGCTGGTGAAGAAGTCTAACGACAAGTGGAGGATGTGCGTAGATTTCACCGACTTGAATAAAGCATGTCCGAAGGATAGCTTTCCTCTGCCTCGAATAGATTTATTGGTTGATTCAACGGCCGGACACGAGCTCTTAAGCTTCATGGATGCCTTCTCGGGATACAATCAGATCTACATGGAGGAAGCAGACCAAGAAAAAACTGCTTTCATCACAGACCGAGGACTTTACTGCTATAAGATGATGCCCTTCGGACTGAAGAATGCGGGAGCCATGTATCAGCGACTTGTGAACCGGATGTTTCAAAGTCAAATTGGCCGAAACGTTGAAGTATATGTAGATGACCTGCTGGTTAAAAGCGTTCGGGCAAACAAACACATAGAAGACCTCCGAGAAACTTTTCGGACTCTAAGAAAATACAACATGAAGCTCAACCCTGCGAAGTGTGCTTTCAGAGTTTCTTCAGGCAAGTTTCTAGGGTTTATGGTGTCGCAGAGGGGCATTGAAGCTAATCCAGAGAAGGTCAGAGCTGTCCTCGAGATGGAGGCCCCGAGAACAACGAAACAACTCCAACGACTGACAGGAAGAAACGCAGCCCTGAACCGTTTCATATCACGGTCGACAGATAAGTGCCTTCCCTTCTTTAAAATTCTACGAAAAGCATTTATGTGGAGTGAGGAGTGTGAGGAGGCTTTCAGGAAGTTGAAGGAATATCTAGCCAACCCACCACTGTTGAGCCACCCAACCGAAGGGGAGATTCTTTATCTCTATCTGGCAGTCTCTCCCTCAGCAGTAAGCTCGGTGCTAGTCCGAGAAGATTCAGGGGTTCAGAAACCGGTTTACTTTACAAGTAAAGCACTGCATGGCGTGGAAGGGAGGTATCCTCGGATCGAGAAGTTGGCGTTCGCTTTGATTATTTCAGCCAGAAGATTGAGGCCATATTTTCAGGCTCACGCTATCAGAGTTCTAACCAAGTATCCGATGAAGAAGGTGTTGCAAAAACCTGACCTCTCGGGAAGATTAGTCAACTGGGCGGTGGAACTCGGACAATTTGATATCGAGTTTCATCCTCGGACGGCTATCAAAGGAAAGGTTCTAGCAGATTTCCTGGTAGAATTCTGCAACATTCCTGAAGCAGAAGAACTTCCTAAGGAGTCAACCTGGGTTGTGTTTGTAGATGGCTCTTCCACACAGGGCAGAAGCGGAGTAGGAGTCCTCCTCAGGAATCCCGAAGGACAAGAGTTCGGTTTTGCTGTAAAACTGGACTTTGTTACAACGAACAATGAAGCTGAGTACGAAGCGGTGATAGCGGGTTTGGCATTATCCCGAGAAATGGGGGCAACTAATGTCGAAATCCGGAGTGACTCTCAGGTGGTCGTAGGCCAAGTCCAAGGGCAATTCGAAGCACAAGAAGATAGAATGGCCAGGTATTTGGAAGAGGTACAGCGATTCCAATCCTATTTCGAAAGGTTCGTCATCACAAAGATACCTCTGGAGGAAAACATCTGAGCCGATGGGTTCTCAAAGATTGCATCAGGAACGGAAGAAGAGATTGAAGCATCAAGAAGGCAAATTATTGTTCTGACCGAGCCTTCGATAGCCCCGAGGACCAAGGTTATGGAAGTAGATTCAGCACAAGATGAGCCAGAATGGGCAAGGGACATCATCTAGTTCCTCAGAAATGGGTTGCTGCCCGAAGATAAGGTCGCGGCTCGGAGGGTGAAGATACAAGCAGCACGGTTCTGCCTTCTCGGGTAGATACTGTACAAAAGAGGATATTCCGAACCCCTGCTCAAATGCCTCTCCAAGGCAGAGTCGAATTATGTTCTCAGGGAAATTCATGAAGGTGTGTGCAGAGACCACTCATGAGGAAGGATGCTGGCACAAAAAACCATCCGAGCAGGCTACTATTGGCCTACGATCAAGAGAGATTCAGCTCTTCTCGTCAGAACCTGTGACAAGTGCCAGAGGTTCGCAAGAATCATGAAAGCAAGTCCCGAGAAGCTCACCCCCCTCACTTCTCCATGGCCATTTGCGAAATGGGGGGTGGATATAGTCGGTCCAATGCCGGTAGGGAAAGGTGGACGGAAGTTCTTGGTTGTAGCTGTAGATTATTTTACTAAATGGGCGGAAGCAGAAGCATTAGCAGCTATAACTACAGCGAATGTTATAACCTTCCTCTGGAAGTCGGTGGTGTGCCGGTTTGGGATTCCTCATGCTTTCGTCACAGATAATGGGAAGCAGTTTGACTGTGAACCATTTCGGAAGTGGTGTTCGGAGCTCCGTATCCGAAACCATTATGCTTCGGTGCTATACCCAAAGGCGAACGGTCAGGTAGAGGCAACGAACAAGACCCTGGTAAAGACTCTGAAGAAAAAGCTTGATAAGATGAAAGGAGCATGGGTTGAATATGTTCCAGAGGTGCTGTGGTCGTACCGAACCACCAGAAGAACTCCAACGGGCGAGACACCATTCTCACTTACGTATGGAACCGAGGCGGTGATACTTGTGGAAGTAGGATCTCCAAGCTTCCGTGTAGCTCACTATAATCCAGGACTCAACGACGAAAATGTTAAGGTACACCTGGATCTTTTGCAGGAGAAAAGAGACGACGCTCATGTCACATGGGCGGCATATCAGAATCGAACGGCTCGGTACTTTAACAAACAGGTGGTGCCCAGAAAGTTCCAGCTCGGAGATTGGGTACTCAGGAAGGTGAGCTTAATGACGAAAGATCCAGCAGAAGGCAAAATGGGACCCGGATGGGAAGGTCCCTATAAGGTAATAGGATGTCATCAGAAGGGAGCTTATCGCTTAATGACCGAGACAGGGAAGATACTCCCGAGATCATGGAACGTCGAGCACCTGAAGAAATATTTTATGTAATTTATTGCTTTTTCCAGCTTTTTTCAAACAATTTCATATTCAATAAAGAATTTCTACTTCCAGTATATATTGACAATTGCAGAAATACGAGAATCAATCTGAATTATACTCAGAAAAGAACTCACTCGCATCCTTTCCTCAAACAACCCGAGATGGTCATGGAAAGGTTGCGATAGAAAGAAATCCCTCGATTAGGAGTTAAAGGAAAAGCCTCTTGGTTAGTCCAACACCGAGAGCAGGAAAAGTCTCTCGGTTAGTCCAACACCGAGAGCAGGAAAAGTCTCTCGGTTAGTCCAACACCGAGAGCAGGAAAAGCCTCTCGGTTAGTCCAACACCGAGAGCAGGAAAAGCCTCTCGGTTAGTCCAACACCGAGAGCAGGAAAAGCCTCTCGGTTAGTCCAACACCGAGAGCAGGAAAAGCCTCTCGGTTAGTCCAACACCGAGAGTAGGAAAAGTCTCTCGGTTAGTCCAACACCGAGAGCAGGAAAAGCCTCTCGGTTATTCCAACACTGAAAGCAGGAAAAGTATCTCGGTTAGTCCAACACCGAGAGCAGGAAAAGCCTCTCGGTTAGTCCAACACCGAGAGCAGGAAAAGTCTCTCGGTTAGTCCAACACCGAGAGCAGGAAAAGCCTCTCGGTTAGTCCAACACCAAGAGCAGGAAAAGTCTCTCGGTTAATCCAACACCGAGAGCAGGAAAAGCCTCTCGGTTAGTCCAACACCGAGAGCAGGAAAAGCCTCTCGGTTAGTCCAACACCGAGAGCAGGAAAAGCCTCTCGGTTAGTCCATTACCAAGAGCAGGAAAAGTCTCTCGGTTAGTCCAACACCGAGAGCAGGAAAAGCCTCTCGGTTAGTCCAACACCGAGAGCAGGAAAAGCCTCTTGGTTAGTCCAACACCAAGAGCAGGAAAAGTCTCTCGGTTAGTCCAACACCGAGAGCAGGAAAAGCCTCTCTCTTAGTCCAAAGCCGAGAGCAGGAAAAGGAAAAGAGCATTCAAGATAGTCTATTCCTCAGATGACTTGGAAAGAATATCAAAGTAAAAGGCTCCTCCAAATGCTATGATCAGAAAAGAGAGATTTAAAAGGTAAAAGTTTCATTCCAAAGATTTCATTTCATATTTGAGGTTCATTACAGGTTGATAAAAAGAAAGAAAAAGAAAAATTCAGGCATTAGCCCGAGAAGCTTTTAGCTTGCGACACCATCAAGGGGATCTTCTCGAGGATCTGGCGCGTCATCGCTGCAACTCGGGACATTGGGCAAGAAGTCCTTACCGAATTCTTCCATCTCTAAGATGGCTTCTTCAGGAAAACCCACAAGCATCGGCCCAACCGTCTCGGGGTCGAATTTATATTGGGGATTTGTTACCTAGGTTCGAAAATTTTCGAAACCCCAATGGCAACCCCGAGCCCAACTCTGATCCCGAACGTAGGGTGCATAGCTCAACTGCTTCAGATAACGCTTGAGCTTTGCCCGATCTGTGTCATATCTAGCCCTGAGCCTAATTAAGAGACTCTCCGAGTGATCCTGCGCCTTAACAGCTTTATTTCTCTCGGCCTCAAGTCTTTCAACCTCATCTTTCAGTTTGTCCTTTTCAGCTTCGACATTCATAGCATTTTTACACACTTCGGAGCATTCGTTTTGCACGGCTGACAAGCGAAGGGACAACTGATCTGCACGATCCAGCTCGGTAGAAAGACTTGCAACAGAACGTATGTACCGTTCATTGGCCTCTAGAATTTCTTTCTTCAAACGAGCATTGGCAGAACGCATCTCGGATATAGTCGAGTCCCGAGACGCGAGTTCTTCGTCCTTAGATTGAAGAAGGGCCTTCAGTGCCGCAACTTCATTCTCCAAGCCCGAGATGCGAGCTTGCACTTCGGGAGCAGGAGCAGGTGGGGGCGTCGGACGATTTTCATACTTCTGCCAAAGGGCGGTCATCTTCACAAGAAGCTAAAGAGAAAAGTAAGCAAAGTCAGAATCAAGATACGGATAGAATGAAAAAGCCTGGTTTTAGAAACTTACCTGATAATGAGAAATAAGAATGCCTTGAGCAATCTTCTGGGGAGAAGACACCCCTGCATTTCCCAGATACCCCTCGGGAATCAGGTTCTTTATAGCTTACATTGGATGACCCAGAAGGCCACTGCCCAAGACCTCGAAACCAGCTGAGACCCTAGAAGAGGAGCTAGGACCCACAGGAGGAACATCCCCTGCACTCGGAGCCGCTTCGGACGCATCAGATCTTAATCTAGAAGGGCTGGCCTTAACACGAGACCCACTCCTAGTGGAAGACTCGGGAAGCACACTCGCTTCAGGAATGACGTTCTCGGAGTCGATCCGAGACTCCTCAGGCACTCTGAGATTGGGAGCCACTTCGGGTTGGCTTACACCCTGAACTTCAAAAGCAGAGCCCGGCATCTCCTGATCAACCACTTCCCGAGAAGTTCTAGGTTCTTCAATATTTTCAACCTCAGGTACTCCGCTGCGAGTTTCAAGTTGTACAGCTGCAGAACATGGAGCTTGAGGGGTGCTATGCCCCATCTCACGATTTTCCTCGGGAGGTGGGGGAGTCTCTGGACGTTCCGAAGAAGGAGTTTGGGGAGTAGCTTCGACTTCAAACTCCTCAACAAGAGGCTCAGCTGGGGGGGGGGTGCTAGCTTCCTCATCCCTCTCTTCAAAAGATTCATCACACGTAGCAACAGGCTCCTGACGCACTTCCTCGGCATCAGAAGGTCTTATAAACGCCTTGCCCCATATCTGCTCGGCCTCCAAGAGCTTCGCAGCAATTCGGTCCTGGGCTGTGAACTTCCGCTTCCGGGCCGGATGTTTCACTCTGCGCGTGACTTGTATGTCTCGGGCCTCAGGAACAGTCTCATCTCCTTCTCCAAATCTCTCGGGTTCCGAGGGATCCGCTGTCGAAGCTCCGAGAGGAGGTTCCGCAAAAGAAGTTTCTGCACCCTGTTCACCCTGATACGAGGCCTCAGAGCCAGACTCATCCCTTAAAACAAAGGAAGGAGCAACACTAGCTTCTGGTGAAGGAGAAACTTCTGGAATGAAACCCCGAAAACTTGCAGATCCCTCTTCAACGTTCATTCCAGATGACGGAATCGAGGGGGGAGTTCTCCTGGCACCCAAGGCAGCCAAAGGGATGTTCTGTTTCTTCCGCAAAGGGACATCCTTGGGAACTTCTTCGGAACCTTTGAATGGCCTCTTCTTAGTAACAGGCCTCGGAGAGGGAGGGGCGTCATTCCTCTTCTTAATAGCCCCTCTCTTGGTAATTAGCTGTTTGTCTCTCGGGATGTTATATCCGAGAAACTGCCTTAAATTCTCCTCGGTGACAAGGTTATCAAAATCAACTTCTTCAAACTTGTCAGCCTTGACCCTAGCAGCAGACCACCCACTTATTTCCTTGACATCTGCCAGGTCGGATACACTGAGTGAAGGGGGGTCGCTTCGGTCAGGTCGAAACAATTGCCAAGTCCGAGGCATCCTACGGTCTTCAGGCAGAAGAGTGCCTTCAGGGCATTCCCACTCCCCAGAAACTCTGAAAAATTGCATTTCCCAGAATTTGTTGTTCGTTAGCCCGCTCTTGAGCTTGATGAAGACAGGTGGGTGACGAACACAGAGTTCAATCATCCCCTCTGAAGTTTGCCTTGGTCTGTAGATGTTGAAGAATTGCAAGATATCCATCTCTTTCTTCAACACAAGCCTCCAAAGGATGTAAGAAGCGAACAGATACCTCCAGGCGTTGGGCATAATCTGACTGGGGGCAACCATCAGGAAGAGGACAAAATCCCGAGCAATCTCCAGAAATGGTAACCGTAGCCCAGCGAGAAACATCCTCTCATACAAGGTAACGTCGCCACCGTTAATAATCCGAGCTCCAGGCGCTTGATAGAACATCGTCACCGTTGGAGGAATCTCGTAGTTCAGACGAAGGACACCCTCATGCTTCGCAAAAAGGGCGGTTTCCACCCTACTCTCCAGGGGAGAGAGATCCACAAAGCCGTCAGACCTTTTCGTCCGAGCCCGAGACGTAGCAGGAACAGCCGAAGCAGCTTTTTTAGGAGCCATAGAAGGAAGAAGAAAAAGAAGAAGTAGAGGATACAGAGAAAGAAAAGAGTTTAGGAAGAAGGCGACAATGGAGAAACAAGAGAGAGAATCGGTAAAGAATGAACAGTGAAAGTGTTCAAAACCTTAAATACACCCTCCCCTACGTGTCTAAAATATCAAAAGGCGCCATCATTTCAAAATTCCCGAAGTTGAAAAGGCGCGCCTTCCATATTCCAAAATTAAATGCGCTGCCTCGACAGTACCGTTTCATGATGACAAAGAGCGGCGGTACAGAGCTGACGTCGTCATTGGAAAAAGAAGCGGTAAGATTTAAATGTTTGAACTGTTGAAAAGACGCGCCCTTCACAGTAGCAGGTACAGGTTGGCAGACGGAAAGCAATTCTCTTATTTCCATTTATTTCTGAAATCAGAGAATTAGGGGCGTAACTGTTAGGGATAAAATCAACCCTAGAGACACGTGGATTCGAAGACATCTCAGAGTTATGTCTCGGACAGTTGGTGGATTCAAAGACATCTCGGAGTTATGTCTCGGACATTTGTTTCGCCCAGCAAAGAAAGATCGTCTAGGTATAAAGACGTCTCGGACATATAAAGACATTTCGCAAGTATAACGACGTCTCGGTCTTCACATTCCAGGCAACGGTATATCCCGGGATCTCCTGGTCTAGATGGAGCAAACATATCTCGGGTATTTGTGTCTTGGAGTAATAACGCTTCGGAGTAATAGCGCCTCGGGGTAATAATGCCTCGGTGTAATATCGATTTAGCGCGACAACATCTCGGCTTTATACATACCTGTTATGGTGCGGCGATACCCCGAGATCTCCAAGTCGGAGCGAACATATCTCGGGTTTCATCACCTCGGAGGTTGGTTGCAGTGTGCCGCAGTTGTCTTAGAATGCAATGAGGATAGAATCCCAGAAGATCAGAGATAAACCACAATTCCATAATTAATGGGATAAGATAGTTATTGATACGGGATAAGATAGTTATTGATACGAAATCCAGTTTAAAGAGGTACAAACGCAATCAACTTCGGACTCTACAATCCCAGTCGAATTCCCTGAAGATATGGTTAAAGTTCTACTAAGCTAGGACTCCAACTCCTAATCCAACTAGGTGTCAAGAATTCTAGTAAGATTGCAAATCTGGTAAGACTGCAAGTCCAGCCTATAAATACGATAGCCGCACCAGGTATGGAAGACACGAATTCTCTAAGCTCTTGAGATTAAGATTAAGAATACTCTGCAGAAAATTGATTTAAACTGACTTAGGCATCGGAGTTGGCGTAGTCGGCACCCTCGATGAGTTGTTTGTTCTTTTTGCAGGATTGAGGTAGTAGATCAGAACCCAGCAGCGAATCACCAGGCGACACATCACCATACCGGAAACTGTACAAACAGTTATGCATACGGGATTTTAATGAAAACGAAAGATTATGAAAAAAGGGGAGCAAGATGATCTAGGGGACAAATGGCAGATTTTAAAAATTCGCTGGAACAATGCCAGCTGAGTAATATGGGTTACTCAGGTCCCCTATTTACTTGGTCTAACAAGAGGCGGGATTCTACATTTACAAAAGAAAGTTTGGATCGAGCAATGGCTACTATCAGCCTTGCTTCGTTCTTCCCTCAACCTACGGTGGATGTGCTTGATGCACGTAGCTCGGATCATGCACCTTTGCATGTGTCTTTGCACCAGTCAAATGGAAGGTCGGGTCGACGACGTGGGCTATTTAGATATGAAGCCTGGTGCCAAAAGCAGCAAGGTTTAAAGAATGTTATGAAACAAGTGTGGAAAGTAAAAACTCGAAGACGAGATCCTTGGGGAGAGCTGAAGGAAAAAATAACGAAGAGCCAACACGTATGCTTTATCCCATTGGCGTAAGGTTAGTGCTGATCCCACCAGGCAGTTGATTCAACAGAAAGAAAAGCTTCTGGGAGACCTGCAGGGGGAGGGCAACGAGTCTGACATGGAAACAATCCACCAAATTCAGTCTGAAGTAAACGACCTAATAGAAATAGAGGATCTAAAATGGCGGCAGAGGGCAAAAGAAAGCTGGCTTCATTATGGGAATAAAAACTCAAAATACTTACATGCATTCGTGAATCAACAGAGAAAGACCAACCTGATAAAGAAAATCATAGATGTGGATGGGGTGCTGTGTACTCAGCAGGCAAGTATTAAGAGGGCTTTCCTCACATACTATCAGACTCTATTTCAGTCCAAAAGACTGGAAGAGGTTGACAGTTGTCTATCGGGCATGACTCAAAGGATTAGACGGGAGATGAATGAACAGTTGCTAAAGCCTTGCACGCCTGAGGAGGTCAGGGAAGCGATACAACGTAACACATGGGGCCTTTCAAATCCCCAGGCCTATAACGCCTTGCTTTTACAAAAATACGCAAGTGAAAATTTCGATTTTCACGTGATATTACAACGTCATCAGCGTTAAATAATTGGCAGCGAAAATATATATTTTTCTTTACAATGACACATTAGAGTTGACTAAATAACCTTAATATATAAAATAATAATATTTCTTTCTGATACAATAATTACATTAAAAAACGATAACATACGTGCTACGGGTGCCACATGCGGCACTAATATTACACAACCATATATTATTCTAATACAAACTAAAGGTCTCTTCCTTAATCAACGTATTAGCCGCTTCCTTCATTCCCGCAAAAACTCGCATGTGATTGTGGTTGACACAACAATCTTATGCTGTGTTCGAGTGAGTCAACGATCCTCAACCACATAGTGACACACTGATTTATCTAACAATATACAATGCATCTAAATGATGACAGTTATATCTACATACATACAATCATACTCGTTCTTTTACTATAACTCTTTAGTACTCAAAGCCATATCTCTACTTATCACATTATTTGTGTTATTACTGAGTCATACCTCTTTTATTGGAGTCATACCTCCTTTATTGGAACCATACTTCCCATACTGGAACCATATCTCCATTGTTGAAGCCATAAACCCATTACCAGAACCATACTTCCAATGCCAGAGCCGTAACTCTACTTACTTACCTTATCTCACTATTACTCCTTTAACCTTTGGTTTATCTGTCGGTCTTATTAGTGTATTGATGCCTTGGTACCTAAACATTCGGTTTACCATCGGTCTAGCCAACCTCTTGACGCCTTGGTACATAAACCTCAGTTCATCTGTTGGTTTACTCAATCCATTGACGCTTTGGTACCTAAACCTTTAGTCTTTTTATTAACAGACTCATATCATACCACAATATATTCATGCAAACAATATCATATACATAATTTCAACCAAAACATGTTAAACATATTAAATGCCAAACATCACGTATACAATTAAATAAAACAACAATCACTACATTGCTAAAGACTAAACAACACATATCATGCTCAGTGAGGAAAAAATACTCACAGTTATTTCTTGCTTCAGAAAGTGTTCACACACAAATATTCACTGCAATATAATTTAATATAAACAATAGTGGATTAGTATAATTTACTAAAAATTCATTTTAATCTTATTTTCATTTCTGACTTCTAAACCTTAATATAATTTTCTATTTTTGCTTAAACATTATCACATCATATAAAATTAGTCCATTTACATTTTGTTATTAATCTTTTATGCGGATCTTGTCACGGCATTTATTAAAGCTTTTAATATCTATTTATCCAAATAAATCTCAAAATACCATTTTTATAAAAATAGGTATAATAATTAAAACTCACTATTTTTACAACAGAGTTTTGCAACCCAAAATAACTTGAACCTTTAATTAAGTAATATCAAAGCAGGTATTGTTTCAGTTATTTTAACTGAAACAGTAAGATATCAAAATAGATTTTAGCCAACATATGACTTACCAAAATAACTTTGTTAATATAATTAACGGGTTTCATACTTTAAAAATAGGTGGATTTAGAATAACTACATAATTAATTATTTTATGAAATTTGGTAGAATAACGGCATTAGTATTAATAATGCCTAAAAATACTTTAAAATATTTGGGCAGTGTAATGGCGCTTTATAAAATATTTATTTTTTAATCAGCATCACAACGACATGATTTATTATTTAAATACACCACTTGAAATACCCCGTTAAAACACAACTTAAAATATTAGATACTAAAAATAATAAAAGTTGTAAAATCACAAAATATTAAAACAAAGTTAATAACTTAGAAATTACATAAAATAAATCAAAGCCTTTAATTACAGACTTACCAAATATCTCAAAATGGTATTTTGAGATATTAAAAGGTCCTTTCATTTATCTAAAGATTTATTTTGTTGTTCTTTTTCTTTTATTCATTTTCTTTTCCTTATATGCCATTTTTTTCTTTCTTTCTTAGCTTTTCCTTTTACTTTACCCACAAAACACACCCACAGGGAAGAGAGAGTTAGAGAAGGGAGAGAGTGAGGCTTACCTCCTTTATTCTTCTTTTAGTTTCTTTTCATCTTGTTTCTTTTCTATTATTTTCTTTTATTCATTAAAAGAGAGTAGCTAAAAGACAAGAGACTTACAAGAGAAAATGGGGACGATTCTGGATGGCTTCTAGAGAGGGCAATGAAATTTGCTTTTGTTTTTGCTCACAACACACACGGACCATGTAACGCCTCACTTTTACAAAAAGCGTAAGTGAAAATTTTTCGATTTCCACGTAACATTACAACATCATCAGAGTTATAAATTGGTAGCGGAATGTATATATATCCAACAGACTTCAAATTAAATAACATATCAGAGCTTCTAACTGAAATACCTCAAAATAGATATATAAAGTGTAACTGAATAATTATACGTAAGATAGTATTTGTGTCACACAAGGCACATATAATTTACAAGCCAAAATAACTAGAGTATAATTATTACACACCAACAGAAATATATAAATATTGTTCTCAAAATAATATAATAAAGGACTGGAACATAGCAGTTCACAAAATGGAGGCAAGCTAGCCTCAAGTATTGTCAACAGGATCCACCTAAGGATCTAGGTAATCCTGATACTCCTCCTCTTCATTTCCTGTATTAATATATATATAAAGAGAAACAATAGTACAAAACATCCTAAATGAGTCTGCTGTTTCCAATAATATAATGAATGCTGATTTATTTAATAAATGTAACATAATGCAGATATGGCTTTATAATCACATGTATATGCAATATATGATCCATAGTAGCTAATCACAGTCATAGATTGAATATAAATATAACCATAAAACAGTAATATGACAGTTTTATATGCAAGGTTTAATTATTATCTTTTGCACTCCTCTCGTGATGGAATCCTACGGTCTCCCTTTTACGAGTTACTTGGGATCTTACGGTCTCGAGAACCTATGGTCTCCTCACTTAAAGCTTAATTATATGGGGCTAGGAACCTAAGGTCCCAACTAGCCTGTAAACCTACGATTACAACATTTGATTATTATTATTACGGGAACCGGCGGTCCCACTGGCAATACCTTCGGCCCCGCTGCATTCACCAGCTTTGTTATTAATCAGTGTAATTAAAATATAAAACATGTAAATTCACATGCACAAACAAATTAAATAAAGCAGTGGACACAATATTATGGAAAGAGTCCACTAGCATCACCCTCAGTATGTATAAAGATACTTATAGTTTCCGCTTTAAAGATTATCCGTAAAACTGCATAATTATAATTATATTCATGCAATGTAATAAATCAATAAAAAGTACTACGTGAATATTTTTATTTTTGTTATTATTCTATTGAGCTTTACAAAGGTTATAGTTGTTATATTAATTTTGATTTAGTCTAAGAATCTCATTAATAATTCTTATATAAAATTGGATAGCATAATAATGTTTTGGAAGTATTTTCCCTTTATAAATTAACCTAATATAGCAAATTTTAGAATTTGCTTATATATATATATATTAAGACAAGCACACGTATGTCATACATAATTGCCTAGCATCTTTTAACAAAGACGCATGTCTTGTTTCTTTTCTGACAAATACACTTTTCTAGCTAAAACACACACAAGACATGCTCTTAAAATACACACACACACACACACACACACACACACACACGTTGACTACAACTCACCTTCACTTTGTTTCACATATCTGCACTTGCACTTATATATACAAAACACAGACAACTTTTTAACACATTTAAAGCAACTTTTTAACACATGTAAGACAACAACATATTCCTTGACAGCAACTACTTGACAGCAACATATATAACATCCAAGTGTCTTCATCAAATCCTAACACACACTTTCATTTTAATTCACACCCAACCAGTTCTATTCTTCCAACACACACATTCTCAAATCACTTTCCTAACTTCATACTTACAGATTTTGCTGTTGGTGATCGGGTATTGACCAGAGAAAACTCCTCTGTTTATAACAAAAAGAGAAAGTTATATTTATATGTGTATAACCGACTGCAACTTCTCACAAGAAGAAGAGGGAGAACAGAACATGGATCAAGGGACGAGAAAATATTAATAGAAGGAAGGATTACTCATTGAAACTTGCACAAAATAATCCAATGAAAAGAAGAGTTGTTGGTCTAAAATAAAAATACCCAAAGATGAGTTGAAGGATGCAGTTTTTTGGTTCAGAACAGGAAAGTGTTTCTAATTTTGTTTCTGATGTTTTCTTGAGAGAAATAGGAGGTGAATCAAAGCTCCATCTCTGGCTTTCAAAATGTTGGAAACATAAGATAAGCAAGAGGATTTCTATACTAAAGTTTCTGCACTCAATGTAAAGAGAAAAGAGAGAAAACTTGCTGGATTTTGGTTTTTCTTAGTGCAATTCAATCGATCACCTTCATCCTTATATAGGGAACTTGGTAGATCGAGATTGATCCAACACAAAACTCAATTAACGGCTAGATTAGGTGCAAGTGGAAAGTTAAATGTAAACCGAAGACGACTTGACTTCAACCTTTGAGAATTTTATCTCTAACCAACTAGATTCTTATTCTCATCAAACTAGTGTTTTAATTTAAACTAATTTGATGAAACTAAGTTTATTAAATCAGTTTTAATCCTCTAAAATGCACAAAACGAACTGGGTTTACAGGTTTAATGAATTAAAGTCGATAGTTCTCACTCAGACGGAATACTGCATTACACAGAAATTCTAAGTTGATCGATCGACTATTCTGCCGATAGTTCGACTGCTTCTTGCTACTGGTCGATCGATTGACTTCTTGGTCGATTGTGCGACCCTCCCCTGCAGTGCACCAGAACTCATATAGCAATTTCTATTTCTATTTTATACTTAAACCTAAACTGATTTATTTACATAATAGCAGAAACCAATTTTCAGTTCTTTTTGCTTTGGTTCTAAACCTAAACCAAGTACTCTAAACCTGCATACATGGTTTAGTTAAGTGTTTATATATATATGGTCTAACATGCAACACTTACCAAACCATAAACAATCCTAAATATATATGCAAGTATATTAACATCTTAGAATTATTAACTTATATTCTATTTTCTGTTTTTCTGGGCATTACAGACCAAAATCTCAAGAAATCTCTCCTCTATTATTTTTGTTCTTTTCTTTTCTTTTCTTTTCCCAAAAGACTAAACACGCGAAAGGAAAGAATGAGCAAGAGAGAGAGCTATTGCAGTACAGAGAGAAAGAGGGAGATTTTGAGGGAGAGTTCTTTCTTCTTTTTCTATTTTTCTTTGCTGCTTAAAACAGAGAAAGAAACAGAGAAAGAGAGAGATGAAGCCCAAGTAAAGAATTGCTGTACAGAGAGGGGAAAAAGATGGAGAGAATCCTTTTTCTTTGTTGTTTTGGACAAGAGAAATAGAGAGAGGAGAGGAAAGAGCTTCCTGCAACAAAAGAGAGGAATATGAGGGAGAAGAAGAGAATTGGCGTGGAGGAAGGGGAGGTGCTGCTCTTCTTTTAAATTGATTTGGACGGCTTTGATCATCCCATTTTGATCTCATCTAATGGCTAGAATTCAGCTTGAGGAGCAAGAATGTAGGATTTTTTGTTGATTGGGGGGCTGCACCTATAAAACAAATGAAAGAAGGGAAAGAACACTGAATAGTGATTCACATGAATGGTTTTTTTTTTTTTTTTTCTTTTTCTTTTAATGTGTGGGCTAGTTCTTTAAAGTGCAGGGATGGTCATGGGCTGTATCCATAAAAACGGTCATGGGCTGGGCTGTGTTCATAGGTTGGGTTCATGAAGAACTAAAATGGGCCCACTAATGTTAGATGTTAATTTTCGTCTAAATCATGGGTAGTATTTTTCACGGGTGTTTTCATACCCTAAATGGAGTCCAAAAATTATGAAATTCGGAGGGTAGCTAGATGACTTCAAAAAGAGTGTTATGGCTTTTGAATTGACTAAAACAAAGTTCGTTTGACCCTATTTTCGTTATTTTAAAGTTTAAGGTCCATTTGAGCTTTTATCAAATTGAAACTATAAACGCTTTTTAATAAATGAATATTTATTTTTATAAATATTCATATTTATTCTTTTGCCTTATTACTAGGTCCTAAATCTCATTTTAAGATAATATATTAATATCTTAAAATCTAGAGTGTTACAGGGTCGGATGGTTACTCGGCAGGTTTTTATCAACAGAATTGAGCCAACATCGGGGAGGAGGTATGTAATGCAATTTTGAATTTTTTAAGATTGGGACATATAGAGGAGGAGTTAATACAACACATATTGTGTTAGTCCCAAAAAATCAAACCCTACTTTTGTAACTAATTTTCGTCCCATTAGTCTTGTATTGTACTCTATAAGATCACTTCTAAGGTGTTGGCAAATCGCCTCAAAGTAATTCTCCCTTCCATCATCTCCCCAAATCAAGGTGCTTTCATCCTTGGGTGTTTGATCTCTGATAATTTTCTTGCGGCCTATGAGACACTGCACTCTATGCAGACCTGATAGTGGGGGAAAATGGGATATATGGCTTTAAAACTTGACATGAGTAAGGCATATGATAGGGTGAAGTGGAGCTTTTTGGATGAGGTTATGCGAAGGATTGGATTTGCATATAAATGGCGAATGTTGATAATGCAATGCATACAATCAGTCCAGTTTTCTATCCTCATCAATGGGCAACCTACAAAAAAATTTAAACCTACTCGAGGAATCAGACAAGGGGATCCTCTCTCCCCATATCTATTCATTATTTGCTCAGAAGTCCTGATTTCGCTCCTCTATAAGGCTGAGTCTACAGTTTTTCTCACGGGAGTCCCAAATGATTGACTCACTTATTCTTTGCAGATGACAGTTTATTATTTTCAAGGCTACCTCGAGAGATTGTGTAGCGCCTTAGCTTTCTAAACAAGCCGTAAGTGTAATTATCTAAAATTACACGTAACACTACTAAATAAAATAGCAGTAGACTTTTTTTTTTTTTTTTTTTTAAATATAAGAGTTTTCCTAAAAAGTATAATTGTACTAGAGCATCTAAAAACTTCACATATTATATATATCAACAACTAAAAACTTAGTTCACGCACAACTGCCACAGACAGCAGGCTACATCTTTTATAAGATTATTAACAATACACTGTAGAGCAGAAGTTGCCATAAGTGGCATACTAAAATACACACATCTAAACCTACCAGTATTTCCACTATTGACACTAAGTACACTAATTCTTCCAAAAACTGAGGCCTCCAGTCAGCGCCTCTCGTCATAGATCGGACATTCGTACAGGTCCGCTTCATCTTCTTCTTCCTCTTCAACCGCATCTATAAAATTTTATAGGTGGAAGAGTGAGTCCACGGCTCAGCAAGTTCAAACAAACTGACCATTTATAATCTAAGCTCTAAGTTGTTTATAAAATATCTCATCACTAGTGCTTACTAGACATCCACATATACAGGGTTTTCACAAGGTTGTTTTCAATAAAAGTATGGCTAAATAGTAAACCAGGTGATAGACAGTTTGATACATAATAATAAAACATAAAAATATTTCTTTGCATTTTCTTACTACATAATTAACTCCACATTTTATAATATGAAGCAGTAAAACAGTTCATAGCATGATAAGTAAAACATCAGTTAAAATTAACATACTTTAGCACATAACATTGCATAACATAACATAACATCTCAATAAATGAATTTATACTCTCACTTATCCCCAAAAGTTTGCTAAGTGTGACCCCACTTAACCGCAAGGTTGCTAATAATTTATCCCTCTCATAGCTTCGAGGTGTTAATTGATACCCCACTTAACCGCAAGGTGCTAATAATTTATCCCTCTCATAGCTTCGAGGTGTTAGGCGCATAATCCCCACCTAACTGATGGGCCTTGGCAAGCATATTCATACATAATTTTCATATAATACTATCATTTTTTGCATATCACGTTTCCCTTCCAAAACTCAATCATATTATTTTGAAAACACATTTTCATTTAACACATATATAAAACATCTCAAAATATATTCATGCGTGTAATTAAAATAACAGGACTCAAGAAAACATATATAACATGTTTTTGTAAAATAATGTAGGGTCAGTAAGTTTAAACTTATAATTCAGGGTTATACTCTTATGATAACTCTTTGCGCCTTCGTAAATTTTCTGCATTAACATTATATCTCCATATTAGCCTATATTCTTGATTTCTCATTTCTAAGCCTTACTTTAAATCCTAAAAAAATTGGGCAGCATAATGCCATGTTTACAATGTCATAAATGTAATTTGGGCATCATACGCTATATCTAAATATTTTAATATTATTTGGGCATCATAACGACATATCTAAAATATTCTAAAATTATTTGGGCATCATAATGACATATCTAAATATTTTAATATTATTTGGACATCATAACGGTCTATCTAAAATATCTTAGAATTATTTGGGCATCACAACGATGCTATTGTAAAATACCTAAAAATATTTAGGCAGCACAACGACGCATTTGTAATTTTAAAAGAATGATTGAATATAATATCCTTCCCTGAGATATTCAACCACACTTTCCCCAACAATTTAGGCATTATATCAATATAATTTAAATTCTAATAACTAGAATGGACATAAGCTAAGGATAAAAGAATTTATACCTAGCAATCTCACTTCAAATAGTTCCAAAATTCCTCCACTATTCTAAATGTTTGTCCTTTTTCTTTTTCTTTTCTTTTTTTTTTTTTTTTTTTTTTTTTTTTTTTTTTGTATAATGTACATTCATGAGAAAGGGTGAGAGCAGTAAAAAAATTTTTGTGAAGAAAACTACTGCAAGCTCGGCTTATTGGGTTTTGTTACTTGCACAACAGGTTGTGCACAAATTGTGCACCAATCTTTTCCCCAGCTTATTTATAGGCAAACTTTTGGGACCTATTTGGTATTTACATGAAAGTTTAGTTGATGCAAATATGTTATAGAATATTGTAGGCGTCGAAATTTCATTTCGTTTTCACATTTACTACCGCTTCAGCGTAAGTTTCTTCAGTGTTATAAGTTTCTACAGTTTTCTCAAGTGTTCACGTGATTCTCTCTTTTTGTTTTCTTTGACTCAGTTCTTAGCTTTTCCTAGATTTTTAGCCTTTACACTCTTTGAAAAGTCTAATTCTTTGACTTTTCAACGAATTGTTCTTTCTCTTATTTCCTAAAGCTACATACCATCTCAGTTTAGGTTTCCTTTTTTTTTTTTTTTTTATCCTTTCCTTTCTTCTTTACACGTTGACCCACCTATTTCTCTTCTACTTCTCTTTGTCATTCTTTTGTCCTCTTTTCTTCTTCTACATCCGGCCATCTAAAACTTTTCTCTTCCTCTATTATTATTATTATTATTTTTTTAAAAAAAACTACATGCTTGAAACCCATCTTAAAATTACAATAGTAATTTTAATTTAATGACCCATTAAGTATTCTTTGTATAATTTACATACAAATTTTAATCTATTTTAAGTCCAAGTATTTAAATAATAAATGTTAAACTATGCATAATTTATATCAAAGCCTAGTTCAAACTGAGAATATTTAGTCATCAAATATATTTTTCCAAATATATTTAATTCCACTTCAAACTATTATTCATAATAAAGTATTATTAGCTCACCTAATAAACTCATTGGATGTTATAGATTATTGGGGGCGGATGTCCCAACTCCTAGAGTGGTATGAAAAGGCTTCGGACCAACAACTGAATAAAGAAAAAACCTCTATCTTTTTGAGCTGCAATACAAGCCAAGAGGCCCAAAGACTGCATACTCCGATTATCTGGAGGCCCAAGCATGCAGTGGTATGACAAGTATCTGGGGTTACCTACCCCTGTGGGAAAATCTCAGGTGCGGGAATTCAAAAGTAGCAAAGATAGAGTGTGAAAGAGGTTGCATGACTGGAAAACAAAATTCCTATCTCGGGTTGGAAAGGAGATTCTCCTAAAAGTAGTGATACAAGCTATACCAACGTACAACATGAGCGTATTCCTATTACCTACGGGACTGTATATGGAAATCAACTCAATGATGCAAAAATTTTGGTGAAGGCACAAAGAAAATGACTCCAAGATCCATTGGATGAGTTGAAAGAAATTGAGCTTCTCAAAAGCAAAGGGTGGTATGGGGTTTTGCGATTTGAGATGTTTAACAGAGCTTTTGTAACGCCCCCAAACCGCTAAGGGTTAGGTTCGTCCATTTTCATACACCAAATTGCAAAGATTCGTAAGGTCTGCCAACAACCTAGCTAATATGCTGAATTAAATAAATTAAACAAAGAGAATAATAATAATTTTAAAACTCAGAGCTTTAATAATTGCGGAACGTTTATTTCGAAAAGAGTAATACTGTTTGATACCATAAATGAAAATGGAAAGGAAAATTAGATTTATTGTGCGAGTGCACTTATTAAGGTAATAGAAAAATAATATCCTACTGTTAGCCTAGATCTCATCCCGGCCGCCTAGGTCTCTCTGTTCATAACCTGAAAACAAAACAAAAATAAGGGGTGAGCGAGAAATGCTCAGTAAGACAACCCTCAACCATAAAACGATTGAGTTAACTTCATTTTCTTTAAAACAATTATTAAAATACACTTGAAATCTAAATTTCTAGAACACAATTCAAAATTCGGCATTTTACTTAACACCTAAAATACCCGTTAACGATTAAGACTTCTCATATATAAGGCCCATGTACACTATTACGCCCTGTGTACTAAGGTTGCGCGGTTTACTGCGACCTCAGGCAGGTAAACTGTGGCCACAGGCCCTGTCCCGTCAGCTAATTAATTGAAGTGCACTTAGCATGACATAGGGATGGATTCTGCCTTCTCTAAGTCCTTCCGTGGTTGCGCTTCCATCCAAGCAACGGTACCGAGCTTAAACTCTGTAAATCTCTGTGAATATCTCTGGGGCCAAAATAATAGTCTCCTCCACACACGTGCCTCATTTATAAAATATTTCATTCCCACAAATTATTCTTATTCCTCTGATAACTCTTGAGGCAACGTGTGGGAGGGTTTTTACTCTCCTTTTCTCATTAATTTCAAAAAACTGTAACTTCCCGTCTCGGGAACCAACTACACAATTTACGAATAACTAGAAAATCCTTTATAACCAAAGCTTATTTTAAAACAGTGATTTCAAGATTAACATTTATACCGACAATTTTCATCTCAAAACTATTTTTAAAATAGTCTTTCATGTATCAATATAATTTGAAATATAGAACAAGAACAATTAATTGCAAATATGTTTAAAAAAAGGATAAAGTAATATGACATAAAACAATTTGAAAAGGGGTAGAGGATCTTTTACCTCGATACTGCTACTAAAAAGACTGCTCTGAAATAACAACTACCTGAATTGATAAAATTTAACTATGTCAGCCTTAGGCTAGAATACACATCCTAAATAGAATTGGACCTAACACATCCCGGCTTCCTGGTCTCTACCTATATCATGATTATATGCGTTTTATTATTATTAGAAAATTATTAAACGATATTTGAGTGTGTGTGTTTTAGTTTTCATGAAAATTCTTATATTGTATTCATAAAACATGATATTTGTTCACTATGAAAAAATGTTCTTAGAAATATTATTAGTTCAAATTAAAATCAAGAAAAGAGATATTAAAATTAATATACTTTAAAGTAGCTCCATAAAATACAAAATAGAACTTATCAATTACATAAAAAAAAAATCAAAGGACAAACGACTTCTATACCTGACGTTGATACAAAATAGGAGAGAAAAAAATAAAAAATAAAAATAATAATAAGCAAGGGGCAAAGGACGGTACTTTGGTTTAGAAAGAAAAGAAAAGAAAAGGACAAAAACTACTATCATGTTGATTCCTGTGACTTGATATCAGAAAAGAAGAGACAAAATAAAGAGGAGAAATAGGCAGGACATGAAGCGATAATCAGAGAAAAGAAAAGAAGGGAATTCCCACTCGGCTGTATCAATCAAAAGAAAAACAAGAGAAATCGGTAAGGCCATGCTGATACGTACACGGCTTAGAAGAGGAAGGAAAATAAAATAAACAATAAGAAGCAAATCAGGTGTGGAGACTATGCTATCCAAAATGAAATAACCAAAAGAAAAGAAGAAAGTAATCAAGGCTAATCATGCTGTGAAGGCTACGGTAAACAGAGAAAAAGAATAGATCGAGGCAGAAGAACAATAATACATGGTGAGATGCTGACATACCTGCAGTGTTTCCTAGCTAGAAACAAAGAGATTGCGACCGAGCCGTCTTGCGAGAGAGGTATAGGGAGATGGTTTTTGTGAAAATTTCTTTGATGAGAAGAGCGAACGACGGCTAAAGGATGTATTTATAAGGCTTAGGGTTCTATATTATTATTCTCTCCTACCATTAGGGTTTAGATGAAATGAGGACTATTTTTAATATAGTGAAATTAAAATAAGAATAATAGATAAAATTCTGTAAATGCTTGAAATTTTTTATGTAAAACAATTATTGTCTCCTTTTAGATTTGGGAAAAATTAAATTGTGAAACCGTATTAAAATTCTTTAAATGCAGCTTTTAAAATTTTCTTAGACATTTAATTGTTCATTGATCAATATTTTGATAAATTAATGAAATTTAAAAATTTTGTTCTCTTAAAGAAAATAATTGTCCATGGCTACTGAAAGTACATAAATCTCCTTAAAGGAATACCGGAATCGTTACAGCTTTACTAGCAAAACAGGGATGAAGGCTTTTACACAACCCATACAGTTTGGCAAGGCAGATTTTAAAAGATTAATATTTCTCAAGAGAGTCATTCTTGGAGGCTACTCTTTGTAGAAGACCTTCTCTTGCATGGAGAAGTATTTTATCTATGCGAGATCTTATACAGGAGGGTCTGCTATGGCAAATTGGGAGTGGGGCAGATGTTTAGGTTTGGAGGATAAATGGTTACCTATGCCTACGACGTATGTCATCCAATCCTCTAGGAAGATTCTCCAAGAAAATGCAATAGTCAGTGCCCTTATTGATCCCGACACCAAATGATGGAACGGGCCACTCATTCACACAAATTTTTGTAAGGAGGAAGCTGAGGTCATCTCTAGCATTCCACTTAGCAAATATGGCCAAAAAGACTTGATGATCTGGCATGGGTCTCGCACAAGCGAATTCACTATCCGTAGTGCATATCATATGGAAAAAGACCACCAAGAAGTGTAGCGCGGAGAGGGCTCTCAAAAATCAGGTATGGATAACTTTTGGAGGACAATTTGTTGGATGCAGGTGCCTAATTCAGTAAAAATGTTCGTGTGGAGAGCCTGCAATAATATCCTCTCCATCAAAGAAAATCTGCACAAGCGAGGCATTGTACCAGACTCTTTATGATTGTTTTGTAATAAGGAGAGGGAAACGATGAAGCAAGTTTTATGGGATTGTCCCTCGGCTACATATGTATGGGGGGCATGTGGGAGGAAAGTCCAAAAGAGCACTATTAAAGATACCAATTTTACAGGGGTTATAGAGAACTTGGTTGAAAGATGCACAAAAGAAGAGGTAGAGTTTCATGTTGAGATTACCCGTAGAATATGGTTTAGAAGGAATACTGTGGTTCATGGAGGGGAGTTCACCCACCCTAACATTTTGGTCCAAACAGCATCTACCTTTATCGCCAACTATAGAGAGGCCATGGTAAAGACAAGATCTGGGGGAGAATACAGAAATAGCAGGACTTGTCAAATGGCGACCACCACCCATAGGGGTTTACAAAGTCAACTAGGATGCTGCTTTGGACTCCAAGGTGGGGAGAATGGGAATCGGACTCATTGTGCGAGACTCAACAGGAAAGTTGGTTGCTGCCGCTAGTCAGTCTTTAAGTGCACTACCAGACTTGGTAGTATCCGAAGAAATTGCAGCATTGAGGGCGGTTGAATTCAGTCGTAACAGGGGTCTTGAGAAGATTATTTTGGAGGACGGCTCTTTACAAGTGATGAATGTTGTACACACAGCTGGTACAAATTGGAGCACATATGGGCAAATAGTGACAGACATTCAAGGGGTCCTCCGCACTCTTTAGAGTTGGAAAGTATGTCATACCAAAAGGGGGGCAAATTTGGCGGCTCATAGGCTTGCAAAAGAGGGACTCAATCATGACACATATCAGATATGGGTTGATTATATTTCGGTGAGTGTTACGTTCATGAGATTGTACTATCAAAGGTCCTACTCTGGTTATTTAGAGCCTTAGATGCTTTAGTTGTTTCAAGTTTATATGAATGAAATTAGAAATATTTATTAAAAAAAAAAAGAAAAAGAAAAGAAGAAGTCTTCACTACAATTAATTTTTTAGGAAAAGTCTACATACCTCCCTCAAATTACCATTCAATTGATAATGTCCCTCCCAACCTTTCAATTAGGAGAATGTCTCCCCCAAATTATCAAAATATTGTCAATGTTTCCCCAAGGCTGAAAAAAAAAAAAAAAAAAAAAAAAAGAAAGAAAGAAAAGAAAAGAAAAAAAAAGACCTTACAATTTTTCAATAAAACAAAAATACCCCTATAAATTCAAAAAAAAAATAAAAATAAAAAGAAACAATTTTTTCTTTTTAAAGACAAATTTTAATTTCTTTAAAAAACAAAAAATTTACTTTTTTTTTTTTTTTTAAAAAAGAAAGAAAAAGAAAACCTTTTATTTTTTCTTTTAGTTTTTAAATTTTGCCATCCTTAGTTTTTATGTATTTCTTTTTTAATTTTAATTTTAATTTTAAATTTTTTTTTTTAAAAAGAAGTTAGTATTTTTTTTTTATTTATTTAGGGTATTTTTGTCATTAGGGAAACATTGACAATTTTTTGTAGTATGGGGGGACATTGTCAATTAGATAGTATTTTGATGGGGTATGTACGTGGACTTTATCCTAATTTCTTTTAATCTTATGCACATAATATTTTTGTCATTTTTATTAAGATGGAAAAATTGCAACCCCTTTGATAGTTTAGCAGAATACATTGTAAAAATTAAAATTTGAAAAGTGACATTGCAGTTAGATTGGTAGTTTGTAGGGGTGACAATTTGTATTCGCATATCAAGTTTTGGTTGTGTTGCAGTACGGTATAAAACTATATACGTCAATCATAACCCGACCCATTTAATTAAATGGGTCAAACCCCTAAACCATAACCATCTAATTTTGTATTAAGTTCATGTCGAGTTCTCGGGTCATGTCAAAAATTGCTTGTCATTATGTCGAATGTCGAGTTCAGGTTGTGTCGAAACATAAGTAGAAGAACACTAGTAGGAGATACCCTACAGGTAGTTTTCTTCTCTAAATATAGGGAAAATGTCAAAAAAAAAAAAAAAAAATCACAAAAAACACAAAAAGATGCTACAGTGCTCCCCAATGTGTAGGGAACCAAAAAAACTTCCCTATCCATTATTTTAATACAAAATATTTTTCTTTCATCTCTCATCTTTTTGCCTTTTATTGGGAATTGTGTTGGAATTTTGTAAAAAATGTGAGGGTAGGTATAAACTTATATATGTAAAGAAAGAATATTTAATTGATATAAGGAAAATCAAAGGGAAGCTACTGTTAATGCTTTAAGACTATACATATCAACCATAATCTGATCAATTTTATTAAACGGGTCAGACTCTTCAACACAGACCGTTTAATTTCGTGTTGGGTTCCTCTTGAGTACCCGAGTCGTGTAAAATTTGTCAATCCTAATACTATGAGAGTAAGTAAAGTTTTTCCTTAATTTTTGCTGATACTATAGGGATTTGTGGTAATTATACTGTCTTGAACTCCTCTAAAATGCTAAATTTCAAGAACTTAGGGCGAGGCTTTTTTCTCAAAACCTTCAACAGTTGGAAATAGAACATGGGGAAAGAAAAAAAGTTAACAAATTGAATGGTAATATTGCTAAAAAAAAAAAAAGAAAAAAAGAATGGCAATATTGAAGTAGATGAAGTCAAACAACCAGTCAAGGCATGAATCAATATTGGCCTGCGTATTTACAAATGTAAAAGTTCTTCCCCCAACGTTTTCTCTCTGAAACCTAGGGGTGAAGCTGTATTTCTCTTGTCCTCTCGGGCTTGGAGTTGTTTTTTTTTTTTTTTTTTTTTTTTTTTTCTGGAGTTTTTTATAATCAAGGCGTGCTTGTAGATGGAGAAAGAGTTATCCGCGATGTGGGGAAAGTTTTCCATAATGGAAGATGAAAACTCAGGGGTATCGTTGGATGCCTCAGAGATAGAACCTATGGTTCATAGGAGAAAAGTTTGTTTGGTAGGGAAACTGTTGGCGGATCGAATTGTTCCGAAGGAGTTTTTCAAAGGCCCTTTGATTAGGGCATGGCGACCTATGCATGCGGTAACATTCCAAGTGATAGGAGAAAATATGTTCATTGCGGAGTTTGAGTACGAGTGGGATAAGTCACGAATAATGGAAGGGAGACCATGGTTATTTGACGGGAACCTAGTTTCTCTGGCGGAGTTTGATGGTATAACACCTCCAGCAGAGATGCACTTAATGTAACAGTTCCCTAAACTGTTACGGAATTTAACAAGAAATATGAAAATGGAAGTAGATTTGAGAGGGAAAAGATGAACAATTAAAAGAGAATCAAGTAGTAATAATAATGGCAAATTCGAGATTGCCGGTCTCCTTAGCAACATTCGAGAGTGCTAATCTCCTCTTGTTCCAAGAACAATACAAAATGATCCAAGATACTCCTACAATTAGACTATTAGGCTTTATATAGACAAAGCCCTAAGCTAACTCTAACAATTAGAATGGGCCAAGCCTATTACCACAATTAAGCCCATCCAGCTACTAAGGGACTATTACATTACCCACCCCTTAAAAGCACCTTGCCCTCAAGGTGCGGGTTGAACAAAACAAAAGTAAATCCATTATTTATTTATTTGCCAACCCATAGACTTCTGGGCCCACTTTAAGCCACTTGCAGCAAAATTTCTTCTAGGCTGAACTTTGCATTCACGGCCCAACAACTCCAAAGCCAGCCCACTATTGAATTTTCTTCAACCTTCACGTTGCTGCTGCTGCCACGTAGGAGCTTGTAGGTTCTTCTCGTCACTTCAGCCCTGCTGCCACTGTGTCCTATTTCTAGCTGGCCCAAAACACACCGTTTAATCCCTTCTAGAAGAATTCAGCTGGACTGCACTTCACTTTGCTTGCTCTAGAAACTGCCATGTTACTTCACATAATAGACATGTGAAAATACTCCCTCCTTTAGAGCACCTTGCCTTCAAGGTGCTGGTGGAACAAGGCAAAAGGAAGCCATGAATTATTTATGAACAAAACAAAGCAAAAGTGCTGGTCAACACTGCATGAACCACAAGTGGTTTCTTTTAGCAATTGCCAAACGCATTGTATAGTCAATGGATGGCCTTTAGCTGCCACATGTAAAGCAACTTCTTTCTTTTCCATGTTAGAGAACTTGGCTTCTGTAATGGGACCACATGATTGCAACACGTTGAGTTTGGACTAAAATACACAATCTTCAGATTCTGCACCAGCCTGACCTCCTGAACCTTCCCTCACAACAGACAACATCTCCACCTGGATCAAAAACCCAGATGGCACCATTTGAGCTGCCGTTCGACTGTGGAGTCAAACATTCGTGGGAAAAAATAAAAACCCATGTTATCATATTCAGACTACTGGACTGAAATGCGTCTGCCCCATTTCCTCTTCCTCTTGCGCGTGGTGCTCTTTCTCCTCCTGGATCAAAAATCCAGCAGCCGCACCCAAGAAAGACCTTGCCTTCCCGGACCAACATCTTATGTTCCAAACTGTATAGCACCTCATCTGTTGCTGCCAACTTCTGGACTGTAATCCAACCAACCTCAGCACCAACACTTCTTAACAGAAAAGCCAGCTCCATCAACAGTAAAGGTCCACCGAGGAAAGAGAGCTCGTGTGAGACGAGCAGGACGTGTTTAGACCTCATGAACCCGAGTAGACTTGGCGCAAACTTACAATTACCCATCAGTGCAGCCAGCCACTCTAAACGCACCGTCTTTCTCAATGCTTCATATGCACCGTTTTGTCTAGTGACTCCAGCTATAGGCAACCACTCGGTCCACTCCCACTGGATTTCTTGACACGTAACAGCTTGAAATAAGCCATTTGGAAAATGTGCTTGAAGGTGCATTAGTTCTGCAACTGCCACGTAGTAGCCTCTCTTCACACACAACAGCTTCCAAGTTCTTCCCTTCTCAATATCCGGATGCCACTTGTCCTCATCTTTTCTTTTTTCTTTTTCTTCTAGCTCAATATCCGGGTTCCTCTTTCTTTTGCCTCGGCTGTCATGGAAATGAACTTTAAGGTCCATCACCAATTCAATCCGACCATACTCGCCTGGTAGAGCTAAGACCACAATCCCTTGCTTTGGTTCACCAATCCAGAAATCTTCTGGCATTAGTTCCTTTGTTTTTGGATGCTTCTTTGTTGAGAACAGAATTCCAGGCTTGTCAGCAACTGTCATATCTGCTGCAACCCTTAACAATTCCAATTTTTCTTCAAGTTGCTTTAATCCAAAGTTTTTTGCCGTCACCGCCCCCGTAAGCACATTTTCTGGATTTTGTATTTCTTTAGTCTCATATCTTATCTTGGAAAACTGCTCTCTAGAAGTAGCTCCTTTCTGTTCAAACACTAGAGCATCATTTTTCCAAGCTGCAGTTTCTTCCACTTGCTTCCACCTCCATCTATGCTTCCGGACCACCAATTCCAACTCTCCCGACTTATCATCAAACAAGTGTTGCTCATTGATATCACCATCAACCAAATTTTGAAATGGCTTCCCCAAGAGAGATTCTGACCTTTTTGGTTGAGGGATTTCATCGAGCAGGTGATAGGTATCTCCAACCACATTTATCCTTTCTTTCCATTTCCATTTGTGCTTCCGGACCCGGAAATCCACCCCATTCCAATACGAATAATGAGACATAAAGGTACTCACCATGTGAATTGAGGTCTCCATAATGTTCACCCTCGATACTGTATAGCCTCCACGTTGTTGCGGTGCTACCCATTCCAAAATCTCAGCCCGGCGCGGATTGTGCTTTCCATTCCCAGAGTCAACAGAATTTGCAACAAACAAGTGCTCTGCATACCGATCTGGAATTTGATAATCCAGACCCTTCCGAACTGGAAACTGCTGCACCTCAAGAATATCAGAAATTTGTGGAGGAATTACGTCAAACAGATGATAGGCGTCTTCAATCGAAACTATTGCTGGAATTTTTGTGTGATCCGTAGCTTCCGTCGGATCTGGTTTTGGAATAAAAGTGGATGTAGCTTCATCGTCTCGCAGCTCATCGTCTTCAGCATTGAATTTTTTGAGTATTTCTTTGTCGGTGTGCTCCTTGGTTGCTTCTGGAAGTGCTTCACCAGAAATTTCATCGAACAGGTGGTAGGGAGCTTCAACCGAATCAGTTGCTTCTCCATCTCTTTTCTCCTCTTCTCCTTCCTTGACATTTTCTAGCTGTTTTTCCTTCTCAGGAACTGATTCTTGTCCAAATCGAAGGTGAATGAGTCGCACAAACTTCTCCCAATCAGCATCCATTGTAAAAACTCCACTTCTCTCCATTGTTTCCAACCAAGTTAGAGCCTCACCTTCCATGTGATATGAGGCCATCATATATTTGTGAAGATCGTTGGGAGTATTATAGTAGAGGAAATTTTGCTGAAGCTGGAACATCCAAACCGAAAGGTTTTTTCCATCAAAATGGTGAAGATCCATTCTTGTAGGATTGAAGGCTCTGTAATTGAACAAAAACAAGCAGAAGCAGTGGAAATTTCCGTGGATCGAATGCTCTGATACCACTTGTAACAGTTCCCTAAACTGTTACGGAATTTAACAAGAAATATGAAAATGGAAGTAGATTGGAGAGGGAAAAGATGAACAATTAAAAGAGAATCAAGTAGTAATAATAATGGCAAATTCGAGATTGCCGGTCTCCTTAGCAACATTCAAGAGTGCTAATCTCCTCTTGTTCCAAGAACAATACAAAATGATCCAAGATACTCCTACAATTAGACTATTAGGCTTTATATAGACAAAGCCCTAAGCTAACTCTAACAATTAGAATGGGCCAAGCCTATTACCACAATTAAGCCCATCCAGCTACTAAGGGACTATTACACTTAAACAGGCATCTTTCTGGGCGAAATGTATAATTTGCCACTTGCTTGCATGGGCAAAGACACTGGGCAGAAGATAGGTGCATTGGTTGGCTTGGTAGAGGAAGTTAACGTGAATGATGATGAGCCAGGATGGGGAGAGTATCTAAGAGTTAAAGTAATGGTGGATCTATCAAAGCCTTTGGCCAGAGGACGAATGCTGCATGTCCAAAATCGATCAATATGGATAGCTTTCAAGTATGAAAAACTATCCAAGTTCTGTAATAAGTGTGGTGTTATCATACATGGACGCCTGGGGTGCAGTAGATTTGGGAGTCGTCGATCTCCAAGCAATGAAGAAGAACAACTTTATGGACCTTGGCTACGAGTTATTTTCCCTACGCGTAGGGGGATGGGAGGTGACCCACGCTCAGGCAGAAACAGAGCAACCGGGAACGAAGGGGTTCCTCAGACACACAGAACTGGTGCGACTGTCGGTTGCCACACTAGGATGAGCCCCATGGATGAAGACTCAGGGGCAGGCGGCGCTGATGACAGTATAGGTCGAAACCCTAGCCGACTGGTGGTGTCGCCCATTATGGACAAGAAGTGTAAGTTACGGGAGGGAATCAATGAGGAAGATACTTACCATATTGGGAGAATCGTAACTGGTGGATCTGCAGAAGAATATACACGAGAATTACGGGGTGGCAAAGATATTGAATCACCTCAAAATGGAAAGTCGGACGTTGAAAATCCAGCGGTTTCAAATTGGGCTAATAGTGGAAAGCTTCCTCAAAAGTTTGTGGATCATTGGGATTCAGTTTTAAATCGGATGATATGGCATAACTTGGGGGAAGGAGAAAATATCCAGCTGGAAAAGGACCTAGGCTCAGTACACGTATTTCCCACATGTTGAAGCTGGACCGAAAGGATTTGGGGGCCAGGCCCACGTAGATTCTCCACCACAAATTGATCTATCTCCAAAAAAGGTATGTTAGTTGACTCAAAAGCTACAACAGAAGGTTCTAGACAAGAAGGCCATGGTTTTGACACAGCCGGGAAGCCAAAGAAGAACGTTAGAAGCTAGTTCCACCTTAAAGAAGAGAGCCTGGGTAGCTCAGTTTTTGGAAAATAATACAGAGAAGATTGGTGGGGCAAAAGGAAAGCGAAAGGTAATGGTGTTGGCTGAGGATGGCGAGGCCGATTCTATTAAGAAGGGTAGGAAGATAAAGGCAAACTCCCCTCGTGCACGGAGGGAACAGGCGGAGGCCGGAGACCAGCCCCACCCACTACAATGAATTTATTGAGTTGGAACTACCGGAGGCTTGGGAACTCCTAGACAGTTTAAGCCCTCAACCAATTGGGGAGGGCAAAGAAGCCTATCTTGATTTTCCTCATGGAAACCAAGATGATACAGAGGAAGGTAGAATTTGTCAGAATCAAGCTTGGTTTTGACAGGGTGTTTGTTGTTCATTATAAAGGTAAAAGTGGTTGCCTCATTCTGTTGTGGAATGCGACTACCCAGGTGGAGATTCAAAATTTCAATAGAAGACATATTAATGCCGTGATCCAGAGCAAAAATGACGAGCCCCCATGGAAGTTCACAGTTTTTTACTGCCATCCAGTTACTGCAAAGAGGGCGGAAGCTTGGCCATTGCTTCGCCACTTAGCCAAATTATCTCCAGAGCCTTGGCTATGTGTAGACAATTTCAATGAGATCACCTCTTCTTCAAAGAAGTCTAGCAACACTACTCGACCCATGTCTCAAATGCTTGATTTTTAGAGGGCTTTGGAAGATAGCAAACTTTCGGATTTGGGTTTCATTGGGCCTAAGTTCACATGGTTCAATGGGAGAAAGGGCAGTGATTACACTAGAGAGAGGCTGGACCGGGCAATGGCAAATGAAGGTTGGTGTACTCTATTTAATGTAGTGGAAGTAGCTGTGTTGGCACGTAGCAGTTCGGATCATAATCCACTGTTTGTGACATTTTCCAATACAAAAGATATATGCTGGAGTAAATGCAAAATGTTCAGGTATGACGCTAGTTGGTCAAAACACAAGGACCAGGGAGATCTTATCAAGCAAGTTTGGAGAGTTGAACAGCGTATGGACAACCCTTGGCACACTATCCAGTTCAAATTAAATGGCTGCAGAAGAACGTTGAAGCAATGGGTATGTAAACAAGGCAACAAGGTGGAGCAACAAATTCAAGACAAACTCAAGGAACTACACTCGATGCATATGGCTGAAAATAGTGAATTACCAATTGTAGATGCCCCTATCAAGGAGGAGTTGCATGCACTCCTTGAACAAGAGGAGGTAAAATGGAAGCAATGAGCTAAAGAAAATTGGCTCAAGTTCGGGGATAGAAACACAAAATTTTACCATGCATGTGGAAACCAGAAGAAGAGGAGTCAGATTCTGAAGATCAAAGATAAGGATGGCCGAATGTGTACCTCTCAAGAAGATATAGAAGCAACCTTTGTTTCCTATTACAAAGAGCTGTTCACTGTGGGAGAGGAGTTGGATGTGGAAGCTTGCATTGGAGCACTTGACAGAAAGGTTACCCCCATGATGAATTAGAAGCTTTTGGCAGATTTTTCAATTGAGGAGATCTCCTTTGCCCTGCACCAAATGCCACCTTTGAAGGCTTTGGGACCGAACGATTTTTCAGCCTGTTTCTATCAACACAATTGGGCCATTGTCCATTCTAAGGTATGTTCTGCCATTCTTCACTTAACATGGGTGTGATGGATAGTAAGTTAAATAACACTCATATTGCCCTTATTCCTAAGCTGCAATCCCCTGTTTGTGTCATTGAATTCAGACCTATAAGTTTGTGTAATGTGATCTATAAATTGATTTCCAAAGTTTTTGCTAACCAGCTCAAAGTAGTGTTGCCAGAAATTATCTCTTGTACACGTTGTGCCTTTATTCCAGGTAGATTGATTTCGGACAACATCCTAGTTGCCTACGAAACGATGCATTCAATGCAGATCAAGATGTGGAGCAAAGTTGGTTACATAAGCATTAAGCTTGACATGAGTAAAGCTTATGACCGGGTGGAATGTCATTTTCTGGAGGCTACTATGCTTCAAATGGGTTTTACAGCTAGATGGGTTCAATTGGTGATGACATGTGTCTGCTCAGTGTCCTACTCAGTTTTAGTTAATGATAACCCAGTGTGGTACATACAGCCTACCAGGGGGATAAGACAAGGGGATCCAATCTCCCTTTATTTGTTCCTTTTATGTGTGGAAGCTCTTAGTGCATTACTCCATCAAGCTGAATACAAGCGGATAATCACAGGGGTTCCAACCTCCCCTAATGGTCCTAAGATAAGCCACTTATTTTTTGCTGACGACAACTTGCTCTTATGCAAAGTTAACTCAGTAGAATGGAGACGGCTGTTGAGGATTTTGGGTACCTATGAAGCGGGCTTGGGGCAAAAACTCAATTTGCAAAAGACCTCAGTTTTCTTTAGCCGCAACATAAGTCATGAAAGAAAGTAAGAAATTCTTCGACTTTCAGGCTTGACAAAGGCTCACCGAATAGATACTTACCTCGGGCTGCCTTCCTTTGTTGGAAATTCTAGAAATCAAGCTCTCAACTACATCAAGGAGAGAGTGTGGAATAAGCTCAATAACTAGAAGGTGAAATTCTTATCCCAAGCTAGCAAAGAGGTGCTGTTGAAGGACATGGTCCAGGCGATTTCAACTTATTGTATATGTGTTTTTCAGCTCCCCATTTCTTTATGCAAGGAATTAAATGGCATGATGCAAAGTTTTTGGTGGAGTCATATGGCAAAAACATCCAAGATTCACTGGATGAGTTGGGAAAAGACAGGACGATCCAAATTAGTGGGAGGTCTTGGTTTCATGGACCTAGTTTTATTTAACAGGGCTCTACTTGCAAAACAAGGGTGGAGATTAATTCAACATCCTTCTTCTATAACGGCTAAAATCTTAAAAGCTAAGTACTTCCCACACTCCTCTTTCTTGAAGGCCTCTCTAGGGTCTCCGGCTTATTTAGTTTGGAGAAGCATCTTTAATGGCAATGAATTGCTTCAACAAGGTCTAATTTGGAGAGTGGGCAATGGAAGATTGATAAAGGTGTGGAAGGATAGGTGGCTACCAACACCTATAACTCATACTGTCCAGTCCCCTCCCAGGGTCCTTGTAGATAATGCCATGATCACAGCCTTGATTAATCCAGAGAGGCGGTGCTGGAATGTAGAGCTTATTAAATAAAGCTCGAGTGATCAAAAACATCCCCTTGAACCATTTTCTGCCACCAGACCGGTTGATGTGGAGGGGTACAAAAAATGGTGTTTTTACAGTGCAGAGTGCTTATCACCTGGGCAAGGAACTTCTGGAAAGGGCTGGAGGTCAAAGCTCATATATGGATAAGGACCAAGGTGTTTAGAAGGTTATATGGTTGATAGAGGTTCCAAATCCAGTTAAATTATTCATATGGCGTGCATGCCATAATTTGCTACCCACGAAGGGAAATTTATTTACAAGAAAAGTGGTAGAAGAATCAACATGCCCTTGTTGTGGTAGAGATACTTAAACAGTTTTACATGCTCTGTGGACATGCTCTGCGACTCAAGATGTTTGGGGTGGTAGCTCCTCCTGTTTTCAGAACTGCAGAAGTGAGAGGTCAAATTTCATGAAACTGTTTGAGTATTGCCTACAACGGTTTAGTAAGGAAAATGTGAACCTAATGGCAATTATTGCTCGAAGAATATGGCTTCAAAGGAATTCTTTGGCTTTTGAAGGAGTGTTTAGGCACCCCAATGAAGTCTATGCAGAAGCAGTTGGTTCCCTTGAGGAGTTCAAACAATGCAACCGAAAGGAAATGTAGCCAATCAGATAGCAGAAGTGGCACAAACAACAATGCAGTTTATATGGCAACCTCCTCCTAATGGAGCTATTAAAATTAATTGGGATGCTTCCATTAACAGTGAGGAGGGGTGCATTGGCTTGGGGATTGTTGCATGGGATTGCATGGGAGGTTTTTTGGGAGCATGAAGTATGATGCAGCCGGTTGTGGTAGATCCCATGACTACAGAAGCTATGGCAAGTCTTTGGGCCGTGCAATTTAGTAAAGAAGAAGGTTTTTTTGAAGTTATTTTTGAAGGTGATGCAGCTTAGGTTGTTTTCAAACTCCATTCGGATCCTCCTTACTTATCAAAGATCGGTCACTTTATCAAGAGTATCATCCAAGAGCTACAAGGTCTTCGATCTGCTCAATTTCTTTATGTTCATAGAGAGTCCAACACTGCTGCACACGTTTTTGCAAATGAGGCAGCAAAAAATAAGGCAGATTTATGTTGGTTGGAAGATATTCCTAAGAGTATCTCAAGTATTGTTATTAGGAAACAAGTTTATCCCTAGATCCTTCTGTTGGGATCAAGTTTTCCTTGGTTGCTTTTAATGAAGATAAGATGATTATTCTGTTAAAAAAAAAAAAAAAGACTACAACAACAAAAGGCAAAAAAGAAGTAAATAAGAAAAAAAAAGGTAAAAATACATATAACTCCCTCAAATTACCATCTCATAGTCAATGTTCCCCCCCTCCCAAAAAAAAAAACTATCTATTGTGTCAATCTTCCTTCTAAACTATCAAAAAATGTCAATGTCCCCCTAATGACAAAAATATCATTTATAAAATTATTAATTTTTTTTTTAAAAAAAAAAACTAAAAAAATTATTAAAAAAATCTAAAATAACAAAAAGTTATACAAAAATAAATAATTAAATAAGGGTTTTTCTTCTTTTTTTTTTCCTCTTTTTTTTTTAATTTTTATTTTTATACTTTTCAGTTATTATTTTTGTTCATTTTTCATTTAATTTTATTTTTTAAAAAAAATTATTTTTTTAGTTTTTAGTTTCATTATTTTTTTCAAATTTATAAAGATATTTTTCTCTTATTGAAAAAAGTTTAGAGTTATTTTTGTCTTTTTGTTGCACTTAGGGGGGGACATTGACATGTTTTAGTAGTTTGAGGGGAGAGACATTGACACAATTAGTAGTTTGGGGGGACATTCACAATTGAGTGGTAGTTTGAGGGGATATGTGTACTTTTCTCTGCCCCCTCCCCTCCCCTCTCCCCCCCCCCCCCCCCCCCCCCCAAAAAAAAAAAAAATGAGGGCAAAAAGGAAGTGATGTCAGCCACACATTTTGTAAGAATTTTTTTTAAAAAAATAATAATAATAATAATAGATCAATAAATTTTTTGTTATCAAATAATGCACCACTTTCAGTCACATAAGATGCATGCAAAATATCAATTAAGGAAAAATCCAATATCTCTCTCAAATTACCCTCTAATTAAGAAAGTTTTTACTTTAGGTTAAGATAATGTCCGTCCTTTTTTCCAAACTACTAAAAAGTTGTCATTGTCCTCAAAAGGTAACAAAAAGAAAAAAATAACTCTAAAAGTTTTTCAACTAGAGAAAAAATTCCTATAAATATAAAGAAAAAAAATATTAAAAAAAAAATACAAAAAAATACAAAAAATACTAAAAAAATACAAAAAAAAAAAACTTGAAAAGAGAAAACTCAGACACCCCCTTTGACCCACCCCCAAAAATGCCTAGGTGGGAGTTCGACCACCCACAGTCTCTAACCATATATGATTTTTTAAAGACTGAATAATAACAATTTACCAAAGTAAAATAATGGTGAAATAAAAGTATTACTATTAATTTAGTGATATGTTGCAATATCAACTTGATTTTTTTTTTCTTAGCAATATATATATATATAAAGAAAACAAGGAAAAAAAAGTAAAGTAAATGTGAAAATGTGAAGTTCCAATACAATATTCGATTATTATTTGTAAAAAAATTGTAATATCTACGTTTTTATTGGAATGGCAAAAGATAATGACAAAGAATGAAGAGGCATGCATGTCTTATCAAACACTTTCTTCTCTTTTGTTTTTCCTTCTTAGTTTTCCATCACTCTTTTGAACGGGACTACGGACTAGGGAGAAAGACGCCCACCATTCCGTACAAAACGCACAACCTTATTTATACAAAACAAAACGCTAACTATTCCTTATAAAACTCAAGCTTATTAGGTGCCTTCCAACTATTTGATGGGATCGGAGTTGCCAAGTTTTATCATAATTAATCTGCCACACTTACACTTGCATCGAGACACACCTTTGATCATTTACTCTTTTGCTACATTTTTTACATTCTTTTCAAATGCTCTTTGAACTTCTTCCTCATCCATGAGTTGTCGGATAGTTGAGTTAGAAAAGAGAAAATTGAACTGGAGACATCCCAACTTCAGCTGAAGGAGGTAGAATGGAAGTTGGCTAGAGGAGTTGCAAAAGAAAAAAAACAAAGTTGTTGAGTTTAGACTCTCTCTAGCATGGAGCCAGAAGCCAAAAGCCAGGACCATGTTTTCTAAAGTTAAATGTTCAAAAAGAGAAGGATTTGTCAGCAGAAATTGCAAGCAAGTGTCAAAAATTAGAGAAAGAACTATCAAGGAAACTACAAGCTCGAATGGTGAAATGAAGATAAAGCAGCTCAGTCATTACTAACATACGCTTGTTATCCACAATACATTTTGCATATTTTTACTTCTATCATTTGTTTGCTGGAGGCATTTTAGAGACACATGTTATGTTTCCTAGGCTCCTAGCTAGCTTCATAGAAAATAAAATTAAAAAAAAAAAAGGCTTTCTTGGTCTTATTATTATCTAACTGATGTTGGTTTCAATCCTTCTGACATGATTCCGTATCTCTTTAGTACTACTAAATTGTTCCTAAAAATGCTAATTATTTATTGTCTAAGGACACAGGCCACAACAGCGAATTTTGTGTTGAGTGGCATAAACAAAGATACTAGCAAAACTCAGGACATAATAGTAATTTTACAATTGAAATGCGTACTTCCACGCCATTTACCCTAGGCACTTGGTCGTAATTAGGGTTCCCAAAGGGCATAGGGCCAATAAACATTCGCCACGTCATCAACTATCTAGACACTGTTATAAAAGAACTCGCTCTCTCTCTCTCTCTCTCTCTCTCTCTCTCTTTCTCTCTCTCCCTCTCTCTCTCTCTCTCTCCCCTTACTCTGTTTCCTTTTCTGATCACTGTTACTCTGTTTCTTGGTCTCTAAGAATCAAACATTGTCTGAAATCACCGCTTTCTGAATTTCACATTCTCATTCTCTGCTCTCACCAACAAAACTTGTCTTTCACTGCCATGTCTTCAAAGACCACGACTGCGAGGTATCTTTCCTTTAAAATTTTTTCTTGTTTTTCGAGGGTTTTGATTGTGTTGTTTTAATGGGTGCCTAGAAATTAATAACATTTAATATATATGGCTCTTTTAAGTTTTACTAACCAATATGTGTGTGTGTGTATGTATATATATATATATATATATATATATATATATATATATATATTATAGAAACACCCGCTACATATATATATCTGTGTAACTTTGTTGCTGCTTAAGGTTTCGTTCTTCATTTTTTGGTTTTTTTAGTGAAATTTTGCTCCCAATATTTGTACAAATACTTAGATTCTCATATTGGGAATAACACCTTATTGCTTGAATCACTTGATTGATTCTTGGCTTTTTCTATGAAATACTGCTGAACAATATCATTGTATAGAATTTTTCAAAGATGGCTAAATATTTTCTTCTTTTGTTTTTTCAGGAAGAGGAAGTCACATAGTAAAGATGAGGGATCTATGTCCGTGGTTGAGACTCTTGCTAAGTGGAAAGAGAATTAGACCCAGCTTGACTCTTGTAATGTTGACACTAAACCCATTTGTAAAGTTCAAGCTATTGGGTCGAAGAAAGGATGCACGAAAGGAAAGGGAAGGCCTGAAAACTCAAAATGCTAATATAGAGGAGTTAGACAGAGGACGTGGGGTAAGTGGGATGCAGAAATTCGGCAGCCATATGGGGAAAGAGGATATGGCTTAGTACTTTTGAAACGCACTAGAAGCTGCCCTTTTCTTATGATAAAGCTGCAAGGACTGTACACTTCTTGTGATCGCCTCAACTTTCCAGATTCTTGTTCACCTACAACTTCATCCTGCATTTCTCCAATAAAAACTCCACCAATATTTGATTCAACGACTACATCAAACAACTCTGAGGTCTTTGCAGCTGAGGACACCACACATGTTTCTCTCAATATGATGAATGAGGATGGGATAAGTGAATTGAGAACTGATACTCAAAATTCTGTAGTTGCTGCAACTCCAATGGGGTTTGATTCCACAACTACATCAAACCAATATGAGTTATTTGCAGTTGAGTACATCACCCTTGTTTCTCCCAATTTGGAGAATGAGGCTGGAGAAGGTAAATTAAGAACCGATGCTCAACATGTTGTAGTTGTTGAAACTACGTGCCTAATAATATGGTAGAGGAGCATCTAACAGGTAATTTCATGGATGAAATATTTCATTTGGATGAATTTCCAAAGCTTTTCAACGATGATTTCTTTAGCAACATCAAATTACAAATTGATTGGGATTTTGATGTTGGTCAACTAGGGTTTCTTGATGTCGACCAATGCTGGAAGCTTTCGGACGTAATTAATAATGGAGAATAAGAAGGATGGGTGGATAATTGGTTTGGTATTATCATATTTTTTATTTGAGGGTATAAAAAATTTGTTGGATATGCAGATTTGTATATATTCTTTGTAGGGTTTTTTTTTTCTTTTTTCTTTTTTCTTTTTGCTTTTGTAAGTGATTCTTGACAGGTTACACGTAGGGATAATAAACAAAGTTTCAATTATGTATTTTACTTATTGTTGGTCTTGTATACTATATACTTTATTCAATAATGATTCATCTCTCTTTTCTTCCTACATTGTTCATGTTTTCGGTTTTAAAGTTTAACAATCTCTATGAACTTAAGCATTAGATCCATGTGAGGGAGTTTAAGCATTAGAGTTGTGTGGGCAAATTTATTACAACTTGTACTTTTTTGATTTAGTTTCTATATGCTTAAAATTGTAGCTTTTATTGTCATCTGAAGTAAGAAAAAGGAAAAAAGTTTTCTGATATTTTTGTTTGTCCAATGTGAGACATACCTATATTAATAGTCCTCTATTGCATTACTATCTCTTGGTTTAGAATGATTTCCATATGACACATGCTTAAATGTACTTCTGTTGCTCCTCTACCTTGTATAGATTCTTTAATGTCCCTTCACCAAAATCACTGATTTGCAGCACATAGCAACCGTTCCACAAGAAAAGCTATTGCATGTACACATAGTTTGTACTTTAGGTTAATGACTTCAGTGCAAATTGTGTTTTAAGTTCATTGATTCATGATTTTACACTGATTTGTTTCGGTTTGAACAAGTATGTTTAGGATTACTTCATATTTGTAATACATGATACTGCACATCTGTCATACATCATGCTAAACATAAATTACCTTAGAACTCCCGGATTTCAGAGATAACTGAATGTTATACTACCTTTAAGCAACATATGAATCATTTCAATTGTAACTTTCTTGTGGTTGACAACAAAATGTAAAACTCTCATGTTCATAGATGTTTGTGAACTTGCGGCCATTTTAGAGAAATTAAAAAGAAAAATTCTGTTTAGACCCTTTGACAGATTAAAATTTATGCTATAAAAAATGATGGAATATAAGTTGCACTAGTTGGGTTCTTTTGGCATGGGGTTAGCTCGTTTATAAAGAATTGAAAATCATATTGTGCTGGGATTAACCTAGTAACTGACTTTGCCTTCACCTATGGTTATGTTTATTTGGGTTACATTTAGTTTCTACTTTCTAATGGAATGGTTTGTGATAGAAAAAAAGAAGAAAAAAAAAAATTCTCGCATTTTTTTTTTTTTGGATGAAACTAAAGAACATTAATCTGTAGATCATTTCTTTCATTACCACTTTCTATTGTTGTTATGTTGTCAGTTTCGGTGAAACACTGGTAAGTTTTGGAACATAAATATGCTTTATGTCCATTGCATAGCGCATAAATAATTTAAGTCTTTTCTAAATTACAAGGTCAATTGTGTAGGCTATTATAGGATACTGAGGTGGAAAGTTGAAGTGCTTAATCCTTTTTTCTAATCTCAGTTATTTGGAAGTGTTTCTTAAAGTATCATTCATGTACATTACATCATTGTTTGATGCATGCGTGTTGTAAACTATTGCTTTGGTTAAAGTGAGCAGTAAATAACCATTTGCTTGAAAACATTGGTTGTCCCCTTAATTTATTTTGATTGATTGATAATTTATTAGGTATGCAACAATCTTGGCCTCCTTTCCTGCAGATAGAATTAGTTTGAAACCGGCACCTTTTAATAAACCTTATTACCCATTCTATCTATCTACATTTTAAGGCTTGGATCACTTGGCTAAAAGCCTCATTATTTGCAAATAAAATAATTCTTCCTCCTTCCCATATTGTTGATGTTGTTTATAAAATCCAATTGTTTGTGATGACATCATTTAATGCACTATCATTAAATAAATAAATTAAATTTATAATTGCTTCCAAACTATCCTCTTTAATTCAAATTCAAATAAAGCAAATGAAAAATGGGTGTTAAATTTTCAAATAAAGCAAAAGGTAAGTTAGGAAAGCTACTGAAGTTGTGTTTTTTGACTTTTTGAAGTAGATAATACTTTAGGACATCCAAAATGAAATAGAGGACTATTAATATGGGATGAAGGGAATCATAGCATAAAAAGAAATGTACATGCCTTGTTAGTTTCAATGAATCTTTTTTTTATTACTTAAAATATATATATATATATATATATATATATATATATATATATATATATATATATATATATATATATATATATATATATATATATATATATATATATATATATATATATATATATATATATATATATATATATATATATATTATTATTTGGAATTCATAGTTGCTAGTCATGCATTAGTGTTGATTACCAAGGTTGTTTTTCAGTGTTTCTACCATGTTTATTTGTGAGATTAATCCTCTAATTGTTTACTTCAGTTTATTCAGACCAACATTTTCTGTCACTCACTTGGCCTTTTTTATTTTTCCGATTTAGTTGGGATCAAAGCTTAGTTGAGTTATGTGATCTTTTTTAATTTATGTCTCTTGTTATGTCCATCTAGTTGAAATTACTTATCTCTTCTTTGGTAAGTAGCATTAATTATTTATGAGTTCTATATATGCATGCCTGAGATACTTTTTACTAACTCTTATTACTCTAAACTATTGATAAATATGAATATTTATTATTATTATTATTATTTGTATCTCACATTTTAATTTAACTTTTTTACTGTCTGTACCTTGTTGAGCCATACTGTCATCAAATGATTGTTTAAATGCTTTGGGATCATTGCTACTGGGAAACTATGCAGCAATAATCTACTTTAGATATCATGTATAATTTTAAGAATATATGTGTATTCCACTGCAGTGGTATGATGATTTAATTTCAATTGATATCTTTGATAAGTGCAAAGATGTTCTAGCTCTGTTGTGCCAAAACTCATGGTTGTGAAGTATATCCATCTTATTCAACCTTAAAATTGACATGCTTATTCTTTGTTGAGATACTACTTTTGAAGTTATGAATTAACATGCTTTTATAGTTATACTATGATGAGATACTTCATATTTCACTTATTATTTTTAAGATGGTGACTTATCAAAAAATAAATAAAGATGGTGGTGGTTATTGTACCTGAGCTCCATGAGATGCGTTATAAGGCTCATCTTGTTTCAATTGGATCTGAAATGTTGTGCCGATTCAAAAACAAAAAAAAAAAAAAAAAAAGATGTGAAATGTTGTGCTCCATAAATCCTGATTGTGAGGATGGGTATGTTTCTTTGCCTTCTCGGAAGGCACATTTATGAGTAGGTTTATTGTATACCCAAACTAGAACATAGTTTTTTAAGAGTTATTGGAATTGTTCAAAATGATTGTTATTGTTAGAGAACATTACAGTTTAGTCCCCCAAACTACCAACCGTTTTGCAACTAGCCCCACAAACTACCAACACTCTAACTGTAGCCCCCAAACTACCAAAACCTTTGAAAAATGTCCAATTTGACAAAATATCCCCATATTACCCTTGCTACGTATCATTTTTCAATTAAAAAAATTAAAAAATTAAAAAAATATATTATTATTATTATTATTTATTTTTATTTTTATTTTTAAAAAAAAGAAAATTGGTGTTTGGCCAGGAGGGGGTGGCCTACCAGTGGCCTTAGGGCCGGGGATTGGCAGCAGCGACGGCAGGCTCGCTTTTGTAATTTGCCTGAATAATGAGACCGTCGATCAGGTGTGTTCCGGTGGATCTGAATAGCATGGGTTTGTCATAGGTTGGTGTTTTGGACAGCATAGAGATCGATCTCAACAACGGCTGTTTGGTTAACGTGTGGATCGAGTACGGCGGCTCCACCTAGGCTTGGATCTGAGTAGCATGGTTTCTTCGCAGGTCAGCAATTTGGACGGCATAGATATCACTAGTAAAGCTTATCCACCGGCACGCTGAAGCCACCCATCCGGATATCACCGGAAGAGCCAAGCAATGGGAGGTGGCCTCAGGGCTTAGCCAGAAGGCTTTAAAGAGTTGTCATTTTCTCCCCGGCTTCAATGCTCTAAGAAGAAGCCCTAGATCAACCCCTACCCAACTACCCTCCAGTTCCCAGCAATTTTGGTATGTTTTCTTTATGGTCTAGGCAAACATGACTAATCCATGAGCAGCAGAGAACAAGAAAGCAATGAATGCGTAAATGGTTCTGTGAGGCTAGCAAGAAGAAAGGTTCACAGTATGGAGAGAATACCCATAGTTCTAGAAGCTTCGTTGCCACCAATGAAAGTAGCGTGGGTACTCTACCACGGCCCACCGGTGTAAGCCCCAAGGATTCTAGAGTCAGCCACCACAAAAGGCATGAGAAAGGAAGCATTGTGATGAGTGCCAAATATTGCATATTTTGACCCCTTAATTTGCATGAGCTAATCCTTTAGTTTTATTATTTTCTAATGTTTTTAGTTGGTTTTAGTGTCTTAGTGTTTTGCAAGACATTGAGAGAAATTGGCAATTTTTCAAGTAAAAATGCTTAGAAGGCTGGAAAAATTGGACTCCACGGGAGTGCACTCGAGCCCATCCTCGTCGTGCTCGAGCGCACAAGCGGCGCAGTAGCAAGTAGCACTCATGCACGTTGCGCTGCGCAGTGCCTGTCGATGCCCGAGTGCGATCGAGTACACGCTGCAAAACTGGCAAAATGCAGATTCGTACAAGATCTCCAACCAGCAATTTTCTTATGCCAAAAGCACCTCTTTCTCTAGTTTTTGCAGCAGGTCACACAACATTTGTGTTCTTGCTTGTCTTTTGCAAGAGAGGGAATCCTAGAGAGGGGTAGATGTGTCATTCTACTTGAGCCTCTAACCCTAATGTCCCCCCATAAAGCCATAGCTATGCTTCCTTGTAGGAACACGAATTAGGGCAGCAACTAGGTCATTTTTCTTTCTTCTTGTAGCTTAGTTCAGCAACTATTTTCCTTTTGTTACTTTACTCTTTTAAGTTTCCTTTAATTTAATGTTAGTTTTTCAAGCTTTTGTGGTGTTTTTAGTCATGGTAGGCTAAAACCCACAACTAAGGTTGAGGATGAAACCTCACCATTGATAATTTTCACACGCTTGTTATGTTATTTGTACATTCTAATTTTTATTGATATGTTATTCACGTTTCATTCACTTTAATGCTTCATGTCTTAGATTGAATGTGTATTTATTGAAGTAATAGGACATTTAATGTGTTTCAACCGATGGATACATCGATTTATCGATTTGAAAGAGGATATCCACTGTGATTTGTTCTTTGAATGGATACAATGGATGATTTGATTTCAAATTAGTACTCTTTGTGATTTATCTTTGAGTTGGATTCATTGAATAGTTCTAACATATGTGGTTAAGGAATTGAATGACAAGTAAAGCTTAAATGTTCTTTGGGTGTTTAAATAGAACACAAGAGTGTGTTGTTAGATTTGGTTTGGTGGATTCTTAAACCTTAGTTCTTTTTATCTTTTTATCTTCATGGTCTTTAATTTTCGTTTGTTATTTTGCATGTTTAAGCCTTAAAATTTGGAACTAGGTTAAAATGGGATTAGTTAAACAAGAAACAGATTTTTGACCATTTCTCTATGTATTCGATCTCGCACTTGCACACACTATATTGCAAATGATTCATGTGCTTGCGAGTACTCTTTAAAACTCACAACAAGTTTTTTGTGCCGTTGCCGGGGAAATCAGTTCAAATATTGATTTTTGTTTGATTGATTTTGTTTTTTTTACCAGTTAGGTAGATTTTTGCTTTCTGTAGGTGTTGTTTTGTTTCTATTTTTATAAACTAACAAAAAAAAAATGAGAAAATTTTTTTTGGTGTGTTTTCGGTTCTGTTTCTGCATTTTCTGTTGATTTTCAAGTCATTGTAACGCCGTTCGAGCACAGCCTTGTGCGCTCGAGTGCATCCAGCCAAGGCCAGCATGCTCAAGCACACTCGAGTGCATTCGGGCAGCCAGCAATTACGCAGCTGCGCTCGATCCTCTAAGCATTGCGCTCGAGCACCCTTTGCAGCCAGCAGCAAATTGGAAGCAACTAAGTAAAAAAAAAAAAAAAATCTTTTCAGTTTGTTTTTAGTATATTTTGTTTTTGTTTCACACTATTTTACTATTTGTTTTTCTTTTCTTTTCTTTTTAGTTTACTTTACTTTAGTTTTTGTTTGGTGTATGCTTGGTAGGAGATCCTTGAACTTAGACTTGATATCTTTAGATCCCGAAATAGAAAGGACTCTTAGGAGAAGGCATAGACAATCTCTTGAGATGTGAGATAACATGAATGCGGGAGAAAATGAGCGGCATAGGGGAGAAAATGTAGATCATACTAGATCACTAAGGGATTTGTTCGCACCCGTTGAGACAAACTCTCCTTCGTGTATAGTGTTGCCAATGCTACTCACTTTTATCTTAAACCTCATGTCATCCAACTCCTACTCTCCTTCTATGGCTTAGATCTTGAAAATCGTTATTGCCATGTGAAAAAGTTCAAAGACATATGTGCCACATTCAAGTTTCAAAATTTTTCTGAGGAGTCTGTACACCTTAGACTATTTCATTTCTCTCTTCACAATAGAATCAAGGCATGGTTGGACTCAAACATGCCTGGGTCTATCACATCTTGGGAGAACCTGTTGAACAAGTTTTATAATAAGTTCTTCCCAATGTCCAAAGTGAATGAGTACAAAAAGGAGATAAGATCTTTTACTCAGGAGGAGGATGAGAAGTTTTTTGATAATTGGGAAAGGTTTCAAGATATGTTGATAAAATGCCCTCCACGTGGATATGAGAAGTGGAGACTTGTGCAGTTCTTCTACCAAGGATTGACCCAAGCCAACCGTAGTATGATTGAGTCAATGAATGGAGGAGCATTTTTGAGTTTGACGGGAAAGGAAGCCTATAGGAATTTGGATTAGTTGTCCGACAACTCACAACAGTGGGATTTTTCGAGTTGTCGGGATAAATCTGCCTGTATCCCCAAGAAAGGAGGCATCTATGAGGTGAAGGAAGACATAGAGCTGAAGATGAATATAGATGCTCTCACAAAGAAGGTTGATGCTCTAGCAGTAGGAAAGTCCATCAATGTTGCCAACACATTCAATAGCGATTGTTGTTCCATTTGTGCTAGTCCTATGCACTTAGCACAGACTTGTCCATCTTTGCAGACTTTTGTTGAGTCTCCGATAAAACAAGTGAACACTTTTAATGATTTTAGAAAGCAAGCCAATAGACCTTTCTCTGAGACCTACAATCCTAGGTGGCGAAACCACCCTAATTTTTCGTGGAAGCAAAACAAACCCATGAATCAATGGGGGCACTCATCATGCTCACACTCAATACCCCCTCGGATTTCATCAACCGGTTCGCAATCAAGGTCGTCCAGCGCAGCCAGCACCTGCGTACCAAGCACCCACTCAAGCCCCAACCTATTATTCACAGTCTACCTTGGAGGACACTCTCAAAGCCTTCATGCGGCTCACATGCCAATCTATCAATGACATGAAGAATGCTACCATGGTGAACACCCAGGCAATTACCAAGATGGAGCCCTAGATTGAGCAAATTGCTAGTCACCTGGGTGAAAGAGAGAAGGGAAAGCTCCCCAGTCAGCCCCTACCTAATCTGAAGTTGCAGTTCAGTGGTGGAAGTTTGTCTAATGCTGTGCACGGGCAGGAGCATGTGCAAGCCGTTGTCATCTTATGCCAAGTTCCTGAAGGACTTGATCATTGTTAAGCGGAAGACTAATGTCCCGAAGAAAGTGTGTTTGACCGAGCAGGTCAGCTCTATCCTCCAATGCAAGCTACCCATCAAGTATAAGGACCCTGGGTGTCCTACTATCTCTTGCACGATAGGAGTCAACGGTATTGAGAAGGCTTTACTTGATCTTGGAGCAAGTGTCAATCTCTTGCCTTATTCGGTTTACCTGCAATTGGGGTTAAAAGAATTGAAGCCCACCTCCATGACACTTCAATTGGCTAACAGATCGGTGAAGATACCAAGGGGAATTATCAAGGATGTTTTGATAAAGGTTGACAAGTTTTACTTCCCCGTGGATTTCATAGTGCTTGACATGGAACCGGTTTAGAATGTTGGAGTTCAGATATTGGTGATCCTAGGACGACCATTCTTAGCTACGGCTAACACCCTAATCAATTGTAGGACAGGGGTAATGAAGATCTCTTTCGGTAATATGACAGTGGAGCTAAACATCTTTGATATCAGTAAGAAGCCAAGAGAGTGTGATGAGATCGGAAATGCATGCTTGATTGAGGAGATCATTGAGGAAACTGTAGAAGAATCAAGCAATGAGGACTCCCTGGAGGCATGCTTTGCTCAGTTTGGAGAGGATTTGGACTTGGATGAGCTACTTGAGCAAGAAGATGACATTTTGGAGTTTGCTCCTTTGGAGAGCAATAAGAAGGAAGAGGCAGCAGTACCTGAGCCTCCCAAGAAGGAACTTAAGCCCCTACCAGACAATCTTAAGTATAAATTTCTAGGTCCAACAGAGACTTTGCCTGTGATTATAGCTTCATATTTACTTGCTGCTCAAGAAGAGAAGTTATTGGATGTCTTAGAGAGCACAAGGAAGCTATTAGCCGGACCATTGAGGATATCAAGGGAATCAGCCATTCGGTGGTGATGCACAAGATACATTTGAAGGAGAACGCCAAACCATTAAGGGAGCCACAGAGGAGACTCAACCCAGCTATGCAGGAAGTTGTGAAAGGAGAAGTGATTAAGTTGTTGGATGCAGGCATCATCTATCCAATTTCTAATAGCAAGTGGGTGAGCCCGATTCATGTTGTTCCTAAGTGGGCTGAAGTGACGGTGGCACAAAACAAAGATGGCGAGTTGGTGCCAACTCGAATTCAATCAGGATGGAGAGTTTGCATAGACTACCGCAAGTCGAACACTGCCATTAGGAAGGATCATTTTTCACTCCCATTTATTGATCAGATGGTGGAGCGCTTGGCAGGGCATGAGTACTATTGTTTCTTTGATGGTTATTCTGGATATAACCAGGTCTCTGTGGACCCCGAAGATCAGGAGAAAACAACTTTCACTTGTCCTTTTGGGACATTCGCCTACCGTTACATGCCCTTTGGGTTATGCAATGCACCCGCTACTTTTCAGCAGTGCATGATCAACTTCTTTTCTGATATGGTAGAACGTTTCCTAGAGATATTTATGGACAACTTCTCCATTTTCGGTTCATCATTTGAGGAGTGTCTGCGCCACCTCACTTTGATTTTGGTGTGGTGTAAGGAGAAGAACCTGGTGCTCAATTGGGAGAAATGTTATTTCATGGTGAAGCAAGGTATTGTGCTAAGGTACGTCATTTCTCATCGGGGGATTGAGGTTGACAAAGTGAAGGTTGATCTGATTTCCAATCTTCCACCCCCACGTACAGTGAAGGAGGTTCGTTCTTTTCTGGGCCATGCAGGATTCTACCGGCGATTCATCCAGGATTTCAGCAAGATCGCCAGGCCTTGCAATAGATAAGTCAAACAGGTAAAAATCAACTTCCCATTCCTTGATGCCATCAAGCAAGTACTTGCCTATGAAAAATTCCTCAAGGACTTGTGTACCCAGAAAAGGAAAAGTAGAAATTATATTCCCAAAAAAGTTCTTCTTACTGAGCACGTGAGTTCCCTAATTCAGCACAACATTCCTCCAAAGTTCAAGGATCCTAGATCCCTTACAATTTCATGTATCATTGGACAGAGTGAGATTGATAAAGCATTCCTAGATCTAAGAGCTGGTGTGAATTTACTGTTTTTCCTAATTCAGACGTTTACTATGTCAAAATCGCCCCGCAATAAAAGACCATAAATCTGGACGAATTTAGAATCCTTTTCGTTCTTGGATTGAATTTTCAATCCCCTACTTGGACTAAAAGACTAAGTTCTTATTTTTTTAGGATTTCTAGGGCTTTTAGGCCTCTCATAATGTTTATAAATAGACCTCTAAACATTGAAGAAAGACACAATGCTACCTATAGCAAATTCAGAGGAATACTTCTTGAAGACTTGAAGAGTTGAAGAGAAGTAATCATTTCTGAAGGCCATTACAGCAGCGCTATGAGCAGCTAAAAATCTTTGTAGGGTAATGATGTAGCCCTATCCAAGCACAATAGTTTGATTGTATTTTAATTTAGAGAATTTTAGTTTATGCATATTGGTTGTATAATTATGAAAATTGCTACAATTTGATATTGTTCTTCATCTTTTAATGCAATTGTTCTTCAATTCATAATCAATATTGGTAGAATTCTTCTCTTGGCTTAGAAAGTTTTTTTTACCTTTCTTGAACTCAAATCATTCTTATTTTATGTGATTGTAAAAATGATGATTATACAATGGGCTTAATTGATATATGATCAAGAGGATTAGATAGGCCATGTCTAGGGAAGACGGATTGTACTATACCATATTTGAATGTAATTTAGGTAGACAATCTATGTCAACCGAAGATGGGTTATACTATTCCATTGATTATATGTATCATATTCAAGCCATAGTTAATCCATACCTAGGGAAGACAGGTTGTACCGCATCTTAGTGGTTAGGTGGACGGTCCGTGCCAACCGAAGATAGATTGTACTTATTCTTTAATATGGTAATTTCTTGTTTATTTATAACATGCATAGAATGAATTTCTCTAAGTAAATATGATTAACCATTGATGTGTGGATAGCGGTGAAGTCAATACTCTACTCTCTCTCTCTCTCTCTCTCTCTTATATTTCAATTATCTTTTGCATTTATTTTATGCACTTTAGTCAACAACAAAATCAACAACATTTTCTTTAGTTATTTTTAATCTTCATAAACTTGATAACTATACTCCAGCAATCTTTAAGGTTCGACACCCTCTCTATAGCATTATCCTACAAAGATTTGTTCTATTGTGAATGATTATTTTTATTATTGATATATTTTGGTAAACAAAAGACCACATCAACTACCATTAGTTTAACATTAATTTTAACAATTCGTAGCTGATGAATTAAGTATACATTGTAGATGTGAAAACCTTTAAAATATATTATCTTAGCTATGTGTATATGTGCACGTTCCAAACTCACGCTCGAAAACATACACATACAAACCCATCAAAGTAATAACATATTTATAAATTATATAACTGAGCTGCAACCATCTACTTGCGATCTGAAACCTCAGGCAAAACACAAGCATATAAGCATATCTAAGCAAGAAACCATAACACATCATATGCACTCCAGTTGTAACGGCATACATATGTTCCATGTCTCATCCAGAAACATATACATACTGATACATCTAGTGTGACATCCCTCTTAAATCACCTCATAAAACATCATCACATAGCATACAATGCTATGCATGCTTTAGTTACTCATTCATTTACATCATCTTATAACATATTGACGGATGTGGCTCACCCCCACTAGGATCTTTCTTCTTGCTAGTCAAACCCTTTTGTTGGACGGATAGTTCTCACCCCCATCAGGATTTTTTTACCATGCTTGTCTTTATATCTTACATCATTGACGAATGGGGCTCACCCCCCACCAGCGTCTTTCTTCCTGCTTGTCCAACCCCTTTGCTGGACAGATGTGGCTCACACCTACCAGGAATTTTTACTATATTTGTCAATCCATCATACATCATTATCTTTATTTCATTATTGTTTTGCATGTGTATATTACTTTTTCATTTATATATTCGTGATGCATGCCATAAAATGTTTCTTTACATTACTTTCATACTCATGTAACCATTAACATCATATATTAAACACAATTCAATAAGCATATCTCATCATTTGCAAAGTCAAAGCAAATAATCATAAAACATCTATCAAGGCATATCTTAAACTATCAACAAAACACTAATTAACATTACAAAGCAATCACTAGAACACAGACACAGGAAGAGTAAGGTAATAAAGACAGTACAGACGAGGTTAGAAAATTTGTTACCTTCCTTGATCAGAGAAACCTAAATATCCACCTCATGTTCTTCTCTCTCTCTCTCTCTCCTAGGGTTTTTGGATTGGAAGGGGTGAAAAAAAGAGGCAAATGGACGTGATGTTTTACTTATAAGCGAGCCAAATGGATAAGGACTTAGGTATCTCAATTTTTTTTTTTTTTTTTTTTTTTAATGGTCTATCTGAACTTAGAGGCTGAGGTATCTGAAGTTGGTCATTTACGTACTCTAACAGCAGTAACTTGCGAGTAAAAAAAAAAAAAAAAAACTATAGGTAAAAAGATCTATTAAAAAAAAAAAAAAAGCTATAAAGGACAAGACTAATGGTGTATTGCAATGGTTAAGATGATCGAGCATGATTGTTTGAGAATTAGAGGACAAGACAATCCTCTCTTATTATACGTATTTTCTAATGGAAGCTAGCGCGCGCACACGCTTTGGGTTTCTTTTGAAAATAGAATATTGTATTAATATTAAAATAATGTGAAAGTAAAGACTAATTAATTTTATTAAAAAAAAAAAAGTTTTGGTGAGCATGCAGTGAACCCCCCACCTCTCTTTACATAATAAAATAGAGCATTGATTAATTAAAGAAGCGAAAGTGACGAATATATTGAATAATCTGGTATGAACCACGCGTGCTACATAAAACGAAAGAGACTTAATTATATCATCAGAATTTGGGAAGACATGCCGTGGAGTATATATATATATATATATATATATATGAAATAGGGCGTTTTCACGAGGACTACCGGGAAATATATATAATTACCTTTCAAAAACTAAAACCCAAGCGGCGTGTTCTGAGATACCAACATTGCAAAAATTGATAATTCAAAATTATGATTGTAAGACTGTTATCCTTCAAGGAGGTAAATGAATTTTTCCATTTTTGTTTAGAGTGTTATTTATAAAAAGTATGCAAATCATAGTCTTCTTTTTTTATTTTAAAAGTTTTTTTTTTTTTTTTTTTTGAAGTGGATTTTATTTTAAAAGTTAACCATGATTAGTTGCCAATTTTATATTCATTGCCATTGTGTTCTACTCAAAAGCCTTTTTAATAGCAAAGGTGGTCCAGACAGTGGTCCTCGCCCGTGCGCACCTTCGATCTTAGGAAAGAATTATTATTATAATAAAGAGAGAAAATATAAAATGGGAAATATTATTAAAAGATGCCATGGGAATTCCTTCAACGTTACTTTATATCAAATCTTGAGGTTAGGGTTGAAGAGAGGATCATCAGAATGCACTCATATATAATCGACTTTCAGCCATTTAATTACTTATTTTATATTTTCAACTAAATATTTCTAATGTTAAGTTCTTAACACCATAGGAAGTCACGGAAACCAATTCAAAGTCGTATATATACTCCTGCACTACGTATCCCTAATGCTGCTCAAGATTTTTACAAGCATACCGGCCAAAACCTTAATTAACAGGAAATAATTAATTCCTTAAAACATCGATCGATCTCCTTCAAGAAAATAAATAAATAAATAAAAGGTGTGATTTGCATGCATAACAATAACCTGGAATTTGAAAATGATATATTGTATATATAATTATATATTGAAATTAATGTTTTGAAAGTCTGTTGATACGAAAAGCTCAAATTGAATGAAATTTAAAAAAAATTAGTCTGTGAGGCGAAAGATCAAATGTCAACATCAGTGTGAAGGATTTGGAAGTGGCAATAACTTATAATGTACAGCGGGAAGCATTTTTATGGACAATCTTACTAGCTCTTTAAATAATACTAATCGGATTTCCTCCGGTTCATTTGAACCGGAGAGGATCCAAATTCCATTTGGACCTTTTGCATGGCTACAAGAAACGGTCAGAAGATATAGAAAAGAACAAAAGTTTGGCAGCCCGGTAATTAAATTAAGGGATTAAATAATTGTTTAAGCTGCGCGCATGGTTCATCCAAGAGCTGCGTGCTCCTTTTTATTTTTTGAAAAAAAAGAGCTGCGTACGTGCTCCTACGTGACCGAAAGAGTTATCATTAGTGTGGAATATTGTAATTGGCGACAGTTCAGGCTGACATTCAGTTGCTAGATTTTTCAGCTGACGTCGAAATTGAAAAGGTTGCCATCATCCCATGCGTAAGCATTTTTTTTTCCCCATTTGATAGCCGCAAGGATTCACAGTTTTGACATCTTGATTAAAAGAAAGAGTCTCATATTATTTATTTCTTGGGCGTGATCGATGCAACAATCTATAATGTCCAACATGTAAGAAATTGTCGGTTGACAATCTATACAAGTAAGTTTGCTTACGGGTTCACATGAGGGAGGTTCCAAGTGGGGATGAGTTGAAGCTAGCTAGCTGCATTTTGACTTGGATCTCTCTCTCTCTCTCTCTCTCTCTCTCTCTCTCTGCCACGATATGTTAATGTTACGTTGCCAAAAGGGAAAGGACTGCTTAAACTTACCCTATATAATCACCCCATATTCCATTAGAATTTTTCTCCAGAAACAATCTAATAACATACACTAATCAAAGGCAGGCAGGCTAGGGTCGGAAAAGCAGAAAGCTAGCAGCAAATTAAAGGATTTGAAAATGCTTTTAGGACCAACTTCTTCCTTCCCAAATGTCCCACAAGGCGTGGAGAGCTACTCAATCACCGAAGACGTTGTTTCCTCGTCTCTTGAAGCGAACTCCGCCGCAGAATCTCATCCAACCTCTCTCCTCTACAGTTTCTCAATTCTCAAGGACAAGCTTCACCAGGTGCAGTCCCTCGTCAGCATCCTCATCTCCCCGGAATATACTCAAACTAGCGAGTCAACCACATCATTAGCCGTCGCCAGCATGAGCACTGCAATCCAAGAAATCATCATGGCAGCCTCCTCCATGATGTTCACCTGCCAACAAATAGCCCTCGGTTCGTCTCCAAGGAGCGCTAGCCCCGACGAAATGCCGCACCACCAGCGTCAAATCCGATTTCCTCCACCCAACTTCGGCAGCAATCGGCCGGCGCAAGGTTTCTACTCTACCGATACGCTCGACTGCCTGTATGGTGAAGCCTATAATAACAACTGCAGTAACAAGGAAGATAATCGGAGTACTGTTGTCAATAGGGTGAAAGGGAGAGATCGCGATCGAGAAGTGCTTCAAGCGGGTGATAACAGCGAAACATTAGAAGGGCTTTTGCCGAAGAACTACGACATCATTGAATTGGATGCTGCGGATCTGTTGGCAAAGTACACGCATTATTGCAAAGTTTGTGGGAAAGGGTTCAAGCGAGACGCGAATCTGAGAATGCACATGAGGGCCCACGGAGACGAATACAAGACAAGCGCTGCTCTAAGCAACCCCATGAAGAACAATATTAACGGGAGCCCGTCAGGTAATAACAACGACAGTAATCTGATAAAATTTCCTAGGAAATATTCGTGCCCGCAAGAAGGGTGTCGGTGGAATCAAAAGCATGCCAAGTTCCAGCCTCTGAAATCAATGATTTGCGTGAAGAATCACTACAAGAGGAGCCATTGCCCGAAGATGTACGTTTGCAAGCGATGCAACCAGAAGCAGTTTTCTGTTCTGTCGGATTTAAGGACGCATGAGAAGCACTGCGGGGATCAGAAGTGGCAATGCGTATGCGGTACAACGTTTTCTAGGAAAGACAAACTTATGGGGCATGTTGCTTTGTTCGTGGGGCACACCCCGGCAAGCAAGCCTTTGTCGAAACTAGTAAAAGAAGACCACCACCAAGCACTGCAAATGCTATATTAGATATGATATTGATCATCTCACCGTTCCCTTCCCTTTTGTCTGCTATACGTTTTAAATTTGAGGTACTTATAATGAAGTCTTCCAGCTAATGCGTGCTAGATTGTTTCTTAGGAGAAACAGTGCATTATTTCGAAGATTTTATATTTTAATTTGGGTCCTCTTTAAATTAGTTAGCTCCCACGCATGTTTGCCTCTTTGTAGGCATTGCTTGTATAATTAAAGCCTCCTGTTGGCTTTTAGGCCGTCTTGTTTCGTAGAGTTTGTTTGTGGTTTCTTTTTGTTTTTTCAATGTTTTTAATAAATTCTAATTACTGATCCAGAAAAAAGGAACTCTGGACTAGCTAGATATACTAATTGATTTACGTGCAGCTGGTAACATATATATATGAAAGCAAGTTACTTCGTGTATTACTTTTTTTGTATTGATTTCTCTTTTATGATGTCATGTTAAGCAAATAGATCGATGAATTCAAAACTTCGTGTATTACTTTTTTTTTTTTTTTTTTTGACTTATACTAATTGTTAGTTTTGCTAGTATATATCTGTAACCGCTACAGTACTATATTGGTTATTGGATGTAGATCGATCCATTACCTACTCCTCTTTTGTTCTTCTTTTCTTTCCTTAATTAGAAGACGTTTGGATGTCCATTACCCACTCCTCTTTTGTTCTTTCTTTTTTTCCTTAGAAGACGTTTCCTCTAAATTGATAATAATTGTATTATCAAGTTAATACACTCCGGTCCTAAGGGGAAATACATGATTTCTCAAAAAACAAGTTGGGTAATAACTAAAATCCAATTTATTTTGTGTCACATTTTCTTTCTAGTAATAAAATTATTTATTTTTTGAGATCAATTAAAACATTGTGCATATCTATGTATGTAATCCTTTATTACTAAAAAGAAGTCTTGTTACATTGAATATAGTTTAGGTGCGTTAATGAAATTACTAAATCATGATACATTGTGTGGGATTAGGCATTCCATCTAAAAAGACTTTAACATGTCAATCCACTACAAAAAAACAAACAAACAAAAAAGAAAAAAAAAAAAAAAAGAAAAAGAAGAAGAAATAAACAAAATAATAAAAATAATAATAAAAAAAAGAAAAAAAGAAAAAAGGGATTTAGTGACGTTTGTTTTAGTGTCATTTGTATCAAACGGCGCTTTTTAGCGTCGTTTACTGTTCAAATGATACTAAATTTTGTAATGAAAAATTTAGATATATATGTGCTCACTTTGTTTACAGTGTTTGAGAGAGAGAGATTTGCAAGAGATGAAAAGAGGTTTGGAGAAGAAGAACAGGGAAAAAAAGAAGGGAGGGAAAAAAGTTATTATTATTCATTTTTTTTAAATTATAATTTAGTGTCATTTGAGCTCAAATGACTTTAAATAGCACAATTTAAACAATAAATGCCACATCTTAGGATTCTTGACCCTATGTTTAGCGTCGTCTAGTAAACAATACCATTCAAATGACATTAAACAAATAGTGTCATTTTTTTCTTTTTGCCTTAAACAACACTATTTAAGCAACTCTAAAGTGTGTGTGTGTGTGTGTTTTTTTTTTGTGGTGATCTTGATGATCTATCTTAATCATGAAAGTAGAGACTTCTGATTGATCAAAGTAGGGAAGACAGTAGAGATGAGATTAGAGTAAATGTGTTACCCTCCTTGAGAGAAACCTCAATATATATCCATTGAGCACAAGTAGTGTGGATGCACTAACATAATAAAAACATATAAACCTATTAAATTTTTAAAAAAAATTAAAAATAAAATTGAAACCTATAGTAAAAAACACTTCTTTTTATATTATTAGAAAAGTTTTTCTATTTTTTTAGTTTTTAATTTTTGGGTTAAATGCCATTTTAATCTTTGGGTTTTAACGACATTATTTTTTTTATAACTAGGTTTTATTTAATTTGTATCATAAATGGAATTTCATGTCAGACCAATCAAAACCTACCACGTGATCATATGTTTCATAAAAAACATAAAAATGAAGAAAATAGGAAATATATATATATATATATATATATATATATATATATATATATATATATATATATATATATATATAAACAAGGAAGGGGTGGCAAAAAAAAAAACTCTATAAAAAATTAATGATTTTCATATTATTAGTAAAGTTTTCTATTTCAATTTTTATTTTTAATTTATTCATGTACATTAGTCCGATCAATAATGATAAGATCAATTCAATCAATCTGATCGATCCTCACACATCAGTTTGATGAATCGAACTTGACATAATTGAAGGTTTGATCGAACATCCTATCTATAATAGTGAAGTAGTTTGATCGATCGAACTATAAGGATTTTGTATTATTTATACTTGTACATTAGTCTGATTAATCATTATAAGATCAATCTAATTGATCGTGGTCAAATCAAATGATCAATTGAACTTGACACGATTAAAAGTTTGATCGAATATCCAATCCATATTAATGCATTAGTTCGATCATTGTAAGATCAAATAAACCATGATCTTCTTTAAGACCAATCGAACTTAAACATAATTCCAAGTTCAATCGAATGTTTGATCGATCCTAATGCATTAGTCTGATTGATCAAACTCTTTGGATTTTGTATTATCCTAACGCATTAGTATGATCGATCGAAGGATTGATCATTAGTTTGAATAATTGTGATACAATCGAATGATTGATTGAACTTGACACAGTTAAAGGTTTGATCGAAAATCTGATCAATCCTAGTACATTAGTTTTATCAATCGGACTATATGGATTTTTTATTTTCTATGCTTGTGTATCAGTACCGATCGATCCTAGTGCATTAGTTTGATCAATCATGATATGTTGAACATGACATGACTAAAAGTTTGATCGAATATCAGATCAATCGTAGTTAATAAGTCAGATCATTTGTGATATGATTAGTTGATCGATTAAACTATATGGATTTATGATAATCCATCAATAGAGGTGCTTACTACTCAAAATACCCAAGTCACTGATTAATTGATGGCTTCTCAAAGTACACTTTTATAGACATGTGAAGGATCGATTAAACATATGATTTTTAATTAGGGGTAATTACCTTTTCCCCCCATCAATTACCAAAAAATGCGCGATACCTCAATGAACTACCAATTTGACCAAAAAAGAGTATTCAACTACCACAGTTATATGTTTGCCCCTTTTTTGTCAGCCTAACTTGTGAAAATACTAAAATACCATAACTCAATTTTAAAAAATGACCTAAATACCCTCAACTTAAATAAAAAACAAAAAATAAAATAAATAAAACAAAGGAAGAGGGGGTGGCTGCCGGAGGGGGTGGCAACCACCCTCTTAAGTAGAGGGCGTGGCCCCAGAGGTTGGTTCGGCCACCTTTGGGGCGGCTGACTGCCACTCCTCAGCCTGGGAGGCCATGCGGCCACCTTAGGTTTTTTTGGGGTGGCTACATGGCCACCCCTTAGGCCGGGGTGGCCTGCGGCTTGCGGCCATCTCAAAGAAAAACTAGGGTGGCCGTGCAACCCCTCAGGTTGCAGGGTGTTCGGACCCATGGCAGCCACCCACTTTCCTTTTTTTTTTTTTTTTTTTTTTTTTTTTTTGCTTTTTTTTATTAAATATATAAGTTTTAATATTTTTTTATTAATAAATTCAAACCAAATTAATAAACCAATTTTTTTATTTTTTTTTTATCAATTGAGGGCATTTTTGTCTTTTAATCAAAATTAACGTCCAAAACAGGCATAGGCAGCCACCCCCTTTCCTTTTTCCTTTTTTTTTGCTTTTTTGTTAAATATATTAGTTGTAATATTTGTTATTAATAAATTTAATCCAAATTAACAAACCAAATTTTTTATTATTATTTTGATCAATTGATCGAGGGCATTTTTGTCTTTTAATCATAATTAACATCCAACACAGGCATATTCCGTCCATGTTAACGGGTCTGACTGATAAAAGGGGGCAAAATGTGTAAAGTTGGTAGTTTGATACTCTATTTTAGTCAAGTTGGTAATTCGTATGGGTATTGCGCATTTTTTGATAGTTGCTAGAGGAAAAGGTAATTACCTATTTAATTAATTAAATATGATTAATTTTTTTTATTAATAAAATATCATTTTTAATTATTATTAAATATATATATATATATATATATATATATATATATATATATATATTTAAAAAATTAATAGGTTTAAACAATTTTTAAATGGCATAAATTAAAAAAATATAAAGAATACTATTAGCGTCGACTTGTAGAGGTCGACGCTGATACTACGAGTATCAGCGTCAACTTCTGTGTGTCGACGCTGATACTAAGAGTATCAGCGTCAACTTCTGTTTGTCGACGCTGATAAGTTTACATCATAAAAAAAAAAAATTACGCGGGTGTTTTGGCGCTACAATTTTTCGCACAACATTCTATATTTTTTTTTCGCACAAAATCAATTTTTTTCTCTAATATCTCACTTCAGGAATCCTCCACTGCCCTAGCTAATATCACGTCTGTCTCTCACGCTTCTCTCGTTCTGTTTCTCAATCTCTGGAGCCACGAAATCCTCCAGTAAGCCGCATCGTACCACTAGCATCCTCTACGTACGCAGCAAGCTCTCCCCAACTCGCCTCCATCGAACCCCCCGCAGGTGTGGAGAACTCCCTTGAAGTCTTCGGCTCTTTGATTAGACGGGGAACCCAACTAAAGGAAGTTTCTTCCCATTTTGTCCTCTGTTCTGTTCTTCAAGTCCGTCAACTGTGCAATCCAGCCCGTTGATCTCAGAAGTATTCAACTTTCCGAAGCAATCCAATGGCTGTACTGTAGATTTGTTGATTACACACTTGGGATCCCCCGATTTTTCCACCTAGGTTTTGCTATATTTCATTGACCAAAACCTTGATTCATGGTAGCTGATTGAATCGAAGGAACAGGGGACACAAGTTTCAGTTCATGGGTATCAGCTAACGCTAGCCCTGCGTGCTTTCAGTCTCAGTTTGAAGGTCTGTAATAGAGGTTTTTGATATTACCCTTTTAATTATTCACTCTGTTCTCAAATGGGTTGGCACAGTTTTTGTTGTTTGACACTAGTTTATAATCAAGTTTTGGTTTTTCCTCATTCGAGAATTTAGGCGGGTTTTATTTAATTATTTCTCTGAGCTCTGAAGTTAATGATGCTGTTATTGTTTTTTTTATTTTTTATATAAGAAAATGATGCTGTTATTGTACAATCGTTGAAACCTCTTTGGCACTTTGTATTTTGTTAGTGACTTAGTTTTATGGCTACTAACAAGAAACCCAATTTCAAAGTTGCGACCTTGCGTCATCTCTTGTCTGTAGTTTTCATCACATTGTTAGGGGTTTTGCTTCTGATATTTCTCCTTTGAACAAATTCAACTTCAGATTTTGTGTCACCGTCATTGGATGAAATAGATGAACTTAGTTATAATTATTCAGATTCTAGAGAAAAACTCGGTCTCCCTAAACAGAATAAACTGTCTGTTCATTTGGAGAAGCGAAACCAGTTGCCCCCAATTATGGATAGAGATAGCATAAGAAATTCATGTATTATATACAAACCATATCGAAATTAGTGAGCCAGATTAAATAAATTTTCATAAAATAAAAGATATTTAGGAAAAATATATATACTTTTCTTCCTTGGGTAAGCCATAGTTTTGGGTAGTCTTTTAGTACTGATTTAACTTGTTGGGCCACTTCACTCCATTTCTGTATTTATTTTTTTTCATGCACTATCAATCTTTTTTTTTTCCATGTTTGGAATAAATACACAAAAGTATACATTAAGGTGTACGTAAACAGTAAGAAAACAATAGTAGTGATTGTGATTGTGATTGTCGGAAATTGGAATACCTTCTCCTCAACACAGCGATAATGAACAGAAACACAGAACTTGTTGTTCTCCACTTTGGCCCTTGGAGTTGATTTCATTTTCTCCACCAATTGTTTGTAAACCTGAAAATTCATGTTTAAAAATGAGTTTGAATATAATCTTGTGGTTTGTATTCATCCAATGTATATATATATATGTTCAATAAAGAAAACAAACCTTGTCGATCATTGGAAGAAATTCACCGGCGGGTTGGAACAGAATGCCATTACCCTGAGGATAGTAAAGATGAAAAGAAAAGAAAACTATTAGAAATCAAATTAGGTTTTTTTTTTTTTTTGGGGGGGGGGGGGGGGGGGGGGGGAACAAAAAGTAGGGAAATCTTCACTTCAAAGATAAGATGAAAAGGTGTAGTGGCTGTTTAACAGCGACGTCTTTTCTTTGTTTTCCTAAGTTTTTAAATAAAAACTCAAACATAAAATCCCTAAGTTTCAATTTCAACACTAAGAATTGGGAGGATTCTTTTATTTTTTATTTTTTTTTATTTGTGTGTTATGATGATAGGAATTCTACAATTCTAAAAGCATAAAAAATGAAAAGAAGCAAGAGGGGAAGCAATTTATATATATATATATATATATATATATATATATATATATATATATATTGGCTGTGGTGACTAGACCATTAGTGTCGATTGTGAAGGGTACTGACCTGTTCTATAGGTTTGAGGAGATGCCTACAGACAGATTTGTTGAGAGCAGGTAGCTGTTTTTACCTTCTCTCATTGCAAACATATATTATCTCTATGATTAACACAAGGACTGAGGTGGTACATGAATTCTTTCTCAAATGTTCATATAGATGATGTAGATATGACTCTATGGTTGCGTTTGATACTTGTTCTCATACTTCTTTTTCTTAAAATTATTTCACTATTTTTTGTAGGGTTTGTATGGGAATAGCACTAAGAATTTTCATTTTAGACTTAATCTATTTCTCTCACTGATCCTTAGATGAGTTTGTGAAATTATTTATCGCTACTTTTTCTTCTCTTCTGTGCAATCATGTTTTGTGGATTTGGATTGCCTTAAATGTCAACTGCATTATTTGTTATCGGGTATTAATTGCAAAAGTTATGGATGGTTTTGGGTATTGATTAGGTTATGTCTAAGCAATATTTTAGCTGCCACTTTTGGTTGTATGTTTTGCATCTTTATCTATGGGTACGTTGAACGGAAATTGTAGTGTTTTGCTTTGAGATATAGTAGTGGAACCAAGTAGGCCCAGAAACAGCTTCTGTTTTGTTTCCCTTCAGGTGGACTTGCAATTTTCCGTCTCTCACCCGAAAACCAACAGTAAAATTGTATGCTAAATGAGGCTTGCATCTAAAGCTTTTGGTTTGATTCATCTGCCTTCCCTTAATGTTGCAGTTTTACAAGTGTTTTAACGATCTTGAATCAGCAATGAAGTCAGAGGTTAGTGGGTGATTTCTCATTGTAGCATATTAGTCTGCATCGTATGTGTGAATAAATGCTTATTTCACCTCATTCGTTTCTTTCCTTAGACAAAGGAGAAATATCAACAATATGTAAACTCTTTAACAGAGCGCATACAAACATGTGATGGTTTGCTTAGTCAGGTTAGTCTATTTCGACATCTATTGGTCTCCTAAGCTGCATTTTTTTTCGTTTGGATTTGGAGTTGTAAGATGTCTGAGTTCCCTTTTGAGCAAGTGGATGACACCTTACACTGCTTTGATGGACTACAGCTGGAGCACCAAACCGTAGCTACAAAGACAAAGTCAAAAACGTTTCATGATGCATGTGACCTGCTGGTATGTTTTTCTCCCATTTCCTATCTTAATGTCACTTCACAAGTCCACAAATCTTTTGATAGTTTTGTTGCATTCTCTGGAGGTTCAACAAAAAGCATGAGCAAAGACTGATTGAATTTGAAATACTGGAGGCAGTAACCTTTGTTTAAAATAGTTGACTTGTTGTATCACTTTTCTGTTCTTGTTGCAGGTCATAGAGAAGCAAAGAGTGATTGAATTTGTAGAAGCACTTCATAGTACGCTCAAGTACTTTGATGAATTGGAGAATGTAAGGTTTGAATGCAATCTTAACAAGAGTTTAAGTTTTTTTTGATATATTGTTTTTCTATTAGTCGAAGAGACCCACAATAAAAAACATTACTGAAGTAATGGGACAAGATTTGGAACATTATTTTGATATATAGCAACTAGCAGCTTCCCATTTAAAGTCATTGTTGTTTGTTGAAACCTCTTCCAAAAGTCACACTAGCTCATCCAAACTTCTACAAGCTTAAAAGAAAATAACTCTCTAAATGTTAGATTCTTATCTCCAAATTAGGTTGGTCATTCATGTATCTTCTGTGGCAAGATATGTAGTAGCTATGTGCTTACAATATTAATTATGGAAGCATCATCTTCATTAATTATCTATTTATTGATGCTGTAGTTTGATAAGCTAGTTTAATATGGAAAATATAACTTCCTGGAGGTTAACATTGCTGGCCTTATTGAGAATAGACGATTACTACCTCAAAAGGGTGTCCTTTTTAGAATAAACTTTGTGTAAAATTAAACTTTATTCATTGTATCCTTTAGCTACAGTAATTATTTATATATTTATCTAGAGTGGATGAAGATCAACTTCTCTAAAGAAATCTTGAAACAATATTGAAGTGGGTTTAAATCTTATAATATGTATGTTTTATATATATAGTTTCAAATTGTTACACAAGATCAAATGACAAATGGGTATTATCTGAAAGTCAAACTAAGTTGAAAAGACTTACTTTAGCATTTGTGAATGGTAAGTGGTATTCTGACACAAAACAAAATAGGATTGTAAAATGGCTGTTGTAAGTTAATGAATATCCAAAATAAAAAAAAACCCTTTAATTGTTAGTTCTACAACAAAGTAATAAACAGTAACTGTACATCTCGTTTATCCTTCTTCCTCTCTCTTCACTTGACATGCTTAATGACATCTAGTAGTTGTCAGATTCTGAATTAGAATGCACATTTTCAAACCAAAATCCACATTCAGATATATTATTATTGTTTATCCTTCTTCCTCTCTCTTCACTTTACATGCTTAATGGCGTCTAGTAGTTGTCAGATTCTGAATTAGAATGCACATTTTCAAACCATAATCCACATTCAGATATATTATTATTATTAATAACAACAATAACAACTCTTTTATTGTCTGCATTTCTGTTAGAAGCATCCAAAAGGACAATGCATGGTTGACAACTTCTTTTTTATTCTTTTGTTGAATGGCTGACAGCATATCTCCTATTAATAAGATAGATGAAGATTGAAATTTGAAAGCTATATCAAACCAAATGACTTTTTCTCCATTAGCTAATTTGGAAGTAGCTACCACCTAGACCCCAATATCTGAAAGCTACGTACGTACCCCTCACCTTCAATCATTCAAATGCTCTTGCCTCTGAAATGGGAATGCCAATTTTCTTCATCAAATGCACATACACAGTAATTGGTTTAGTGTGATTGAATTTATGAGTCCTGCAATAATAACAAGAGTACAATTGAGATGGGCAAGCTACTGGTTACTCCACCCCATAAAATGTTTGTAATCTAGGCTTGTATTAAATGTTACTTGTGATGCTTTGGTGTTTGCTATATATATGATGCTTAACATCTAGGTTTTATTAGTTGTCATAGGATATTGCTAATTAGTTTATGCGAGCTACTATTTTGACGCTAATGGCCTCTAAATATATATATATATATATATATATATTTTTGATTTATAGAGTATTAGCGTCGACTTAGTCGACGCTAATATGATTTTTATTTTTATTTTTTTATGTAATTAGTGTCGACTGAGTCAACCCTAATAGGCAATTTATTTTTTTATTTTTTTTTATTTCTTAGGTTATTAGTATCGACAAAGTCGACGCTAATAAGCTATTTAATTTTATTTTTTTTTAATTTTTTTTAAGGTTATTAGCGTCGATAAAGTCGACGCTAATAGGGTACTAAAAATAATTTTTTAAAAAATTAAATAGCTTATTAGGGTCCACAATAGTCGACGCTAATAGTCTATTATCAGCATCGACTTATGGTAAATGTGGTATACGTTTTAGCGTCGATCGAAAATAGCATTAGCGTCGACATTTGTTGACGCGAATAAACTATCATCAGCGTCGACTCTTATGTCGACGCTGATGATCGGCAGATGAGCATCAGGGTCGGTCTTTCAACGTCAACTTATTAGCATCCATTAGTCGACGCTAATACTTATTAGCGTCGACTTTTAGGCTTTTAGCGTCCACTAAGGGTCGATGCTAATGAGTGAATTTCTTGTAGTGCATGAATCATGGAACGAACCCAGTGGATGGATGTCCTATGGGAGGAAGTTGAGTAAGACCAGAGTTGATGCTCATGGCTTTAGAACTGTATAACCATAGAGCGGATGCTCTTGGCTAAAAAGTGAACCCTGTAGGTTGATGCCTTACGGGTGGAGTCAGTGTATGACCATAGAGTTGATGCTCTTGGTTAAGAAGTAAGCCCTGAGGATTGATGCCTTATGGGAAGTGTTAGTGTAGGACCATAGAGTTAATGTTCTTGGCGTGGAACGATCCTTGCAGATTGATGCCTAATGAGTGGAACATGTGTAAAACTAGAATTGATGCTCTAAGCTACAGAAACAGTTAGTCCAGAGTTGAGGCTCCTGGCACCAATGAGTTGATGCTCCTGGATTCAGATACAAGTAACAAAATAAAAGCATGCAATGTATGATAGTGTGTGATGTGATTTGAGATGATGTATGTATATGTATGTGTGCATGTTGGAATGAGATCATTATTGTTGTGATATGTCTGCGTCTACTCTATCAGCTACAAAACGTTTTCAAAACTAAGCATCATGCTATTGATGGCTGTTATTGTAAACGTACGGTAGGGTGAAAGATTGGTTCATTACAAACACCAATGTGTGATTTACTCCTGAGGTGGTGAACTCATACTTTCACCTGTATGGATGTGACTAACACTAGGACCATATAGATGATGATGCTTTGGCTGCAAGTACCACTGATGTTGACGACGACCGTGTGGCTAACTCGGGATACTATGACTAAAGCACGTCGTTTGGGTCATGAAGGTCTTTGACTTGGATGGTCCCTTTTGATGTACATTTTGTATATGGCTAGTGTCGCTTGTGAAACATAGTTGTTAGCCATTCTTTTGTTGTGTAAATAACTTATGTCTAAGCCTTAACAATAGACGTTAAATTACTCTTTTGTATAACTAACAATTTATGTTTATGGAGTTGATTTCTACTGTCTAGTTTTGCATTATGCTACATAGTTATTATAACACTGATATATCAAGTACAGGTTATGGAACTTGTGCTATGAATTGGCTGAATGACATATAGTCATACCACTGTGATGACTCATTTCTATGTTTTCAAAAAAAAAAGGGGGGGGGGGGGGGGGGGGGGGGTTGTCACAGCCCCAACAATTTGGCACCAAATGTGGGAACGATTATTCATTTCTTATAAAAATACGAAAATAAAAAATAAAAAATTCCATCATGATGATTAACACACATTCAGGAAGCCAGATCAATCGGCAAGGTAAAGTCTGCCAGAGCCGGTTATTCAGCCCAACTCGAATCTAGGAGTTCAGAACAATCCACAGCCTCCACCGTTTCCTCCCTGGGCAGCGGAGACCAGGATCTCATAGCACCGTTGAAAGCCTAGATTGAAGCCTTAACACAACAGAATGCAAAGTTGCTGCTTAGAATTTCAGAACAATCCCATCCCGAGGTGAACCGAGATGAGCATGAAGAAGAAGAGCGCAACAACCATACCAACGGCCACGATCTTTGAGACGACAAACACCAAGAAGATAATTTTCGGGAGGATAATTAATCACTGGGAACAGAGGAACGGAAGGGCCAACCGTCATGGAGACTGATGGGAAGATGCAGGAGATCTTAGTAGAATTATTGCTGAGTTGGAGAGAATGTGCACGTACATGGAGATGGAAAGGAAGAAGCTAGAAAAGCAAATTCATAGTGGTGGACAAGCTCTTATTAAGTACTGGCTCACCCTTCACTAGACGGGTAGCAAACTATTTGCTACCCTTATGCTGGAGATAGGGATCCTTTTGATTACTTGTAGAATTTTTGAGTTGATCAAGATCTTCACGAGACACCCGATGAAATGGCGTGCTGGGCCTTCCCTCTTATTCTCTCTGGGAATGCCCGGGACAGCTGGTTCAGGATGTTGCCCTCGAATTCTGTTTATAAGTTCAAGGAGTTGTGCAAAATATTCTTGACGGAATTTCTGTCTTTGCAGACAGGAAAGAATCCCTTGGGATATTTGTTAACATTGCATCAGTGCAGCAATGAAACTCTTAAGAAGTTTATGGCCCTGTTCAATCGGGAGAAGATGACAGTTGAAGAACCAACTAAGGATGTGGTCTTCACTGCCATCTATTGGGGAATTTCACCTAAGGAGCCCCTTATGAAGAAATTGGCCCAAAAGCAACCAAGTATATTGTTACAATGTACAAATGTATAGTACCACTTAATTTGCTATGTTTAGTACCCCCATGAAATGGTTTCTTTGCCTTTTTAAGCAAGTCATAGTACTTTAGCTCGTCACCTTTAACGGGTTCTTCATTAACAATTTCTTCACTCCCCTGCACCACGACCTCAGGCTCACTGTCTTCCTTGACTTCGTGCATGCCGAATGCATCACGCAACGTGCATGTCGCCACCCTGTTCTGTGCTTCAACCCGCTGCATCTGCAGCCAGGCGATTTGAATAAGAGCGTGCAGCAAGACCTTGTACATGGTTCTCACCATGCCAATATCAAGTAGTGTATGTAGTCATTATTCCCTAACCCCCCTGTCAAGTGGTCAAATATGAAACGGGGCGGGTGGCGCTGGTTATTTCAACACGACTTAAGGGGTCGTAGATGAATCCATTAGGGGTTCTATAATTACTAACTACAAAGTCCACAAATGATTTACACCCGTCTCTGTATTCCCTCGTACCCCTAGACTTTGTCATACAAGTCTTGTCCATCTTTTTCTCTAATGCTCCGTTTGTTTCGACGTAAAATGGTTTTCGTCGTAAAATATTTTCGACGAAATCAATTTCAAAAGAAATTATTTTCTCGAAAATATTTTTCGGCGTTTGGTTCGCACGAAAAAATTACGAAAAGTGAAAATACAATTGTCGCCGGAATCCGGCGAACATGTTTGGCCGGATCCGGCCAAAATTGCCGGATTCTGGCAGGAAACCTCCGGGCGCGGTCAGATCCGGCAGGATCCGGTCATTTTGGCCGGATCCGGTCATTTTGGCCGGATCTCGGCAGGATCAGTGGCCGGATCCGGCCGGATCAGTGTCCGGATCCGGTCATATCCGGCCGGATTCCGGCCATTTTGGCCAGATCCGGCCGGGTCAGTGTCCAGATCCGGCCGGGTCAGTGTCCGGATCCGGTCATATCCGGCCGGATTCCGGACATTTTGGCCAGATCCGGCCGGGTCAGTGTCAGGATCTGGTCATATCCGGCCGGATCCCGGCCAGTTTGGCCAGATCCGGCCAGATCAGTGGCCGGATCCGGTCAGATCAGGCTGGATTCCGGCCGGTTTCTGTCCATGGCCGGATTCCGGCCAGATTCCGCCGGCATTCGGCGCAGTTGCCGGATGTCGCCGGATTCCGACCGCCGGCAGTATTCCGGTGGTCGGATTCCGACGCCGGCATTATTCCAGTGACTTAATGATGCTGGATTCCGGTGCTGCCTATTTTCGAACGACCGACTATTGTCGGATTCAGACAATCAGATATCAAACGTGCGTGTAAGGACGAAGAATATAATTTTGGAAAACGATATACGATTTTAAAAACCGTAAATCGTTTTCCAAAAATTAAAGAAGGTTTTACGGTCAAACCGAAAATGATTTTCGTTGACCGTTATTTTCACCCCTACCAAACACCGTAAAATACCGAAATCATTTTACGCCGAAACAAACGGAGCATAAGTACATTACGAACAATAACAAATGAACACATAAAATTGATAAAAACAATATAACACATATAAATGTGTACAAACCACAATAAATGTGGACATATTCATCATTGTCTATAAACATTTAAAACGCGCATTTAGACCCATATAATGTTACTATATAAATAAATACTAAACATAGTATACTATATAAAAAAATAAAATAAAAAACTAAAACCTAAAAATAATGTTACCATATATATAATTAAATAAATAAACCTAAGGACCTTCTATTCCCCTTCTTCTTAGTTCCACTAATATTTGGGTAAAAAAAAAAAAAAAAATCAATGAAATTGCACCACACAAAAGAGAGGTTTAGTGAAGATGGTGATTATTAACATATAGTATTTTAAAAGGCTTTTTCTTATTCTTTGCTTTTCATCTATATGATAGTAATTAAGGTGAGAAACATGTGAAGAATTTTGACAAATAGATAAGTGCTACTAAATATGGGGTATGTGTTGGATAGAAATTTCCTATAAATTGGTTTGTAGAAAATTTCCTACAATCCACATATAAAAAGAACACATGCCCTTTAAACATGTGACAAGCATATGTTTTTTATTCATGCTATTAAAAAAACATGTAAAAAGTACATGCTATTTAAATAACATGTGTTTCTCACATGCCAGGGGACACATGTCAATCTTATATGTGGGTTGTAGGAAATTTCTTACAAACCAGTTTGTAGAAAATTTATGTCTATATGTGTTGACATCTCCATTACCCTCAATAAATGAAAAAAAGTTGAACTTTTGAAGCATCTTTCATATGCATATAAGTAGGCTTAAAAAATATAGTTCATATCATAATTTGTTGAGACTTGGTTTAATGATATCATATCGATGATAATCTGGTTCGTTTGGGTATTGAATCCGAATATTATTCGAATTCACTAAGTGAATTATGAGGTTTGACTTTGTGAGAAAAAATTTGAAAAAGTTGAATAAAATATAATTTATTTTTAAAAAAAGTAGAATATTATTCAGAATAATATTCAAAACAAACACACGTTTGTTAGCCATAGGCTAAACCTAATAATTAAATCAATTTCTAAAATTTTGACAAATTAAAATAGTTATTATTTCTTTCTTTTGTACATTCAAACTTATTTTCAGATTAATATATGCAATTAAATTTTATTAAAGCACCCATTAATTTAACATTTCAAATTTAAGCTTTATTCTGAATGTATAGATAAGATCAAAATTAATAAAAGCAACCCCAATCGCGAGTAGATTTAATTCAAATTCCCATCTATACAAAATGAATGATGTTCAAAAATAAGTTCACGGTCTAAAATCCCGAAGTTCTCAGAATTTTTGCTTTTTTTCACAGTAATTAATGTTCCTATATTGTTTTCATCTATTATGGAATTAAGAACAGAATGTTTAAACTGTCTTGAATCTGTATTTACACATAAAAAAAAAAAATAATAATAAAAAAAAATAAAAAAAAAGAAGATCCAACATAGCCTAAAAGAAAATTCAGATTTCTTGTTTTCTGCATAAAGAAGGTTTAATTCTTCATAGAGACCGAATCATCATTACAAAAAAACAAGACATTAGCCACGTGGCTACAGTAGTTGTTACTATAGCCACGTCGCCAATTAGCCACATGTCATAATGACCACGTGGCGAGATGTAGCAGAAAATATGAAAAAGCCAGTTAGCCACGTGTATTAATTACACGTGGCCAACTCGCAATGTGTATTAATTACACGTGACCAACTTGCAACGTGTATTTATTACACGTGGCTAATTGGCTATATGTATTATTTACAAGTGGCTAAAAAAATATTTTTGAAATTTTTTTCAAGAAATAAAATTTTTATAAAATATTTTTAAAATTTAAAATTTTAGCAACGTGCTTTATGAACACGTTGCCATTTGCATGTTTTGTGGGGAGGGTTTTAAATTTGTCTTTGATTTCAATTTTTTATTTTTATTTTTCATTTCTTTTTAAAAAGCCGGATCTGTCTGGCTTCTTAATTTTTTTTTTACTTTTTTTAGAAATCTCTCTATCTCTCGTCTCTCCTCATTTTCTTATTTTTTTCTTATTTTTTTCAACTCTCTCTCGTCTCTCCTCAGCTCCCACGTATGTCTCTCACCATTTTTCATCAAAAAAATGGCTCACTTTGTTTGTATTTTTTTCTCAGCAGACGACGACTCACCCCCACCCGGACGCACGACTCAATCGCCAACACCCAGAGAAGCTCGTTTTCATCGTCGGTGATGGAGAAGAGGCCAGTGGTTTGTGGGTCCTTTTGATGGTGATTTTTGGTCTTTTTGTTAATTTTTTTTTTTGCCCTTTTTGTTAGTCGCCGGAGTAGTTGGTTTCTTTTGGTATTTTCTGCTCATTCTCGGCCAAATGGGTATTTTTGAAGTGGGTATTTTCGTCGATAGGTGGCGAGGGTATTCTCGCCGGATCTCGACGACGAGTTGGACGAAAATCCGGCGCTGATCTCGCCGAATAGACCGGCCCTTTCTCCAGATTGCCGGATCTCGACGAAGTACACCGGCCCTTTCTCCGTATACCGTATACAATATTGGAAAGAAAGAAAAAAAAAAATGAAGAAGAAAAGAACAGATCGATATCTGTTCTTTTCTTGTATTTTTTTTTTTTTTAAAAAAAAAAAAATCCTGATTTTGGCGACTTGGGTAAGGAATAAGTGGCTAAAAATATATAATTTTCCATTTAAAAAAAAAAAATACATTTAGCCACTTGAGGATGACACGTGGCTAAAAGTCAAGTGGCTAAATAGCCACATATATAAAATGGGAAATGTTATTTTCACTACACCAACACAACATGTGCACAACACCCTCTCATATGAGGGTGAAACCTACACTCTGAGCTCCACCCTCATATGAGAGTGTTGTGCTGCTGTTGTCATACTGTAGTGCACCAATCATATCCCATATAAAATTACATGTTGCCAAATGTACATTTAGCAACAGCAGGATTCACTATGCGTAACCTACGTGACTAACTGCAAGTGACTAAAAACAAAGTTTTTTGTAGTGCATCTTAAATGTGTAAATCTATCTGCATAAACATTACCAAGTTGTGGTGGTAATACAAGGACGATGATAATGGTGATGATTGGTTTTGATAAATTATCATGTCAATGTTCTAAAAAGGAAAGCAAGAGTATTAATTTGTCTACGAGTTTCTTACTTTGAACTCAATCGGTAGCAAAAGCACAGTAAAGCAGCTAGAGACGGTAATCTAAACCCATGCATGTCGACATGGGGGTGTTTAGGTTTATCATTTTTTTTTCTTTTTTTCTTTTTTCTTTTTGTTTGGGTTTATCATTTTACTCATTCAGTACATAAGTCTAACATTACGTACCCAATAGAGTGTTGTTATGAGTACTACAGGTTTTACAACAAGTTTAATAACAAATTGATGTGATTACACATATTTAGAAAAATAAATAAATAAATAATTTAATAAAAAACTAGATTACACATAAGATTACACATATTTAGAAAAATAAATAAATAAATAACAAAACAAAACAAAGAAATTCAACCCAATAACTTTCAGCCATTTACATGGTTTGACAGTACACATCTAAATCTCTCTCTCTTAAAAAAAAAACTTCAATACACCACCGGTGATCGGAGGACAACCATGCAATTTTTTTCAAGCACAAGCGGGGAGAGAGAGAGAGAGATATGACAACCACAGGGAGTGATGGTGGCCAGTGATCGGAGGCAGTGGTGGTGGCCGACAGTGATTGAGAGAGAGAGAGAGAGATAGAGAGAGAGAGGTGAGAGAGTTCGACGCAAGGGATAAGTGAAATGTCCCGCGCAGCACACCCGCTACAAAAATTAGTGACTTGTCTGTTCGACACATCACTAGTTTTTTTAGGTGCCGAACAAACACGTCATAAATTGTTGACGTGCTAAACAAATTAATGACGTGTCGAACAGACACGTCACTAATTATTGACGTGTTAAATTTCGCTCTGTCACTAATCATTTAAATTACAATATTTTTTTAAAAAAATTATATTAAATTTAGCAACGTGGCAATTTTTGACACGTTGCTATTTATTAACATGTGGATTTTGACACGTCACTAATTAGTGACGTGGCAAATTCCACAAGTCAATAAATATTTTATTGGCGTGTCACTTTCACACGTCACTAATTATTGACGTGGCAAAAAGCGGATTACTGTAGACATGTCAAAAAACCTTGTCTCTCTTTTCTTTTTTTTCTTTTTTTTTTCTTCTTGTAGTGTCACTCTGAAGATCTGAACCACTACATCTACTATGGAATCAAAGTCCAAATAAACCTCTGACGGCACTCCTAGGTCAAGAAGGAGCATGAAATCTAATTCAGATTGACATTTACCTCTTTGCCTATAAATAGACACATACCACAGGTATAAGAGACAGACTAATTATTTTATGCATTGAACATACTTTTCTCTCATAAGGTAATTTAGACATCAAAGTGAGACTCCCGGAAGGGTCTCTTATTTTAGTCGTTTTGCAGTGATTGTGAGAGTGTGAATAACATTGAAGAAACGAACCGTTCACACGTGCCGAAAACTATTCCAACAATTAACAAAGTGTATTAACTTGAGAATACAATTATTATCCATTTAGAGGAACCGTCTTCTAAGGAAAAAAAAAAAGAAAGAACAAAAGAGGAGTACTTGGTGGTGGACATCAAAACGTCTTCTAATTAAGGAAAGAAAAGAAGAACAAAAGAGGAGTAGGTAATGGATCTACATCCCATAACCAACATAGTACTGTAGCGGTTACAGAAACCAGTTAAAATAACAGTTAGTATGATAGGGGCCAAATAACAAGTTTTGAATTCATCGATCTATTTGCTTAACATGACTTCAAAGAAGAGAAATCAATACAAAAAAAGTAATACACGAAGTAACTTGCTTCATATATGTTACCAGCTGCACGTAAATAAATTAGTATATCTAGTCCTGAGTTCCTTTTTTCTGGATAAGTAATTAGAATTTATTAAAAACATTGAAAAAACAAAAAGAAAACAGAAACAACCTCTACAAAACAAGACGGCCTAAAAGCCGGCCAACAGGAGGCTTAGTTATACAAACAATGCCTACAAAGAGGCAAACATGCATGCATAGGGACTAACTAAATTGAATAGGACCCAAAATATATAATCTTCAAAATAATGCACGTACTGTTTCTCCTCAGAAACAATTTAGCATTTATATATTAGCTGGTAGACTTCATTATAAGTACCTCAAATTTAAAACGTATAGCAGACAAAAGGGAAGGGAACGGTGAGATGATCAATATCATATCTAATATAGCATTTGCAGTGCTTGGTGGTGGTCTTCTTTTACTAGTTTCGACAAAGGCTTGCTTGCCGGGGTGTGCCCCACGAACAAAGCAACATGCCCCATAAGTTTGTCTTTCCTAGAAAACGTTGTACCGCATACGCATTGCCACTTCTGATCCCCGCAGTGCTTCTCATGCGTCCTTAAATCCGACAGAACAGAAAACTGCTTCTGGTTGCATCGCTTGCAAATGTACATCTTCGGGCAATGGCTCCTCTTGTAGTGATTCTTCACGCAAATCATTGATTTCAGAGGCTGGAACTTGGCATGCTTTTGATTCCACCGACACCCTTCTTGCGGGCACGAATATTTCCTAGGAAATTTTATCAGATTACTGTCGTTGTTATTACCTGACGGGCTCCCGTTAATATTGTTCTTCATGGGGTTGCTTAGAGCAGCGCTTGTCTTGTATTCGTCTCCGTGGGCCCTCATGTGCATTCTCAGATTCGCGTCTCGCTTGAACCCTTTCCCACAAACTTTGCAATAATGCGTGTACTTTGCCAACAGATCCGCGGCATCCAATTCAATGATGTCGTAGTTCTTCGGTGAAAGCCCTTCTAATGTTTCGCTGTTATCACCCGCTTGAAGCACTTCTCGATCGCGATCTCTCCCTTCCACCCTATTGACAACAGCACTCCGATTGTCTTCCTTGTTACTGCAGTTGTTATTATAGGCTTCACCGTACCAGCAGTCGAGCGTATCGGTAGAGTGGAAACCTTGCGCCGGCCGATTGCCGCCGAAGTTGGGTGGAGGAAATCGGATTTGACGCTGGTGGTGCGGCATTTCGTCGGGGCTAGCGCTCCTTGGAGACGAACCGAGGGCTATTTGTTGGCAGGTGAACATCATGGAGGAGGCTACCATGATGATTTCTTGGATTGCAGTGTTCATGCTGGCGACGGCTAAGGATATGGTTGACTCGCTAGTTTGAGTATAGTCCGGGGAGATGAGGATGCTGACGAGGGACTGCACCTGGTGAAGCTTGTCCTTGAGAGTTGAGAAACTGTAGAGGAGAGAGGTTGGATGAGATTCTGCGGCGGAGTTCGCTTCAAGAGACGAGGAAACAACGTCTTCGGTGATTGAGTAGCTCTCCACGCCTTGTGGGACATTTGGAAAGGAAGAAGTGGTTCCTAAAAGCATTTTCAATTACTTTAATTTGCTGCTTCCTGCTTGTATATATAGATTAATGTCAACTGACAACTTCTTACTTATTGGGCATTATAGATTGTTGCATTGATCATGCCCAAGAAATAAACAATATGAGATTCTTTCTTTTAATTAAGGTGTCAAAACTGTGAATCTTTGCGCCTGAGTTGAAGACTTGAAGTGGTCAAATGGGGAAAAAATTTGCTTACGCATGGGATGATGACAACCTTTTCCATTGATAATGACTACCAATGAATAAGATGAACATGATACTCATCTCTGACTCTAACCATCCATACAAATTATAACTCTTTCGGTCACGTAGGAGCACGCAGCTCTTGGATGAACCATGCGCGCAGCTTAAACAATTATTTAATCGCTTAATTTAATTACCGGGCTGCCGAACTTTTGTTCTTTTCTATATCTTATGAGTTCTGACCGTTTCTTGTAGCCATGCAAAAGCTCTAAATCAATTTCCCGCTGTTATAAGTTGCTGCCACTTCCAAATCCTACACACTGATGTAGACATTTGATCGATCTTTCACCACAAACTAAATTTTTTAAATTTCATTCAATTTGACTTTCAAAACATTAATTTCTATATATAATTATATATAAAATATATCATTTTCATTCCAGGTTATTGTTATGCATGCAAGTCACTTTTTCTTTTTCTTCATTTTTTTAAAAATAAATTTTCTTGAAGGAGATGTTTTTAGGAATTATTTCCTGTTAAAGTTTTTGGTATGCTTGTAAAATATGAAATAATTGCACAGTTAGTTCTTGGGGTTGACTTAAACATGTTTTTCATCCACTAAGTTAATAAATTCTGTTAGTCAACCACGTCACACCCAATAGAAAGCCGACACGTGTCTATTACAATAAAAAAATATAAAATATAAATAAAACAAAATATTTGTTTTAAAAAAAATAAAAATAAAAAATACTAAAAGGCCATAGGTAGCCGGGGGTGGCGCACGACCACCCCGAAAGGCATTTAGGGGTTGTCCGAAGGCCACCCCCGGCCACCTATGGGGATGGCGCGCAGCCACTCCCATTGGCTGGGGGTGGCCAAAGGGGTGGCTACCCAACCGGCAGCAACCCCTTCGATATTTTTATTATTATTATTATTTAAAAACAAAAAACAAAAAAACAAATATTTTTATTTTATTTATTATTTATTAGATTTATTATATATATATATAAAGATTTTATTGTAATAAACACGTGTTAGCTTGCTATCGGGTGTGACGTGGTTGACTAACAGAATCTATTAACTTGGTGGATGAAAAATATGTTCAGGGATTGATTTGTAATTATAGTTTACCATGAGGACCTTCCATGAAGGGAGTGATTTGTAATTTAGGCCAACCCCATAAACCAATTGTGCAATTATCCCTAAAAATAATGAGCAGCATTAAGGCTACGCGATGCAGTAGTACTATATATATATATACAACTTTGAAATGGTTTCGGTGACTTTATATGATATTGGATGCTTAACACGTGAAATATTTAGTTGAAAATATAAAGTAATTAATTAAATGGCTGAAACTCAAATTATATATGATTGCATTCTGATTATGCTCTCTTCAACCCTATCCTCAAGATTTGATATAAAAAGTAACTTTGAAGGAATCTCCCATGGTGGTCTTTTAATAATATTTCCTAATTTTATATTTTCTCTCTTTATTATAATAAAATAATAAAAATGTTATTTTACGGTCTACAGTAAATTTGGATGTCAAACTAACGGAAGAATCTATTACGAATAATCAAAAATTCAGACATCTAATTTTTAAAATAAAAAAGTTAAAGAGTAAATTTAAAAATCGCCCCTTAACTCAAGAATTTATCATACATTTATCTTAATAATAATTCTCCCCTAAGAAGGTGCACACGCGCGTGGAGGACACTGTCTGGACCACCTTTGCATTTAAAAAGCTTTTGAGTATAACCAATGGCAATGAATATAAAATTGGCAATTAATCATGGTTAACTTGTAAAATAAAAAAGAAAAATATGGTTTGCATACTTCTTTTATATATATATATATATTGTATACTTTTTATGCATACGGCCTCTTATTTGTAAAATTAATAATGAATGGTACAAATGAGAAATGAACATAAAAGATATATTCAGAAGGTAAATAAATAAAACTCTCTAATTAAAAAAAAAAAATGGAAAAATCCATTTACCTCCTTGAAGTATCAACAGTTTTACAATCATAACCTCGAATTATCAATTTTGCAATATTGATATCTCATATTTGAGCCCCTTTTAATTTCAACTATACACTTATGGTTTAAGGTTCAATCAAATGGCAAACAAGTAAAATGTCTTTTTATACTTCTGTAAAATTTAAAAAAAAAAATTTATATTTAGTTTAAAAAAAAAAAAAGAAAGTAAAACGTAGAAAAATTAATAAAATAAAAACCTAAAACTAGTCGTTTTGCGGGTCACCAAACCCGTGGCCAAAGTGGGTCGAGATTTTTTTCTTTTTCTTTTTGAAATTTGTAAAATTGGAGTATTTTTGACATTTTGTCGTCTTTCATTAGGATTATATTCAACAAAAAATTTTAACAGATGGGTAAAATTAAAAGAGTCTGAAACTTGAGGTAAAAAATGAATAATTTGATATTATAATTACAAAAAATTTAATACTTAAGGGGTTAGTAAAGTTTTTCCAAAAAAAATAATAATAATATACTAGAAAAAGAATCACGATCGACTTAGCTTGTAAATATTAATTAATTAATATTTTAAGCGTTTGGTGACTTTTGCAAAACATTTATACTTAAAGAAAGAAAACATGAACAACTTAATTTTTGTTTGGAGAGGAGACTTGCTCCCCTTGTCATGCCTATTGCCAAGGCCCTACATTAATCTCACACAAAAGCACACCGTTGGCTGGCCTACAAGCTAGCTAGGATCGAAGGTAATTATATATATATATATATATATATATATATATATATATATATATATATATATATATATATATACTCGATCCAAGGCATGTCTTCCCAAATTCTGACGATATAATTAAGTCTCTTTCGTTTTATTTAGTGTACGTAGCATGCGTGGTTCATATCAGATTATTCAATTTATTTGTCTCTTTCGCTTCTTTTATGCTCTATTTTAATATGTTAAGAGAGGTGGGTGCCGGGTTCATGCATGCGCGCTCACCAAAACCTTTTCTTGCTTTCTTTTTAATAAAATTAATTAGTCTTTAATTTCACATTATTTAATATTAATACAATATTCTATTTTCAAAAGAAACCCAAAGCGTGTGCGCGCTAGCTTCCATTAAAAAATACATATAATAAGAGAGGATTGTCTTGTCCTTTGATTCTCAAACAATCATGCTCATCTTAATTTCACTACAAGAAACTTGGTCTTTAGCAACGACAATTTATCGTTGCTAATAGTGTATAAGTTGTTGTTGATCACTTTTAGCGACGACACATCGTTGCCAATAAGTCCTTACGAAAAAATAGACCTTGTTGCTCATCAGCAACGACTTTGTGTTGTCACTGATAACTCCTTATCAGCAACGATAAAAGTCATTGCTAATAAGCTTGGTGTCATCGATAGTGTGTTCTTATCAGCAACGACTCAAATGTCGTTGCGGATGGTAGCTTATTAGCAACGACTTTCAGTCATTGCTGATAGTGGATTATCAGCCACGACATTTATGTCGTTGCTGATAGCTAGCCAGTTGGTTATCAGTAATGACACTTATGTGGTTGCTGATAGTATGGATTATCAACCATAACATTTATGTCATTGCTGATAGTGGGTTATTAGCAATGACAACCCTGCTAGAGTGGATTATCAGCCACGACATTTATGTCGTTGTTGATAGTGGGTTATCAACAACAACACTTATGTGGTTGCGCGCTAATAATCCACTATCAGCAAGACATAAAGTCGCCGCTGGTTACTAATAATAATATTTGTTTATTTATTTCTTCGATCCATGTACTTATTATCTTGTCGTTAAACGTTTTTTGTAAAGTTGAAGAAAGCACACCTTATACATAACTAGAGTATAGATTGCTATACATATAACAAATTATTATGATACCAAAAAAAACAAAATTAAGGCACTTGATATAAACAGAACTCACGAAACGGTAACCTATTCTAAGTATGTCAAAAAGCCACCAAAAATTTATCTACCAAGACCTCAAAAGGCCTTAAAAATTAAATATAAAAAATTAAGACCTCAAAAGGCCTACACCTTACACCTTACACCTTACACCTTACGCCTTGAGGCCTCAATTTATGGAAAATAAAACACATCATCTTATGTTTTCACTTTTTAAAATAATTGTTATGAGGTTGGGGGTACTCTTTTTTCGTGTACATGGATGTTCAAAAATTGACTCAAATTTTTATGCACAATAAACACTTCAATAATGTGATACCAGAATAGTAAGTGGTTACCCCAAAGAAAAATCACTCTAACAAAATATCTTCATAATTTTCTTTATTCAATTATATATAAGAAAAACAACTCGCTTAAGAAAAGCCAAATGCAACCTTCAAAACTGTTCTTGCAAGAAGAGAGAGCAATCAGGATGATCTCATGAAGCATGTGCAGTTTAAAAATCTAATTAAAGAGTACTACTGCCTGCAAAACATAATATCACTATAACTATAAGTTGTACTTACGACTAAATAAGCAAGAGTCCTGCACCATATCAGGATGGTATATATTCTTTTGCTCTGAAAAAATAATTAAAGGATGAAAAGTCCACTACAAGAGAATTAACAATATAATTAGACCAATATAAAACTAACAGTAGTTGATTAGCAAGAGGTTATATTTCAAAAATGAGTCTTCATATGCATGTATTTGTAGTACACGTTTTATCTATTGCCACAGAAAGCCACTTCAGGGATCACTAGTCTGTAAATCAGTGGAAGAAGTTCACAAGTAAACAACATTAATCACAAAATCAACTAAAGTTTTGCCTCCAGCAAAAACTTTGTAATCTGACCTGATTCATCACCTGCAATGCCAATAAGCAGCACATACAACTTGTTTTCACTGCTCAGCACCAGTGCCACTTCTCCTCATCTGGAACAATAAAGATAAACACAACATGAAAATGCCAACTTCTATCACTACAAAAATTCATGGAATTTGCCACGTGCATTTCGGCACGTGTACGGACACTGTACACATGTTGAACAGGTTGTCACGTGCATTTTGCCACACGTGCGACTCGTGTCAGATGTGGAAGTCACTAACTGCACATTTTGACACGTGTATTTCAATACACGTGTCTAATTTGTGTTTTTCTTTTGAAAAAAAATTCCAAATTGTATTTTTTATTTAATTAAATTTTTTATTTAATTCTTTAATTGTATTTTTAAATTAAATTAAAAATACAATTAAAGAATTAAATAAAAATTACAATTTGGAATTTTTTTCCAATTTAGTTTTGTTATTGTCTTTTTAAATTTGTTTGGGTTAATTAATTTTCTTATTTCCGACCACAAATAACGCAATATTTATTTTACCCAAAAATATCACAAAATCAAATTACACAAACCAATAATTAGTAACGTATTTGTTAACTATGCAAATCTTTACAAACAAAAATTAATTACACAAAATAATTACACAAAATATCTACAAATCTGAAGGGCATCCCTGCGAAGCACGAGGTACCGTCCCAGGCGTGTTCTCGCCAACCGGCGATTGCTGCGCAAGGGATGGTGTAGCGGGCGAAGGTGTAGCGACAGGGGAGTGCTGGCTCAGCCGTCGTCCAATAGGCGACAACGTACCAACCGTTGTCGCATTACCTGCAAATAATATAGACAATTAAAGTATATAATATTACTTGCAAAATTAAAGGGGTAATGAAAACAAATTGAAATTAATTTTGTCCTATACACAATATAAATCATACCTGCAGATGCACTACTAACTGACGACGTACTACCTATGTTTGCAGGTGAAGACTGAGCACCAAGACATGGTTGTGATACTCCCATTGAGGACATGAAGACCTCGAATTGTCGCATGCGCTGCTCCATGGCGTCGAACTGTTGCATGCGCTACTCCAACGCTTCATTCCTCTCTCGCTCAGCCCGTAGCTATGCTTGGATTTCTTCCATCTTTCGAGCGTGTTCAGCTCAATCCCGATACGTGCCCTCAGATGGTCCCCCCTGTGAGCGAGGCCTGTATGAGAAACATGTCCCCCGAACAGGTGTAACGTTCGGCCCAACCTGCCGAACCCTCCCCGTATACTCAGGCCTCCCAACCGCCAGTTCGTACTCGTCGTTCGGTGCCCAATGCACCGTGTCTGCTGAGACGCTCTGCGTGGCTGCTGGATCACTGGATAAACTCTGCGCCATCCTCTCCTATACTTCGGCAACATGAAAAACTCATATACTAAATAATGACATATCACACATAATTTAGAAATATTAGTAAATTAGATCAGTAGCATACGCATAGGACCCGTGTACGTTCATTCAAGTAAGTGCCGTCCTTCCTTGTGTGGGTCTTCACGAACGACGCGGCGCGAATGGAGGGCATGCCAGATGTACATGTCTATGAAATATATAACAAACAGAGAGCGAGAAAATAGTGTAAAGAAAAAGAAAAAAAATTAGCAACAAATATTAAAAACATAAACATATATTTTTTCATACCTCCTCGTGATTAAATCTGGCATAACTTTTGGATCCCGTACAATGGGGAAAGTCATTCTACTCCCGCAGCCTCTTCATCTGTTCAGAGGTCGCGTACGCATTGAACACGAAAATAAAAATGTAAGCATTGACACACTTAAAGTAGTAATAAAATTAAATGAACTGTTATTAAAAAACCACAACATTTTTTTGTCATACAATTAAAGACCTACATACCCTTTTATGCTCAGTGCACCAATCACTCAGCAGGAACTCTACATCTGCTGCGTCATACTTCGCAAAAAAATTGTCCGGGACTCTCGCACGGATAATCTCGAGCGTGTCACCGTCTCGAATATCTAGCTTGGTTTTGAACCTCGACTTCCACAAGCAGTGCTTACGGCCAATATCATTCCACGCTTCCTGTTGTGCCCTGCGCTTGTCTATTGATACAGGTAGATAGAACTCCTCCTGCACATTCAATTTAAGCATTATAGGTTTAAAAACTTCAAGAAAAACATAATCTTAAGTTTAATTCAAATAAATAAATAAATTAGATTCATAAACATACCATCAGCGCGTCCCACATAGCCTGCTTAATCTGCTTATCTACCTTCGCTCATTCGTCCCGCATATGAATGTAGGACCCGCTCCTGATAAGCATGCCCTCAGCCTGCCTAAAACGGTTGCAGGCTCGTCCTACAGGTTGTAGAGCAGCATTGTACTGCAACACAACCTTCTTCCCCCTCGGGAGCACCTAGTTTCTCTCTGGGTCCCTAATCACCTCATAATATATAGTTCCATCTGGGTTGTACCCTAATGAAAAAAATATACAACATTTAATTGGTTAACACTAAAAAACATAGTTATAGAAACAAATTGTAAATTCAATTTATTTTTGGTAACATAATATGAGTTTTAAGAATGTCTAAATATGTACTTATTCATCAACCAAATCTGGTCAATCTGTATGTGCTGGGTCGCTGGGTCGCCTGCGACCTCCTCGCCAACCCCTCCCGCTGGTGGAGGCTGCTGATCATCATCTGAAAGAATATCCTTGGGGCTATCGGGGGCCAACTGATTGGTACCCAACATCGCAACGTCCCCCTCATGGAGAATCTGGCTCCCCCCCAGATCTGGCATCTGACTCTCACCATAAAGTGGCACCTGGCTCTCTCCAGATATCGGCCCCTGGCTCTCCCCAGATAAAGGCACCTGACTCTCTCCAGGCCCCAGGCCCTGACTCGCTGCAGATGCTGGCCTCTGTCTCAACTCCATAATCTGGCCCTGCATCACTGCCTATGCTGGCATCTGTCCCAACCTCACAGCCGGTATCTGCATCTCTCCGGTCTGTGGCAGAGGAAACCTATCATCCTGTGTCTCACTATCAGATCCACATGGCATAGGTCCAGTATATGTATACGGAAAGTACGGCGCATAACCATGTGGCCCCATCCCCTCTCGCACCCACCATCGAGCCACGTTACCTGGTGGGGTGAACCCTATCTGAGATAATATCGGCAGCTCCGAATATGGAGAACTGGAACATCCAGCTGTGCTGGTCTGCCCGTGATCTGACGTGGGCACGGCCACCGTACCCCGCAACAATGGTTTGTAAGCGGCATCTGGGTGGTGTGGCCACGGCGCAGTATATAATGCGGTCGAATCTGTGGGCGTGGTCATGGGGGGCACGGGGTGGATGGGGTGCCCGAAATGCACAAAGAGGGGATCTCTGGTCCATCGATAGCTGCGAACAAATGTAGACAAATTAATTAAAATTTGTATTTTATATATTATTAATGAATATGCAAATTATACAATAAATTTATGCAAATAAAAAAAAAAGTGTATTGAGTTCAAGCGAATTGTACCAACAATAAATATATCAATCATTGTATCACGAGAGCTTCAATCGGATCAATCATTGTATCACGGGAGCTTCAAGCAAATTGTAGGGTTTTTTGCAGTATATGTAGAAATAAATAAATATTTCCAATATATTCATATATTGTTTATGCCCAAAATGCAGCTGTATCTCACTGATCCTTAGAACTTAAGGTAGTTGGGTGAATACATGGCACCTGACATCACCTCATGAAGTATATGAACAACAGGGTGATTCTCAAAACAATTGCAAAATTCTAAAAATACAATCCATTTACTTGTAACTTTGAAGCAAAGAATAAAATGACCCATAAATCCATCTAACATAAAGAGGAAGAAGAAAAACTACAAGTTACTAGTCAAACGATGAGCTTCAGGAGGATCCTAAGTACCCAATTTATGCACGCATGTATATTATTGTAGTTATTAGCACATACTGTGTTGCAAATACTAGCTAAGGAAAGCACAAGGCTAAAAGAACTGTATGGCTTACAGGATCACATACAGGACATCAAAAAAACAGTAAAAGTTTCTTACAGGGCCACAGAAAATTCCTGTATAGCCATATATATGGGTCATTCTATTCTTTGCTTCAATGTTACAAGTACTATATATATATATAGTATATATATATTGTGCTAACCATTAGTCCAAGCGTTGGGTATTCTTAGGGTAGTACTTTTTTAGTGAGCCCATTATATATAGCATGTTGAGATGTCACATAACCCAAAAGCTTAAGCCTATAGGTTTTAGCCCAACAATGACTATATAAACCACTCAACAACAAGCATCATTAATAAATGGTTTAAAAACATAATACCACAAAAGGAAATTTTTTTTTTCTTTTTTTTTTTTTTTCTTTTTTTTTTTTTTCTTTTTTTGGCTTGCAGGTGAACGAAAAACAGTACAATCTTAATGCTTTGAATTGTCAACATACCTAGCCAAAAAACCGATCACACTAGACAATCCATGCGCATGCATAAATACCGCCCTTCTTCATAAACTGTTATACTATATAATATGTGGGAAGGGGGGGAAAAGAATATTCAAAACTAAATAGAACACTAGAGGCTAACAGATATAAGAAGCTTCATAATTAAATAAAAATACAAAAAAGTTACAATTACATGAGCTTAGGGGGAAAGACATACAAAAGACAAACTACTACAAGGTATTAATGAGTTTTGTTTTTTTATCACAAGCTCAAGTGTCTTTCATCCCTGATCTTTACCATTGCAACAGCTCATATTTTAATATTAGGCGACTACGCATAAGTCCACTAACAATATTGTAAATTGAGATTAATAAGATTTACCTTCTATGATTTCTCATCATTAAAACTGGTTCAAGTTCATAAACAACTAACAGTTAAAAATTAAAAGCTGGTTTAAAACTTAAATTTACGTTGGTAATGCTAGTTCATAAACAACAACAATCTCAAGTCTCCTAACCAAGTCCTAGTTAATAAACAAAATTGATCGTTATGTGGCTCCAGGATCCCATAAATGAACAAAAAAAATTCAATTGATTATTTGATTTGACATCCAAACTTCTAATAAATCTCATGAAATATAAAATAAAAATAACAATAAATATTACTTTCACAACCTGTTCACTATTTGAATCATAGATCTAGATGAAATGATTAAATGGACATTGATTAGAATAGAACTCTTTGTTTGACATTTTAGATTCATTTTACCTCATATATTGTTAGTTAGTTAATTATTGAAATTAAGCGCAATTCAATATTAAGTTGCTTTTTATTATAACTTTGTTTGTCTTATTCTGATAAGAACAAAATTGGTAATTTTTTATAAGGTTTCTTTATACTTTGGAATTTTGCCGAGTGTCAACAAGTTTCAGTAGATTTTTGCCAATCTCAACTACATTGTTTATTATTGTTTGTTCCTTTTATTAAGACATTTTTGGTTAATTTGTTAAATTAATAGCTATCAAAATATGCAAACAATTTTATGAGAATCTTATTAGAGTATGTGCCATTAGCCATGAGTTAGTGTGAAAAGTCTTAAAACTAATAGATAAGTAAATTTTCAAGTTTCTAAAAATTCTTAGATTACATTATGGGCAAGTCAAAAACAATTTAGGATTTTTTTTTTTTTTTTTTTTTTTAAGAAAAAAGATGTTGATTCAAGTTTTAAAATGTTTTCTTCAACATCTAATTTTCAAGCTTCAACTCCGAGCAACGCCCTTCTAAGATGCTAAGAATTGAATTTCAAGAATTTGAGTGAGTTAACATTTCGACTTTACAACGTGATCCAGAGTTACGTCCTCAAATATGGAAATCTTCAGTTAATCAACGGGATGAAATAAAATGTGCTTATCTTAAAGCCAGTCCATATAGATTCACTCTTTTTGACAATTCTAAATATCCGTTTTTGGGAACTACAAAAAAAAAAAAAAAAAAAAAAAAAAAAAAAAAAACCGCAAGAGATTTCAATCACCTTGGTATAAGATGTTTTATTGATTACAATACTATCCTACAAAAGATACTGCTTATTGTTTAGCGTGCTATCTTTTTAGTAAAAAGCCAATGGAACGGCTTGGAGCTAATACATTTACTATTGAATGATTTTGTGATTGGAAGAAAGTTAATTATGGTATGAATTAAGCTTTTTTGGTGGATATGGGAAAGGGCACATGTTCACCCATAATAATAATGTTAAGTGTTGTGACACTTTGATCCACTCTCAACATATGTGATAGATAAGCAAAATTCAGAACAAAAATTGGACAATCGATTGCGATTGAAGACTTTAGCCAATTGCAGTATTTAACATTTCAATGATGTGCTCTTAAAGGTCATGACGAGGGGGGTTCTGATTCAAAAACTCGTGGTTGTTTCCTTGAGTTGATAAAATTTATGTCATGTACAATGAAAAAGTTGTTGAGCTTGTCTTAGAAAATGCTCTACAAAATGCTAAAAATATACTTCACATCATGTCCAAAAAGATATTTTATATGTCTTGACAAGGAGGGTATGAAGTGCAATTCTTGAAGAAGTTAATTACTCACAATTTTTCATTATTGTTGATGAGGCACGATACGAGTCTAAAAGAGAACAAATGACTATTGTTGACAAAAATGATTTTATACAAGAACATTTCTTTGATCTTGTCCATGTTAAAGGTATATCGGCATTGACTTTAAAGAATGAAATATTTGTTGTTCTTTGTCGGCATTGTCTTGATATTAAAAATATTTGCGGACAAGGGCATAATGGTGCTAACAATATGCGTGGTGAATAGAAAAGATTGCAAGCATTATTTCTTAAAGATTGTCCATGTGCATACTATGTTCATTACTTTACTCATTTACTACAATTAACATTAGTTGCTGCATCTCAAGATATAGTTTATGTTCATGAGTTCTTCTCAAATTTGAATTTCATTATCAATGTGGTTGGTGAACTACAAGCTGCCCAAGCAACAGAAATCACACATTCGCTAGCTATTGATGAACTTGAAACTGAAAAATGAGCTAATAAAATTGGCATTTTGAAACAAGCTGGTGATTCTCGTTGCGGTTCTCATTTTCATTTTATTTTTATCTTAGTAAGGATGTTTGGGTTCAGTGCTTGAAAATATTATAAAAGGAGGATTCACTTATTCTCAACGTGGGGATACTAATACTGCTTAAAAAGGATTACATCCTCCTAATTCATATTCATTTTACATTTAATGAAGAAAATCATGGGTATTACCGATGGTCTTTGTCAACATTTGTGGCAAAAATCTTAAGACATCTTGAATGGTATGCAGTGAGTTTCTAAAACAAAAAAGCACTAATCCAAAAGTTGAGAGATGATGATGGAGATAATTTGTTAGAGAAAGTAGTTGAAGGTCAAGGTCTTCATCAATGGGATCACATTACAGTGGAGTATCATTATTATTTTGACATATTCAATGCTACTATAGACTTTCAATTGCAAGAACTCGATAGTAGGTTTGGTGAAGCGGCCATGGAACTCTTGACACTTAATAATTTAGCTTTAAATCCGAATCATGCCTACAAATTTTTTAGCCATTGATATGTAGTCTTTCGAAAAGGTACTATCCTTTTGATTTTTCGAAGTACGAAAAAATTAATATGATATTTCAGTTGAAACATTTTGAATTTTAGACACTTAATATTTTATATTTAGTGCCTATATGTTAACTTACTTATATATATCAATTATGGCATATATTTATGAAGTCTGGTAGGTATATTTTTTGTGATACACATATTGTGTTATTTTTTTCTATTTTCAATTGTATTTAACATACTTTTATTTATTATAATAAAAAACTAGTATATAAAGAAAACAATATATATATCTTGCCATTACATTTTATTATTTTAGTCCCGCCACTACTAAGACAAATTCTTGGCCCTATCACTAATGTTTGGGGTCACATGAAATCTAATGGGATCAAGATTCCTTAAAAATTTTAGAGTATTTTATTGAGTACATTTCTTCACATCTTAACTATCATTTTCAAATTAAATAGTGGAGATTGTTTTATATCAATATTTATTAGGAAAAGTCCACATACCCCCCTTAAAGTACCACATAATTGACAATGCCTCTTCCTCCCCCCCCCCCCCCCCCCCCCCCCCCCCACCCCCCCGCTTGCGACTATAACGAATTATCAATGTTCTCCCAATTACAAAAATACCCCTAATAAAAATAATAATAAAATAAAAACCAACTTTCTTTTTAGGAAAAAACAAAAAACCATTGCTTGAACAGGACATTGTAAGCCTAAGATTCATTATTCTATCTCTGATTGTATTATCTCCAGTTCGTTGAACTCAAGGTCATTTCAGGAGGTATTAAAGCTACGTAAGTTTGTCTGTTTGTGGTGGTGTTCCTCCTCCTGTCCTCGCTCTTTCTCCTTCCAGAACAACAAGAATTTGCTCATTCATATGCGTAGGATCCATAATGATGAAATTTTTAAGCCTTACGAAAATTATGAGAATTTCGAAAAGTGCAGGAGGATTTTATGAGTCTAAAAGTTTTCTGGTAAGGGATTTTCATAATCCCCAAGAAAATTATTCGAGATATCATTTTAATCGGTTTTTATGGAATGGAAATGAGAGTGTTTCTGCGAAGGCTAAAGTTGCATGGAGTGATGTTTGTTTTCCAAAGAAAGAAGGTGGTCTTGGGCTGAAAATTTTGGAAGTTTGGAATAATTCCTCTATTTTGAGGCATATCTGAAACTTATTTGCTTGTGCCATTCCCTTTGGGTTGCTTGGACTAAAACTTACCTTCTAAAAGGTAGGAGTTTCTGAGAGTTTCAATATTCCTCAAGATTGTTCTTGGTGTTGGAGAAGTCTACTCAAGCTCAGGGTATTGCTAGGAGCTTTATTAAATTTGAAGTTGGGGATGGAAGTAATATCCATATGTGGCAGGATAATTGGCACCCTTTGGGTGTTTTGCTTGAAAAGTATGGTTTCCGAATTATCTATGATGCTAATAGTAATCTGAATTCCAAACTTTCTACTGTTTTGTGTGGAAGTCTGCCAGGTTTGAGGATTTGGTTGATATTCAGTGTTGTCTCCCTAAAGTTCATCTTGGTGCTATTGACATGCCAGTTTGAACTATTGGCCAGAATGGTTCATATGTAAGTTCAGATACTTGAGAGTTGGGAAAAAAAACTAGATGTTGATTGGTGGCATTTAATCTGGTTTCCTCGTGCCATTCTAAAGCATGCTTTTGTTCTTTGGTTGGCTATACAAAACCGGTTAACTACCGGGGATCGGCTACTGGTTTGGGGTTTTAAGGAAGCTCTCGGATTTGGCACTCATGTATGCAAAGGTGTCCTGTGTGGCTTGCTCTCATGTATGGCAGGATGTGCTGTTAGAGGGTTGTAGTAATTGGAAGAAGAAATCCATGTTAAGAGTTCTTTGCAGAATAGTTTTTGGCTCTGCTGTGTATAGTATATGGCAAGCCAGGAATGCAATCCGGTTTCATGGTCACCCAAAATCTGAGGAGCAAATTCTCAAAATGATTCTTTGGGAAGTTAGAACTCGGATTTTGGGAAAGGAAAGTTCAAGAATATGAGAGAATATTAGAATCTGTCAGCTTTAGAACTTAGCTGATTCTGTTCTAGACTAATTCTTGTTTTGGGTTTTGGTTTAGTTGTTGGTTGGTTTTTGCAGAATGTGTTACTGCAGTTGTGTTTGCTGTAGTTTGCTGTTCTTTTGTTTTGATTGTAATGTTGTTACTTTGATTGTGTGGTGATTTTTGTTGTTAATAATATTGATTACTTATTCATCTAAAAAGAATATTTTGATTCTTCTTCATTTCTTGGCAATCAACCAGAGAAAGATCGAGGAACGATTAACACCCACACGTCAAGATCTAAAGCAAACCGTAGAATTCAAATCCAAAACATGAAGGAAATAATGAGAAATAAAAGCTCCTTTTGGTTGCCCAATAAACAAAGTGAATGAATTCGTTTGGGACCATGCCTAAGTCAAGTGAGAGTTTCTTCGTTCTGAAGCATTACATAATATGAAACTTAAAATGTGGTTTTGCTTTCTTTTCCCCACCTTTCTCATAATAAACCAAACAGAGAGCAAGAATTCGAAATTAGCCAAAAGAAAACTAAGCATTACATTGTTTGGAGCAAATCAATGAAAATGACAAGTGGGAGTACTGATCATTCCAGACCTCAACGCAATTTTTTATTTTTTTATTTTTTTTTTCCAATTTATAGGGATATTTTGAATCTTTTGAAAAAAAAATTGCCTATTAGTGGGGAATCTGCCTATTCAGGGATATTTAGATAAGCAGAGTTGAGAATCTGCCTATTCAGGACAAGCCTGAGAAAGTACAACAAAGAAACAAACGGAATTGGATCCAAACTTCAATTTGTTAAATCAAAGTACAGCCTATGATATGTCTTGTGCCAGGTTCCAATACAAAATCAATTGAGATTGTAACAGGCAATGATCAACCGTAGACGAGAAGAAGAATTTACCCAAAAGTAGATGCAAAATTTACAACAGCACTTTGAAATTGAAACCTTCCATCTGCCGCAATCCCTTGCGTGCATCACTTCCTAGATTTGGGTGCTTTGAAAATATTCTCCTTGTAATATTTAAGTTCCTTTATGCTTTCTCTGATGTCATCCATGGCTCTGTGTTTATTGTCCTTCGAAGGGGCTTTCTTATTATCTGTGTAAGTGATGATAGTGAAAATGAGTAGGCTACAGCTCAAGGAGATTATTTAATACAATATCCAACAGTGAGAATTTTTTTGTTGACAGAGGTCTCTTCCTTTTTGTCAGTTAGTGTTAAGAGTTTGAATCCCAACAGCATAAAAATCAGGCTTGAAATCAGCATAATATTTAGTTTGGAGACAGACAACTGATTGACAGAAGTTGTTTTTCTTTGCACACAAACTCACCAGAAGATCCAAAGAGAATTTAATTTATGAACGTAATTGTTCTTATGGTTTAGTATCTTTCATAGTAGTGTACCTTCAAATGTCTTTATTGGTCAAGTAGATACCCCCTATTAATTATGATACTCACCAGAAGATCCAAAGAGAATTTAATTTGTTAACGTAATTGTTCTTATGGTTTGGTATCTTTCATAGTAGTGGGGAATCATATCTATAACTGATGTAACTTCAAATGTCTTTATTGGTCAAGTAGATAACCCCTATTAATTATGATACTCACCAGAAGATCCAAAGAGAATTTAATTTATTAACGTAATTGTTCTTATGGTTTGGTCTCTTTCATAGTAGTGGGGAATCATATCTGTAACTGATGTAACTTCAAATGTCTTTATTGGTCAAGTAGATACCCCCTATTAATTATGATTTTCTCAAAAGTTGAAACAAGGTCAAACCTATGTTAAGTGCATAAAGGAATTACATGCAACCTAGGGAGCAAGCACAGTTGGACTCGTCAACAACACCCATTCTAGTAACTTTCAAGCATAGCAACTTAATTAACAAAAAGAAAAACGTCAACATGCCATTACAAAAGCTAATAAAAACTTGAGTTTAATTAATATTCGTAATGTAAGATTCTTACCTCTAGGATACCAGCGAATGCATAAAGCTTTAACGCTGCTAACATCAACAAGTACATGAGAGAAAAGAGCGGCCAAATCTGGCATGTATTTCTGCAAAGATGGGCATGGTTAGGACTAGAGATAATGCAACTTAATGCAATAACCAAACAAATCTGATCTTGTAGAGAATTTCCAGCCGATTATTGTAGTAAATTCAAGAAGAAATCTCACAGTAAAATAAAGAAGCACAAGCATAGATTAAAGGAGAGAATAATGGAATTCTAGGGTTTGTTTCAAACCTAGAATGTCTCTCTATTCGTGACTGTTTTAGTTCATATACTTACAAACATTTCCCTGATACTTTCCCTGAGCAACAAATCCGGTGGCCATAGGTTGGAAGAAGCCTAACTCTGTCCTATCATCAGAATTGATGCCACTAATTCTGGTTTTTATTTTTTGGTTTTTTCCTCCTTTCTTTTGGCTGGGATGGACAAAAACTGAATAACGGCACATTAAATTGTACTTGATTCTTTGAATTATAAGAAATATATAACCATTCCATATCACATTGTTATTGGGGAAAATAATCAAGGCCTCATATTCAAAAGGAGAAGAGAAAATGATAGAACAATTTAAAAGGTGCATTTCAGCACATCAAGGTTTTTAGATTCTGCAACTGCTTTGGACACTGGACATAATGGGATTTTCTACTTCTAGTTAATGAAAGTCATGACCTTTTCTCCACATATTACTAAAGTTTTAAATCTGAAGTATCGGCATTCCATCTCCTATCAGAGTAACAAATTTCACATCCATCACATATGCAGCACTGAAAATTCAAGTGAAAAGAACTATGCTTTAAAGCATTTGTAGTGAAGTTGTCAAACAGACGAAATCACCAAAATCATACGAGTTTCATCAAAATCGTGTCTTTAACAAACTCGTCAGTGCTACAGTAAATTTGGTGAGGGTCCAAATCGCTTGTCTGGTCTGCTGAGGCAACTTCCTCTCGTCTCTTCATATTTTCCATTTGTTTATTAGCCTTCCCGCGTTCTCGATCTCCTGAAGCGAAAAAGTTGAGCTCCTTCATGCCCCTTCTCACAGATCACCTCTTGCAAGCTTCTGAATCCCAGGTTTAATTTGGTTTATGGGTTTTTATTTTGAATCACAGATTTGATTTGGTTTATGGGTTTTGATTCTGAATCTCAGATTTTGATTTTGGTTTGTGGGTTTTGAATCTCATGTATCTGGTAGTTTCGGGTTTATGGTTTTTGATTCTGAATGCTTTCCACGCCGTCGGTAACTTCTCTCTGTCACTTTATCTCTTTCCATTTCCATTTGTTTACCGAGAAAATCCCCAACATTAAAATTGGAATCCCGCATATATACATCCCCTCTTACCCTCATTTTCTTTTTAGTGAGTGATTATGCTTGTTTTGTCAATACGAAGGCGTTTTAAATGTGGCAAAGAAGCTTTTGAGAAGCGCGGGGTATGAGCAAGTCTCAGAGAGGGAGGATTGGAGATTGGAGGCCGGGGTATGAGCAAGTATGATTTTCTCTTTTCTTTCTCAATAAATTCACCCTAATTTCATTGCTGCATTTGTTCTTGTCTATTTGTTATTGGAATCTAGCCGTTGGTTGCTGAGAAAACATAGAAAAAGAAGAGGAATTGAATTTTGGAAGTCCTTTGATTTAAACCATTGGGAGCATCTAGTTAACATAGGACACATTTCACTGAGCTTAATGCAACTATTCGTCTTAGTGCAGATCGACTTAATAAGGCTGGAGAGGCATTTTGGGAGTTTTGTATATGCATCTTTCTAGTGCTATGTGAATGCGTAATTTGGGTTTGTTGATTCTGATGCGGGTTTTTCTTGTTTAGGCCATGACATGCTGACATGTAGCATTTTAATGAGGTACGACATCTACATATGAGTATTTATATACGTATTTCTGTTGCTGTTTTTATTCTTTCTGGTTGTTGATGTATTATTGAGGATTAATTCTTGTAATGGGATGTCTTGGGGTTGAGTGGGATTTGAAAGATTGAAAATTTGATGGGTTTTGCAGGGACTGGTGGATGTTGAATTTGGAATTGTCTTGGATTCAAGGTGTGGGGTCTAGTGGGTTTGCAGCAAATTTGGTGAATGATTTTGATGTGGTTCAATTTGGATCCAGTTTTGTGTTTACCTTGTTTTGAGACAGTTAGGTTCGATTTGACATCATCTTTGTGTCTATTACTGAATTTAGTCGCAAAAGATAGATCATAACATGGTGCCCTGTGACAAAGAGGTTCCCACTTCAGCTCTTAACTGGTTTTTGCTTTGAACCCAGGCTTGAAATTGCCCCCTAATTTGCTTCACTCTAGATTTATGTGGTGTTATTGATGAATTTGTCTTAGATTCCCATGGTTTTCTTTTGTTTTCATTTGCCTTATATTCAGTTATTATGAAATTTGTATTTGGAAAAGTTTATACACAAGTTTGTCTAAGCTGTTGAAGGGGTTGATGTTTGATATTCAATTTTGGTTTCATGATAGTTGAAAGTGGTTGGAAGTGCTAACTTTAAAACTAATAAAAAATAATATTTATTTAAAGTAGAGAATATTTAAAGAGTTTGGTATTTAGAGCTTTTGAAAAGTAGCTAGCTAAAATTTGCTTAAACTTTGACTAGTTCACTAGGAATGCTCTTAGACTGTATTCTAAATAGCCATGCAGTCAGTAAATGGGACAGAAATTATATAAGACAAAATTATGCGTAAGATTTACCTTTAGAAATAGAAAATCCACATAAATTGAATTTCCTGCCAAAAGAGGTGTGTATGTACCAACATTTCTCTTTACAAATTCCATAACCTGCAGTTTTCAAGCATATTATTACATAATAATTCAAGGAAAAAAAAAAAAAAAAGCACTTGATTTAATGGCACATTTGGGTGTTCGATTTTTTGAAATCTGAATTCAACTATAACTTAGTGCGCGAATTTAGAGGCAAATAAAGTTGAAAAAAATGTTTGGGTAGTTTGACTTTCTAAGATAAAATTAGAAAAAGTGAGATAAAATCTGATTTGTTTTTGAAAAAGTGAGATAAAATCTTATTTTGTTCTTGTTCCCAAACGTACAAGATTTTGAAGTTACATTCACACAAGAATAGAAGAAGGCCATGGTAAAGCATAGAAACTCAAACAAATACAATTTGATTCTAGATGAATTCAGGATTCAGAAATGGAAGGGAAAAAGGCAAGTATTATCAGCTAAATATTTTTTTGATAAGTAATTGATCATCATTAAAAGCGAAAGGCACTAAATAACCAGGTACACACACAAAAAGCATACAAGAGAAACAAATCATGAAAGCTAGGCACCAAAGGAGCTAAGAATGCAGCTGATTGAAAGTAAGCAAACTCCTAAACCCCAACCCTCCAAGATGAAGACGAATACAAAACTTCTACCAATTAACAAGAAAGAATTTACATTTGGTATCCAAACCACCCCACAAACTACCGAATCCTTGTTTTTTGGCCACTCCGATAGTGTCTGCCGTGCACGTGACTCTTTAAGCCCAAATAACCCAAAAATGCCCCTCTCCTTTCACTTTGAAATTCCGTCCGCTGTTTTGAGTTTAAAGCTGAAACTTTTGTTTTTTTTTTTTTTTCAATCTCCAAGACTCCATCACAGGTCATACAGATCTCCAAACACCCCAGCAACTCCGGTCACGGCAGAAGCTCGACGTCTCCTTCTGGCAGCCCCCGGCGTTTCCAAATACTGCTTAGAAATCTTCCCCGCCACGCGTCCGATGTTGGGCCGCATATCAGCCTCCACGTGTACGCAATCCAGCGCTAGGCGTGTCAGCTTCCCCGCCACCTCCACTGGAAACGAGTACTTCAACTTCCAATCCTCCCACCTTATGAGCTCGTCTCCTTCAATTGCTACTCTCGCTGCCTCAATCACTGTGATCCAAACAAACTCCCCCTTGGCCTTCTCGTATTTATACTTGAAAGGCTCCTCTCCCAACAACAGCTCCAAGATTACCACCCCAAATGCGTACACGTTGCTCTTTTGCATTGCCACGCCAGTTGATTGAAATTCCGGATGTGGCACAGAACCTAGTCTTTTCCCTGGTGTTGCATGCAGTCCTCAACACTTGCCACAAAAGTGTACTTCATGAGATGAGTAGGACAAGCACACTAGCACGCATGGGCGTGGGCGTGGGCGTGGGCGTGGGCGTAGGCGTGGGCGTGGGCGTGGGCGTGGGCGTGGGGCGTGAGGGTTCGGGGGCACGTGTTGAGTTTCTATCTGAAGAGGATGATGTAATGAGATTAAAGCTCCTGATCCTAGCTTTTGTTTTAGCCTCAGCTGCCATCTTTAGCATACATGGCGTCGTGAACCAGGAAAATATGGGAAAACGACAAGAAGTTGGAAAGAATTAAACCAATGGACCCATCTCATGATATTCATTTTGTTTTACTTCTTTTTGATGAGGAGAAGCAGAGTGTACGTAGTTTAAAGCTGCAGATGAGCATCAATGAGCAGTAGATTGGAAATACATATCAGCCAGCCATGCCCCCTCGCCCTGTGAATCCGTGTTGACAAATGGACCATTCCAAGCGATTTCTCGACCTCGGGAACGGTTTCATGAAAGGGAAAATGGAAGATCAGGTATGAAGGGAGCACAAGAGCAAATAGTGGAAGCCTACAGCCTAAAACGTCTACCACTAGTACATCCATAGGAGCCATGCCTAATGGGTGGGATGGTAGGATCTGTTTGAAGATGATGATGATCGAAGGGTTGGAAATTAGAGCTCATGATCAGCGCAATAAGCTATGGTGGGGTCACTAAAGCCGGGCTAATTGCCTAGAAGCCTCTATTTGGCCACGAGAAGATCTATTAGACATAGGATGATGTCTCTGTGCAACATTGGCAGTAGAGATGGATAAGTCGACTAACGATTGGTGCTACCCCAGACGTAGCTCATGACTCATGAGATAGCAGATGGCCATATAGGTCACCAATGGAGACCGGATCAACTCTGGTGGTAATTGACATAATTTATTTACATCATCGGCAAGGCGTTTGGCAGGCACCATCATCGATCATAATTTATTTACATATATGGACCATCATCGATCCACTATATAGCTTACCCAGATTCAACATTAATATATATCACACCTACAAGCACATGCACCGAACACACCATATATAACTACAAAATCCCATTCTGATTCAACCACACATGCATCATCACCGTGACATAAAAGACCCTATAACTCCGGCAATCAGAGTAGTCAGATCTCCGAGCACCGCCGATATAACAAACTGCACAGCTAATCCAGCCATCTCACAACACTTTATCACCTTCCCCTTGCTCTTATGGTGGTGGTTCTGAAGCATATTTTTGAGGCTAGGAATTCTGGTCTCCGAGCTCCTAGCTTTTCCACGTCCGACGTAGATATCCGGCCAGCTTTCCATGAGCATCTCCCTGACGCACGCCACATGCAAATTGTACTTCTTGCACGTAGACGTATAGCTCCAGCTCCGACCCTTCCGCCCGCACTTGTGGCAGGCTAAGCTCACTTTCTGATAAAGATACAGCTTGACTTCCCCATCCTCGAGCACCATGGGGAGCTTGGTGCAACATGGGTGGAGATCGAAGCCGCACATCTTGCAGTGGTAGACAAACCCTGTGATGTCCTTTTCGCAGGCGTTGCAAAAGCGCGCAACATTGCCGGGCAGGCGGGAGAGGAACTGGAAGGAGCATTTGGTGTAGAAAGGATGGGTGATGGAGGGGGTAGGGATTGCGCAGTGCATGTGGAGGTCGAAGTCCCATATGCCGCATTTGTAGCGCGACTCTATGCCTACCTCCTTGTACCCATCGCATTTGAACGGAAATTCTGTGCACTCAAATCTCAGCATGTGTTGCGAGTGGCTGAAGTGGGATATTTCATTGTATTTCAAGGTCGCAGATGCGTTCCAGCATGGCGGGTGCGTCGGGGTTCTTGGCGGGCATTTGGGCCGCGATCTGAGCAGCGGAGAGCGTGGCACCAGGGAGTTTGTGCATTTTTTGAGTTGTTTGGGTAATCTAGTAATTCAACGTTTAAAGAGAAGGGTATTTTCGGGAGTTTGTGTACTCTTAAGTCACGTGCATGGCACGTGACTCACTTTCCATCCATTTAGACAGTAGACACTGATGAAGTGGCCAAAAACAAGGATTTAGTAATTTGTGGGGTCGGAGTGTAAACCTTGGTAGTTTGGAGAGCCATCCGGAGAAAGGGTGGTAGTTTAAGGGGTTAAATTGTATTTTTCCCATATATATAATAGTTCAATTTCAGTATTCCATCTTAAGCCAATACATACACGTTTTCTTTGCATATTACACACACAACATTTCCAAAACTTGCCTAAATTTGGTGGAAGCCAACAAAGGGGCCCAAAAAGTACAAAAAGAACAATATGTAGAATTCCTAAGATCTCATAAATAGTGATCTTTCCAAGTGAATAAACAAGTGAAATTCTTTATTCCCACTGGTACTTGCAATCTATGCTCAAGGTTAATATCGCAAGCAATAAACAATTTTCCAAATCGTTTTTCTTATCAGATAACTAAGGCAAGGTTCGTTAAAATATTTGTTTTCTGTTTCTTTTGTTCTCAAGACAAATACATTAGCAAACATCTCAAAATGCAAAACACTTCTTATAAATCTATCTAATTCTCTTGTTGTAGGAATATTTTGACAAAACAGATGTTTAACTTTTCCAGAGGTAAGAACTAATTGATCTCGTTGGGGTGTCCATGCGGCCACCCCGATGGTGGTTGGAGCAGCCGTACGCCACCCAAATTTGGTCAGGGGTGACCGCACGGCAACCCCTGTTCTTGTTGGGGTGGCCACGCGGCCACCCCAATCTAGTCAGGATTGGCCGCATAGTCACCCCTATACTTCTCGAGGTGGTCGCCCCTGTGGTGGTTGGGATGGCTACGCGACAACCTCAATGTGGTTCAAGTGGTAGCACAACAACACCTACCTTTTTTTTATTTTTAAATTTTTTTTTTAGGATTTTACAATTAGAGCTTTACATCTGTTTGGGCTTTTCAAAATAAGACGGTGTACCCTATAGAAAACATTTTTTCAATTGTGAACCACACCCGAAAACACTTCTCAAAAAATATTTTTACTTTTATATCACATCAAAACACTATTCCAAAACCAAAACAACAACAACCAAAAACAAAAACAAAAACAAACAAACAAACAAACCCTCAAAACACATTAAAGGGCATGCCCTAAATTATGCAAATGCTCTTCTTAAGCCAGCATACACATGTTTCCTTTCCAAGTTACATACCCAATACACATCGAAAACATGCCTAAATTTGGTCGAAACCAACAAAAAGAGAGAAAAAAGACAACAACAAAAAAAGAAAAAAAAGAAATCATAATAATAATAATAACACCTAGTATTCCTATGATCTTATCTCAATGTCTTACCCCGCAGGAGACAACAAAAGGTTGTCAAGACCATTGAACATAACATGAAATTATAATTTAAATGGTTGATAAATGAATACATAAAAATAAAAATAAAAATAAAAATACATATGAAGGAAAGCTCACCACTTAGATTCTAACACACCTGCTTTTCAGCTTCATTTTCACTAATTGTACTTTGAATCACCTTTTTTGTCAACCCTAAATTTATTTGAAACCATCAGCAATGGTTCCTTGAATGATAAGCATATAGAAAAATACAGCTAACAGAAAACAATTAAAATACAAAGTAAAATCACAATATGCACCACTTACCACTTGCTGCATGATGGCTTTGACACCATTCACCCATCCCATCTAAACACTCCTTATTTTGATGGATAACAAAATCAGGACCCTAAAAGATTAAAAGTTCTTCAAAATATAGGATAGGAGATTCACATATGTAATGATTCCTGTTAGTCAAGACATGATTGACTGCAGATTGTATAATACAACCATTTTTTCTTTTTCTGATAAGTATAGCACAACCAAGAACTTTTCTGACTCAGTTTTTAGTTATTATCTTCACACTCATACTTGCGCTTTAAGAGGAGTCCATTATAATATGCCATTCTTAACAGAGAAAACAAGGCAAAAGTATGACATGTCACCTTATCCCAGGTATCCTCAGCAGAATCAAGTTTTTCCCTCTGTTTAACTTCTTAAACTACATTTATAAGCATAGGTCATAATAGAAAATCATATTTGTCAAAAAAAAAGAAGGTGGGGTCATAATAGAAAATCATGACTTACACAATTCCAAAAGAATTCACGGCATGAAGATCCTTTCATGGTAGTTAAAAGTCCCAAGTCTGATCCTAAGTCACTGGGGTCGTTAGAAACTTATTCCAGACCTATTCTCACTTATCAGCACATTGTTCTTTCTTCTTTCTTTTACTTTTGGATTAATTACACTTTACCTACATTTGATTTGGGTTGAATTCGAATTGCCATGTTATTATTTAAAGTTACACTTTAACCAGCTGAAGTCACCAACGAGCTCTTTTCAGCTCATTTCCCTCCCTCCCTCTCCTAGGGTTTGCCTATAAACCCTAGATCCTAGTATTTTAAAGCCTCCAAACTTAAATCCGACGCCGGGAGAATCTACGTTTTCACCGATTAGTTTGAGGTAAATTCGAAAATCCTAGTCCCTCCAGATTTTGTGTTGATTTTTTAGAGTTTGTACTTAATCTCTCAATTTTCTTTAGGTATCGTGTATTTTGAAGTGTTCTAGACAATTTCCAAGCATCCCTCCCTCCCCCCCTCTCCTAGGGTTTGCCTATAAACCCTAGATCCTAGTATTTTGAAGCCTTCAAACTCAAATTTGATGCCGGAAACGTAATCCTTGGGGTAGAATCTACATTTTCACCGATCGTTTTGGTAAATCCAAAAATCCTAGTTCCTCTAGATTTTTGTGTAGATTTTTGAGAGTTTGAACTTGATCTCTCAATTTTCTTTAGGTATTGTGTATTTTGAAGTGTTCTAAACAATTTCCAAGCGTTGGGTTGCATTTTTGTGAGAAATCAAGGTAAAACCCAAAATCCTAGATTTTTTCTAAGTGTTGTAAATTGATGAATTTTGTGTCTAATCCCAACATAATCTTATGGGTTAATGTTATAAGTTATTGGGTTGTTAAATGGAACCCTACAAATTTATGGGTTTTCCATCGGTCTTACTTCTTGAGAAATTCAAGAGTTAAGTGGAAATTCAGAGTTAGAAAATATTATGTGTTAGTATTAATATGTCATCACAATGTATTGTACAGTAATACATTGCGGAGCTTACAAAGAGGATTCCTTTATAGCCAAATTGTCAAGCAGCCAAAGTGAGTATTTTACTCAGAGAAAAAATGTTATGGTTTTATTATATTTTACTCACTGAGAAAAAATGTTTTGCGAACCAATGATATTTTAGTATGATATATGTTTGTGATTTGCTTTCAATGTGTAGTAAGCCATGTGACTCTAGATTTGTGCTTCCACAACAATTCTTCCCGTTTGAGCTCCTCTTGTAAGGCTTTCCTTCAATTATGTTAAAGAGATGATTTGATGATGTTTGAGTTTTAAGATATGATTGTGAATATGTGGATTGAGTTATGTTTTATGTGCTTTATGAGAAGTTAAAAATGCATGCTATGATGGAAAGGTTTTAAAAAGCATGAGATGATATGAGCTGCATAAGTGTTAAAGCATGTACGCAAAGCATAGATAGTGTGGAAGCACTAACATGTACGAAATCATGAACACTGAACGTAAGACCCTGGTTGAAAGACACATTGGCAGAGCAAGTGTAAAACCGGTGGGTATTCAGTCCCACGGCATCAGAAACAAGTCCTAGGGTCGAAGCCTGACAGGCACTAGAAACCAAGAAACAGAACAAGAGCATGCATAGCATGATGGTGTGTGACATGTTTTAGTAAAGTGATTCATACTAAACGTATTAGTATGCATATGATTTTGGAATAGGACAGAACATATGTATAGTGATAATCGGCTAGATTGCATGTGATTTAGGAGATGTCATATATTTGGAGTGCATGTATACTTGTTTTCCCAAAAGGTTTGGAATGACATGTATGCATGTGAGGTCGAGTTATGATGTTGATTGACTTGTTAAGGTGTAATGTTTAGGTGTATACGTATACTTGTATTCCCCAAAGGTTCAGAAGAAATGTATGCGTATATAACCGAAATGTTATGTCAAATGCTTTCCTGTGATTTAATGTTGGGTGTGCTCATATACTAGTATTCCCCAAAGGTTCAGAAGAACTATATGCGTGTAAGTCGTAATGTTATATCCATTGTTTTCTTATGATGCCATGTTTGGGAGTATGCGTATATTAGAATTCCCAAAGGTTCGAATGACTTGTATGTTAAGGATACTACAGTAAACTCAAACAACACAATCACGCCGATTGATAGCAGATAGCATCTACACAAATCAGCCGTGATTCAAGGAAGCTTCCCTCAACTGGACAACAGAATCTTCTCACCATATCAGACCTACAGCTAGCATATCTCCGGATCCCCTCATTAATCCTACTCCTCTCGATACACACCAAAGGCTATATTGCCTTCCAAGACAGGAAACTACTTACCATATTCAACCTATGTAATTATAGAATGCCATATACACGGCACCTTGTATAAATCTATAAATACTGTATCAATACAATACCTAAGCATTTAGTGCTAAGGCATTTTACCCTAATATTCTTTTACTTTACATGGTATCAGAGCCTCCCAATAGCCAACGCTCTTCCATGGCCACCACCAATTCCGCAGCTTCTGATCTCACCTCTTTGATGCCCAACGTTACACAGCTTGGAAGCATCAAACTGGAGGGACCCAACTATCTCAGATGGGTTGCTCAATTCCAGCCCATTCTGTGTGGTTATGATCTCCAAGGTTTACTTGATGGAACGGACCCTTGTCCTCCGAAACTCATCGCCAATGCAGCTGGTGATCCTCAAATCCCAAATCTAGCCTATCTTTCATGGCTGTGCAAAGATCAGCAATTACTGAATCTCATCATCTATTTCTTTTGCTCCTTTGGTGCCATCAATGTACAGTTTAAACACATCACGGCTTGCTTGAAGCAACCTGGCAACACTTTTTGCCGCAATCCAGATCCAGAATTGCCCACCTCAAGTGACAGTTGCAAAACTTGCAGCAAGGGAATAAGACCTGCACCGAATATCTCAATCAAGCCAAAGCCTGGGCTGATGAGCTCTTTGTCGTAGGTAAACCCGTTGATGATGATGACCTTATCTCACTCATCATCAATGGTATAAACCCTACTTTTCAATTCTTTTCTTACTTCCTTTACCCAACGTGATCGTGAGACCACTTTTCATGATTTCCAATCTAAGTTGCTTAGTCACGAAATTCTCCTCCAGAACCAACAGCAAGCTCTCACTCCTAAAGCAGGTTCCTTTGCCCTTCATGCCCATAGATCCAAACAACCTTACAACCCCAACACCTTCCGAAACAGCCCCAACACCTTCCACAAACCCAGATTTTTCCCCAAACCTCCTAGCCAATTTCGGCACCAATCTCCACCCAACCCGTATCATAACTCTTCTTTTTCCCCAAGGAATCCGCCTCCACCACAAACCCCAAGTCTCCATTGACCACTCCCTCTCTAGTACTGCCCCACCTCCACACCAATACTCCCCTTGTCAGATTTGTGGCAAGAGTAGTCATCGCGCCCTAGATTGCTATCATCGCATGGACTACACCTACCAAGGCCACCATCCACCCATGCAACTTCTTGCCATGACCGCTCAGACAAATGAAGAGTTTGCCAATCATGAATGGCTAACCGATTCTGGTGCAAATACCCATGTCACAGCCAATTCTTCCCTTCTCACCGATCCTCAGTCCTTTGATGGTCCAGACACTATTGGAGTAGGCAATGGTGCACGTTTGGATATTCAACACACTAGTTTCTCTCTTGTTAAAATCTCATACTACTAACTCTCCTAATTTTCTTCTCTCACAAATTCTGCATTACCCCTCCGCATCCGCCAATTTACTTTCCATTAATAAGTTCTACAAAGATAACAAATGTTGGTTTGCTCTAACTGATGTTGATTTCATTGTGAAGGACAATCTGACAGGAACGGTTCTGCTCCACGAGCCCAGTGAAAATGGGTTGTACTCCAACTGGTTGCATCCTGAATCTATGAATAAGACTCGCAGGTTTACTGCTCTTCTTGGTATAAAAACTACTAACATGGTTTGGCATCAACGGCTGAGCCACTCGTCTGCTTTTGTCTTCCAGCACCTCCTTCGTCACCAACACCTTCCTCTAGTTGGTTCTGTCAGTCCATCTACAATGTGTTGAGTCCTGTCAACTTGGCAAGTCCAAGCAGTTACCGTTTTCCCCATCTATTAGGAGTTCTAGTAATACCTTAGAAGTCGTTCACTCGGATGTATGGACCTCCCCTGTGCCATCTCTGAGTAGATGCAAGTATTATGTTGTGTTTGTTGATGAATACAGTCAGTTTTCATGGCTTATCCCTTAATCAATAAAAGTGAAGTTCTTTCCTATTTTATTAAATTTAAATTACTTGTTGAAAACTTATTTGATACCAAAATCAAGTACCTCCGATCCAATAATGGCAGAGAATACACCTCCACTGCCTTCAAACAATTCTTAAGCCAAAATGGCATCTTCCATCGTCTCACATGCCCTCACACCTCTCAGCAAAATGGTATTGTTGAGAGGAAGCATCACCATATCCTAGAAACCGGCTTAACCCTCCTTGCCCAATCCGGTCTACACCCTAAGTACTGGGTTGATGCTTTTACGACCTCTGTTTTCCTCATTAACCGATTACCCTCTTCTGTTTTAAATAACCAATCTCCCTTTTCTAAATTAATCAAGAAAGAACTTGATTACACCCTGCTTCGCACCATTGGTTGCCTATGCTATCCCCTCCTTCGCCCTTATGCAGCTCACAAATTAACCTTTCGAAGCAAACCTTGTGTCTTCCTCGGGTATGGCAGAAATCAACGCGGCTGCCGTTGTCTTGAACCTAACTCTCAAAAAGTTTATCTTTCCCGTAACGTCATATTTGATGAATCTAAATTCCCTACCAAGGGTACCATCCTCACACAAGGCACTTCCAGTATTACCACCCCTCCAGGTACACCAATCCTTTTTCAACCAACCAGCCTCTCCACTTACCCACCTTCCCCATCCCAGTCCACCACCCCACAATCTCCTCCTCCTACCTCAATTATCACTAATTCTTCTCCAATACTCCCTGACCCTACCCCTGCTTCCCCACCTGCCTCTCCTTCACTCCCCCACCTGCCTGCCACTCCGCTCCAAACCTCCTCTGCTCCTCCCCTGGCCCCCTTCGTTCTTATCCACCTTGCTGCCCCAAGCAACAGACCTGTCACTCGATCCCAAACCGGGCCCTCCAAACCCCAATCCTTTCCTAGTTTCACCTCATTCCTTGTCAGCAAACATCCTCTTCTTACCTATACCAGTGTCACCCTTCCCCCTAAATCCTCCACATACTGCCAAGCAGCCTCCAAACCTGAATGGGTTGCCGCCTTGACCGCTGGATTCCAAGCTTTGTTATCCAACCAAACCTGGTCCTTATGTCCCCGCCCCTTACACCACAATGTTGTCCGCAACAAGTGGATGTTCAAAATTAAACAAAACCCCGATGAAAGTATTGAACAGTACAAGGCTCGCTTAGTCGCCAAAGGCTTCGATCAACTTTGTGGTATTGACTATCATGATACTTTTAGTCCAGTCATTAAATCGGCTACAATCAGGTTACTTTTAGCTTTGGCCGTCCAGTTTGATTCGAAAATCAAACAATTGGACGTCTCCAACGCGTTTCTTCATGGTTTCCTTGATGAGGATGTATATATGGAACAACCCCAAAGGGTTTGTGGATCCAAAGTTCCCTAACTACGTGTGCAAATTGCACAAAGCTCTATATGGTCTCAAACAGGCCCCTCGGGCTTGGTTCACACGCCTCTCTCATACTTTATTAGAAATTGGTTTCTCTAGCTCTCAAGTTGATCCTTCATTAATTGTTTATCACACTAATGGTTCTCACATTTTCTTCTTAGTCTATGTAAATGATATCATTGTCACAGGTAACAATGAGGCCACCATGCAAACTGTTATTGCCAAACTCCAGGTTGACTTTGCAATGAAGGACCTCGGCTCCCTCTCCTACTTCCTCGGCATCCAAACCATTTGGGACTCCACTGGCCTCAATCTCAAGCAATCCAAATACATTCAGGACCTCCTCAACCGTGCTGGAATGACAGACCCCAAGCCCTACCGCACACCTTGCACTGCTGACTCCAAAATGTCGAAGTTCACTGGTGAAGTGCTCCCCAACCCATCAGAATATTGCCATATCGTCAGTGCTCTCCAGTATGTCACACTCACTCATCCGGACAATGCATAATCCGTCAATCAGCTCTGCCAACACATGCACGCCGCTACTTCAGTCCACTGGACAGCCGCAAAGCGTGTCCTTCATTACTTGAAAGGCACCGTAGACTTAGGCCTCTACTACACCAAAGGCCCCTTCACACTCACTAGATTCTGGGACTCCGATTGGGCAGAAAATCCCGACGATCGCCTCTCCACAACCGGATATGGTATCTTCTTTGGCCCAAACCTCATCTCATGGTCTACCAAGAAGTAGCATGTCATATCCAGATCCAACGCCAAAGCCGAGTATCACGCCATGTCCCTCACCACTGCCGACCTCTACTAGCTCCGCATGCTCTTCAGCGAATTACAGCTCTCATTACCTTCACCACCAATCATCTGGTGTGACAGTTCAAGCGTCCTAGCCCTGGCATCAAACCCCGTGTCACATGCCCGCACAAAACATATCGAAGTCAACGTCCACTTCATCCAGGAGAAGGTTACCAACAAGGACATCCAGCATCGCTACCTCTCCACACTTGATCAAGTAGCTAACGTCTTCACCAAGAGCCTCACCGCCAATCGATTCTGCTTCTTGCGTGACAAACTTCCAGTTGTTCCTCCCATCAGTTTGCAAGGGGTGTTAAGGATACTACAGTAAACTCACACAACACAATCATACCGATTGACAACATCTACACAAATCAGTCATGATTCAAGGAAGCATCCCTCAACTAGACAACATGATCTTCTCACCATATCAGACCTACAGCTAGCATATCTCCGGATCTTCTCATTAATCCTACTCCTCTCAATACACACCAACGGCTATATTGCCTTCCAGGATAGGATACTACTACCATATTCAACCTATGTAATTATAGAATAAACCTATGTAATTATAGAATGCCATATACACGACACCCTGTATAAATCTATAAATACTGTATCAATACAATACCTAAGCATTAAGTGCTAAGGCATTTTACCCTAATATTCTTTTACTTTACATTGTATGCGCATAAAGCCAAGACATAGTGTCAATTATTTCCTTAGATATTTCTATATCCCTGTATTTCCCCAAAGGTTTGTATAGCTTGTTTTTTTTTATTTGAAAAAAGGGTTTAACATTAAAGTTTGGATAGCTTGTATACGAGTATATCTAAGTCACATGAGATATATATATATATATATATATATATATATATATATATATATATATATATATATAATGGTGTGTATATTGTAAATTATTGATTTACAAACCAAATGTCATTGTTATATTATCGGCTACCAAACCTTTTATGAAAACCATCAATCAACGAAATAGCAATTATCGTAAACATACGATAGTAATTAAGAAATTGGCTCAATGTAAAAACTCCGTGTATTTTATACTACTGAGTCGGTGAATTCATACTTTCACCTATGCGAATGTGGCTGCCACCACGATCGTGTATATGTTGATACTTTGGCTGCAGGTACCGCAGACGTCAATGAGGACCCTGTGGCATTGTACTTGGGATACTACGACTGAAGCTAATCGCGACAGTTGTATGTGATGGGCTTGAGGATAGTTCGTATTTTGTATAGACTTCTGTATATGGCTCATGTCATATGTGACACATAATTTGTACAGCCATTCTTGATGTAGTTAATATTTCAATTAAGCCTTAAACAGATAGACAGATGTATGGCTCTAATATTGTAATTAACATTTGTTAGCTTATGATAATAGTTTCCGCTGCATTGTTTATTATCTCTAATGTGTTAGGTACATATTATGGGATATGTACGTTGAGTTGGCTTATGACTAAATTGTCACGCCAATGTGATGATTCCGTTTTGTATAAAAAAAATAAAAAAATTGGTCGTCACAGATTCTCCATTTTGTGTAGGATATTTTGTTGCATAACTCTAGGTTTATATTGCTCCCTTTTGTTTGGTTGCTGAAAAAATTGACGAAATTAAGATGGACTTACTTGGATGTTTGAATATCACATCCAGATTCTTTTGGTTACCAAAGCATGATTTCAAATTGCAAAAACTTAGATTCGAAAATTTAAATTCAATTTTTATCTTGCATTCTTGGCATCCAAACAAAGCGCTCTTTAATGTATAAGAGAAGAAGAAGAAGAAGAAGAAGAAGAAGAAGAAGAAACACTACAATGGGTAATCTGGTCATTTCACAAAATAAGGATGTAGGGGCAACACACATGTTGCATTTTCCGTCCAAATTAACACATGATTTTAACAAATAAGAGGTATTGAAGCAAATACTTCAATTTAGGGAATCAATTACAAAAACTTATAACTCAAAAGATAAATTGCAAATGATATGGTTGTTTTTTTGTGGAAGAGATTAACACAAGCTATTATCACATATCTCAAAATAATAGGCAAGCATTAAATTTTTAAGAATATAGAAAATAAGTAAATAGAATTTCTAAAAATGTTAAAAAAGAAAAAAGGTACATGACAACCACACATGTTAGAGAGAATAATAAATATCAAACGAAAAAAAATAAATAAATAAATAAATTTTGATAAGTAAGAAGATTTTATTAAAAAAAGCGTAAAGCGCCCTAAGTACACAGGAAGTATACAGAGGAACAACCCAGCTAACCCACAAAAACAAAGGAAAGCCAAAAGACAAAGAAAAGCCCCAAAAACCCAAAAAACAAAGGTAAGCCCCCAACAAACACCCAAGAAGCAAAAGAAGCACCCCAAAACCACAAGAAACCCAAAAGAACTCACAAAAAAGGTAAGCCCCCAACAGACACCCAAGAAACAAAGGAAGCTCCCCAAATACAATAACAACCCCTACCAAGCACCCAAAAAAATTACAAGAACGTGATAAGAAACCCAAATATATATATATATATATATATATATATATATATATATAGTACGCATATGCACTAGCAAATAAGAAAATACCTCCAGTGTTTTGGACAGATTGCCATCTGTAATAATACAAGCAATCTCCAGTATTCTGTCAACTTCAACATTTAAACCTGTATATCCCAAGACGTAAAAGAATGAAAGATTAAAATGTATTTTGAATTTTCTTTTGCATCATTAGGCATCCAACCATTTAGCTTACAAGTGGAACATCATAACAAACAATATGAAAATTCACTAAAAAACAACCTTTTGCTTAGACTGATCCAAACAATACGTAATATGAGCAGTAAAGTTAAAGTATAACCAAGTTACTTGTCTAGTATTTAGTGTGAATGTTAGATTTATTAAATCTAACCAACAAATCTAACATTATAACAATACATAAACAGGAACAGATAAAACATGCAGAAGGGGTGTTTACTTTCTTCCCTTTTTCTTTTTCCTTTTTTTTGGTGGAGTCAGGGGGAATAAAAAATCAGACACTGAAATGGAAGATCTAGAGAGCGAAGGAACACAAAGTACACAAACAATAAAATGAACATGGCCAAAATCAGGACCTTTTTCCCTTTTTTCCTCCAAGCAATAAGATAAAAACCCAAAGTATTTTCTCCTTGATTCTGGTAACTTACCACTGGACCAAAATAGTTATGGCTAAGTACATAATTGTGTTGGAGGATGATGACTTCAGAAACACAGATTATGTTTGTGAGCAAGGCAAGGGCTGAATGTGGCAAGCAATGCCTTTAGGCAGGTTGAAGGGTCAAGGCATATGCAAAACATCCAAATAATATACATGTTTTGTCTCACGTTCCATTTCTTAAAAGTACGAGTCTTTTTCTTTTCTTTTTAAGGATCATAATGTAGAAGTTACTACATTTTATAGAACTAAATTATGTTATATATTACAGATAACATGTATTTCTTTCTTTTTTTCGTGATTAGTAAAATGCATTTCCTTCATAATTTTAGCTATCAATTACTTCACAGACAAATAAATAACTATCTTCAAATCTTTGACAACTCAAAGTTGTCTCCAAGATTTTAAAACATTAAACTCGGACCTGTATCAACTTCTCTTAACAAAAACTCAAACTGTAACTGGATTCTACGTAGAATTTGCCTAATTTCATTATCAAAAGAGGAGTCTCACCTAAGATAAAAGACTGACAAGTACAAACGAAACTTGAGACTGGAACTAAAAAACATATTTGAAGGCTGGTTTTCCACCACATTAAGCTAATTTCTTTATAGATCAGCATAATGATTAACTACGAAGACTACTCAAGGATCCTTGACGATGAAAAAGAATATTTGTAGGCTCCACTGATCAAGAATTACTTTAACAAAGAAATAGGTATTAAAATATAATGGATCAGATAAAGATGCACCAAGAATTAGTCCAAATTACAAGGATATTTACAGTTTCTTTTGCCAATTACAACAATTGTTCCATCCCCTATCAAATTTAGGCCTTTGGTGTGTCACCATTTAGAACCAAAGCCAACTTATAAATACCCTCTCTTCTCTTCTAATTTTGCCTATCATTATAGAAGTTCCTCCTATCAGGATAGAGGTAGGCAAAAGAGAGATTAACTAGGGGTCGTTTCTCTCTGATTCCTCTCGCCTTCTCTCTTTGCTAGCATCTTTCGTGCATTTTTGGGGTCCGAGTTTCGGTTTGCAGGATTTGTAGGTTGTGTTTCTCGTAGGGAAGTCAGTCGGTGCTACTCTGGTTGGGTGTATCACTGTCTCGGCGATGTAAACATTCAGGTTTGGACGTCTGTTTTCCGGGGGTGTAGCGAGATGGAGAAGAAATTTTCTGTGGAGGCGAAGTCTTTTGCATTCGTGGCTTTGGATGGGGCGTCGGTACTGAGGGTGGTGGAGAAGAGAAATAAATTTCTGCGTGAGGTCGTACTGAGTGCTCAGTGCTCTAATTGGTTAGCGTCGACGTTGGAGGTGCTAATGGGTATTCCGGAAGATCAAGAATTTGTCAAGTCTTTCCGAGAAGGTTCGAAAATTCTGATTGCTCGGAGGGGTGGGAACAGAACTGGGCGATTCTTAGAGGCAACAGTATTTGGTTTGGGCGGTCAGAAAGGCTTCATTATCATCCCTGAGGGTCGTGGAGGGTGGGGATGGCAAAAATTCTCCGGCGAGTTGCGTGAGGCTGTTGATTTCCTCTCTGCTACGGTGGGTAGCGGGCAAGGCTCTTCGTCTTCGTCGACCAAGAAAGATGCGAAGGTGCTAGGGCCGAGTATGGGCTTGGCCTCAAAGTGGACGGGGCCGTCCTTTGCAGAGATGTTGTGCTCGGTTCCGACCTCTGCTGTGAATAAGTTGCCCTTGGTGGGGGAACCTCGTTCCGGGTTGAGGGTTTCGCCGGAGGAGCCGAGTGCGCTTGATCCCCTCCTGGCGCCGACTCATGCTGAGCAAGTTTTGAGCTCGGCGGTGGGTTGCCCACATGATCCGTTGGTTAAAGACCAGTCTCTTGATTTGCTGGACAAGAAGCCTTCCTCACGTTCAAATTTGAATTTTGAACGTTCTATGATGCGCACGTGAAGCAAGCTGGTCAACGGTTTGAAAGTGGTTTTGGGCCGGACTATTAGGATTTGTTTGGGCCGGCTTGCCGGGTCTAGCCTGGGTCAAAAACGTTCTGGTTTTCGCTTGGCCCGACTTCTGCCGAAACCTAAAGCTCATACGGCGATCGAACCAGGGACGCCTCCTTTTCCAGCGCCGTCTCGGCCGGAGCCCTCATCGTCAGCAGTTCCAGGGGCTCTTCCGGTTGGTTCGTCTTCTTCTGGGTTCTCTCTGGTGCGTCCTCCTCCTAGGGGTTTGGAGGCTATTTCGTCAGGGAAGGGTATAGCAGTTCCAAGGGCGTCTTTTGCCTTTCCGGCGCCGTCTTTTCGGCCGAAGACCTCATTGCTGGCAGTTCTAGGGGCTTTTCCAGTTCGGTCTTCTTCTTCAGGGGGAGGGTCTAGTAGTTTGAAGGTGGATACTAGCCGGGTCACTGCCTCTAAGTCTTTCGGTGCTTCTCTGGTAGTATCCCAACTCACGGCCTCTCCTTCCGCTGGGGCTACTGAGTTGGGGGAGAAGCTGTGCTCTTCTCCTCCCGTGGTTTCTAAGCCTTTTCAGAGGTATATCAGTAAGGCGAGGGTTCTTAGAACGGGTTTCGTGGAAGTGGAATGATGTGCTACTTTCAGATTCCCTGAAAGCCTCAAAGATGGTCGCCGACTTAGCTGTTAAGAAGGCTTCGGTTGCAGAGACTCCAACAAAGAAGGTCGCTGAGCCTCCAGTGAAGGACTTTCTTAGAAAGGGGTTTCTCAACCCTCGCCCGGTTTTGCCAACCACTTCCTCTTTGCCACGGAAGGTCTTTGATGGGGGGATAGTCGGGCATTCCTCCCCTCCTAGAGGCTGCTCCAGTTCTTCTCCTGTTGAGGGTAAGGGTTTCTCCCAATCTCGGAATTGGCCAATCGGTTTTGATCATAACGGGGAGATTGTGGTTTGGGAGAATAATGTTGATTTTTGGGATGTTTTGCCTTTGGATTGGGCGTCAGAAGGTGCTTTTGGGGAGGAGGCGTTGGCAATTCGGGATGCCATGGAAGAAGAATTTCAGCGTGACAAGATGATATTGCACCAAAAGTCCAAAGGCAAGAAGGAGCTTCTGAATCTACATAGCTCTATCAACTATGGCGACACTAAGCCTTCCGCTAGGAGTAGGAAAGGAAAGAACCTTATGTTGTAGAGTTGTATGCTTGGGTTGGTTTGTGGGTCGTTCCTAAGGCTTTTGGTTATTGCTCAGGATCTTGTGAGAGTTGTTGTTCTTGGGTTGTTCCCTCTGTTTTTTGGGTTTGCTTGTATTTCGGGTTTAAGGTTTTGGGGGTGTTTTCATGTTTTTTGGGTGGGGGTATCTTCTGGGATGTATTTTGTAGTTTGGGCTTTATGGGAGTTTCTTCTGGATTTTGGGTTTTTGGGGCCTTCAGGATTTGTGTGTACATAGGTTCTTGTGGGTTTTCTTCTGTGGGCTAGCTGGGTGTTCCTGTGCATACTTCATGTGTACTTAGGAGCGTTTTTCGCTTATTTTAATAAAGTTTTCTTAACATCTTGCACGCTGTTACATGCAGTTCTAAAATTTAGTGTTAAAAAATAAAAAAATAAAATAAAAAAAGAAGAAGAAAATATGAAGATCCAAAAGCCCAAAACCAATAAAAAGTTCACTACGTAACCTATAGAAATGCAAGTGATTTATTTCAGATTCCTAAAAGAAGCTGAAAACTCTAAAGAACTGTAACATATTTATACACTACTTACTTCGTTTGTAATTGTCTATTTCTATGGCTTTCCGAATACCTATTACTGTATTAATGCTAATTTTTCACTTTCTCATACATTATGTCTATACAATATTCTTAATAACCTAGATCACCTAATTTCTAAAAGGACCATTAAATTAATCTTATCCCTTTTCAGAACTCAAAAGAAACAAGCCAGATCGGCATAGCCTTATCCCAAGTACATGGCATCACTTAGAGGAAGTCAGACCATTTTTAACCAATTGACTAAGCCAAAGATGCACCTTCTGCGAATAATAGAGCATTGCTTAGTTCATGGCATTTGACCTTCCATGCCTTGTTTTAAGGGATCTCCTCTTTCAAATGATATTAATCAGCAGCATTTAAGAAGTTCCAAATTTCTTTGAAGTTCTTCTATCTTAAAGTTATCGCTATTCTGAAATTCTGACCTACTTCGATGGTTCTTGCTTAAGAATAAATTGTGACTGCGACTATAGGGAAAATTCTTCTTTTTTTTTATTAGTAAGAACCCAATCTTACTAAAAAGCGTAAGGCACCTCTTAGTACACAAGGAGTATACAAAGAAAACACCTAACTAGAAAGAGAAAAGCGAGTGAGAAAGTTAGGAAAAGAAAGAGACAAAGGGTGGACATAAGTCGTAGGGAAAATTCTAACTTTGGATAATTTATGCAAGAGGAATAGTATTATGATGGAGTGGTGCTATATGTGTAAGTCTTGTGAAGAGTCCATTAATCATTTGTTTCTGCATTGTATAGTTGCTACATAATTGTGGAGTATGATCTTGCAGTTGTTTGGTGTTGTGTGGGTAATGCCGCGATCGGTGAAAGAGATGTTGGGGAGCTAGAGGGGACAAAAGGGCAACCGGTTGTTGATGCCAATTTGGTGAATGGCTCTATTGTGTTTGATGTAATGTTTATGGAACGAACGGAATGCATGCAGTTTTGAAGATTGTGAGACTGATTTGATTAAATTGAAGAAGTTGGTGATACAAACCGTGTCTATGTGGAGAGTGAAAATACAGTCTATGTCTAAGTATTCTTATTATGATTTTCTCTTTTCTCTTTAAATTAGGGTTTATGTATACTTCATGTGTACTTGGGTTGCGCCCCTCTACGCTTTTTTGAAATATACTTATTTATAAAATAAAATAAATAAATGAATAAATTGTGATATTGCAGCAACTATTGTTGCTTCTCGTCATCAATGCTGAAGCCAATGCTTGATTCCTCCAATTGAAAGACAATAAATAATGATATAATAAGGTTTGTGAACAATACCAACAAAAAAATAAAATAAAATCCCAAGTCACTGTAAATGGTCTATAGGCATATCTATTTATAATTCAACAACATATGCCTACCAGTCATTTCCAAGTCGATCCACACAAGGGGCAATTTGTACGCGACCGAAGGCATCACTATGTTTTGTTGACACTGCTTTTCGTTTTCTACCAGCAATTTGTCGTCAAGGCGATTAGCTTTCTTCTTATTTTTACCTGAGTCAACAAAATACATAATTAGTATGACAACTATTCCATCTCTGAGCAACTTTTCCAAACAATTATCTACTTAGAAGGCATTTATATATAAATTGATAAATAGATAAACCAATAGATTATAGATAGATAAATTGACAAAGAGAGAGACAAATAGATAACTCTTTGCCTTTGAATTATGCCATAATATGGTTCATAGAGAAAAGAGGATTGGCATATTTAAGAAGAGATGCTGGCAGCAAAAACTAAATCATAATTAACAACAAACAAAACCAAGGCCCTGTTAGTGTTGGCGTAAAATATTTTCCAAAAAATGTTTTCCTGGCTATCATGTGTTTGGGGTGGCATAAAATGGTGGTCAATCCGAAAATAATTTCCATTAATAGTAAAACACATAAAGCAGTGGGCAAAAAACATTTTAGGCCTTAAAAAAGAGTAAAACGTTTACCTCAGTAGAGAGACGCTTCACACAACCACGAGCGCTTTCTTCTATCTTTTTTGATGAATAATAATAAGTTTTATTGAATAAAGAGTAAAATCCTCGTACACGAAGAGTGTACAAGAAAACAAGAGCGCCAAAACTAGATGTTGTTACAATCTAGAAAACAAATCAGATCTACCAAATTCCCTGAAGAGAGGATAGGAACATGAGCAAGGGCCCAATTCAAGAGAGATCTTAGAAATGAGGATTTGAAGTAGCACATTGAACTCACTATCTTCAAAGATCCGACGGTTTCTTTCTCTCCAAATGCTCCACATTAAAAAGGCTGAAATAACTTTCAAGATAACTTCTCTAGGATGGATGTCCATGCCCAAGGAATTTCCAACAATGGAGCAGTTGAGGCACGTTACCAATTGTGACTCAAGAGACCCCAAAGCTGATAAGCTATAAGTGCCAAATATCCACAGAAAACTCACAATAGAGGAGAAGATGATTAATAGTTTCCTCACCCTTCCTACGAAGGCAACAACGAGCACTTTCATCCATCGTACCTTCTTCTGCTACTTTGGCTTCTTTGCCTCCTCCTCCTCGTAAGCGGCTCTCATCTTCAGCTTCAGCTGGTAGTGGCTCGGGTTCTTCATTCCATGTGCCGCCGTTGGCGATATATGTGGTGCCTCGAGTTTCCCAAGAAACAAACGGAAAACCGTAGCCCTCACAATGTTCAAACTAATCTTCAATGGTAGTTTCAGAGGAAGAGTGTTCCTCAACCAAGTCCCGATCATCTTCGTCCAAGTCAAGCAGCAGTGCTCACTACTTCACAAAGTGCATCCTTAGAGGAAGCAACGCCCTCCAGGTCCTCTATGGTCACATTCCCTCACCAATCTCCCTCAACATCGTTTTTGGCAAGGTCAGCCTCTTTTGAATTTCGTTTTTCATTTTTTGTTGAAATCATGTAATCGTTTTTCACTACCATTCCATAACAAATTGCTTCAATTAGACTTTGGTTATTACTCTACTAGATTTGAATTTTGACCCATTATTTGAACGCACTATGCATATTGTATGGTTGTTTTTGTGCCTTTAACATGTTTGAAGGATTGCCTTTGTGGCTCATTAGTAATACAATCTTGTAGGTCTCCTTATCATAGACAATCTTCGAAAGCAGCACGTCATTGTGGTTGATTGGCGTGTTATGTACAAAAAGAATGGAGGAGTCTGTGGACCACCTTCTTCTTCATTGTGAGGTTGTTTATGCCATTTGGACTATATTCTTCAAACAATTCGGGTATCTTGGGTCATGCCTAGACAAGTAGTCGATTTGTTTGCTTGTTGGTGGACCGCTATTAGCTCTCGAAGTGTTACTGTTTGGAAAATGGTGCATTCGTGCCTTTTGTGGTGTCTTTGGAGAAAAATGAATGATAGGTGCTTTGAGAACCGCGAGGACTTTGGAAGAGTTGGAATTTATTTTTTTCAACACTTTGTATCTTTGGAGAGCGGCTTATGTTTTTCTTTTAGTGATTAGTTATCATAGATTTCTTGTTCTTTTTACCCCTTCTACCTAGATGACTTCTCTTGTATACTCCATGTATACATATATGGGAACGCTTTACGCTTTTAATGATATTTTGATTCATTATTAAAAACAAAACAAAAATCACGTGGTTCTCCATATCAATCTTTTGTTCTTTTCTGGGTTTGTTTCGTTAATTCAAAAATTTTACTCAATTAAATCATTCTTGCTATGAGATAAGCCGAGTTTATGATTCTTCTATGCCTTTTGTCATTGCCTTCTGATGGCTCTAACGCAGTAGCAAGGATGACAATCCTCACTGCCACCAATGGTGCTAAGGACATAGCTCAAATGAGACATTAGAAGTAATCACCATGGAAAATGGGGAGAGAAAATTCATTTGATGGAAATACTAATGCTGACTAGAATTCTCATATATTGGCAACAAAATGTATGAGAAAAAGTCAAAGAAAACAAAGCAGGAAGGATTGAAGGAAATGTGCAATGGCAGTAGGGATGAACTTTGAAAGATTTGGGTATTATAGATATGTAGAAAAACAAATCATTAAAAAAAAAATAGATATGTAGTAGAACACTTTTTTTTTATAAGTACGTAGTAGAACACTAACTAATGTATGCTATTACTTGTGAACCATGATGGAGACTGCTTCATGTATGGTAGTAATTTGGTGAACTTGTTAGACAACTATTTATGGCTGAACTTGGATGGTCTTATTTTGGTAGAACTTGGATTGTAATATATATATGGTAGAACAGAAGGTTATTTTGGCAAAACATTTTGTAATATTTAAGGTTAAACTTGAATAGCAATAGTTATGGTTGAATTTTCTATGGTACTTCGAATGTGTTGTTGAATGTTATTTATGGCTCTCCCAACTTGAAAGTATACTTTCCTATCCGTCTCTGAGGACTTTGCAGTTCGGCAGTTGGAGTCTTCTTAGAAGTTCATGAGTCCTATTGATTCTAGGTTCTCTTTCCCACCCCCACCCCCCCTTAGGTGCCTCTTCTTTAGGTATTGCTTGTTCGGTTCCTTAGTCCATCCCTAACGTGCTGCCTCTGCAACTATCCTCTTCTTCTCAGCCTTTCATCGCCTCTTCACAATCTTTTTCAGGGGCAGCTGAGTTGGGAATGAAGCTTTGTTCCTCTTCTCATGTGTCGTTGGAATCTAAGCCTTTCCAGAAGTATTACCGGAAGGCTAGGGAAGATAGAAAAGTGCATTTGGACGAGAATTGTTTTGCAGATTCTATGGAAGCTTTGACACTAGTTGCTCAAGAGCTGGCGTTTCTTTCTCTACTTCCGCCTATCAGTGATTCAGCTGAGAAAGTAGTTGTTGAGCTCCCAGTGCAAGATTCCGCTAGTGTGGTAGTTTACGTGAAAGATATGGTTAAGTCTCCTTCTCCGGCGAGAGGTTTTCTTCGGCAGGGGTTTATCAATCTAAGCCCGGTTGTGCAAGTTAATCTCTCGCATAAAGTGTCGATTGTGTCTACGTCGACTCTGGTTTAAAGAATCCGCCGTTAAGGGAGAGGATTTTAGGGTTTGACCCAATCTCAAAAGTGGCCAATAGGTTTTGGTCCGTCTGGGGAGGTGGTTGCGTGGGAGCAAGGCGACGAGGTATGGGATGGGGAGGATGGCGACTCCCCATACCCTTTGAGTGTTTTACCTCCCGAATTGGCCTTGGATTGGGAGTTGGATAGTTATGAGGACATGGATCCATCCTTGGCAATTTGGAAAGCCATTGAAGAGGAGTTTCATCAGGGAGTTACGGCAGCGCGTCCAAAGACCAAAGGTAAGAGGGAGGTGTCGAATCTAGTAAGCTCCATCAACTATGGTGATTCTAGTGAGTCCTCCCGGCATAGGAAAGGCAAGGTTCACGTGGTGTAGTGTTGAGGGCTCCCGAAGGTTTTAGGATTGAGGACTTGGGTTTTTTAGGGTTGTTTGGTTTTCTATGGTTTATAATCCTTCAGGAAAAAAAAAAAAAAAAAAAAGTAAGTATACGGTTTTCAGGTTTATACATTTATGAATTTTTTTTTATTGGTCAACATTAGGTAATATATGTATTTTTTTAATTAAAAATATTTTTTATTTATGAATATACATTACTTATTAAAAAAAAATACTTATTTTAAATTGTGAATGAAAGTTGTTACTTATAGGTTAATATGATTATATGAAAATATAAGAAATATTTAGTAATTTTTCGTACGAGCCAAATGCCGAAAAATGTTTTTTGGACTATTTTTTGGGTTGCAAACAAACAACAAATAATTGCCAGTTTTTCTGAAAAATGTTATCACCTAAAAACATTTTCCAACAAAAAATATTTTACATTGAAACAAATGGGACCTAAGAAGAAAACCAAATAAGCAAAATATGTAACAAAGCATAAGGCTTGTAAACCAAACCAGGAAGTAAATATGACTATACCATAGATAATTGCCTTATCTACATTGTTTTTTTTATATATATAAAGTAATCAATCTCATAAAAAGCGCAGAGATGAACAACCCATGCACACAGGAAGTATACAAGAGAAACCCCTAATTAAGGAGAAATATAAGAACACAATTTTAAAAATTTCGAAAAAGTAGAAAAGTGAGGACTATTGTACACCACTAACCAAGCATAAAGAGATTTAAACATTATGACTTTTAACTCTATCACTAATCTCTCACAGTCTTCGAAACTTCTCGCATTCCACTTTCTCCAAATGCACCACATTAAGCACAAAGGAGCCACCCTCCAAGCCTCTAAAATGCATCGGCTTCCCAATTGGCCTATCCAACTAGCCAACAACCCCACCACCGTTCTGGGCATGACCCACTCCATACCAAATAAATGGAAGATTGAAACTCACAAATCTCTAGCCACCTCACAACGTAGAAGAATGTGATCAATAGTCTCGTCACCCCTCCTACACAAACAGCATCAGTCTGCCATAATGACGTGTCTCTTTGCCAAGTTACCCATAGTTAATATCTTCCCTAACGCTGCCATCCACAGAAAGAATGCAACTCTTGAAGGAGTTCTAACTCTCCAAATGCTCTTCCAAGGAAATGAGGAGCCAACGAGAGTGCAAAGCGCATGATAGAAGGACTTAACCTCAAACTTCTTCCTTTTGGAGGGGATCCATCACAATTTATCCTCACCACCTCATCTCAATCAACGAGAGTACAAAAGATTAAAGAACGAAGTGACCAAGTGCACCTCCCAATCGTGCACGATTCTGGAAAAAGTAATATTCCATTGAAGGTCGCCATTAAGGAACTACACATGATCTGCCAATAGAGCCTCCTTTTATCAGGCAATACTAAACAATTCAGAAAAAAGAGGACTTCAAAGGATAATCCCCACACCACAAATCATACCAAAATCTTATCTCAGACCCGTCTCTCACCTCATATCTGACAAATGTAGAAAACACCCGCCACCCCCTCCTAATGCTTTTCCACACCCCCACCCAAAATTCACCAATCGCCTCTGGGAACACCAACCTCACCCCATGCCATCAAATTTGGTTTCCACCACCAATCTCCACAACGCCTCTCTTTTGTGGCATACCTCCATAACCACTTCCTCAAGAGAGCTCGGTTAAACTTAATCGAATTTCTAACCCCCAAACCACCCAAGCAAACAAGAGAACAAATTTTAGACCAACTTACTCTATGGAATTTGAATTTGTCACCAACTCCACCCCATGGAAAATCCCTTTAAAGTTTCTCAATCCAGTTGGCTACTCCTACAAGAATGGGAAGACTGTTCCAAAAGAGGGTTCCTCGTTTGTGCTCTGACCACTTTCCTATCCTTCTTGTATGTGGTGGTTTCCAAGGGGGAAAAAAGACTTTCTAAGTTTGAGAATATCTGGCTGAAGGAAGCGGGGTTTATGGATAGGGTGAGGCTTTGGTGGGCGTCTTATACCTTTCAAGGCTCCCCTAGTTTTGTTCTTGCTCAAAAATTGAATGCTTCAAAGGTTGATCTCAAATTGTGGAATGAACAGGTGTTTGAGAATGTGGACTCTCTTAAAAAAGCTTGTCTTGAAGATCTGTGCGCGCTTGATAGGCTTGAGGAAGAGAGAGGATTAGACTCTGAAGAGTTATTGAGAAAAAGCCTGATTGTCAGTGATCTGGAAAAAAAATTTTCTCCAAGAAATTAGTTGGAGACAAAAATCAAGGGTTCTTTGGCTAAAAGAAGGTAACAAATTCACAAAGTTCTTTCATTGAATTGCAAACTCAAACAGAAGATCCAACTTCATAGAATCGTTTTCTGTAAACGGCTCAATTTCTTCAGATCAACCGGCCATCAGCAAACATATTGTTCAATTTTATGAGCCCTTATTTTCAGAGCAATACAACTCGCGACCTAGGTTGGATGGCCTTATTTTCAACTCTTTAGTTACAAAGGCAGCCTCCTAGTTGGAGCTTCCTTTTGAGGAGAGGAAGGTCCTAGAGGTGGTAAAAGGTATTAACAGAGATAAGGCTCCAGGTCCTGATGGCTTTCCCATGACATTTTTCCAAGACTGCTGGGATGTGATCAAGTCTGATATCACGTGGGTCTTTTCTAATTTTCATGATCATAGCAAATTTGTTAAAAGCCTTAACGCCTCCTTCATTGCCTTAATCCCTAAGACTCCTCGGGCGATTGATCTCACGGACTTTTGGCCTATTAGCCTCATGAGTTGTATTTATAAGATCATTGCTAAAGTCCTTGCTAATAGAATGAGTTGTGTTATGGAGAAGATCATCTCAATGCCTCAAAACGCATTTTTCAAAGCCCCAGAAAGATGGATGCACATCATTATATGTCCAGATCAATGACTAGGGCATGTCAGAATCACATCTAAGCGTGTCAAAGCCAAAATACAATGAAAGGAACAGATTTAATTTCTTCATAAGTATCCATAATACTAAAAAAAATGAGAAAATCTATCAAGCTAAAATATGCAATTGTCATTATTTTCAAATGCATCTGCAAAAGTAATACCAAAACGAAGTTTCACAAAGTCAGTAGGTTTAAATTTATAAAGTACGTTAAATGTTTAAACGAGAACCGCAAAGCATAAAAAGTAAGGGTTTGGTCCTTTAGATGAAGCCAACATTCAATATCATTTCCCATCTTCTTAACTACCCCAGTTTAAGAGCAGTTAATAAGTCAAAAACATTAGCCAGAACAAGCACTCAAAAGTTCACATTAACAAACTCGTCATCAACTTCAACTTCAGTCCATCAATACAGACAATCTACATCAAGTTCCATAATATCAACCCCCCTGATTTCGTTTCCTTGATCTAGCAGCCGCTGAAACCCTAACCCTAAAAGACTTTGCGAGTGACCATGTAAGAGTGATAACCAAGACCAAAAAATAAAAAAAAATAAAAAATAAAAATAAAAAGGAAAAAAGAAAGGAATTGATAAAGTAAAACCTGGAGTGGCAGAGCAAGTGGACTCTTTGACTGGGGAAGCAGCAGAGGCGGACTGCAATCGATCATCTTCAGCGTCTATCTCTAGCACCGAAAATGCGTTTGAGAGGCCGTCCATTTTTTCTTTTTTTTTTCTCTTTTCCCACACAGCTACACAAGATGAGCTCGAAACCTGTCTTACAAGTTTGCAGGACCGGTGTCTTTTTATAATTCTATTAAAGGTAAGGCTTTTGCTGTATCCGTTTATTTAAAAAAGTGAGAAATGCTACTTCTTTTTCTTTTTTCTTTTTTTTTATCGGATGTCCCGAAGGACGAGTAAGGGTGCGTTTGAGATTGTAATTTTGTAGATAATAAGTTCGATTTTAAACCAAATCGTAGAACATAAATCGTTTGGAAACTGCGTTTTTAAAAATTGCGATTTGAAAACGCAGAAAATCTGCTTTTTCAAATTGCAAGTGAAATGATGCTTTTTTGAAAACGCAGAATTTTAAAGGCTAATTTGAGATTTTAAATGATAAACTTTAATTTTGCCAAACGTTTAACTGCGTTTTTAAAAATCACTTTTTTCAAATCGCACTTTTTGAAATCGCAAGCTCAAACAAACCCTAATGCTACTTTTATGATAAAGATTTAAACTTGATAGTTGATATGTCAAAACCTGTATATTATATCAAATTATTTAAATTTAGGAAAATAAAATGTAGCAATATCGACATAATATGTATCTTTAAATGTATTAATTTTAAATTATAACCTTGGAATGAATAGGTCTTATTAACACTCTTCATACCATTAGCATGTTTTAAGTGATTTAAAATAAATAAAAATAAAAATTAAATTAAGGAACTGATATATAAAAACCACTTAAAATATGTTACAGTCAATCAATATAAAATAGGCATGACAAATCAATATAAAATTAATGTGAAAAATTAAAAATAAAAATAAAAATAAAAAATTGCACGCTCAAACAACTCTTTCTAAACCAAACGGCTATAGAGTAACACAGCCATGGCAATTAGTGGCGGAACCAGGATTTTAAGTAGGGGTCAAGAATTTTTTTTTTATGAATAAAAAAAAAACTAAAGTTGAACAAAAATTAATTAAAAATTTTAACTAACGCAACAAAAAAATAATTCATCAAAATTTAATTATTTTTAAAACATATAAAATGTAACTTACAATTTAATTCAGTTGTCATTGACGAGTCTTCATACCTTGAAATCACTGTATGATTTTTTCATTGATAATAATCTTGAATATATCATTCTCAATGTACGTGACCAGACAATCATTCATTCACTCATCTCCCATTCTATTACGTAAACAATTTTTAACAATATTCATTACTGAAAATGCTCTTTCAACAGTTGCTGTCGCAATTGATAGAATCAATAACAATGTCACCAATGAATAAACCAATGGATACACGATATCTTTTTTCATCTCTACCATCTTCTCAGCAAGTTGTCTAATCCCTTTAAGTGTTGTGAATTTTTCAGTAGAACGCATGTCAATGATATATGTTTCAAGTTGGTTGTCCAAGGAGATAAGTTGAACTACTAAAAAATCATTCAAATAAAACTGAGCAAGACGAAGTATATTATCCTTATTAAAAGTAGCAAACAAGTCATCTGAACTCAGGCACGCAACACAAAGTAATAATTTAGAATTCCCCTCATTAAAGCGACTATTAAGTTCTTGGAGTTGCATGTCTATGACAATATAATAAAGCTCCGCACGGTAATGCTGCGGATTTTTCATGCTTTTAGCTTTTTCGTTGTGATCGAGGTCGGTATATATCGTCAATTTTGGGGACAACAATATTGTTTTTGGCATAAAACACAAAAACTTCTTCAAATAAATAGTTCCACCCATCTTCTCTTATAGCCTGTAAACACTGCTTTGAAACTTCAACCAACTTCATTGCATTCAGAAGAGAGGAAGAAAAGAGAAAGAAGAGAAGAAAGGAAAAGAAAGGGAGAGGGAGTCGGGAACCGAGAGAGGAAAGAAAAGGAAAAGAAGAGGAAAAAATGGGGAGGGGGACACGTGTATGTGTGAGTGGTTGAAGAGAAGATAATGCTATATTCTTCCAGCCAACCGTGTGTTGACATGTAGTAAGGGGGGATTTCCTTTTTATTTTAAATAAAGCCTACACTTCTATAAATTACAGTAGGACCCCCACCTTTATTAATTCTATCAGTTAACAATTAATATCTAACCCCACATTTAATCTAACTATATTTTATCAATCTAATTAATTATTTATTTTACTAGGACTCATTATTATTATTTATTTCCTAAAGACCCATTGGTAATATTTTTCTTCTAATTCCATTACTTTATCTTAAACTCAGTTTACTTTGATAATATAAATATTATCACTTATAATCTAATTATTAGTCACATCTTATTTAATAAATATAATTGATTTATGCTAAATCCCATATTTATTTTCTTGATCGTTACATGAACCCCTCAAGAAGGAACTTAAGCCTCTACTAAACACTCTTAAGTATAAGTTCCTAGGTCCAGCAAATTCATTGTCTATGATTATAGCTTCAGATTTGGTTGATGCTTAAGAGGATAAGTTATTGGATGTTTTAAGAGAGCACAAGGAAGCTATCGGCTAGACTATTGAGAATATCAAAGGAATCAGCCCCTCGGTGGTAATGCACAAGATACATTCGGAGAAGGATGTCAAGCCATCGAGAGAGCCACGGAGGAGGCTCAACCCAGTTATGCAGGAAGTTGTGATAGCAAAAGTGATCAAGTTGTTGGATGCAGGTATCATCTATCAAATTTTCGATAGCAAGTGGGTAAGCCCGATTCATGTCTTGCCTAAGCGCGATGGATTGACGGTAGTGAAGAACAAGGATGACGAGTTGGTGCTAACTCGTATTCAGTCAGGATGGAGAATATGTATAGACTACCGCAAGTTGAATGCCGAGACGAGGAATGATCATTTTCCACTTCCATTCATTAATCAGATAGTGGAACGCTTGGCAGGGCATAAGTATTACTGTTTTTTGGATGGTTATTCTGGATATAACCAAATCCCTGTGGACCCCGAAGACACAAGAGAAGACGACATTCACCTGTCATTTGGGGACATTCACCTACCGTCGCATGCCCTTTGGTTTATGCAATGCACCAGTCACATTTCAACAGTGCATGATCAGCATATTCTTTGATATGGTAGAACGTTTCCTGGAGATATTTATGGACGACTTCTTCATCTTCGGTTCATCATTTGAGGAGTGTCTGACCGCCTCACTTTGGTCTTAGTGCGGTGCAAGGAGAAGAACCTAGTGCTCAATTGGGAGAAATGTCATTTTATGGTAAAGCAATGTATTATACTGGGGTACGCCATCTCCTATTGTGAGATTGAGGTTGACAAAGCGAAAGTGGATTTGATTTCCAACCTTCCACCTCCACGTACGATGTAGAAGGTTCGTTCTTTTCTGGGCCATGTAGAATTCTACAGGCGATTTATCCAAGATTTCAGCAAGATCGCCAGGCCCTTGTGCAAGTTGTTGGTGAAGGAGACCCATTTGTATTTGATGAAAATTTCAAGAAAGTATTTGGGGATTTAAAGAAGATTCTGATGTCCACACCCATTATTCAGCCACCCAACTGGGTGTTCCTTTTGAGATTATGTGTGACGCATCAAATTATGCTGTTGGAATTGTTTTGGGGCAGCGTGTTGATAGACTCCCTCATGTCATCTACTATGCGAGTAGGAATCTGAACATTGCACAGCTCAATTACTCCACCACTGAAAAGGAGTTGTTGGAAATGGTTTTTGCTTTGGACAAGTTTCGATCCTACTTACTAGGATCTAGAGTCGTTATCTACTCAGATCACGCGGCATTGAAGTATCTTTTCTCCAAAAAAGATGCTAAATCTCGCCTCATCCTGTGGATCTTACTGCTACAAGAGTTTGATATAGAGATTTGAGATAAGAAGGTTAACTGTGCATTTCAATGAAGAGGCTACCTCCATCTCTGAGACCTTTCCTGATGAGCAATTGATGTGCATTGCTCACACTTCTTCACCCTGGTTTGCTGATATAGTAAACTATCTCATCACTGGTCACATGCCTTTACATTGGGGGTAGCAAGATAGGTCCAAGTTTATGGCCATGGTGAAGTACTTTTTCTGGGACGATCCTTATCTTTTTAAGTATTGCATGGCCCGATCAAATCATTAGGAGGTGTATCCCTGAGCATGACCAATTCAAAGTCATCTCATTTTGTCATGATCATGCTTGTGGAGGCCATTTTAGTGCTAAGAAGACCGCTACAAATATTTTGCAATATGGATTTTATTGGCTTACCTTGTTTCGAGACTCTCACACTTATTGTACCTCTTGTGAGCATTGCCAAAAGCTAGAGAGTATTTCAAGACAGAATATGATGCCACTCAACCCCATTTTGATTGTTGAGATTTTTTATGAGTGGGGCATTGATTTCATGGGACCTTTCCCAAACTCCTTTGGCTATCTATGCATCCTCGTTGCTATGGACTACCCTGTTTCGAGACTCTCACACCAATTGTACCTATTGTGAGCGTTGTCAGAAGTTAGGAAGTATTTCAAGACAAAATATGATGCCCCTCAACCCCATATTGATTGTTGAGATTTTTTTATGTGTGGGGCATTGATTTCATGGGACCTTTCCTAAACTCCTTTGGCTATCTATGCATCCTCGTTGCTATGGACTACGTGTCCAAATGGGTGGAAGCTATTGCATGTGTAACGACCCACCTTTTACAAAAAAGCGTAAGTGAAAATTTTGATTTTCACGTATCGTTATGACATCATTATTGACAATATGGTATCAAAGCAGTTTGCTCTGAGGACCGGTAAAAACTTAGTATCATATTGTAACTTAAGTAAGTTACAATATTGTATCAGAGCAGTTCGCTCTGTGGAACAATAGACAGTTAGTGTCAAAACTGTAATTTGAGTAAGTTACAGTTTGGAAATCAGAGTAGCTTGCTCTGAGGATTGGTAGATTTGACCCTAGAAAGTTTAAAAATAACACAAGAGTTATAGGTATAAAACATTTTTGAAAAACACTTTGTGTGAAATTTTAGTATTGGGTGATGTATGCTTATCTATACTGTTTGATGTTTTGTCATACGTTAACTCTAAGTTTAGTGCTATGATAATATTTATTTGCTCTTATTGGATAAGTGATTGAACATTGGATTAATCATGTGAAAAGAGTTGAATAAATATTTTTATGAGATCTAACAGATTTAGATGTCTTAGTGCAGAGCCTCCAGCCCAAGTAACAATTTTGGAATATTATAAGAAATCTGAGATATGAAAAGAGGAATAATTTCATGATTAGAAGAACTGGATATCTACTATTATTTCGAGGTATAGTCATGAAATGCTTTTTGGGGAAATAGATTATAGAATTTTAATGCTTAATACCTTGGTAGATTTATGGATATTAAGTTAATAAAATTATTAAGCATCTTATGGATATTTCATGTGCCTTAAGGATATATAAGAAATGATTTAATTAAATAACTTGATGATATTTGGAGAGAATATTTTCCTATGATATGATATGATAAACGTTTGGAAAAATTATAATCTATTAATTGATGACTTATTGAGGCTTCCTAGAATTTAAGTTAATTGATTTGATACGATATTATTGAGAATTCTCTTGGAAATCTCTATTTTATGGATAGATATTTTAATTATGAGATTCGGGGATTAATTAACTGCATAATTGAGATAGAATGATATGTAGAAATATTATTATTATTTTACGGCCTCTTTGATAAAGACTGATTAAATGTGATTGCGGAAATGTCACGAGCTCACAAAGTGGACTGCGATGCTTTGAGGTATGAAATACCTATCATTCGGGTATGTCTGGATTCACATTGCTAAGGTCTGATAAGGATTATAATGTATGATGATTCGATCTGTAGATTTTGAGGTTAAATAAAGTAACGGATTTACTAATTAGAATTTTGAGATAGGAATTGATCGTTTGAGGAAATGTCAAGATCTAAGAACTTACTTTTGAGGTTATGATTGGAATATACGGCATTATAATTGAAGAATTTTATATGCCGTCACTATGTTGAAATTAAGTTAGAATTAAGAAATCAGAAATTGTTATAAAAGTAAATTGTATGTTTAGTGAATTGTACTTATTCACTATTTGCTTATATTAAATTATATTGCAGTGAACGCTTGTTCGTAAATACTTTCTAAAGGAAGAACTGTAAGTATTTATTACTTATTGAGGGTGATGCTGAATTTTCATAACGTTATGATTTCTACTTTATTTAATTGTTTGCGCATGTAGAATTTGCATATTTTGTTATTTTAATTAATGAATTTAATTATAAAGAAGTTGGGAGTGACATCTGCCAACTGATCAGGGAGTGACGTCTGCCTGAGTCAAAGATCTTAATAAATAAAAGAGTAGAGAGTTACGCCTGCTTACGAAACATGGAGTGACGTCTACCTGTGCCAAAGAGATAGCAAATTATTAAAGGAGTGACGTCTCCTTAGACAAATTGTTAAAGGAGTGATGCCTCCTTAGAACTCGCTAAACGAGAGTTACGTCTCCTATCATTCGCTAAACGGGAGTTACGTCTCCTATAATACGTAAGACAAGAATTACATCTCTTACATTGAGTGGGGTTACGTCTCCTAGATTCTATTAAATGGAATTACGTTTCCTTGAATCTATTTGTTAGAGTTACGTCTCTAGAAGATTGAATGCAAGAAGATCATGCTTACTTTAATAATAAGATTGTGCATATAAAACTGTCGTTACTTGATATTATTTCATTGTGTTGCATTTACTTAAATAAATCAATAATCATGGCCCCATTTAATAACCCCCTCCCCTTATTTTCACCTCTCCCAAAAAACATCAACTTTAAAACATTCTTAATCTTTTTTACTTTTTATATCACATCAACAATTTTTTATTATTATTTAAATAAAAAAACCCAATACAATACAAATTTTTTTTTTTTTCACTTTTTCACAGAAATTCTTTCTACTTTATATCACATCAATCACTTTTTACTTTCACTCAACAAAAAAATTCCCCTATAAGGGGAGGGGAGGATTAAACGGCCCCCATATCATTATTGAAAACAGTGGACTCACCTAGGTATTTTTTTTATTATTGTTTCTCTCTATATTATATATTAATACATGTTATGAGGAGAAGTATCAAGGTTATCTAGACTCTTAGGGATCTTGATGACAGTGTCTGAGGCTAGGTCAGCTCTCATTTTATGAACTACTGTGTTTAGTCCATTATCATAATATTCGGAGAACAATATTTATATTTTTGTTGGTATGTATTAATGATGCTATGAATATAATGTTTGTAAATTATCTGTGCCATATGTGGCACAAATACTATTTTATAGTGTAATTATTCAGTTACACTCTTTTATCTAATTTGAAGTACTTTTATTAGAAGCTCTAATGTGTTATTGTTAAGAAAATTATATTCTGCTGCTAATTTATACTCTGATGACGTCATTGATGATGTCATAACGATATGTGGAAATTGAAATTTTCACTTATACCTTTTTGTAAAAGGCGGGTCGTTACAGCATGCAAGACCAATGACCATAGAGTTGTGGTCCAACTTTTGAAGGATACTATCTTTGCTCGTTTTGGTACTCCTCGAGCAATCATAAGTGATGGTGGTAAGCATTTCTGTAATAGGATTTTTGAGCAATTGATGAAGAAGTACTTCATCACACATACGGTTGCCACCCCATATCACCTACAGACAAGTGGACAAGTGGTGATTTTGAATCGAGAGATCAAGAGGATTTTGGAAAAGACTGTGAACCCTTTAAGGAAAGATTGGTCTCTACGATTGAATGATGCACTGTGGGCTTACCGTACAACTTTCAAGACTTTGATTGGCATGTCCCTATATCGTCTTGTGTACGTCAAAGCATGTCATCTTTCGATGGAGTTGGAGCATAGAGCATACTGGGCCATCAAGCAGCTGAACTTCAATCTTACGGAGGCTGGCTTACAAAGGAAGATCTAACTCAATGAATTAGAGGAGCTGAGGAATGATGTATATGATTATGCGAGGTTATACAAGGCACGGATGAAGAAGGCTCATGACCAGAGCATTTTGGGACGATCTTTTGAACCTGGTCAAAAAGTCCTTTACAATTCACATCTGCATCTCTTCCTTGGCAAGCTCAGATCTCGATGAACAAGCCCATTTATTATTCGATTTTTTCCTCATGGAGCCATTGAGATTGAGGATCCAAAGAATGGTACCACTTTCAAGGTTAATGGACAAAGGCTGAAACCATTCTTGGAGTTGAAGAGTTCAGAGATTGAGAATACTCTATTGGAGGATCCTAGTTATTCGGAGTGATTGTAGTCGATTGTGGAGAGTCTGGCTGAAGACTGAAAACTTAGCGCTTGTGGGAGGCAACCCTTATTCATTTCCTTGTCATTTGATTTTGTTTGTTTGTTTTGTTTTTGTTATTTTTCAGGACAAGTGTCTGCCATTCAAGTTTGGGGGAGCATATGTTACACCTGACTTGCGTCTCCCATTCGGTATTGTATTTTCGATCACATTGGAGAAAATGTGTCATTTTAGTTTGGGGGTGGGGTAGACATTTTATGTCTGTTTCCTTGTTATTTTTGTTGTTATTTTAATTGCTTTTATGGAAAAAAAAAAAAAAAATCTTTTGTGCTACGTTGTTGATTGAGCATGATTACATCGCAATTATGGTTTGTATGTTATTGGTTTGTTTAACATCTTGAACATTGTATGTTATTAGAAATCTGAGTCTTTTGACTCATCTGTTGGATTAGAGAGAGGAATGTGTTTCTTGAAATTTGTAGGATAATTTGTTGATGAAACCTTGGCTTGAATATATATATAAATCATCATAGTTTGAGTTTTTCATTGAGTAACTGTACCTCTTGCCTCACTAAGCATTGAGTGTTTGCATAAAAAGATAAGTAATTCAATTTGGTTGATTGTATGGCTATTTTGGCTTCATGGCATTTTTTACTTAAGTAATTAAGCCCTTAGAGATGTTTCTACATCTAGTGCCTAAGACCATCTGGTTTAGGAATCACTAGCCCAACACTCGTTACATAGGTCAATTAAAAAGCTTAAGAGAGTCAGGCATTGCATAGCCTACATAAAAGAAAAAAGAAAAAAAAAGTGCACATTTTGATTAAAGCCTTAGTTATTTTCATTTGATAGAATTCCTATGAATTTTGGGGTACACAAGCTTTGAGAAAAATTGAAACCTCATGAGTCTATGTTAATCTCACTTTGCACTTATTGGAGCATGTGTTGTATGAATTTTCCAACTATAAGTTCAATGATTTTTGTGTCCTGATGATGTGATTGTGGTGTTCACCTTGTTAAACCTACTCATGATGTATGAACCATGTGTTTGTGTGGAAGTCCTTGTTTGTCAATAATAACATAGTGCTTTAAAATGTTTGTGGGTATCATTGTTGTTAAACCCTCACGAGACTTTACTCGTCCTTTAGGGATGCCTAGGAGTTTAAAAGGCTTGTTGCATATACTAAAAGTAATCGTCTCTCCCACGACATCGGACTTATGTTTCATGCATTGATTTTGTTTTTCATTTTGTTTTGCTAAGGGACTAGCAAAATGTAAGTTTTGGGGTATTTGATGAGTGCCAAATATTGTATATTTGGACCTCTTAATTTGCATGTGATAAACCTTAAGCTTTATTATTTTCTGATGTTTTTGGTTGGTTTTGGTGTTTTAGTGTTTTGTAGGTCATTAAGAGAAAATGACAGTCTTTATGTAGAATTGTAAAGAAGCAGGAAAACAAGTGAAACTTTAGACTGTTGGATCTAAAAGAATATTGCACAAGTGAAGTCTTTCTTAATATGGCTCGATTCCATAATTGCGATGGACTTGATGAGTGCTTGATTGTCGACATCTCTATATGGAAGTGATGAGATTTTGGAATTGGTTGGAAAAATATACAAAGCAGTGGAGTGTATTGCGGTTTGTTAGTGGCTTGTTTAGGAAATATTGTTGCAGCATCCACGTGATCAGAATCAATGGGCAGAAAGTTGGCGTTACAAAATTGCAGGTGCCTAGGGGCAGCTGGAAATAAAGATGTAGTAAATGGCAAGTATGATGTCCCTAACGAAGCAATGCTACGAGACATGTGGAAGCAAAATTTAAAACCAGGCGGCACCATTGAGATAGAGAGATTATTTTTGTCTTGACCTAGCAACACCGAAACCTTAGGGACTTGTAGTGTTTAAATTCTTTTTTTCTTTTCTTTTCTCTTAAAAACAAGGATGTGTGGAGTCACATAGAGAGCATATTATTTTTAGACCTAGAGCTGTAGTTGTCCGTCAGTTCTTTTTTACATGTTTTCTTCTTAGCCGTTCGTGAGTTTTCTTCTTGCGCGTTATCTTGTTGCATGTTCTTCTTGCATGGTTTTTCGGTTACCTATAGTAGTTCATGCGGCTCGTTGCATGTTCTTCTTGTACTGATTTTTTCTTTTGTAAGTCATTCTATTTTTTTTATGTTTTCAATTCAAGTTAGGATGTTGAGTGTTGTCATGAGAGGCTAAAGTCTTCAACTAAGGTTGAAGATGAAACCTCGCCATTGATTAACACTCATATTCTTGTTATTTTATTTATACAATTCCGATGGTTAATCAAAGTGTTGTTCAAATCCAATTCAATTAATTGATTTATTTCTTTTGATTGAATGTTGTGATGATTATTTGTGAAAAGTTGGATATTTAATGTGTTTCAATCGATGGATACATTGAATTATTCGATTGAAATCGGATATCCATTGTGATTCATATATTCAATGGATACAGTAGATGATTTGATTTCAATTGGATATTCGTTGTGATTTATTCTTGATTTGGATTTATTGGATGATTTAATATACATTTTGAAAAATGAAAATGTTAACGAAGTGGAAACTCAAGATGAGAAAAACCACTCCGAGGCAGCCAAACCCAGGATATCCACTATTCAAAAGACAAGACTAGATACAAAGTAGTAACACTCACATACCCCTGATGCAGTGGTCGTACCTTGCTCTCTAACATGTAACCCAACACGAACGCCTCCCAACCAGGTCTCCTACCTGAAGGGGTCTTCAATGGAATCCTTTACCTTAGGGCCAACCTCTAAGATAGACTTCAGTTTAAGCGCAGGAACAATACACACAGCAACGGCTTCAGAGAGATTAACTCAGCTCAATAGACTCACAATATAGCTCTCTAAGCACTAGTGGAATTCAATACTGAATTCTTGCAGTTCTCAAGCCTAGGGGTCTCTATTTATAGGCTGACAGTTCAAATGAGTGTCTGGCTTGATAAAACTGGGTGCCGTCCGGACGGTGGTCAGAAGCCGTCCGGACAGACAACTGTGGACCGAAATTTCGAAACTTTCGCTGAAATCTTTCCTGTTTGAGAGTTGCGTCCAGACGGGGTTGCCCTATTGTCCAGACGATCGCACGTTCGCTGCAAGTAACTTCCATATAGAGGCTTCGCACGTCCGGACCAGGAGGATGGTCATCCGGACGGTTGATCTGATGCACGCAATTTCCATATTTGATACACGCACGTCCGGACCATGATGACTGGCGTCCGGACGTCTGGATTTGTATTGCGATACTTGCCTTATGGATGAGCGCGTCCAGACGGTTGCAGCAATCTTCCCATATCTGTGTTTTGGAAAGAAATCTTGAAGCTTGATCGAACACTGAGAGTCGTCCGGATGGGCTGCTGAATCGTCTGGACGGATGCAAGTTGGAGCAGTTCGAAGCTTCTTGACACAGAGGAAGGTCCGAACGGAAATCCACGTCGTCCGGATGGATGATGCTTTAGTCTGATGTGTGTTCGGACAGTATGACATGCCGTCCGAACGGCTGATGCTTTGGACAGCTGGGCGTCTGGACAGTATGACACGTCGTCCGGACTGCTGGCAGGGAACCGAATTTTCCGACTTGCAGACTATGCAGAATCTTCTGGAAACACTTCTGAATAGTGGAATCCATGTTAAAAAGCATCGTTACAAGTAAGTGATTTTGTCTAACAGAATGAGGCCAATTATAAACTAACACATTTTTACAGAACCTTAAACAATGTATAAGGCTTATTTGTTTGTCGGTTGTATGAGTAAAATACAAAAATGCATTGTTTGATTTAGCGAGATAGATTATAAAAACCTTATGGTGTGTTTGGATACATAATTTTGAAAACAGAGTATGATTTTGATTCTACTTTTTTCAAAAATAAATTATATTTTATTCAACTTTTTCAAGAACAAATCATATTTTATTTAAATTTTTCTAAACAAATAATATTTTATTCAACTTTTTTTAAAAAAGTCAAACCTCAAAATTCGCAAACAAAATAAAAATTCAATTCTGATTTCAAAAATTCAACACCCAAATGCACCATTAGTGTTTTCCATCAATTGTTTTTATTCAGTTTTATTTATTTTATTATTTTGCACGACAAAAGCTAAAAAATTATGAACTAGATTAAAATAGGATTAGTTTAAACATAAATTGATTTTCACGACACAATTCCCTGTAAATTCAACCTCGCACTTGCACACACACTATATTGCATATGATTCGTGTGCTTGCGAGTACTTTAAAACTCACAACAGATACCTTTCTATGCCAAATACAATACTGTTTGAGTGTTAGAGTTATCCTCTGCTGGCATACACAGGCAAGCTCTTTCACTCATCTTTCTCTTGTTCCTTAGGTAACTAGCTGTTAGTGGTTGCCAATCGGAAAACTGTATCAACGGTTTGATGTTGTTTGTGGGATTTAGTTCCTGGACAAAATCCATTATGGTGACCATACGATCAAGGAACAACCATAATGTTGAAGGCGAGAGTAGGCTACCCCCTCAAAAGGGGGCCGAATCTGAGGGCCCCCAACTCATCCAAATGGTCAAGTGGGCCTGAACCAACATTCACTAATCAACCTGACTTAGTTTATCCCCAATTCGAATCATCATACGGCCACTTTCGAGGACCATATGCTCGTTATGGCTCAAAATCTTACTACACTAGCATAGTAGAACCAAGAGGTCCTTAGGCATCACCAGCGTGTCCTAGAGAATCGAGAGATTCCTCACCATGAGAATCGTGAAGAGACTAACCAATGAGAGAATCAACATGGGGAGGATCGCTAGAGCCGAGTGGTTAAAGAGGATGACTAAGACACAAAGTAAAGTTCCCAGTGAGTGGACAATCAGGAAGGGGATGGCACTATGAATGCCAAGGTTGAGGATTTAAGAGCCAAGTATGACAAAATGGCCCAAAAGATGATGGGCAAGCAATGAATAATATATGCCTGGCTATAGAGTACAAACATGTCGTTCACTGACTGGGTCATGAACTTCTTGCTACCAAAGAGGTTCAAGGTCCCCTAAGTGAAGCTGTATGATGGGTTGAAAGATCTAGCCGAACACCTGGAGACGTATAGGGCTCATGTCATCCTTCACGGGATGCGGGGCGAAATGGCATGCCGAGCCTTTCCCCTCACTTTGGAAGGGGCAGCGAGTCAGTGGTTCGCAACCTTGCCCCCTAAGTTGGTGGGAAGCTTCGAGGATTTAGGGAGGTTGTTCACAATTTATGGCCGGAAGGAGACATATGAAACCGGTAAAGCTGTAATACCCTTCCCACGACCCTTTAAGACCAAATTTAGTTTTCTTTAGTTCGAAGGCCTTAATAAAAGTTAGAGAGCTCTCTCTCTCTCTCTCTCTCTCTCTCTCTCTCTCTCTCCAAATTTAGTGTTCTTTAGTTCGAAAGCCTTAATAAAAGTTAGAGAGTGATTTGGAGAGAGAGAGAGAGCTCTTGATTCTTATTCTTTAAATAAGGTAACATTCATAGCCCAACTCGTTTCTCTAAGCTGTTGTTATGCTGTTTAGTTTGTTTTTCGAGCTATACTTGTGGGTTTTAGACCTTACAGAACTTTCTTGGCCTTAATCTTGGTTGAACAATGGTTTAAACGTCATAATAATATTGGATGTAGTTTCTTCAACATGGATGTGTGATATGGTCTTGAGTGTATCAATAATAAAATAGTCACTCGCAGTAGAACGAATCTTTGTAGGATAGGGTCTGTGAGAGGATGTCGAACCTCAAAAATTGTTAGTTCAGTTGTCAAGTTACTGAAATTAACTCTAATCTAATTTAGAGAATATTTTTGATTTTTGATTTGCAATTGAAACTAAATAAGAACGTAAAAATAAAGAAAAGATAGTCAGGAGAAATATGGGGGATTGATCTCACATCTAACCTCATCATAATGGTAAATTGCATTTAACATGAGAATTTCACGTACATGAATATTATGACTTATGTGTGTGTATCAAGCACCCATCGATGTCGTTAAGAAAATTCTTTTATTAAGAAATAAGCATAGTTCATCTTTCGGCAATGTATGAATGTTTTACCTAAACTAAGGTGTAGAACAAATCATGCTTCCTAAGCATGGGCTATCAAATATCTTAATTAGCTTACACATAATCAAGGGATAAGCATAACTCATCTTTTGGCAAGCATAAATCGATTTACCTAAATTAAACTAACTAGGGTGTGAAGCAATTTATTCTTCCTAGGCATGACCTATCAAACCCTCTTGATTTCATGTCCATTAAAACCGTTGTAAAACCATCGTTCATATATCACAGAAAATATGAGCGTTGAGTTCAATCAAGATAAATAATTTTCTAAGACAAGATAAAATATTTATCGAAATCGAATATAAACATTAAAAACAATCTCAAGATTAAACAACCAATATTTATGTTCATAAAATTCTCAAAAGAAAACACAATTATACTATTACAACTTGGAAAAGGTTACATCAATACCCTACATGTTAGTATTTATTTATTGGCGAATTCGGTGTCAAAACTTAATTGATTTATTTAAGAAAGGAAAGAGCCAAGATGGAAATAATATTGCAGAAGTTTTCCTCAAGAAAAGGAAAGAGCCAAAATGGAAAAAATATTGTAGAATATTCTTCAAGAAAAGGAAAGATCTCAGTGGAGAAAATATTGCAGCATATTATTCAATGAAGGGAATATATGTGATGTGGAAAATATTCTGCATATTTAATTGTGTCTAAAATTCTTATTCTGTTGACAAAAAGATTTATTTTCAGGGATTTCCTAGGAATCTCCATAACAGGGGCACTGATATTCCAGAAGATCATTGCAGAATTAATAATTCCAATATGGAAGGGACTGAACAAGGAAGCAATCTACACAGATTGGCACTAATAAAGCAAATTCCTAATAAAGGAAATATTCTGGAAGATTTTCCCTAGCAACCGTCCGGACGGGTCTTTGAAGGCGTCCGGACTCTCCCAAGTGTTGAGAAGCTTCTGCCAGTGCATCCATCTGGACGATCGGGCAACACCGTCCGGACGCTAGGTCAAGCTTTCTGAGTCCTTCAAATATTCGGATTTCCATGAAGACACTATTCGAGAAAGATTTCTGCAACCGTCCAGACGCTTTGACAACACGTCCAGACACGGCCCTATTAAAGGAAGAATCACTTTGTTTTGGAAAGGCGGTCTGATAAGTGTTGAATGTTACACACTCAAGCCCCTTAATTTACATATGTTAAGCTCTTAGTTTTGTTATAGTTTGATGTTTTGTGTTGTTTTTGTGTTTTCTTGTATTTTACAGGTTTTGGAAGAAAATCCATCAGATTCCAAGATTATAACAAAGTCAGCAAACTCACTTTTGGATAGATTCAATTCCAATCAATTTTGAATTTAAGGAAAGAAGTCGGCAAAAATTCGTTATTTTTGGAAAGAATCTAGAATGAGTATGTCTCAGTAATTTAATCATAACTTTCAACTCAAGTATTATATTGCAACAAAATTGGTGGCGTTCGAAAGCTAAGACAAAATTCAACAAATATGTCAGAAATAGGTATTTCCTAATTCGGATGTTTACCATGCCAAAATCTCTTCGCAATAAAGCACCGCAAATCTGTACGAATTTTGGAATCATTTTCCTACTTTGATAGAAATTTTAGAAAAGAAAAAGACTTGTAATTATTCTATTTGGACTAGAAGACCTATTTATAATTGTTCTAGGATTTCTAGAGCTTCTAAAGCTTCTCTAATCCCTATAAATACGCCTATAGCCTTTGAAGAAAAACACACACAAGCTTTGAGGAAGAATCAAAGGCTACGTCAAGAAGGAGGTTCTTTCTAATTTTTATTTTCTTTCTTCCTTTATTTATTTTCTGTATGTATATAATTTTAGTTTATATTAGTTGTAACTAATACTTTAGTTAGGGCTCGATTGAAGCCCTAATCATGTCTCTTTAAGTTTTTTAGTTTGCTTTGCTACAATTTATATATCGATGCTTAACTTGATTAAGAATTCCTCGCATGTTTATATTTGGCCATCATATGCATGTGGTATGAATTTGTTATTTATGTCAATTTGGATGACTGAGTCCTGGGCATAATAGAGTAACGAAAGAACCCCGACACAGGTTCTTGCATCAATCAACATAAAGACAATTGGAATAGATACCATATTCCAATCTGAATGGTTTTACCGATTTCCATAGATTTATGTTTTCTTGAAGAACAACTTAGTAGATACCATGCTAAATCTTTCAAGGAAGAAAAGAGTTAGAGTAGATACCATGCCTAACTCGTTGCTTAGGGAAATCAATAACTTTAGGAGAAGATACCATTCCCTTGTGGCCGGTAAGCATTAAGCATCATGTTTTGATTGTAGTATTGTTCATATTGCGAATCTTATTTGAGTATGATTAGCGGTGGATATTGAAGCCCTACTTTTTCTTCTTATTATTTTTAATTCAATCTTTTATCCCGTCTTATTAAACATATCTCTTTTAGGAATATCTTTTTGAGCTTAATTTACCAATCCTCGTGGGAATGATCTAGTATTTGCCTATTATACTATATTTCTGATCTTGTGCACTTGCGAGTAAAACATACAAGTATTTGCCTATTTATTTAGGTAGATATTTGCACAACACGGTCGCAGAAGACCGTCCGGACGCTACCTTCTTCCCTCCGGACGTGCATGCTCAGAGTCCGAATTCTAATTGTAATAGGTTTTGTAAAGCCTATAAATAGGAGGCTCTAGGCATGTATTATTTACAGAATTTGGTATTGAATTCTATATAGCTTAGAGAGGGTGTTTAGGGAGATTTGAAGATCTGCTAGCTCTTTAACTGTTGCCAGTGTGTGATTTGATCAGCTGTGAAGTCTATCTTAGGGGGGAGCCTTAAGGTAAAGGATTTCATTGAAGACCCCTTCAGGTAAGAGACCTGGTTGGGAGGCGTTCGAGTATAGGTACACGTCAGAGTTCAAGGTAAGATCACTGCATCAGTGGTATGTGAGTGCTACTGCTTTGAATAGTGAAAATCCTGGATTTGGCTGTCCCGGAGTGGTTTTTCTCTTAACTGAGTTTCCACTTCATCAACAAAATATTTGTCTCCTTTAAATTCTGCATTTAATATTTTATTGCACACTGTTCACACACACACGGTTAATTAGAAGTCATATTTTATTTTCACTACGGAAGATTTAGCCGTTCATGGAGATACTGGAAATCATCTTTGTAAGAGAGAAATCCATCCCAAATCGCTGCTAGAAGATCTCCACTTTTTTCTCCAAAACCACCCTAGTCTCTAATCCTATTGATTTATATTCTTTAACATAAACTAATCTCTATATCATTTATTCTGGACGAGTTAAGAGTATTTATAGAGAGTACAAGTGAAATCCTTCATGGATTTGTACATATCAGAATATTTAATCCAATTAGAAATCGTAAAACAACTCCTAAGTTAATTAGGTGTCTTGATGTCAACTCTACCGCACAACTACGCTCGATCCCAGACATTAATGCACTTGAGTTCAAGTTGCGCTTCAGCCTAGTTCTTTCTGCGCTTGAGCCCAATAGGCTGGTGTCCTATGCTCGCATATCTTACGGTTGCACTCTAGCTTCTGATGCACGCTTGAGCCTCATGGCCTAATGTGCTCGAGCGTAGTTGAACTGCACTCGAGCACACTTGTCTTGGTGAATGCTGGATTTGGCTTTTGCTGAATCTTGCCTTTAAGTTCAGACAAATACTTGTGGTTTCCCCTTGGTTCCTCAAAGTGTTGTTAACATAAAAACAATGCAAAACATCATATCACAATGAAACTAAGAAGCTAATATATGCGAGCTAAGGGGCTTGAATATGCAATATTTAATGTGAGTCACACCCCAAGCTTACATATTGCTATTATCTTATCAATACAAACCAAAACTTAAAAGAGATAAAGGCCCCGTTTGAAAACCACTTTCCCCTCTCCTCCCCTTCCCTTCACTTCTCCCAAAAAACATCAACTTCAAAATATTCTTAACTTTTTTCACTTTTTATATCACATCAACACTTTCTTATTACTTTTTAAATAAAAAACTCACTACAATATAATTTTTTTTTTTTTCACTTTTCCATATAAATTATATCAACTTTATATCACATTAATTTTAATTTTCAATTATTAAAAAAAAAAACCCAAGGATAAAGGAGGGCAAGGAAATTTTCAAACGGGGCCAAAATGTAAACTACATTACTTCTTCTTTTGTGGGAACACGATTGCATTTAGTATATGCAACAAGCTTTTTAAACCCTTAGGACTACCTAGTGAACGAATGAAGTTTCATGAGGGTTTGCCATAAATGCTACCCACAAACATTATGCCAATTATATTATCCATAAGATAGAAGTGTCACAAAAATAATGTTTCTTATTTATTAGCAAGCTTAATAAGATAAACTACATTTTCAAAACTTTTTAAGAATTCAAATGTCTAAACATTTACCAATTTTTGGCTGAGGCAACATAAGTTCAAATTGGTATAAAGTGAACGAACACACCATTATAAGGCTTCAAATTAATTCTAATGTGCATAATTCAATATCTCAAAATTTATTGGGATCCCTGTTAGATAAAATAACCAAGCATGATGATATTATTCATGTTTTTTTTTAAATCGCATGTCATATCTCACATAATGTGTGCTAATGTTCTTGTGGCAGATTCAAAGTGAAACATGTAAATCTCAAGTGCTAAAGGTAAGTGCCAAGACTTGGATTTCTTATTGAAATGATCATGTGTTCAAACTTTTAAACTCGCCAATGAAACGCAAATCATAGTGAAAGTTCAATCCAAATCTTAGAAATAACATGATAAGGTATTCATAATATGTATTGTTTTTCCCTACCACCAAACTTAAATGATACATTGTCCACAATGTATAGATAGAGATACAATACCAAGTAGAAAGGAAAAGGTGGGGCAAAAGTACTCCCCCAAACTCCAATGAAAGAATACATGTCTTGAAAAACAAAGCACTACTTCTAGCTATATATAAAAAAAAAAAAAAAAAAATGCATCATAAAAAATAGTTGGAGAAGTGTCAGTAAGAGATAAAAATAATAAAAAAAAAAAAAGAAAAAAAGAAAAAGATAGGAATGTAATGTAATGGGTTGCCTCCCATAAGCGCTAAATTTAACATCTTCAGCCATACGTGGGTTAAAAAAAATGAAAAAAAAAAAAATAAAGTACAAAAAAAAAAATTGTTTTAAAAAAAAAAAACAAAATTAAAAGGATAGGAATGGAGAGATGAAGTATCTTCGGAATTCTGTGCTAATGGTTCACGTTGGTAGCTTGATGGTGAAGTACTTCTATCAATCAAGATAGATGGGATCCACCAAGTTGACAGATTCCACATCCTCAGAATGCACAATGCCCTCTATGTAGAGCTTCAATGACCATTAACCTTAAACAAGTTACCATGCTTCGGGTCCCCAAGTTCTACTACTCCATGAGGGGAAACTGATGTGACTCTGAAGGAGCAATCCCATCTTGATCTGAATTTAGAGTTAAAGAACCACCATTTTTTCTTGAAGAATCGGTCCTTTACTTTCTTGAACAATTTAGAGAGAGATTTACCAATGGCTAGGTAATTGACAATATCTACGTACCAGGGCGGTTCCTTCTGAGTGATCTTAAACAGTTGTTCATCCGGAAAGGAATCATGAATGGGGTGAGATGACTTAGAAAGAATTCAAGAGAGATGATCAACCATGCCAGAAGGGTTTGAAAGGGAAGCAATAGGAGTAATGCCAATGTGTTGCCCCTTACGAATGTCTTCTCACCTGAAATGAGTCACACAGGCCTCTAAGGGGTCCTTAGTCAGAATGCAAGCCAATGAGTCTTCAAAAGGTTACTCTACGATGTCCAAGAAGAAACACTCACTTTTGTCTGGCAATACTAGAAGGCATTGAAGATGTTTAGCTTTATCTTTATATTCCCAAAAGTGATCTTCATAATCTCGGTTCTACAGTTTATGTTTGCATTAACTGTGGCTAAGAATGGACGATTGAGGACAACTAGGATCATCTTATTAGGATTGGGGACAAATTCTGTATCAAGAACAATAAAATCTACTGGGAAGTATAACTTGTCCACCTGAACGACAACATCTTCGATGATTCCCCGCGGTTTCTTGACAGATCTATCAGCCATTTGCAAGATAACACTAGTGGGCTTCAATTCCCCTAAACCTAGCTGCAGATAAATGAAATAGGGCAGCAGATTCACTTCAGCCCTTAAGTCGAGGAAGGCTTTCTCAACCTTATGTTCTCTGATGATGCAATAAATGGTGGGAGCACCAGGGTCTTTGAACTTTGAAGGGATACTGTGTTGGATAAGATAACTGACTTGCTCTGTGAGGAGAACTTTATTTAGAGTGTGGGCCCTTGTTCTTTGCTTTTGTGTACATAAATCCTTGAGGAACTTGGCATATGTTGGAATCTGTTTGATGGCATCAAAGAGAGGGATATTGATTTTTACCTACTTGAAGACCTCTAGCATGTCTTGGATCTTCTCTCCCTGCTTCCCAAACTGATTCGATTCCTTGAGGTGTTCAGGGAATGGAGCCTTCGGTTCATATGGCCACTCAAGAGGTAGAGTGGCTGAAGCTGACTGATCTTTCTTCTCCACAACCTTGTTGTCCACTTCTTTACCGCTCCTCAATACAGTAATGTCCTAGAATTGCTCATGATGAGAGCTGCTAGCTATATTCCCATCTACCATATACTATCCCTTGGGATTGGCCACTAGTTGGCTCAAAAGTTTTCCTTCTTCTCTCCTACTAAGTGTATCAGCTAACTACCCGAGTTGGATTTCTATTTTTTTTTTAATGGCCTGCGTATGAGAACTCAACATCTGTCTCATTGTATCATCACTTGTAGAATTTCGAGGAGGAGGAGGGACTGGCTGATACTACTGGGAGGGCCTGTAATTGAAGGTTATGGTGGGCTGTTACTATTCTTGATTATGCATTTCTTGAAATGGTGCTAAATTTTTAGTATCTTGATTTCACCAAGAGAAATTTGGATGATTCCTCCAACCTGGGTTATAAGAATTTGAGTATGGATCATGATTTAGTCAAGCAAAAGCTACATTCACTTGCTCTTGAGAAGTATCAGAAAAATGGTTGCCTATAGGGCAATCATTCGCATGGTGCAAATGATGAGAGTAGAATGCACATGCCTAATGCTGAATATTAGTGGGAGGTGCTTAGGTAGGAGCAAAGATGGCTGCCATGAGTTGGTCTAGCTTTCTTCATAGTGCATCCACCCTCATAGTTACCTCCAAGGGGTTACTCACTGCATAAATACCTTCGACTTTTGAGGCATGCTGTATGGAGTTCTCGTTGAGGTTCTCGAAGAGGGTCCATGCTTCGTTTTCTCCTTTCAGCATGAATGTACCACTATAAGAAGAATATACCATCTGGCGGTGAAGTTCGGTCAGCCCATCATAGAAACATTGAACAAGTTGCCATTTGGGGATAGCATGGTGTTAGCACTTCTGAAGTAGGTCCTTCATCCTCTCCCATGTCTCATAGAACAACTCTCCTTCAGCTTGGGAGAAACTTGTGATAGCTATCTGTATTTGATTGGTCTTTCCGATGGGAAAGTACTTCTTGAGGAATAATTGTTGCAGCTGAGAGAAGCAACTGTGTTCGCTTCCAAGGAATGGAAACAATATTTGGCCTTCTACTTGAAAAAGAAGGGGAAGAGATACATCTGTAAAGCATCCTTTGAAAAGACTTGCAGCTTGATAGTAGAATTGTCACGCCCCCGTTTTGGGATATAGGGGGAAACACAAACTTGAGCTATGGAAAATAATAAAAGGAAGTAAAAGCATCCACACAAATTACCAGGAAATAGTATAAAATTAACTTCATATTTCATATATATATATATATATATCAGCAGTTTCTTTAGTTAGTATATAACAAGCCAGGGATCACAAAAAGAACACTTTACATATACAAAAAGGTCAGTTCGATTTATACTCTATTGCTTAGGGAGGTCTCAGCCATACTCTAAGAAAATCAGGTCCTACAGTGTCCTTAATATTTTACATAATGAAAAACAAAAAGGTCCTTGGCAATAAACTAGGGTCATTCGAAACAAACATAGACCCACTGGTCTGCATCAGTGGGCCAAAACTTCGGATCATCATAGGTCGTGACCTCGATAGGTATGCTCGCGATGAGGATAATGATGAGGAGTGCCATCTGAAAAGTTTACGGGAGAAAGAGGGTGAGTTCGACAACTCAGTAAGTAACACAACACAATTAACTAACAATAAAATTGGGGATGTATATGAACCGAGCTGAGCCAAGCTTTGTGAAAATAATTTATTGACTTCTAAAACAAACCAAGTGTGTGTTTGTGTGCAAACAAATATCTTAAGTGCAAAATTTAAATGAGACAGATATTTGTTACGAAGTGGAAACTCTATGAAGAGAAAAAACCACTCTGGGGCTACCAAACTCAGGAAATTCACTATCCAAAAACAAAGCTAGTTACAAGACACTCGTACTCACATAACCCTATGCAGTAGTCAACCTTTAACTCTGACGTGTAGCCCAACACGAACACTTCCTAACCAGATCTTCCACCTGAAGGGGTTTTTGATGGATTCCTTTTTCTTAGGGCCGACTCCTAAGATAGACTTCACACGAACAACGAGCACACACTGGCAACTACTTGAGAGCTAGTGGATCTTCAATTCTCCCTAAACACCCTCTCAAAGCACTATGAAATTCGTTACAGAATTCATACAATTTACAAACCTAGAGCCCTCTATTTATAAGCTTAAAAGAAACCCTAAATCTGCTAAAAAATGAACTCTGACTGCGGACCGTCCGGACGACATTTAGCCCCGTCAGGATGGATTTCTGCAATATCTTTTTAGGAACAGCGCAATCCTGGAGGCCGTCCAGACGCTACTCTCTTTCCTTCCAGACGGTGGGCCGTCTGGACGTTGTGCAGACATACAAGTTGTAAGATTTTTTTCTTAGCTTTCCAATGACACCAATTTCGTCTCAATCCGATACTCGAGCAGAGAGTTATGATAAAAATACTGAGACGTGCGCAGAAATCTTCCTGGAAGCCTGACATGCGTCCGGACGGTTTTGGGCGCGTATCCGGACGTTTCTCTTGGCTGTTTGGCTGGTCAGGTTGTATATCATTTCATTAGCTTTCCAATGACGCCAATTTCATCACAATCCGATATTTGAGCAGAAAGTTATGATCGAAATACTATAGGGCGTCCGGACGGCTTGACCGAGCGTCCGGACGATCAACTGCAATCGCCTTTCCAAAATAACGCTGAAAGCTTACATATCAAGGCCGCGTTCGGACGGTATAGCCCTATCGTCCGGGCGGTTGTACTTCTGTTGTATGACTTGCCTTAACAAGGATAGCGTCCGAACGGGAACACCACATCGTCCGGACGGTTTGCAGCTGTCTTCCCATATATGTGTCTGAGACAGAAACCCTATTGCTTGTCGAACTTTGAATGGCGTCCGAACGGTATTGGCACGTCGTTCTGACGGATGCACTTGAACACTGGATTCTTCTCGAACTCTTAATAGCATCCGGACGATTTGCCATTACGTCCGGACGGATGCAATCTTGAACAGTTCGAAGTTTCTAGACACTGATGGGCGTCCGGATGGAAAGTTCTCGTCGTCTGGACGGATGTTGCTAACTGATGAGCGTTTGGACGGGAACACCACATCTTCCGGACGGTTGGTTGGGATCCGACTTCTCTGAGTTGGAATCTACACAGAATCTTCCTTGAATACTGAAATAGCCTTCATGAAGCTTGTGACACTTTCAACTTGTCATAAAACAACTATTTCCACATCAGAGAAATAAACTCTGAATATCTGAAGATTCTGAAATATACGACATCCCTGTGAAAGCAGTAACATTACATAATAGTGATTTTGTCAACTGAATGTAGCCAATTAAAATACTAACAAACTCCCCATTTGGCCATTCTGAGACAAAAATCACTAGACCGGTTAAAAATACATTACCGGTCCAAAAACTAACATATACTCCCTCTTTTTGTCTTAAAGGGACAAAGGGTAAATAGAGTATAGACAGAACACAGTATTAAAATACTTCCCCTTGATATCTCAACAGAACAAGGGTAAACAGAGTATATAAAATCCATAGACAAAAACATTCTAAAATCCAAAACAACAGGAAACTAGAGAAGAGTCTGCAAGTGGCCCAAAAGAGAGGAACAAAAATCCTCCAAGTACCAAATCTTGCTGATCCACTGAAATCAAGTAACGGAGAGAAAACCTTATAAAAAGCTGGATTTGAAACACTTCGGCTTCTAGCTCCTGAAGCCGGGAAACATAGACTGAAAAGTTTTAGTCACTTGAGTCTTCTAGCCCGAACCTGATCATCCATTGAATGAAATCCTCTAAACAAGTGGTCTATAAGACGATAAAGAAGATTCACCACTGAATCTCTAGCTGGTGCAAATCTAGAGGAAGAAGTTACGGAAGACTCTGTATGAGCAGGGGGAATGAGCTCATCTAAAATTTGAGATCTCTGGAACATATGATTTTAACATTGGTCTGTTTTCCAAAGAGCCCTCTGTCTGACACTATGTTGGAAGCCGCTGGACAACATATTCTTGAAAATATTTAAACAGAAATCTATCCAAAAATAACACCACAAGGAAATATTAGATCTTGTTAGTTTCAAAAAGAATGTGGTATTATGATGGCTATCAAATGGATGCATAAAGAAATACAAAAGTAAATATAGCAATCCAAAAGACACAGATTAGTAATATCCATCCAGCATAAAGACAGAAAAAGATATTCATGCATAATCTCTTAAATCATAATCAATTAAAGATTCCAATATTCTAAAAAGAACCAAAGCTTAATAGACTAAGGAAAGTTAAAGGAAATACCTAGGAATGAGAAAAGACGTGCAGAGAATACCAAAATCTCGGGATCAGTCCGAGAGAAAACACACACAACACGACATGATAGAATAGGCAAAAAGTAGTGTGTGTTTGGCAGAGAAAGCAAAAAGCACACGTCCAGATGTGGTACAAACTCATCCGGATGGCATATTGTCAGATAAGAGATCAATAGAGCCGAGCACGTCCGAATGCAAGAACATGTCCGTCCGGACGCTTCACACTAGAAGCTGAAAAGTAGAGGGAAATATCCAAAACAAAAATTTCCTAACGTTAGTTTCAGAACACACATGTATAAATAACTGATAAAACAGTCAAATAGCATTTCAAAAATATACCAAGATATAATTGAGAGTTAAGAGTCAATAAGCACAAAAATTTCCCTGCAGATAGAAATTTTTTAATAGTAAACTTAACTCATGCAGTGCGTGTGTGTGTGAAGGCTTTCTCAATAAGGTATGAACTTCACTGATATGACTTAAAGCAACCGAATTTTCTAAATAAGAGAGAAAATCAATGTTAGATCAGTCAAAAGTCAAACCTTATTTTACTAGGGCCTACCTACCCTCATTTGATATACTCCCCCTAAACTGCAACACTTTTCTTTTACTTCGTCCTTTAGTGACAGTCTATTTCCGCAATGATTTGGTCACTGACTGTTTCTATAGGGACAAGTTCAAGAACATATTTATAGCACAAAAGTAGTGGATCTTTTTATTTATCCATATTTATTCAGTTTTGAATGCTTTTTATCACTTGGTGCTGCAACTTAGAAAGAATGCCAGAATTTATGGGTTCTAGGTTCAACTAGCTAGTTGGTCAATTTGACCATCTTAGCAAAAAAATATCTCTCATTAGATTCAGAAGCTAAAAGTTAGGGAGAGAAAAAAAATGTACCGTAGGGAAACTTTGAATAGTGCACAATTTTTTATCGCATGAGAAAAACAACTATCTAGCATTAAGATGCACAGGAAAACTTAGCAGATATCAGACATAAACTCTCAATCATATATAAGCATATTCAATTTATGCACAATGAACTGAGATATCAGGCAAAAACACATACAATATCTGAAAAACTATTAAAAATAAAATAAAATTCTGCATTTTCTCCCCCAATTTTTTTTTTTTGCTGAAAAATAAAAGACAAAAACAACAAAGACATGCTTAATAAGGAAAAGAACATATGACTAGACAAAGCATGTAGGTAAGAGCAAACCTGTCCTTAGGGAGAGAGGTTTGACTATACCAAGACAGAAAAGTAGTGACATGCTTTCTCTGTCATCCCTAGAATGTACCTGTAAAAAATTCTCAAAGCAACCAAGAGAAAATCTAGGAATAGAAAAAAAATTGTTCCATTTCATGCACAAGATATGACAATATAAAATATGCAATTCAAGTGTACCTGACATGCACTAGGATTTAGGAACCACAATCCTAGGCATGGGAGACCTCACCTACTAGGTGAGTCCACTACCCCTCAAGGGGTGAATGGTTTCATCCTTCTTTACCCATACCTTCTCTACCTGTGAGGCAGGGGTGTGAGCCATGTCCAAATTGATCAGTCTGATTAGGACACTCTTCATCATGTTGACAAGCCCTTCATTGGTCTATTTCTTCTTGGACTTGTGAGGCTTCATTCTGAAGCATTTGGCTTTGGTGTAGCCATACTTACCACATAGACGGCATGAGGGAGAACCCTTTTGAGGATAATGTCGTTGTTGCCGAAAAGCATGATGAGGCTTGGAAGGTTTAGAGCTAGACTTACCAGTCTTTTGCTCTGTTTTCCTGATCCGAGGCTGTTGATGTCAGATCTGAGGACAGTGTGGCCTGATGTGTCCAAAGACACCACAATGATAGCAGGTAGGCTGACTTTGTTTGCTGAAATGCTTCTTGAAAGACTCTGCAAATTTAAGATTAGCATTTTCACAAATAACAAAGTCCTTACCTCTTTGAGATATATGCCTCCTATGGGGCGAGATATATTTATCTTCCAAGGTCTGTGGGATTTTAACATATAGCACTTTGGTCTAATGTGACCAATCTTCCTACAATGATGACAAATAGGAACAAACTTACCTTGTGTTCTTGAATCCTTGGAACTAGGCTTCACACAGTTATTTAAGCAAGAAATATCTAACCAAGCTGTATCTCCTATCACAGGCTTAATATCAAAAGAATCTAATTCAGAATCAGAAGCATGTGAAGTAGAAGTACTTAAATCATTAACAATTAAATCAAGCTTGTTAGAAATATTTGTATGAATATAAAGCATGCTTTTTAAATTATTACTAGAGAATTTTTTTCAAGAGATCCTTTGATTCTTTTAATTTATTCTCTAGTGCATCAACAATATCAAAAAGCATGGTATTCTCAGATTTCAAAGAGTCAATCAAAACATGTGATTCAAATAATTGTAAAATCAAAGACTCTTTTTCTTGCTTAATCTTCTTGAGTTCTTTATACGATTTCTTAAAGAGTTTACCTATCAAAATGGTATCTTTAGAGATATCATAAATATCATCTTCAGAGAACTCATGGAGATTTATGTTAGAAGAAGTCATGGATCACACTTAAGAAATAAATCTAAAACACAAGTGTAACCTGTTTTGATAACAATTGAAAATAATTTATTGACTTCTAAAACAAACCAAGTGTGTGTTTGTGTGCAAACAAATATCTTAAATGCGGAATTTAAATGAGACAGATATTTATTACGAAGTGGAAACTCTATGAAGAGAAAAAACCACTCTGGGGTTGCAAAACCCAGGAAATCCACTATTCAAAAACAAAGCTAGTTACAAGACACTCGTACTCAAATAACCCTATGCAGTAGTCATTACTTTAACTCTGACGTGTAGCCCAACACGAACGCTTCCCAACCAGATCTTCCACCTGAATGGGTTTTTGATGGATTCCTTTACCTTAGGTCGACCCCTAAGATAGACTTCACACGAACAACGAGCACATACCGGCGACGGCTTGAGAACTAGCAGATCTTCAATTCTCCCTAAACACACTCTCAAAGCACTATGAAATTCGTTACAGAATTCATACAATTTACAAGTCTAAAGCCCTCTATTTATAGGCTTAAAAGAAACCCTAAATCTACTCAAAAACGGACTCTGACTGCGGACCGTCCGGACGGCATTTAGCCCCGTCTGGACGGATTTCTACGATATCTTTTTAGGAACATCGCAATCCTGGAGGCCGTCCAGACGCTACTCTCTTTTCATCCGGACGGTGGGCAGTCCGGACGTCGTCTAGACATATAAGTTGTATGATTTTTTCTTAGCTTTCCAATGATACCAATTTCGTCTCAATCCGATACTCGAGCAAAGAATTATGATAAAAATACTGAGACGTGCGCAGAAATCTTCTTGGAAGCCTGACATGCGTCCTGACGGTTTTGGGTGCACGTTCGGACTTTTCTCTTGGCCATCCAGATAGTAGATTGTATATATTTTTTTTAGCTTTCCAATAACGCCAATTTCATCCCAATCCGATATTTGAGCAGAAAGTTATGATCGAAATACTAGAGGGCGTCCGGACTGCTTGACCGAGCGTCCGGACGATCAACTGCAATCGTCTTTCCAAAATAGCACTGAAAGCTTCCAGATCAAGGCCGCGTCCGGACGGTGTTGTCCTATCGTCCGGGCAGTTGCACAATTTTCCATTACGTTTGGACTCTTAATAGCGTCCGGACGATTTGCCATTACGTCCGGACGGATGTAATCTTGAACAGTTCGAAGTTTCTAGACACCGATGGGCTTCCGAACGGAAAGTTCTCGTCGTCCGGACGGATGTTGCTAAATGATGAGCGTCAGGACGGGAACACCACATCGTCTGGATGGTTGCTTGGGATCCGACATCTCTGAGTTGGAATCTGCATAGAATCTTCCTTGAACACTGAAATAGCCTTCATGAAGCTTGTGACACTTGCAACTTGTCCTAAAACAGCTATTTCCACATCAGAGAAATAAACTCTGAATATCTGAAGACTCTGAAATATACAGCATCCCTGTGAAAGCAGCAACATTACATAATAGTGATTTTGTCAACAAAATGTAGCCAATTAAAATACTAACACTTTGGATGTTTGAACTCGACTCGGTGATTTTTTATTGCATTTGAGATTGGCTCGAGCTCGGCAAAATTTTCAAAATTTATGTTCGAGCTCAGTTTGATAACTTTTCAAGTGGTTCAAACTCGGCTTGAACTCATTAAGCATTTATCAAATAAACGAGCTCAAGCCGACCCCAAGCTCAACCTCGTTTTTTTGTTTTTTTTTTTTTTTTGTTTACAAGCAATTCAACTATTCAAGGCAGCTTAGGCAAGATGTAAACACTGAATTACTGAAACACAAACTAAATTCATTCTAATATCAAATTCTATAACCCTTTTGGTTTGAGTTTAATTATTCAAACCTGATAGCAAATTTGCCAAACTTCATGTTAGAAACTTACAAACTTAAAACTTAAAACTTAAAACTTAAAACTTAAAACTTAAAACTTACAAATTACAAATTACAACTTACAACTCACTTCATAAAGCCAATGATGTGCAAATTTATTTACTCGCAAGCGCATGAATCGTTTGCAATATAGTGTATGTGCAAGTGCGAGATCGTATTCACAGGGAATTGTGTTGCAAAAATTAATTTCTATTTAAACTAATTCTATTTTAACCTCGTTTCGAATTTTGGGGTTTTGTAAAAATAAAATAAAACAAATAGAATTAGTTTAATGAATTTTTAGATATATGTGATGATTTGAGAATAGTCTCATTTAATTGATTGCTTAGATTTTTCATTTATCAAAACATTGGATATTCATTGTATTTCGTTCTACGGATACATTTGATGATTTGGACAAATCACAAAAGATATATGGTTTAACCAAATCATCAAATGTATCCGTAGAACAAAATACAATGAATATCCAATGTTTTGATAAATGAAAAATCCAAGCAATCAATTAAATGAGACTATTCTCAAATCATCACATATATCTGAAAATCACAATACATATCCAAGAAATCATCTCAATAATTGAAAAGAAGTAGAATATTGAAAATATTAAACCCAATAAAATCGGATAGCATAAACTCTCTTGAAAATATTATTGATCTTCAAAGGTGAGGTTTCATCCTCAACCTTAGTTAAAAAGAATTAACTATTTATCACTAAGAAGAAAATACTAAACTTTATTAAGAAAATAAAAATAAAAACTTGCAAATAATAGAAGCCAAAGAACCCAGCTGCTACTATGTACAATGTTGGGATCTGTGTTTTAAGTGGTGCATAGCATGGGGTATTTATAGCAAAAAATTAGGTTAAACCCAATTTTTACAAAATGACACATCTACCCTTCTAAACCCTAATAGGAGAAAAGAACACTAGGGTTTAGGGCCATATTTTCAAAATGGCATCTTTACCCCTCAAAAACCTTAATAAGAGAAAAGAATGTTAGGGTTTGGAGTGTCTACAGCTGCCAGGAACAAGGAAATTTACGTTCTTATATTGTGGGGCACTTATGATGTAGCAGACATTCGAATTAGGAAATTTCTATTTCACAATGATTTGTATCATTTTGAATTAGCTTTCCAACGCCACTGATTTCACTTTAATATGATACTTGAGCTGAAAGTTATGATCAAAATACTATTACTTGTACAGAACCTGAAATTTAGTCCAATCCGATTTTGATTTCCAAAATTGCATTTTTCACTTTAAAACTACCGTTTTCTCTCCATGATCTGTAAAATACCAAAATACAAAAACTAACCAAAAGCATTAAAAAATAACAAAGCTAAAGGTTTAACAAATGTGAATTAAGTGGTCCAAATATATAATTTTGGCACTCATCAATACCCCCAAACTTACATTTTGCTAGTCCCTTAGCAAAATAAAATGAAAAATAAAATCAAAGCAAAAAAATAAATCCGCTTTTGTGGGAGAGACGATTGCATTTAGCGTATGCAATAAGCCTTCTAAACCCCTAGGACTCCCTAGAAGATGAGTGAAGTCTCGTGAGGGTTTGCCAGAAATGATACCCACAAACATTGAAACACTATGTTGTCAACAAGAAAGAATTTTCACACAAACTATGGTTCATACGTCATTAACATGCTTAAAAAGACAAACACCACTATCAACATCAACAATGGATCCAACATCGAATCACTCATAAATGGACAATTAAAACATCACTTGTTCTCAAAAGTGTAGAGTGAAATTAACATACAATCATGAGGTTTCATTTTAATCTCAAGATAAGTACCTCAAAAATCATTGAAATCTCTATCAAATGAAACAACCAAGGCAAGATATGTAAATTATTTTATTTTATTTATAGTTTTTTTTTTTGTGTAGGCTGTGCAATGCTCGGCTCCCTTAAGCTTTTTAATTGACCCATGTAACGAGTGTTGGGCCAGTGACTCCCAAACCAGATGGTCTTAGGGCACTAGATATAGAAACATCCCTAAAGGCTTAATTACTCAAGTAAAAAAAAGCTACGAAGCCAAACTAGCCATACAATCAACCAAATTGAAATTCTTACCTTTTGACGCGAACACTCAGTTCTTTGTGAGGCAAGAGGCCCGGTTACTCAGTGAAAAATTCAAAATGATCTTATTCTCTTTTTTTTTTTTTAAATAAATGTAAATATATCTTGCAAGCCAAGGTTATTTATCAATAGGTCATCCAACAATTCTCAAAATACATAATGATTAAGCAAAAATTCATACCCCACAGATTGCATGCTAATGTGCTCGTGATAATTTAATCAAACAAGTGAAGTCTTACTAGCCCAAAAATAAGTCAAAAGACTCAGATTCCTAATGACATGATGAAATGTTCCACACTTTAAGCAAGCCAATGAAATGCAAACCATAGCTGTGGTTTAACTCCAACTTGACAACAACAATTTTTTTTTTTTTTCAAAATTTTAAAAACAAAAAGACATCTAAAAATAAACAAACAAACAGACAGAGTGTTTTTCCATACCCCCAAACTTGAATCACACATTGTCCACAATGTGTAGCATAGAAATACATTACCAGGAGTAAGGAAACATCAAAGTGTGAAAAAGGCTAGGGCGTCCTCCGAAGAAGCCAAACTAGCCAGCGCGTGTAAAGCACGCGCCTTCTTCGGGAACCTCCCTTACGTTGAACGACCTTCAGGAGTCTAGATCGTCACCATCCAAGATTGGAGAAGCAAACGGTGAATCACACACGCAAGACCAGGGAGAGAAAACCCTCAGCGCATGCAGGTCACGCGTTGAACAAGAGCGAATCACACAGACACGTCGAGTGACCACTGTGACTGGAGAAGGCCGGCGACCGCAACAGGAAGTAGCTAAAGATGTAAACGTTGATTTAGATCAATGACCCTACCGCCAGTACTAAATGTTGATTCCAAAGCCACGGTAGTGATAGGAATTGCAAGTATGTTCCGTGCTATCTTAGATAAAATGCGGTACTTTTAAAAAAAATTCAAATCATCACCCTTATCACAAATATAAACATCTTCTTCCACGTATACTTCCAAATTAGATTTTACAGGTTAAAAGGTATCAACACTTACAAAAGATTGAAACATATTCATTCCACTTTTAGTGCTCCTCTGAACAACACTAGTTGAACTGTTACTTGAAGTTGAAGAAGATTCAGAAAAACTTTCCTGCCCACATTGTGGGCCAACAATTAAGTTGTGGTCATCAACATACTCACCATATAACTCATTTAAAACCCTACGAACCCTTTCAATATTTCTAGTGGCTTCAGGCTCATGGAAACAAAATTGTACAAGTTTCATCTTAAACCTTGGATTCAAAACAACACTAACAGCCATGAGCAGACTGCATTCCACCCAATACTTCTCAAACTTCAAATTCATTTTTTGTGCCATTGTTCTTATATAAACATTTTCATCCCTACATTTCTTACCCAATGCATCTCTTATTCTCCAAACCTCAGGAAGAAATAAATTTGCAGTTGGATAATTACTCCCTAATATTATCTTTGTCACCTCATTAAAAACCTCTAAAACATGATAAACATTCTCAACTTTCACCAAATCTTCAACAGTTGGCACCCAACGAAAACTTTGATCCCTATCTTCATACATAGGGAACACTTTCCTAACTCTAATGCAGCAGGCAACATCATATAAGTGATATTACACCTAGTGGGAACATCTAAAATCAGTTTTTTTGAGGACAATTGTAACTGCTTTGTAATTTCACCAAACTGCTTCAACCACTCCTCCGATGCAACTAAATACTTTATACCAACCCTAACACAGTCCACAACATCCCCAATTTGACTAATCCTGTCTTGCAGTAACAAATTTATTTTATGAGCACAACAACGTACATGAAAGATTTGTCCCCAATAGATAGTATTTTTTTCATAGTAAAATCATCTTTTAAAATTTGAATGACCACATCATTGTTTCTTGCATTGTCTATTGTTATTGTACACACCTTATTCTGAATTCCCCAGTCAATGAAACTCTTTTGAAGAGCATTAGCAATAATAACACCATTATGTGGGGGTGGGACATTACAAAAGTTCAAGACATGTTTTTGTAAATGCCACCAAGAATCAACAAAATGACATGTAACTACCATATAAGAAACTCTTTGACCTGAGGACCACATGTCAGTTGTTATGTTTACTTTGTTAACATTTCTCAACAAATTTTTTTCAGCTTCTTTTTCTCTATTTCATAGGTAAATATACAATCATTTTTTGCAGTTGCGCGAGATACCTTTTGCCAATAAGGAGTGTTAGCTCTCATAAACTTATTAAACAAAACATGTTCCATTTGCATAAAACCTATAAGATGATGAAGCCAAATCGTAGAGGTGAACCTTCGAGATCTAGTTGTATAGAGAGAAGATGAGAGAGGCTGAGGGGTTGAGAGATTCTTGAGGAAAAACTGGTGGTGGTAAGGGTTAGAGACGTTTGTGAAAGAGAGGCATATCAAATCTCATCCAATGTAGGGTGTGGGTAGTTGAAAGTATTTACTATCGAACCGAGTAACGCTAACTGCCAACAGCGTTAGCGTTTGAACTGGGGAATGTGGAGTCGTTCGAAGAGTTTGAATGGGCAGCCGCGCTCTTCTTCACGTGGTACTTCTCTTCTAAGATCGGTTATGGTTGTAACGAATTCCCTAGCCATAGCTTGAAACATCTGAGCCATGTCTTGGGCAGTCTCAGTTCCTAAGCCTTGTGATGATCCTTCTCCTCTCTCTACCATAACTCTGCAACGCGTCAAAGTTAGAGTTTCCTATTTAATTACATACAAAAGTTTTCAATCGAGGGCGTAATAATGCATCCTAACTTAAACCTGGGTTTCCAAGTTGTTCCCTAGGTTCCTTAGCAATTTTTACTTACATTTGACTTTGGTCTGATACTATGTTATCACGCCCCTATTTTGGGATATAAGGGGAACGCGAACTTTAATAAATCTATTCTAAAATAATTAAAGTCAAAGAAGCCCAAGACACAAGTGAAAGGAATATTTGTATTATATCATTAGCAGCAACAAAAAATATTACACTAGGGACAATTGTTCATTACATATCTTTTAACGAAAGTAAGGAGGTATACACAAAAGCTATCAACCAAAGTTGCAAGATGTCCTCTTGAATAAGTATGGGACAGTAAGGTGTACAGTTACACACAAAAAAAAAAAAAGTTGTGCTGTATCAGTCTATTTGTTCTACGGTCCGTGTCAATGATGAAGTCCCCTGGTGCTAATTGCCACTATGTACTGTCAGCTACTCCTGCTACTCTACAACACAGTGGGTCCATATGTCCCACTCGAATGGCCAAATGTATGGGTCTTTAACAATCAGTAAACCCACGGGTGCCCCGCCTCTCATCACTATGATATACACGGCAGTCTCAAAAATATTACAGGAAAAGGGGTGAGTTTGGCAACTTAGTAAGGAAAGCACAACGAGCAAGAATGTAATATTTTTCAGAAACTCTAAATAGAGTTAACAAAAAAATGTTAGAAGATAAAGTAACATTTATATCCAACTAGATCAAATTCAGGATGATGCATGAATCATTTATGCAGTGTGTAAGTTTTAACCTCCATTGGCCTACCCCCACTATTTAGCCGTGAGCGGTGCACGTTTGGCACGTCCAAAAGAACCAATCCCGAAGGACCTATACGCTCATCCTGTCTTCATAGGGGAGAGCGGCCTGATGAGTGCCAAATATTGTATATTTGGACCCCTTAATTTATATTAGTTAGACCTTTAGTTTTGTTATTTTCTAACGTTTTTTGCTTGTTGGGGTGTTTTCTGCTTGTTGTGTTTCAACCGATGGATACATTTTTTGATTTCTTTGAGATTGGGATATCCATTGTGATTTGTCTGACAAACGGATATAGTGGATGATTTCTACTCTAAGGGATAATCATTGTGATTTGTTTTTGAGTTGGATTCATCAAATGGTTTCACACTTTGTTGTTTAAAAACTTGAATATCAAGCTCCTTTGAATCGAATTTATGAATAGAATGCAAGAACATGGTGTTTGATTTGATTTGGTGGATTCCGATACCTTAGTGTTTTTCTTCTTTGTGTTTGTTTACTCATTTTTATTTCTTTATTCTTAAAAAAAAAAAAAAATCCAAAACGCGGCTCTAGGTTAAAATAGAATTAATCTAAATAGAAATTGATTTTCTTTTGTTTGCACATACTTTCTTGTGGATACGATCTCGCACTTGCATGCACTATGCTACATACAACTTGTGCGCTTGCGAGTAAAATTTGCACATCACCTCCGAGTTAGGAACTTCCCTAGATGAAGACTCCCCGGCCGATAGCCCACACTTTTGGTGCGGTTGTCACGCTACCCATATAAATCAGATGGATCCAGATCGTAACACGATGGTGCTGTGGAATAAAACTTTGTGTAATATATGCACATGTAAATACGATGATGCCACCGTTTTTCGCTCACATGGAGCACATGCAACACATACGATATTGTGTACAAATACAAATATTAATGACCTCATGAAATTCCAATCACATTAGATAATTATGCAATAAGATGTAATAAAAGTAATGACGAAATTTAAAGGACAAGTAATATAGAGTAAAAAGGGTTTTAGGAAAATCCCCGACTTTTTCACTTGAAAAAAAATTTATTAAAATTTCACTGGGGTTGGCGAAGGGATGCTGGTATGGCTCTAGATCACGAAGGAATCTGCCTATCGATCCGGCTAAGATGATGCTTATGATGTTGCTGGTACTAGTGCCACTACCTATTAAGGCTATGTTTCCCTTACCTGGGTTTCTTGAGCAAACTCTAAAATACCTCTACCTAGATTAGATCATAAAAATTCATTTAGCAAAGGATAATCAAAAATCTATTCTCTTAATATCAAAATTTTAGCATCTATACTATTTTTAAAACCTATTCCTACTTAGGATAATATTTCTTCTAGAAGAGTCAAATAACCATACCAAGCACCATATACAGCAAGTAACTAAATATTAAGAAAATGTTTATACAGCATGATCTCAACATATTATGGATAAAATTCTAACCCATGTGAATGGAGAGCCATAACTCATATGGGTATCAAGGAAAATTTTTGTAAAATACTCAAATTCTACAAGAGTTACACGTGAAACCATGCTGGAAGAGAAAATGAAAACAACAAAAATGGAAACTTCAAATCTAAACTTTTTAACAAGTAAACCGTAAATGACATGCTCAAAAGTTATCATAGATCCTGTGGGAATTATAGACAATTAATTATAGAACTAACCAATAGGTATATTTCAAAGCCATCAACAGGAACTACTGAAGCATCATAATTTGGAAACAGAACACAAAAATTACTCTTAGCTACTGTCAACCGAAACACAACAAGATGGGAAAATCAAACTTGGCCACAAACAAAATCTTTCAACACAAGCCCAAAATTTCTCCACACCATTCGGTCAATACCTAAACTAAATTCCAACAATAACAACGATCCACAAATCAACCCAAAATTTTAGACTCGATCAATTTAAACAAACACAAGAATCTACAATGCCTAAACGGCCATTAGTTGGAGAGAATAAAAAACACCTAAAATTTTCAAAGACCCATCACTTAAAATCAACTCTGAGGATCTTAATTACCCAAAAATTGAATTTCCACTATTTGGGCTTGTGTTGAAAGACCCCCTCCCCTGTCATCGCCGGCGTCAGCCGTGACCCGCCGACGTCAGCTACTCCGCTGCGACGGCAGATCCGCTGGAATCTCCCCCTTTCTTCCCTCTCCGGTTCTCCATCGATCTTCCTCTCCCAATTTCTCAATCTCCCTCTCTCGACTTCTCTTAGAAAAGAGAACAGAACAAGAAGAAGAAAGAAATAGAAGAGAAAAAGAAAAGGGTGTGTATGTGTGGGTGTTTTCAACAAAAAGAGAAAAAGAAAATAAATCCTCCAAAAGCATTTTAAGTGAAAAAGAAACAAAATATAACAAAAAGGCAGAGGAGAAAAATACCTACTGCTGATTTCTTGAACAAAACGTATACTGACTTCTGGATTTGAGGAGTGGAGTGATGGAGAAGAAGGAATTGCAGCTTGATTTATTTTTAACAAAGGAAGTAGGGATTGTCGTGGCAGCAACATGCTGAGGTGAAAATGCATGGCTGCAAGGTGTTAAGGTTGGAAAATGCATGGCTGCAAAGTGTCAAGTGGACTGCTTCTTTCTGGAGAAGAGAAAAGAGTGAGGTGGCTGAAAAAAAACACCTGCAGTGACACGTTTCACTATACTTCAAGAAGAAGACTCCTTGCTAGCTTGTTCTAGTGGCTTCTACACATATTTATTTATTTATTTCTTTAAAAAAAAAAACACTTTGAGCTACTTCATTATTCTAGGATATTCTTTTATTCATATTTATCCAAAAGTTTTTATAAAAGAATTCAAATTAAATTAAACCTAATATCTTTTAAGTACACTTAAAGTGTTTTAGATTTTTCTGGGGTGTTATAACCTTTCTCCTTATAAAAATTTTGTCCTCGAAATTTTCTTAGTCTAAACAAACGCACTATATTGCAACTACCCGCATACATATAAAAATAATAAACTTACGTATTATCGCATACCTTATATTCTAATAGTTCTCAGTAAATAGAGATAGGTATTTCTTGCGTATATCATCTTCTAATCCCCATGACGCTTCTTCAATTTCATGATTTCTCCATAGAACTTTTACTAATGGAATGCTTTTGGTGCGTAGCTCTTGAACCTTGCAATCCAATAGCTTCATTGGAATTTCCTCATAAGTCAGGTCTTCTTGTAATTGTAGAGGCTCGTATTTGATGACATGCGATGGATCAGGGGCGTACTTCCTCAGCATAGAGACATGGAAAACGTCGTGTATTCTAGCTAGATTTGGTGGCAAGGCTAACTGGTAAGCTACCGGGCCTACTCTTTCTAAAATTTTGAATGGTCCGACGTAGCGAGGATTCAATTTCCTTTTCTTGCCGAATCTAGTTACTCCCTTCATGGGTGCCACTCTAAGAAACTCCTTGTCGCCATCTGCAAATTCTAAGGCTCTTCGACGTACATCCTCGTAGCTTTTTTGTCAATCTTTAGCTACTGATAATCTTCATCGGATTAAAACAACCTTATCTAAGGTATCTTGCACGATATCCGGTCCTAAAATTCTCCGTTCACCTAGCTCTTCCCAATAAGCGGGGAACGGCATTTTCATCCATTCAGAGCTTCATACGGGGCCATCCCAATATTGGCTTGGTAGCTGTTATTATAGGCGAATTCTATCAAAGGAAGGTAGCACTCCCAGCTACCACTGAAATCCAATACACAAGCTCGTAACATGTCTTCCAGCGTTTGGATGGTTCTTTTTTATTGTATGTCAGTCTGAGGATGGTAAGCAAAACTAAATTGCAATTTGGTACCCATTGCTTCTTGTAAACTCTTCCAGAATCTTGACGTGAAACGAGGGTCTCTGTCCGACACTATCGACTCGGCTACTCCATGCAGTCTGACTATCTCCCATATATAAAGTTCTGTTAGCTTCCCCAGAGAATATTTCACCCTTACTGGTATAAATTGAGTGGTTTTAGTTAGTTTGTCTACGATCACCCATATTATATCATGCCCAGCTTGAGTTCGTGGTAACCCTCCCAAAAAGTCCATGGCTATTGCCTCCCATTTCCACACTGGTCTCTCCAAAGGTTGCAACAATCTTGTAGGTCTCTAATGTTCCGCTTTAACTTGTTGACATGTTGAGCATCGTTCTACAAATTTAGCAACGTCTTGTTTCATTCCATTCCACTAGAAATAACCTTTAAGTTCATGATACATTTTTCATTCCTCCAGGATGCACCGAGTATGGTGAGAAGTGTGCTTCTTCTAATATCAGTTTCTTTATCTCCTCATCATTTGGAACACAAAATCTATTTTGGTACTTGAACAGCCCATCTAATGTGATATAAAAACCCAACCCTTTGTTGATCTTCTCCTTCAAGCGGGTGGTCTTGTCATCCTGTTCTTGAGTTATGCGGATTCTCTCTAGGAGAGTAGGATGAATCTCCAATTTTACCATTAATGCTTGAAATTCACGTTGAACAATTCTTATATTGAATCTTTGAAGATCTGTCTATAGTTCTCGTGACAAGGTCTTTAGACATGCTCCTCCTCCTCTAGACTTCCTACTCAGTGCATCTGCAACTATGTTGGCTTTCCTAGGGTGGCAGTTGATTACGCAGTCGTAAGCCTTTATTAATTCTAGCCATTGCCTTTGTCTCAAATTTAATTCTTTCGGCGTGAACAAGTACTTGAGACTTTTGTGGTCAATATAAATTTCACATTTTTCTCCATAGAGGTAGTGCCTCCAAATCTTCAATGCGAAAATCATAGTAGCGAGCTCCAAATCTTGAATGGGGTAGTTCAACTCGTGGTTTTTTAGTTGCTGAGAAGTGTGGGCTACTACCTTACCGTTTTGCATAAGAACGCAGCCGAGTCCTCTTCTAGAAGCATCACTATAAATAACAAATCCACTGGATCCTGAGGGAAGCATCAGAATCGGAGCAGTCACCAATCTTTGTTTTAGCTCTTGAAAACTACATTCGCATTTGTCGGTCCACTTGAAACGAGCATTCTTCTTTGTTAGAGCAGTTAACGGGCCAGATAGTTTTGAAAATCCTTCCACAAAATGCCGATAATAACCTGCCAAACCAAGAAAGCTTCGATCTCATGGACTTTGGTAGGTCTCTCTCAATTTACCACAGCTTCAACTTTCTTGGGATTTACCGTTATGCCTTCTTTAGAGATTACGTGTCCGAGGAAAGAAATTCTTTTGAGCCAAAATTCGCACATGGAGAATTTAGCATAGAGTCGCTCCTCTCTAAGCTTTTGTAGAACAATTCTCAGGTGGTCTTCATGTTTTTCTAGACTCTTAGAGTAGATTAAAGTATCATCGATGAACACTACCACAAACTGGTCCAGAAATTCTCGGAACGCTCGATTCATTAAGCCCATAAAAACTGCTGGCACATTTGCTAAACCAAATGGCATCACTAAGAACTCATAGTGGCCATAACGTGTACGGAAAGCCGTCTTAGGTATGTCTTCCCTCCTTATCTTCAGTTGATGATACCCTGATCGAATGTCGATCTTTGAGAAAATCTGTGCGCCCTGTAGCTGGTCGAACAAATCGTCTATGCGGGGTAGTGGATACTTATTCTTGATGGTGACTTTATTGAGTTCTCAATAATCAATACACGTCTGAAAAGTACCATCCTTCTTTTTCACAAAGAGTATAGGCGCTCCCTATAGTGATACGCTTGGGCAAATAAATCCTTTGTCCAACAATTCTTGTAGCTGGGTCTTCAATTCTTTTAATTCCGTTGGTGCCATTCGGTAGGGTGCTATGGATATAGGAGTTGTTCCTGGAGTTAGCTCAATGCATAATTCTATCTCCCTGTTTGGAGGAAGTCCTGGAAGGTCTTCTGGAAAAACGTCAAGGAATTCTTGCACCACAGGTATGTCACCTATCTTCTTTTCTTCATGAGATGATTCTTTTATGCATGCTAGGTAGACTTGACATCCTTCTAATATCGCTTGACTTGCGTTACTGAAATCAATTGCGGTGTAATGCTCACTTAGTTCCAACAAATTTGAACTCAGTGTCGGCTGGTAAATGAAAGATTATTTCTTTGTTGCAACAATCGATGATGACATGATTGTTTGACAACCAATCCATCCCGAGGATGATATCGAACCCTTACATGTCAAAAACTATCAAATTAGTCGTAAGGGTTCTCCCCTCAATGCAAGTTGGACAGCCCAAAACTATTTTCCTGCATATCACAGCTTTTCCTACTAGGGTAGCTACTAGCACTCCTACTTCCATTGGCTCTAAACTAATATGAAATCTACTAGCATATTTAGTTGATATAAATGAATGAGTAGCACTAGAATCGAACAAAACGACAGCCTTACCAGTAAAGAGGGGTAGAATACGTGTAACTACTTTGTTTTCAATCTCATCTTTGCCTAGCGTGAGAGCATATACTCTAGCTTGGGTAAACTGCTTTTGTCCATTTCCTTGTTGCCGAGATCTATCTCCTACCTTTGCCTTGGGGCAGTCTCGTACAAAATGTCTGCTTTGTCCACACCGAAAACAATTGTTGGTCCCTATGCGACATTGTCCTTGATGATGGCAGTTACATTGGGCAAAAAGTGTCGTTAGCTGAACTCGGCCCATTCCCTCTAGATCTGACTTCTTGATTGTTACCATTCGGTCCTTGTCTCCACCCAGCTTGGTTTTGGTTCAGTGGGGATGCAGTTCTCTTTCGTGATTCCGCCATTGCCATAGCATTCCTCTTCAAACTTTCCTCAGCTAGGAAGGCCTTGTTCACCAATTCAACAAAGACGCGAATTTCTAGACATACCACTAGGCTGTGGATTCGGGGGTTGAGGCCTCGTTCAAACTTTCTCACTCGATTTTCTTCATCCGCCACCAAGTAAAGAGCGAAACGCGCCAATTCATTGAAACGACCAGCATATTGACCGACCTTCATATTTCCATGGGTAAGATCCATGAATTCTCGAGCCTTTACATCTCTGAGGATTTTAGGAAAATATTGTTGGAGAAATTCTTTTTGGAATCGCGACCAAGAGATTGCTTCCTCGCTACCAGCTCTTGAATCAGTAACACCTTCTTGCCAATCCACCAATTTCTGACTTCGCCTGATAGTCGATATAAGTTGTACTGCACCTTCTGTTCTTCTATGTAGCCTGCAAGTCACAAAATTTCTTCCACATCGATCAGCTAGTTTTCGCACTCCATGGGATCTCATTTTCCATCAAACGGGGAAATGTGGAGTCGTTCGAAGCGTTTGAATAGGTAACCGCGCTCTTCTTCATGGTACTTCTCTTCTAAGATCGGTTATGGCCATAACAAATTCCCTAGCCATAGCTTGAAACATCTGAGCCATGTCTTGGGCAGTCTCAGTTCCTAAGCCTTGTGATGATCCTTCTCCTCTCTCTACCATAACTCTGCAACACGTCAAAGTTAGAGTTTCCTATTTAATTACATACAAAAATTTTCAATCGTGAGTGTAGTAATGCATCCTAACCTAAACCTAGGTTTCCATGCTATTCCCTAGGTTCCTTAGCAAGTCAAACTTACATTGACTTTGCTCTGATACCATGCTGTCACGCCCCTATTTTGGAATATAAAGGGAACACAAACTTTAATAAATCTATTCTAAAATAATTAAAGTCAAAGAGGCCCAAGACATAAGTGAAAGGAATATTTGTATTATATCATTAGCAGCAACAAAAAATATTACACCGGGGACTATTGTTCATTACATATATTTTAACAAAAGTAAGGAGGTATACACAAAAGCTATCAACCAAAGTTGTTAGATGTCCTTCTGAATAAGTATGGGACAGTAAGGTGTATAGTTACACACACACACACACACACACAAAAAAAAAAAAAAAAGTTGTACGACATCAGCTAACTGCTAGTATGTTCTGACAGCTACTCCTGCTACAGTACGACACAGTGGGTCCATTTGTCCCACTCGAATGGCCAAATGTATGGGTCTTTAACAATCAGTAAACCCATGGGTGCCCTACCTCTCATCACTATGATATACACGGCCATCTGAAAAATATTAAGGGAAAATGGGTGAGTTTGGCAACTCAGTAAGGAAAGCACAACGAGCAAGAATGTAATATTTTTCAAAAAATCTAAATAGAGTTAAAAAAATAATTTTAGAAGATAAAGTAACATTTATATCCAACTAGATCAAACACAGGATGATGCATGAATCATTTATGCAGTGTATAAGTTTTAACCTCCATTGGCCCACTCTCGCTATTTAGTTGTGAGCGGCGCACGTTTGGCACGTCCAAAAGGACGGATCCCGAAGGACCTATAGGCTCATCCTGTTGTCAAATGAGAGAGCGGCTGGGTTAAGAACTTCCCTAGTTGAAGACCACCCGACCAATAGCCCACACTTTTGGTGTGATTGTCACACTACCCATTTAAATCAGATGGATCCGGATCGTAACACAATGGTGCCATGGGGTAAAAACTTTGTGTAATATATGCACATGTAAATACGATGATGCCACCATTTTTCGCTCACATGGAGCACATGCAACATATACGATATGGTGCACAAATACAAATATTCATGACCTCATGAAATTCTAACCACATTATATAATTATGCAATAAGATGTAATAAAAGTAATGACAAAATTTAAAGGACAAGTAATATGGAGAAGTAAAAAGGGTTTTAGGAAAATCCCTGACTTTTTCACTTGAAAAAAAATTTATTAAAATTTTGCCGGGGTTTTAAGGTTATGTTTCCCTTACTTAGATTTCTTGAGCAAAATCTTAAATACCTCTACCTAGGTAGATCATAAAAATTCATTTAGCAAAGGATAATCAAAAATCTATTCTCTTAATATCAAAATTTTAGCATCCATACTATTTTTAAAACTTATTCCTACTTAGGATAATATTTCTTGGATAAGAGTCAAATAACCATACCAAGCACCATATACAACAAGTAACTAAATATTAAGAGAATGTTTATGCAACATGATCTCAACATATTATGGATAAAATTCTGACCCATGTGAAAGGAGAGCCATAACTCATATGGGTATCAAGGCAAAATTTAGTAAAATACTCAAATTCTACAAGAGTTACATGTGAAACCATGTTGGAAGAGAAAATGAAAACAACAAAAATATAAACTTCAAATCCAAACTTTTTAACAAGTAAACCATAAGTGACATGCTCAAAAGTTATCATAGATCCTGTGGGTATTACAGACAATTAATTATAGAACTAACCAGTATGTATATTTCAAAGTCATCAACAGGGAATACTGAACCATCATAATTTGGACACAACACAAAAATTACTTTTAGCTATTGTCAACCAAAACACAACAGGAGGGGAAAATCAAACTTGGCCACAAACAAAATCTTTCAACAAAGCCCAAAATTTTTCAACACCATTCGGTCAATATCTAAACTAAATTCCAACAATCACAACAATCCACAAATCAACCCAAAATTTCAGACCCAATCAATTTAAACAAACACAAGAATCTACAATGCCCAATCAGCCATTAGTTGGAGAGAATCAAAAACACCTAAAATTTTCAAAGACCCATCACTAAAAATCAACGCTGAGGATCCTAATTACCCAAAAATTGCATTTCCATTGTTTGGGCACACAAAAAGTGTTGGAAAAACCCCCTCCCCTGTCGTCATCGATGCCGCCCGTGACCCACCAGCGTTGGCTACTCCTCTGTGGCTGCAGATCCGCTGGAATCTCCCCCTTTCTTCCCTCTCCAATTCTCCCTTGGTCTTCCTCTCCCGATTTCTCAATTTCCCTCTCTCGACTTCTCTCAAAAAAGAGAACAGAACAAGAAGAAGAAAGAAATAGGAAAAAAAAAAAAAAAAAAAAAAAAAAAAAAAAAAAAAAAAAAAAAAGAAGAATAAAAGAAAAAAGGGTGTGTGTGGGGGGGTGTTTTCAACAAAATAAGAAAAAGAAAATAAATCATCCAGAAGCATCTTAAGTGAAAAAGAAACAAAATATAACAAGAAGGCAGAGGAGAAAAATACTTGCTGCTGATTTCTTGAACAAAACGTATACTAGCTTCTGGATTTGATGAGTGGAGTGGTGAGGAAGAAGGAGTTGCAGCCTGATTTATTTTTAACAAAGGAAGCAGGGATTGTCGTGGCAGCAACATGCTGAGGTGAAGATGCATGGCTGCAAAGTGTCAAGTGGACTGCTGCTACGTGGAGAAGAGAAAAGAGTGAAATGGCTGGAAAAAAAAAAAAAAAAAAAACACACCTGTAGTGACATGTTTCACTATACTTCAAGAAGAAGACTCCTTGCTAGCTTGTTCTATTGGCCGGGTTCTACACATATTTATTTATTATTTTTTTAAAAAAAAAAAAAAAAAAACTTTAAGCCACTTCATTCTTCTAGGATATTCTTTTATTCATATTTATCCAAAAGTCTTTATAAAAGAATTTAAATTAAATTAAACCTAATTTCTTTTAATTACACTTTAAGTGTTTTAGATTTTTCTGGGGTGTTATAGTATTTATAGGAAATGAATGCAGAGGATAAAGATCAACTGATTTAGTCATTTGACAAATGTTTCTCAAGTAAGTAATGAACGTTCGTGTAAAATTTAGGGTTAGGTGATCGTTCGGCGTACGGCAATGATTGTTCGTGAAACAATCTGATACATGCTGAAGGCGTGGAATGTACTTTCCGACACACTATACAATACGTCAAAGATTGTTCGTGGTAGGGACCACGATTGTTTGCGAAGGGATAAGAATTGATTGGCCAAGTCAACTAAGGTTTCTCATGATTGTTCGCGAAATGGTGACAAACAATTTATCAAAGGTATAACGAATGTTTCAAGAAAATTGAGAACGTTCGTGGAGGAAAATAAATGGATTAAAAGCATTTTATTTATTTTGTAAAAATAAAATATTTTGATGGTTATGTGATTGGGTTAATCTTTTAGAAAAAAAAAATTAATTTTTAAACGGAGCATCACATAAATTAAGTGTTTTTTTTTTTTTTTTTTTTTGACACGTGAATTAAGTGTGGTTAGAGTTAGAGGTTGTACTTTGTTTTGGACCCTAGGATTACACTTAAAGGACGTGCTAAAATCTAGGCCACAAATTGGAGGAAGAGATATGTTTGTTGCACTTCAAGTGTACATCAGTTGTACACTAACTCTCACGTGGACCAATATTTTTTATTGTTTATTTTTTATTTTTAAAAAAATACTAAAGCACTGGTGTACAACTGATGTACACTTGAATTGCAACAAACATATCTCTGGGAGGAAATATGTGGGAAGTTAATTGGTGGTTCTATTTTCATCCAAGGATAATGGATATCGGGCTTTAGGAATCTTATATGAGTTTGGAACCTATATTTTGTTTCTCAAGCCCTATAGTATTATCTCCTTTACTTGTTGACAAATGGGCTCTCCTTTTCCTTCTAAAACCCAAAGATCAAGATCGTCTAATTTTCATTCTATAAAACACTAAAATGTTGGGCTCTAGGGCTCGAATCTGGGTTTTCTAAGCTAAGGCATTTCCTTTCTTTTGATAACAAACGGGATCTATCTTTTCCTTCAAAAGCCGAAAGATCAAAATTCGTCCTTTTTGTCCAGGACTAGAAATGTTGAGCTCTGCAAGTTGAAAATTAGGGTTTTGGAAGAAGGTTCTTTAGGGGACAACCCAAGATATCAGCAATTATTTGTTCCACGTAGTTATGAGAGAAAACTTATGGTGCTCCTCTCACATCAATTCAAACAGTAAATTGTTGGGCTTTTCGTCCACCCGGCATTGCACTACTAAAAGGGCCTGGCACACCCCAAAGAAAAAGGAAAAGTTGCCAATTCTGATGCAAATACTTGGAAAAGTTGTAGCTAATTGACTTCTTCAATAGTTACCAATTGAGTGACAAAAGCTTTCATATAATATGTAACTCAATCCATTTGAGTTTGGTTCTAGAACCTTTTATTATTATTACTGGGTAGTCTTAATTGTACAAGGTGGAACAAGAAACAACATCGTTATTAGGAGCATGCATGGGTAGTTGGCTCGTAATTATTAAAGGATTCGACATTCACGAATGCTACGACGACGTCTACTGCTATCACCGACTTTGTCTCCCTTTGAGCCCTTTCTAGGCTGTTTCTGTCTCTTGCTCTCTCCAATTTTCCTGTATCTTTTTCTGAAATTAATTAAAATAAATAAATAAATTGAAAACCTTATTGGCGGCTTTATAATCATGCTTCCAAGTTAAATTTATTTAATATTAAGACAAATAATGCCCATACTCTAAGTTTTCCATTAAAATAATGACAAAAATAGATATGACAGTCACAATCAACTCTTAAATTTTTTTTTTTTTTCTTAACAATAACTAATTCAAAGATTGGTTGAGACTGTCACGTCAAAATTGTAAGATAACTATGAAATAAAAATGTAATTTTTAGCATTACTCTTCCCATAAACAAAGATTAAGAGAGAAAGAACTCCTAATTGGCACATAAAATAATTGCTACCAAAAATTATTCAATAGTGTAACACAACAAGTTTAGACACATGCACAAACATGAAACATCCATAAGCACATGTAGAAATTATACTTGTAGGCCCCTTGCAATTACGAGGCTGTATCCCAGCAAAAAGAAGTAGGAGTCGTACGAGGCAACTTCTAGCATGTTATTTCCCTATATATATATATATATATATATATATATATATAATATTCAATAATTTTGATAGGAGTAGTAGCATATGTCCACAGTGTCTATTTCATGCAATTAATTCATTCTTTGACATTAAGCCATGGATACATGAGCTTGAATTAATTATAGCTACTCAGGATAATATTATTTCTAAAAATAACGATGAAATATTTCGGGCCTCTTTTGCTATAACTAAAAAATCCAAAAACTATCGCATTAGTGTAATCCTCTAATTAATTGTACGTTTTGTACACTATAATGATACTGGAATTTGAATTAAATTTTTTTAAAATACCCCAACTAAAAAATGGATTCCCTAAAAACATTTTTTTTTTTTTTTTGAAACCCAATAATAATAATAATAATAATTCCAAGGAAGGAAAAAAAAAAATTTTAAAGTTTTTTTTTTAGAAAAATGTTATTTTCATTCCTCATCTTTTTTAGAGAAATAATTATTCAGCATTTTAAGGGAATATGAATAACTATTTCTAATAATGGTTTGCAACCAATAACGGAATGGCTTCATTCCTACGGACTAAACAAATTTAAAATAAAATACAATTATTAAAACTAACTACGCCACAACCTACTCAAAATTTAGCATTGGCTGAACTTTAGAACCATCCAAATCTTACCCCATCAAACCTAGACAATGCGGTCCCCCAAAGTACAAAATATTAGTCTTTAGAAAAATAAAAACTTAAGTTTCTTTTGCTGTTGTTGTTTGATAACTGCTTTAATTTCGCCCAAAGATGTGACAGACCCATTGTAGGTCTTCGACCACGGAATATATCTAAAACAGTGGAAAAAATCAGAGCCCACTGGTGTGGAAGATCCTGTAAATCGGTGGCAGTTATTACACCCCACATTACTCAAGTGTTTCTCAAGATCCTGACAGACCCATTCTTGTGTATAGACAGCGAGCATACACGCAAGATTCCACGAAGCCATTTTCTCAACGTCCCTTTCGGACTTATTCCTTTCGTGCTCTTGCAATATACTTGTCCCTCTACAAACATGGCCCATCATCTAGTCAACCATGCTCGGCTCTTTTTTTCCTTCATCCTCCAATTTTGGGTTTTTTCCCACCCCGCCCCAGGCCGAAAAGCCTAACCAGCGATACTAATGCCCGAATGTGCGGAACCCCACCCCATATTGTCTTTACCATGCATCCCAATAGTATTTCGGTAGAGTAATGTTATTTGTTACTCGTTTATCACACTTGCTAACGTAACATGTTTTATGTAAGAACTTCCTTTAAATAGACCTAAGATATTCAACAAAACCGTTTTCAAATTGCCCCTAAGCCTTCTATGGCACGTCAGTGAGGACAGCCTTAACTACTATTAGCACATATCTTATAGCGTGTACCTACGCCTAAATGCTGTACAGGAACCTCTATCAACGCTTAAAGTGTATCTATATCTAAATGAAGGTGTTTAAACATCCAGCTCCGTGCAGGCACGTGCGCACACGCCAAAATTCACTCACTGACATGGAACTATTAGCACGTATCTTCATCAAACAGATACAGGCAATTATCCACTTGTCTTAGCCCAAGAGATTCTATCTAACATTGCACAACGGAAATTTAGAGTTCCAATCATCAGGAGAATACCAGAATTACTTTCACCACCTTGGCTGAATCAAAAAGTAGCTAACTCTCCATGTAATTAGACTCTAAAGTCCAGAGGGAGGCGAGGCATAGCAGTTCCGCAAACTGATGCAACTTTCTCTCTGGTTTGGCAAATTAAATCGGCCTGGAATTTTTCAGTTTAGTAATAATGGAACCAAAATGACATGGTGTGAACAAACATAGAATCAATCAGACAACTGCCAATTTAAATTGTGTCTTATGATAATAAACTACTGCAAAGTTCAGAGAAGACAGCACATACAAAAAATAGCTTGGAACATTAACAAAATTAGTCACCATAAGCAAAAGCATCAGATTCATCCAATTGTTCTAGGTTCATAATACCAAATGTAGAAAGAAAAATAACAAATGTAAAGTAAAAAGACACTAACAACCCAAGCTACTAAACAAGAGACACAGCAAACAAGTAGATACTAAACAAAAGTGCCACAAATAATGCTAACAGGAAGAGACAACCAACCAACCAAAGCTAATACCATGTGAAAAGATGTCCTAATGGGAAATAGAAATGTCATCAAACTTATCTGCCCCGTTCCCTTTTATGTTTTTATGCTTTCCAAATTTTAGTTTTTGTGGAGTAATCCTCACTTGGCCATCATGACTTTGACAAACTCCTCATAGTTGATCTGTCCATCTCCATCCACATCAGCCTCCCGAATCATCTCATCAACTTCCTCATCGGTCAGCTTCTCACCAAGATTTGTCATAACATGGCGGAGCTCAGCTGCAGAAATGAAGCCATTCTGGTCCTTGTCAAACACCCGAAAAGCCTCCTTGAGCTCCTCCTCCGAATCAGTGTCCTTCATCTTACGGGCCATCAGGTTAAGGAACTCTGGGAAGTCAATGGTACCATTCCCATCAGCATCAACCTCATTTATCATGTCCTGTAGCTCCGCTTCAGTTGGGTTCTGCCCCAGTGATCGCATTACGGTCCCAAGCTCCTTGGTAGTGATACAGCCTGTAGCAAAAGTTAGGACTATTAGAATGGTATATAAAAACAGTTTCAGCATTACATTTAACCCAGATATATTGAAGCCTACCCGAGTTTCATTTCTCAAGCATCAAAATAAACAACAAGGCCTACTTTTCCAACTTCTTCCCCATTTTCAATTTTCTTTATCGTCATTACTATAACTGTTGAAACTTAAGTCTTCCTTTTCTATATTGAACCAAAAAAGCTAAGATAAGAAACAACACCAACACAACTCTTCCATTCTAATCGCATCACAAACTTCTAAGCATACACCAACATTAGATGCAGACAAATGGAAGAAGGGATAACAATTAAATGTTAACAATAAAAATTGTTTAGTGTGAATTTCAACATTTTTTAACTGCTTCATCAATCCCCTGTTAAGCAAAAGGGCCAACCAAAGAAGAAAACATGATACCAAAAACGCACAAAACAAAGAAACCCAAAAAAACACAACCCAAAAAAAACCTTTAAGAAGATGTAAGGTGCATTCTACAAACTCCTCATCTCTAGGATCCTTCTTAAGAGTAAACAAAAAATAATGACACCATGCTGCCATGTGATCAATGCAAACGCTTAAGATATGAGGAAGTAACCACTTGCACAAATTCTCCAAATTCAACAAAAACACACATAATTCAACAAGCCTTAAGTAATTTGAAATTAACATTATGAATTATATAAATTAAAAGAAAAAGAAGATTCTGTAGTTAGGTTCCATTATTGTCTAATCATAGAATTAATAGTTTATGTATTAACTCCATAACTGTTTCCAATAAAGCCTCAGAATCGCTGCAAGCATATCTCAAAGATGCTAGCTAAAATAAATGGATTTTTCTAAATCAACCCAAGTTACAGTTTGTTGGAAACTTCTACTGAAAATTAGGTGTTACAGGCACTTGAAAGGAAACTGGAATCAACCTGTCTCGAACATTCATTTGGACACAATCAAATATATTTTGCCTTCAATTACCTAAGACGAGCACAATTATAAGATTTTCCATTCTTTCAAGAAACTGATACATAGTTTATATTTTGACTATTATTCCGCTATCCATGTAAGAGTCAATCAGAGTCGATGATAGATAAACAATACGTGTTTAACTTCATAAATTAACAAAATCATGCACATTTACCTATGCCCTTAGGTCTAAACTTTTGGAGTTCAACATCTATAAAACAAGTATCCATGTTGAAGCATCCACAAATCATAAACCCCAAGAAGCTTTTATACTTTAAACTCCTAAAACTACACCATGAACTTTTCCAACAGTAGATTGTCAAAATACACATCTCAATACAGTAGGCTGCACAGATAAGAAGCAAACTGCTTATTAGAAGCACACACAGAACAAAACATAAAAGAAGGGGACCATACAGAGATACCGCCAAGCACAACAATATCTTGGTTACCTTAAAGCAAAACAGCACAGAATATTTCTTACAGCGAAGGATCATAAAAAAAGTAATTCCTACACTGAAACGTCAAAACTATAGAGAGGGGCAGTGAGGACTGCTTCAAGGGAGCTGGACCTCCTAACGAAGGTGTTTGCAAAGGAAATTATCCACCCCACGTACATGACATACACCAATACCTCAGAGCACCAAATATGCATAACACATTCTCCCATTAATAAAAAACGTATTCCGTAAAACAGCTCACTATGTAAATCTTATGACAACACTAGCATAACATAAAAGTGCTTTTCCAAAATCAAAAGCCCGACATTTTCTAAAAATGATAACCGCAAATCGACTGAAAACATAGAATAGCCATTCCGCAAATCATTCCCTTTCCATACGAATGATATGATCCAGTCAACCACACCACAAATATCAAAGAAAAACCACCAAAACAACGAAGAAAGAGTAGATCTATCAAAATCGAACAGATCATGAACCCTAACACACGGAGACAAAAATACAAAATCACAATTCCACAAAGATAAAAGATAAAAGAAAATCTAACACATGAATATCCACGACAAAAAAATAAATAAATAAATACAACAAACAGCAATCAGGAAGCCAAATCCTTAAGAAAACCCTAGATCAACCACCAATAATTGTAACAGAAACATACAAACATAAAATCCAAAGGAACAATTTGTTGATTCATAATAAAATACAGAAAATGGATCTGAAATTAGGAGGTAAACCCGTATTAAAAAAAAAATAAAAATTAAAAAAGTGATAGGAAAGGAGGAAAAGAGAGGGCTTTAAGAAACGAGACCATCGCCGTCCTTGTCGAATAGGCTGAAGGCCTCCTTGAACTCGGAGATCTGGTCATCGGTGAGCTGATCGGCCATTTTTTTGGTAACCTGCTTGGCTTGCTAATAACAGAAAATGAATATCAAAGACGAGGAAGGGGAAAATATGCGTGTTCTGTTGTGTCCCCGCTGTGGAAAATTAGGAAGGGGATCCAGAGGGTATATATAAACGCAAAGATTGTCCAACACCGAAGGGCATCTGATTCTCTCCTATCCGCACGTAATACTTTTCTTCATCTTATTGTCAATTTGTCATTACCGTTTGACCATATTACCCCTCATTATCATCTTTTTTCTGGTCAATATTGCCCCTCATTAACTATACAGTATTTAAGAAAATCGTCTTTTTTCATTGACTTACTAAACTGCCTCTCATCAACCAAAGTATTTACGAAAATTCCCTACTAGCACTGGCAGCTGCTAGAAGATTTCTGTAGATTTTTTTTAAAAAAAAACTTAAGAACGAAACTATTTTCTGCTTTTTATTTAATTAAACTTTACAATAATTTCATTTATTCTTTTTCTATACTTTTTAAATATTCATCCAAATAAATTATAGAAAAAAAAGAAAAGGTAATTTAAATATTCTTTCAAATAAACGTTAGAGAACAATGAAAAGAAAGAGATGAGAGAAAGCCATTCTATATTAAATTAATGTTTAGGGGAGTAAAAGTGGTACTCTATATTTAGGGTAACACATGGTGTTCCCTTGATTTAGGAAACATCAAGGGAATTAGTTTCAAGAGTTTTTTAAAGCATTTTTAACAGCTTTTTTATAGCTCATTCTCTTCTCTTCTCTACATATAGGGAAAATGAAATAAAATCATAAAAAATACTCACAACATATACTCTATTGATTTTATAAGTATCGAGAATGTTATAATTCTACCAAATGTATGGGAACCAAAAGAACTTCTCAATCTATTATTTTAATAAGAAATATTTTTCTCTTTCTCTCTCATTTCTTTGCCTTTCATCGGAAATTATGTAGAAATTTTGTGAAAAAAAAAATGTGAGAATAGGTAGGAATTTATATTTTGTAAAGAAAAAGTATTTAATTGATATATAGAAAGATAATGGAGGATCTGACTTCAATAATGGTGTAAAAATATTAAGAGAATATCTGCTGTTAAAACAATAGGCGGTCTATATTTAGTTTTACTACTTTTAAGCTCAACGACGTCGTACAAAGTAAAGAAAACATTGGAACAAACGGCTTAAGCAAAACACACGGTAAATGTCGTTCCAGGGAACCTCCCATGTCTCTACCTTTGGCAACAGAATAATGGCTAGCTTCGATTTGGAGTACTATTTGAATATTCTCCATATTTCCTCTTTCGGTCCCTACATTTCTTCGGGCGGCATTCCTCAGATCTCTGCACATCATTTTTGTTCTCTGCGTTTCAACTCGTTATTTTTTAATATTTCATTTCCATCGTAATCTCAGGGCCTGTTTGAGTTAAGCTTTTTCACTGTTTGGCTGTGATGGGACTCTAATTTTCAGCTATCATGAAATGGGTATTCTCTCTTTCTAAGTTTTGTATGATATTTTGAAGTGGGTCTTTGTTGTTTCTTGGCTTTTTTTCAAATATTTTGTAATATGACGTATGTGGTCATCATTTAGGGAATTTTTTAGGTTTCATAAACGATTTTGTATGAATTTTGCGTTTCAAGTATCATTAGAAACATGTTGGAAATACCATATATGCCCCTAATGGCTTGAAAAGGTCTTTAATCTAGCTTATAAATAGGGGTGTGCACGGGGCGGGGTGGGGCAGATCCAAACCAAAGCCAAAAACAAATCACAAACAAATCATCAAATTTCTCGTTTCTTCGATTTTCTTAGGAAGCAAACAAATCATAAAAAAATTATAGCAACAGAGAAACATCAACCTATGGACGAGGACGAAATCCCTGAGCCACAACTGAAGGTCTTGAATCAGCCATGCTCGTCGACGAGTCAGCCACGCCCGTCGCGCTTTGGATCTGATTCATGAGGCCTATCAAACTCTTGCTCTCCATGGTCGCCATTCTGCAAACCCTAGAAGAACTAGAAGAAGAAGAAGAAGAAGAAGAAGTGGAAGAGCGAGAAAGACAGAGATGGTTTAAGATGGAAGAAGAAGATGAGGAAAATGAAAGAGGCTGGGCAGCGTTTTTAATTTTCAGTTTTCACGTTTTTTTGTTTGTGGAAATTAGGACCGTATGAAAGTGATTTATCAAACTTCAAACCAAATGCAAAACGCACCGTTTGGAGAGTGACTTACAGCTATAAGTCACTTTGAAACAAACGTCAATCCTCATCTGCCACGTGGTTTCTAGAGTCTTCCAGCCTCACACTTTTTACAATTTTACCCTTAAGGCATTCAATAATCGACGAAAACGACTTTCCTTTTCCCTAAAATTCAAGCTTCATCTCTTCTTTCCCTAAAATTTTACCCTGGGCAGGGCAGTGCGGTTCATGCAGGGAGGTGCGGTTTTGCACGGTTTTGCCCACCCCTACTTATAAATACACAGCCTGTGTACTCCATCAGTACGGCATTTAGTAGGCATAGATTAGAAGAACATCTCTAAAATTCTTTTTGCAGAATCTTTCTTCATACGTTTGAGCAAAGCATGACTGGAGGTATTTATGATCAATCATTCCGTTGCTTTCATTATAAAATGCTAACAGTATTATCAAAGCCAGCCTCTATGTCAATTTGCTCAGCGTTAAATTTTTGTTGATTCTCCTTTTGGGTTGAATCTAGTAAATTTTTTTGTGAACAAAGTTTGCCTAGGATTATTGTTATATGCCATTGAAAAGCATGAAAGTTTATATTCCCATATACTGAAGGATATGGGAAGGATCCAGCAGTGATTTATCACTGCATAAGGGAAGATCTGTGTCGTAGCCACTAGATGCTGAAGGATCAAGCAGTGATTTATCACTGCATAAGGAAGGATCTGGAATCATTTATTGGGTTCAACTCACTATCGTGACCGCAAACCAGCGGATTTTCGCCACATAAAGGAAACAGCGGCAGTGCTGGGTTGGACAATGTCATGGCTTCCTGCCGGTCGGCATCGTCTGTGGCCTTGCGCAACTGCGACATAAAGCAAGCGGCGGCCCATCACGGCCCCAAGTGGAGAACAGCAACTGTAGCCCTTTACAAGCTGTCTGTGTGTTGGACGGAATAGCGGCCTTCTTCCTCTTGGCAGTGAGCATCGACCCTCTATGGCCGGCGTCTTTCCGTGTAAGGAGAGGCTAGGCAGCCTCTCTCCTTCACCGGAACTAGTGGCCCTTGCTAGCCGCTTGGATGCACAACGAGTGGCAACATGGGTTGCCGTTGTTGCTGAGGAAGGGCGGTTGGACGGCGATGTGAGTCGCCGTGGCTTCTGTGCAGTGGCCACGAAGTGCCGCTGCATAAGGTGGCAGTTGGGGTTAAGAGCGGCGGCTCCAAGTCACCAACGCATGAGGAAGCTAAAGGGGCGGCGGTGGTGGTGGCAGCGGTTGCATTTTTTCCGGCTAGTGTTATGATTTTGGGTTGCAACACATTGTAAAGGGTAGGGTTTCAAACCCATGAAGTTTTCGGGTCATAAGGTTTGGGTTTCGGGTATGGGTTTATTTCATTTCAAGCCCAATCCAGATTTTTTTTTTTTTTTAAAAAAAAAGGTTATTAAGTGGGCTGACCCGTTTGGGTCAGCGCAATATAGTAGCACGCTCGATATAAAGGGTTGACCCAATAGTCCACTCAGATTTTTTAAATAAAATAAAACTAGGCTCATGTGAGATTAGAACTTGGGACTTTCAAGTCCATAAAGTGCCAAACTTCAAACCATTAAGCTATGCTTGGTTTTATGCTTTTATATTAAGGTTTTATTCCATTTATTATTTATATTGTTTAGTATTAAGATTATTGTTTCTTTAATACATGAACATAGGAATATATTTTGTTTTTTAATTTATATTTTTTAAATATAAATTGCTTAATGTCTAGACCTAAAAATAATTAACAATACCATATATGTTGTGTATGTTTATGGTACTATCTAGGAATACAATGTCTAGAAAAGTTATGTCTAGAAAAGTCTTGGGATTTAAGAGTGTCCTTGTAACCCCCTCACTTTCTTGGAAACTCACTTGATTGTACCTTGAAGAATACAGTTTACCCCATTTTCATATTGGTTTGTTTTATTCCTGTGGCTTTTTATGGGCGTCTATACAATTATTAGATGTTAATGAAGTCGTAATTATTATAATAATTTTGAGAGAGCCACAACATCCCGATTTTATAATAATAATTGCACAAAGATAATACACATGAACTTCATATAGAAAAATTAACATCATGTTGTAATTAATTCATAAATTTAATTACTTATTCTCACAGGGAAGTTTTTTATTTTTATTTTTACGACTTAATTAGAATAAGAGAGCAAATTTAATATTAAAAGTAAAATTTCTCTTAGGCCTACAGGTACAAAGAATTTTATTTATTAATATTTAAATTTATTAGTCTTATTAATAAAGAGCAAATTTTATGCGTGATGTAACCTTTACCCATAGGTAGGTTGAAATTTACTATTAAATTAGCATTGGTTAATTTAAATAAAGTTATTTCATAGCATTAAAGTATTTTATTTTCTTGGTTGTTGCAGTTATTTCTAATACTTATTGGTAGTTTTATGTTCCAATAGTTTATGGCAATAATTTTTCTGAGGTTGTTGGGATCTATAGATTAATTTTAAAATTCAGATATATTTTGGACCTCAATAATGTTTTATATATTCCATTTTTTTTAGAAATTTAATTTCTATTTTAGTTTGTTAAATCAAATTTCAATTTTATTTGAAATTTTTATTTGAGGTGGAATATTAGTTGATGGTCTATTTAAAATTGATCTATATCCCAACTTTGAAACAAATTAATTGTTTATTTCTGCATATTGATGTTGACATAAAGCGGAGTATGGTAGACACAAAAGGGAAATGATTAGTAATACTAATATGTTATTACCCTTACGAATTAAAGCCTTGAAAACCCATAGTGTATATGTTAAACAGGATTCTATCTAAAATTGTCCTTAAGACACCTTTTAAATTCTGGAATAGATGGAAACAAAGTTTAAGTTATTTACACATATGGGATTGTTCTATTGAAGTGAGGATTTACAATCTACACATAAGGAAATTAGATTCAAGGACAACTAACGGATTTTTTATAAACTATGCAGTAAGATCTAAAGGATTTAGGTTTTATTGTCTTTCTCATAGTACTAGAATTGTTGAGTCTATAAATGTAAAATTTTTAGAGGATTCTGAACATAGTGGGAATGCTTATCCTCAAAAGGTTGAATTAGAGGAAGCACAAGAGTTGACTAAAGCTCATTTATCTAAAGGACGTTTGATTATACTCAAGGAAATCCAAATTGATTACTTTGAACCACAATCAAATTTCAACTCATGAGGAACAAGTTCAGAATGAACCTACTCAATATCTCTCAAATGCGGGGGAAGTAGGATTAAGAAGATCCTCTAGAATAATTAGACCAGCAATTCCTAGTGATTATATTGTATACCTCAAAGAATCCGATTTTAACGTTGGACCTAAAGATGATCCAAAATTGTTTTCACAAACCATGAGTGGAGATAACTTCACATTTTGTTTCAATGCAAGGAAGAGATGAAATCCATGGCTAAAAATCAAGTCTAGGATCTAGTTGACTTACCCAAGGAAGTAGTAGCTATAGGCTGCAAATCAGTTTATATAAACTAAAAGGGATGCTTCTCGTAATGTTGAACAATATAAAGCTAGACTTGTAGCCAAGGGTTTTTACTCAAAAGGAAGGCATTGATTATCATGAAACCTTCTCTCTAGTGTCTAAGAAGGGTTCATCATGGCATTAGTAGCTCATTTTGACCTAGAGCTACATCAAATAGATGTGACAATAACTTTGATGAATATGGATCTTAAGTAGGAGGTTTACATAAGACTTAACAGTCAGAATACTTGCAAATTAAAGAAATCTATTTATGGGTTAAGACAGATTTCTCGTCGGTGATATACTTTTTACAAGGTTATTACTTCATTGTTTATTGAAAACTTTGTAAACTAGTATATATACCCTAAGGTTAGTAGGAGTATAGTAATCTTTCTAGTCCTATATGTAGATATTATTTTGCAAGTAGTGATTTAGCTTTGCTACATAAAGTTCCTCTCACAAAACTTTGAAATGAAGGATTTGAGTGAAACCTCTTATGTCTTTGACATAAAGATTCACAGAGACAAAAATTAAAGAACATTAACATTGTCTCGGAAGGCCTACATTGAAAAAGTTTTAGAAAGATTTAGAATGAAGGATTTTGTATCTTCAATAGCAACTAAGAGGGACAAATTCAATATAGATTAATGTTCCCAAAAGGTATTGGAACAAGAGCAGATGAAAAGTCTTTTGCAAGCATCTGCAGTATGCAACCTAATGCAAGCACATGCTTAACCATTGGACTGACGGTAAGATTACTGGGTCAATAAAGTACTGCAAATAAAGTCTTGCAGTATACGCAAGAATCAAGAATTACAACTTAACCTAAAGATACACTTACCATTTGGAGGTGATTGGTTATCCAGATTTAAATTCTTGCTGAATGTGTAGATAGTAGAAAGTCTACTTTAATATATTTTCTTATTGTTAAAAGGCTATATCCTAGAGATGCAGTAAGTAGACTATACTTGCTACGTCTATCAAGAAAGCTAAAATTCTTGCATGCTATGAATTCACTACACAAGCATGATGGATGAGACATTTTGTTAAAGGTCTCAATATTGTTGATTTTACAGTTAGAGCATAAAGATATTCTGCAATAATTCTACTATAGTTTTCTTTTATAAGAATAATGAGTATAAGCAAAAGTAAATAAATCGACATCAAGTACCTCAGTACGAGAGAAAACATTAAAAGATATAAAGGATCTATTGAGTATATAAGTATTGAATTAATGATTGCAGATCCCATAACTAAAAGTTTATCGGTAAAGAAAGTATAAAGTTATGCAGAGTATATGATGTTAAATGTAATGTATATAATATTTATTATAACTTCCAAGATCTTAACTATCATGATTTTCACAATAAATAGAATAAAAGAAACATACCAGAATCCATAGCAATAAAAGTCTTCTTCAAAGCTCAAACACTAGGAAATAGTTTATCTCACTTGACCCTCTTAAGATATACAAAGCTTATGGATATTGTATATATTTACAGGGTAGAGAGAGGACCGGTTTCCTTTGTTTTTTATCACCATTAATTCTACTTCCCATCAAAGTTAGAATTAATTAATAAGAAATATTAACTTCTCGTAGTTAATTAACCAACACTTTATTAAGGTGTATTAATTAACCATTAACCAACAATTAATTAAGGGGGATTAATTAACCAACATTAAGAGTATAATAAATTGTCTTATGTGCCATTTCATGTGGGACATTAAATTCTTACATTCTCCCACTTGGCCCATATGACTAATACTATTTTAGACTCAATACCATAATCAAACAACCTACTAGTACGAGTCATGGCGGTTGTACATCAAAAGGAGACATAGTCCCTTCCATGTACCACAACACTAGCAACTTGTTCAATCATGGTTCATAAATGAAAAGTGTCCAAAATGGTCCAGCAAAAATGTCTTTTGTGTGAGACTATTCCTGTTGTCATTCATCCAATCTTATATGTACGTACAAAATGGATAACAAGAAAAATCAGAAACATATTTAATGAGATCTCAAAAGTGTCTAATAACATAAACAAACATTATGCAATCCATAAACATTACGGGCACAATGAGTTACAAGCAAGACCCATTTTACTAACGTGTTCCTTAAAGGTCTTTGGTGGTAACCCTTTTGTTAATGGATCTGCAATCATAAGCATTGTAGTAATATGTTCTATAGACACTCGTTTCTGGACTTCTTCCTTAACGGCAAAATATTTAAGCTCCATATGCTTAGCACCATCAGAATATCTGTCGTTCTTGGAGAAAAACACAGCTGCAAAATTATCACAATAAATTTTCAACGGCTTGGCAATAATGTCGACAATTCCAAGTCCTGAAATAAAGTTTCGCAACCATAAAACATGAATTGTGGCCTCAAAGCATGCCATAAATTCAGCTTCCATTGTGGATGAAGCAATGATGGTCTGCTTTTCACTTTTCTATGAAATTGCTCTTCCAGCTAATAAAAATAGATAACCAAAAAGTTGATTTTCTACTATCAACACATCCGGCAAAGTCTGAATCGGAGTAGCCAATCACTTCTAAATGATTAGACCTTTTAAAAGTAAGCATATAATCTTTTGTTCCTCGCAAGTACCTCATCACTTTCTTCACAGCTTTCCAATGATCCATTCCAGGATTGCTTTGGTATCTGCCCAGCATACCAACTGCAAAACTGATATCTGGCCTAGTGCATGTCTGTACATACATCAAGCTTCCTACAACAGAAGTATAAGGAATTCTTTCCATTTGTATACGTTCCCATTCATTCTGAGGGCATTGCATGAGAATAAACTTATCCCCTTTTTGAAGTGGAGCAACACTAGCTGAACAGTTCTCCATGCCAAATCTCTCTAAAACTCTTTCAATATATCATTTTTGAGACAATTTTAACAGCCCACGTGATCGATCTCGAAATATTTCTATTCCTATCACATAAATTGCCTCACCCATACTTTCATTTAAAAGTTTTTATAGAGAAATTCCTTGATTTTGTGCAACAAACCAAGATCACTATTTGCAAGCAATATGCCGTCGACATATAGAATCAGAAATAGAAACTTGCTCCCACTATAACCTTCAAGTATATACACCGATCAACAGTGTTTTCCTTAAAACCGAAGGAAGTAATAGTATCATTGAATTTAAAATACCATTGTTTGGAAGCTTGTTTAAGTCCATATATTGACTTATTTAATTTGCAAACCTTGTGCTCCTTTTCCTTTTATGAAAAACCTTCAGGCTGATCCATATATACTTCCTCTTCTAAATTCCCAATTAGAAAAGCAGTTTTCGCATCAATTTGATGCAACTCTAAATCATAATGGTCTACCAAAGCCATAATAATTCTAAGTGAGTCCTTTTTGGATACAGAAGAGAATGTCTCCTTATAATCAATGCCTCATTTCCGAGTAGAACCTTTAGCCACAAGTCTAGCTTTATATCATTCGATATTGCCTTTTGAGTCATGCTTCGTCTTGAAGACCCATTTACACCCAACTGTCTTATACCCTTCAGGCAATTCAACGATATCCCAGCCTTTATTTTGGTCCATTGATTTCAACTCATCATTCATGGCATCAATCCATTTAACAGAATTATTATCTTCAATGGCTTGTGAAAACGAAACCGGGTCCTTACTTGTCCCTATATCAAAATCAAATTCTTGTAAATAAACCATATAATCATCTGAAATAGCAAATCTACGTTCTCTTTGAGACCTCCTTAATGCTATTCCTTGTGATTCTTCTATAATTGGTTCATTGGTGATAATCTCATCATGGAGTGATTGATCAATAACTTGTTCAACGTTGTCAAATGATTGTACAAATGTAGGAACAACATTTTCTTTAGAAGTTATGGGTAGTGGGACTTGTACCCTAACTTCTTGAATAACCGCATTTTGTGGTTTATCACTCCCACTGATTTCACCATTTTCAAGAAATCTAGCATTACCAGTTTCAACAATTTTCGTACTATGTGTAGGACAGTAAAACCTATACCCTTTGGATTTTACTGGATAACCAATAAAGTAACTACTAATGGTTTTAAAATCCAATTTCCTTTCATGTGGATTATAGATTCTAGCTTCTGCTAAACAACCCCAAACATGCAGGTGTCTCAAACTTGGTTTCCTTCTAGTCCACAATTCAAAAGGAGTCTTTGCAACTGCTTTAGAAGGAACTCTATTTAGTAAATATACAACGGTCTTAAGAGCTTCCATCCATAATGAAATGGGTAGAGAGGAATTACTTAACATACTTCTAACCATATCCATTAAAGTACGATTACGCCTTTCAGCTACACCATTCTGTTGAGACGTACCTGGCATAGTGTATTGTGCACATATGCCATGTTTTTCAAGGAGTTTAGCAAATGGGCTAGGGCATTGACCCAATCCATCATACCTTCCATAATACTCACCACCTCTATCTGATCTAACAATTTTCACTTTTCTATCTAGTTGTCTTTCAACTTTAGTAATGTATACCTCTAAGGCATCCACTGCTTAAGATTTTTCATGCAACAAATAGATATAACAGTAACATGAAAAGTCATCAATAAAAGTGATAAAATACTTTTCTCTACCAAAAGACAGTGAGTCAAAATGTCCACAAATGTCTGTATGGACAATTTGTAGAAGTCTGCCACTTCTTGTAGCACATTTCTTTGTTTGTTTGGTTTGTTTTCCCTTAATACAATCCACACACACATCGAAATCAGTAAAATCTAGATTCAAAAGAATCTCATCTTTTACTAATCTCTCTAATCTTTCTTTGGATATATGACCCAATCGTCTGTGCCACAAGATGGATGAATTTTCATTAATCAGGCTACGCTTAGTTCCAACATTATGGTGCAAGGTTAGGAGGCTTTCAGCAAAATGACTATTAAGATTCAATTTATACAAACCATCACATAGATTCCCAGAACCAACAAAAAGGGTATTTTTAAACAAATTGATTTTTTTTTATTGCAGAATTTAAAGTAATAGTCATCAAGATCAAGTTTAGATAAAGAAACCAAATTGCGAGAAATTGAAGGGACATAAAGTGTTTAAAACAAATCTAAGTAACAACCAGTTTCTAGAAACAAACGAAAGGTTTTGATGGCAACAACTTGAACTTTAACCCCATTTCCCATGACTATGAAATTTTCATTTTGGTTTAAAGTCTAGGTTGTAAGGAAGCCCTGCATTGAATTAAAAACATGAACAATAGAACCTGAGTCAATCCACCAAGTATTGGAAGGAACTACAGTAAGATTTGATTCGAAACATACGCAAGCTAAATGCTTACCTTTCTTTTCAAACCATGCCTTACGTTTATGAAAATCTTTCTTAACATGCCCAAACTTTCTGCAGAAATGGCACTTGATATTGTTCAATCCATTCTCATGAACCTCGATTGTTTGAGGAGGTCCATCAACTTTAGATGGCTTTATCATTTTGCCTTTTTTAGGCTTCTTCCATTTCTTTTTGGCTCCATGAGTTACAAGATGAACTGAATGATGTCCTCGTTGCTTAAGCCTTGCCTCTTCTTGAACAAGCATGCTGGCCAATTCATTTACATTCCACTTATCCTTAATAATGTTGTAATGAATTTGAAATGGCATATACTGAAGAGGTAAGGAATTTAAGATAAATTGCACGAGAAAGAAGTCATCCACATTCATCCCAAGAGCCTTTAACTTACCAGCTAGATTTGTCATTTCAAGGATATGCTCATGCATTCCACGTGTATCATCAAATTTCATGGTGGTAAGTTCATTCATCAAAGTCCCACCAAGAGACTTGTCAACTGAACGGAAACGTTCTTCCACAGTTGTAAGGAATTCTTTAGCACTATCACATTTAGGAAGCGTTAACTTAATATTACTCACTATGCTCATTCGCATAAACATAACGCTCAATCTATTCGATCTTTCCCAAGACATGTATAAAGCCTCTTCTTCCACACTAATTGAATCAATAATAGCAGGCGGTGTCTCAGTCCTGAGTGCCAAATCAAGATCCAGAACACCAAGGTGAAATTGAACTTGTTCAGCCCAGTCTGAGAAATTTGTTCCATTAAGAATCGGAACAGATGAAGCATGCGAGTGTAGCGAAATAGGAACTGACACTGCAATCAAATTAATGCTCACTATATTAATGCTTTGAGTTATCAAACATAGAAATATTTTAATAAATAATAAGTAGTATTATTGCAATTCACCTTTGGGTGGAAATTACAATATACTAAAAATATAATCATTATGGTGATTCACATTCACCTATTAGGAATAATTAATAATGCATCTGTAATTTGATAGGTCCGTTACCTTTGGGTTTCTGGTTCCAACTCTCAATTAAGGATACACATTAATTATCTTATCACAGTTTATCAATCATTTGAAAAGTGGTGCACCTTTGGGCCAATCCAAAATATTCTTGTGATTTGAAAAATTGTAAAAAATTTACAATGTCATTATCTTAATACCTGGGATTTGGATATTAAGTTTCAAAACATACGACGTGAAATCTATGAATCCTTCTGGTTGGGTCACTTTGGTGACTACCAAACAATTTCATAATATAGATTTCAATTCGAAATAATGACACCGCAAAGCAAATGGTCATAATATGCTTTTAACATTGATTATAGAAATATTAATGTATCTAATCAATAAGAAAATAACTTTTAAACTAAAATGAAACGACCAATGTTTTAAAGACAAAATATTGATTGTCAAAACATTATCTCGATCATTTAAAGTAGCATTAAATTTTGCAGATAACAAGTATGTTTATGTAAAAGTTTTAACATTTACAATTGTTCGTTACTTACTATAAAAGATCTTCATAAACTGTGCATACACAAGAATTTGTATATGTAAAACTTAACTGTACGTAAGAATTGTCGTTAAAAGACAAAATCTTGTCATAAATTAAATACATATAACATTGTATGGAAAATCATGAAAGTTACAACTCAAGCTCTGATACCACATGTTAAATGTAATGTACATAATATTTATTATAACTTCCAAGAACTTAACTACCATGATTTTCACAATAAATAGAATAAAAGAAACATACCAGAACCATAGCAATAAAAGTCTTCTTCAAAGCTCAAACACTAGGAAATAATTTCTCTCACTTGACCCTCTTAAGACATACAAAGCTGATGGATATTGTATATATTTATAGGGTAGAGAGATGACCGGTTTTCTTTATTTTTTTATCACCATTAATTCTATTTCCCATCAAAGTTAGAATTAATTAATAAGAAACATTAACTTCTCGTAGTTAATTAACCAATACTTTATTAAAGTGTATTAATTAACCATTAACCAACATTTAATTAAGTAGGATTAATTAACCAACATTAAGAGTCTAAAAAATTGTCTTATGTGCCATTTCATGTGGGACATTAAATTCTTACATATGAAACTCATTAATTCATTTTTGCTTAGTTTCTCTCTAATTTGGTCTATAGACATGAAGTTATTGTTAATAAAGTTTATCCACATTTGTTACCTTATTCATGGGGATAAAATTAAAGTTGGACCTAAATAATTTATGGGAAGTTTATTTATAAAGTTTGATTGCCAATATGGTACTCATTTAGGGAATATGATATATGTAATACATGGAAGGGACATCTCATCATATAAAGTTTTATCGTCATGATTCATGTGTAGTATTCCTTGTGTGAGTGGGATGATTCCATAAATGGTAGGAATAAATAAAGTAATGGTCATATTGTAGAACTGAACATAATAAGAAATTATGTGTCATAAGGGCTAAGTGGGAGAATGTTAGAAATAACATATATGCCCCTCATGGCACATCAGTAAATATGACTTATTCCAACTGTATCTGATCATGGGAGATCATGTAGATCATAGGAATCATTTATCCTGATAGTGTGCTAATTTTTCTCCTTAAGGGGAGGAGAAAAATTAGCCATTACTCGCCAATTTTTGATTGAAGAGGTCCCTGATCTAGCCTATAAATACACAGCCTGTGTACTCCATCAGTACGACATTTAGTAGGCATAGATCAGAAGAACCTCTCTAAAATTCTTTTTGCAGAATCTTTCTTCATACGTTTGAGCAACGCATGGCTGGAGGTATTTATAATCAATCATTCCGCTACTTACATTATTAATTAGCATTTAGTTTTATAATATGCTCACGAAATAAGCTTAAGAGAACCTTATAATGCATTTTCTAATCAATTTATATTTTGCTTTTCTATTTTAAAATATCTTCTTTGCTTCTTTTGCTTTTGGGTTGGTGGATTTGAAAGGTCTAATTTTATTAATTTTATAGAGGTTGGTTTGGATGAGGGAGTGAATTGCAAGAAAAGCGGACAATAACCAGTATAGCCAAATGTTGTGAGTTTTAAATGTACTTGCAAGTGCACGAATCTTTTGCAATAAAGTGTTTTGCAAGTGCAAGGTCTATCCTATAGAGAAATGGTAAAAAATCAGTTTCTTGTTTAACTAATCTCATTTTAACCCAGTTCCAAATATTGAGGTTCAAACATGCAAAATAACAACTATGTTAAAGATGATGAAAGACAAATTGTAAAAAGAACTAAGACTTAAGAATCCACCAAACCAAATCCAACAACACACACTCTTGTTTTCCCTTTAAATACCCAAAGAACATTTAAGCTTTTGTTATTCAAGTACTTAACTACATATGTTATAACTATTTAATGAATCCAACTTAAAAATAAATCACAAAAAGTACCTATTTGAAATCAAATTATCCATTGTATCCATTCAAAGAACAAATCATAATGGATATCCTCTTTCAAAATGATAACTCGATGTATCCATCGGTTGAAACACATTAAATGCCCTACTACAATAAATTCACATTCACTCTAAGGCATAAGCAATAAAGAGAATGAAACTTGAATAACATTTCAATAAAAGTTGGAATGTACAAATAGCATAAAAAGAGTGTGAGTGTTATCAATGGTAAGGCTTCATCCTCAACCTTAGTTAGAGTTCTAGCATAGCATGACTAAAAACACCACAAAAGCTTGAAGAAATAACAGGAAATTAAAGAAAACTTAAAAGAAAAGAGTTACAAAGTGAAAAGAGCTTCTGAAACTAAGCTATAACAGAAGAGAAAATGGCCTAGCTACTGCCCTAATTCATTTTTTTACAAGGAAGGGATAGCTATGGCTTTATAGAGGAGCATTAGGGTTTGAGGGCTAAGCAAAAAGACTCATTTATCCCTCTCTAGGGTTCCCTCTCTTGCAATGCAAGAGACAAGCTTGAGCACAAGAGCAGCGTGACCTTTTGCAAAACCATAGGAAGAAGTGCTTTTGTCATAAGGAAATCGCTGATTGGAGTTCTGGTACAAGTTTGCATTTTTGCCAGTTCTGCAGAGTGCGTTCGAGCTTAACAGGGCTGCACTCGAGCCCACTCGACTTGAATGTCTTCTTTGCAGTGCATCCTAGTGTGCAAATGGCTGCTGTGAGCTCGATGCGCTCGAGCTCAACAAGGCTGAGCTCGAGCCCATTCGCATGAAAGGCTCCTTTGCAGCATATCGTAGTAGGCTGAGGGCTGTCGCGGGCACGTGCACTCGAGCCCAACAGGACTATGCTCGAGCCTATTGCCTTAAAATCCGAATTTCCACCCTTTTGTGCAATTTTGCCTCAAAACCTCCATTTTTCACTTAATGACCTGTAAAATGCTAAAATACCAAAACTAACAAAATTCATCAGAAAATAACAAAGCTAAATGCCTAACAAGTGCAAATCAAGGGGTCCAAATATACAATATTTGACACTCATCACCAACCTTTTTTTGGCTTAACAATATAGTTTAATCACCTCTTTTTTTTTCTTTTGGTTCACTTACAATGCTCGGAAGCTATGAATTTTCTGTGCAAACTGGACCCACTTGCAAGACACGACTGCCACTGGGTTTGTAGTATGGATGATAAGCTTGGTCCCATATTTGAAATTGTTCGATTTTCATTTAAATTTGGAAAAATTACACTTTACCCCCCCCCCCCCGGGAGTTTCACCCAAATTGTAATTTTGTCTCAACAGTGAAAAAAGTTGCAATTGACCCCAATAAAGTTTCAAAAATTTGCAATGTAGCCATTCCATTAGCTGATTCAGGCTTCCATGATAGAAATGGCCACACGTGCGTTGCACGTGTGATTTTTGGTCTAAACTTGACAGAAATGCCCTCATCTTCTCCAAGTTCAAGTTCATCTCCTCATCTCAGGCATGATCGACAGCCACCTTTTCAACAATACATCTCTCAGAGGCCGTAATCACCTAGCAATCGCCGAGTCATCATTTTCCTCGCAATCACCCAGCAAACGTAACAGACCCAGCATAAGATTCTTGTGTTCGCTGTGCTTTGGGCTTTGTTGACTATTTGGTTACTAAGAAAAGGAAAGAAAGAAAGAGGCTGTTTTTTACTCTAGAAGATCCCTGAGTCCGCTCATGTTACTATCATGGAATAGTTGGCATGAGTTTAATTCCTTCTTCAAGTTTTTTTTTTCTTTTTTTTTTCTTGAAGAGAAACATCGTTGAGAAAATAAAAAATAAAAAATTAGGGATTCAAAGATTCAGTTTCTGGGCAACCAAGCAGAGATTAATTCAGGATTTTCTGGTAAAAAGAAGAGCAAAAGAATATCTCAGAAACCCTTTTATGAAATTAGATTTGAAATCTTGGATTTATAAATTGTTTCCAAACTTTTTGAATGTTCCAACAGCAAATATAGAATTTGGAAAAAGATGGTGCGTTTAATTGAGAAAGTTTCCCAGCTTTTCATAATTAGGGTTCTTTTTTTTTCAGACGGACAAAGCTTTTATACTAGCAAAGGTAGTTCAACGAGTGAAGGAGCTGGAAGAAGAAACCTAAAAAATCACAGAGCTTGAAACCTTTCCGTCGGAAATAGACAAAATCACCGTACTCGCGGTTGATTATTCTAGCGACGATAGATTAATTTCTTTTTTTTCTTTTTTTTTTTTTTCAAAAAAGCAACAGCTGTATTTTTAAGGGCATTTCAGTCAAGTTTGGTCCAAAAAGTGCACGTGTGGCAATTTCCGTCAGGGAAGATGGAATTAGCTAACAGAATGGCTACATTGCAAATTTTTGAAACTTTGTCGGGGTCGATTGCAACTTTTTTCACTTTGGAGACAAAATTGCAATTTGGGTGAAACTTTTTTGGGGGGCGGGGGGAGTAAAGTGTAATTTTCCCTTTAAATTTCAAGCACAAAGGTTCAGATTTTGTTAGTCGTGAAATTGTTGTTTTGTAGTAGTATTTCTCAATTAACAGCACTTATGGTGGATGGATTCATGAAATTGTAGATGAAGTATGTGACAGGCTGCTGAGGTGCTGTTTTGTTGGGTTTCAAAATGGACTGGCAGAGCTGGCTATGGCGGAGGAAGTCTTCACAGAAAAGTCCAGGTGTTTCACTTGAAACATTTTTTCTTTTGTGTTGTGCTTAAACGTTTGTTCCAATGTTTTGTTTTCCTTATATGATTTCGTTGGGCATAAAAATAGTAAAACTTAATCTAGGCCGTCCATTTTTTTAAGTGCAAATATCCTGTTAATATTTTTATAGCATTGAAGTTGAATATGATAATGGAAACTATTGTGGACTGCATTTTAATAGGAAAGCAAAATGTAGTTTTGTTCCCTAAATTTAGGGAAAATCAAAGGGAAGCTACTGGAAATGCTCTTAGAGTACTAGCATTTAAGGCCTGGGCAAATTTGAGGAGGGCAATTTTGGATCTTCCGGGCCTTAAAAAATGTCAAGTACGTGGCACGTGACCTCCTTTCTGTCCAAAGAGACGGACAAAGTGGATGGAAGGTATTATCTACCAAAGTTAGCTAGATTGGGGGAGTCATTTACTGATTTTTGAACATTGGACGCTGAAATGCCAATGGGTAGATACTTTAGGGGGGTAAAATGTACTTTCCCAATTATTTTTTGAGGGTATATCTGTCTTTAAATGAAATTTAACGTCTAAAAATAGAATATTCCATCCGATTTAACGAGATTCCCTAACGGTGGAGGGTTTTGGTAAGTAAATGGTAGTTCGATGCTATCGGGTGGTGAGAGTGTCAATTCGTGGGGGCATATAGACAAAGGCTGATAGTTCATGGGGGAAAAATGTAATTACCCTTATAAAAAAAATAAAGAAAGAATATTTAAATAGTATAAGAAAACAATTAAGGAAAGTTATTGTGGAGTGTATTTAGATAAGGAAGAAAAAAGTGGTTTGGTTCCCTAAATTTAAGGAAAATCATTGGATGTCTCCTACTAGTGCTCTAAGAGCACTGACAGGAGACATCCAACGATTTTCCTAAATTTAGGGAACCAAACCACTTTTTGCTTTCCTATCGAAATATACCACACAATAGATTCTTTTAATCTTTCCCTATATCATTAAAATAATATTTTTTACTTTTACTTTTTTTTTTCTTTATTCCATAAACATTTTCTTTTCTCTTTCAATCTCTCTCTTCTCTATGTTTCTCTCATCTCCGTCTTCTCTCTCTCTCTCATCTGCGTCTTTCATTCCAGGAGTGTGACGTCCCTTTTTTTTTTTTTTTTTTGGAAATCATACAAATGAGTCATCACAGTGGCATGATTATATGTCACACAGCCAACTCATAGCACACGTTCCTTAACATGTACTTGATATATCAAAGTAATCAAATCTATGCCACGGAATACAAATCTAATTGCGGAAATCAACATCATAAACATAAACTGTTAATTATACAAAAGAGCCATTTAACGTCTATCTGTTTAAAGCTTAGGCATAAGTTATACACAATAAAGAATGGCTAACAACTATGTGTTACAAGCAACACTAGCCATATACAAAATATATACACCAAAAGGGACCATCCAAGTCCTACACCACTATGACCCGAACGACATGCTTTAGTTATAGTACTCTAAGTAATTTGGCACAAGGTCATCCTTCTCATCAAGTGTACCTACAGCCAAAAAATCTTCATCTATACGGTTTGTGGTGGTAGCCATATCCATATAGGTGAAAGAATGAGTTCACCGCCTCAGTAAATAATACCGAGGCCTCAGTGGTATAAGACTCACTATCTAGCAAATAGGTACACACAAGCATAACACAACGATAATAATCTTATTCCATCACGTTCACACACCAATACATACCTAAACATAGATCACATCATACATCACATGCTTTTATTCTATTAGTTTTTAATTGGCTGCATTCTGTTGACAAAATCATTATTATGTAAGTCTGTTGCCTTAACAGGGATACCGTATTATTCAAAGTCTTCAGAATATTTAGGAATTAATTCCTTTAACATGGAAAGCTTAATATGACAAATATCAGTGTCATCAACTCAAGAAAGACAATTTCTAGTTGTCAGGAAGATTCAGCGCTGTTTACAGCATAACAAAGTCAGTTCCCTACTTACCTTCTAGACAGCCCAGAGGAAGCGTTTGGACGTCCACCAGTGTTTGAAGAAGTGTCCGAACACCTTAGCAGACACCAACCATAGAGGGCTCATGTTCGTACAGATGTCCGGACAGCCCGGCGGACACCAAAACCCGAGAGCACCTGTTAGCACAGGTGTCTGAACAGCAAACTGAAGGCTTTGAACAGTGAAGATTGCAAGCAACCATCTAAACGCTAGGGCTACACCATCCGGACTCGATGACAGAAGATTAATGAAGAAACGTGTGAGATCGAGTAATTTGAAGTCAGTTGCTGCTTGTCGTCTAGACGCCCATTGTCTAAGTCCGGATGCCGCCTAGAGAACTCCGAATCAGACTTGTATTAGGTTTTCTATAGCCTATAAATAAATGTTTCTAGGCATGTATTATTAAAGAATTTGATACTGAATTCCTTTGTACTAAGAGAGGGTGTTTAGGCAGAAACAGAGATATTTGCTAGCTCTCTTAGGGTGGTTCTTGTGTGATTTGATCAACTTGTGAAGTCTAGCTTAGCAATAAGCCCTAAGCTAAAGGATTCCATTGAAGACCCCTTCAGGTAGAAGACTTGGTTGGGAGGCGTTCGTGTATAGGTACACTTCAGAGTGCACGATATGACCACTGCATAATGGGTATATGAGTGCGAGTGCTCTGTTACTAGTCTTGTTTCTTAATAGTGGATGATAAGTGCCAAATATTGTATAATTGGACCCCTTAATTTGCATTTGGTAAACCTTTACCTTTGTTATTTTCTAGTGTCTTTTGTTAGTTTTTGGTGCTTTAGCATTTTTACAGGTTATTGAGAGAAAATAGTGATATTTTTGTGGAATTGCAATCTAAAAGAAAAGAGACACAAAATTTGTGCTCTTAGACTTGAAGAATTTATTTTCTTTTTCTTGTAACAAAAAAAGAACACAAAAGTGGTGAAACAAGATGTAAAAGAGGAAAGACATAAGAAAGATGTGTGAGGGCTGCATGTCTTGAAGATGTTACATGGAGAGAACAACAGCACCGCACCTTTCCTAGGTAGGCACCCATGCAGTAACATGCACGTGGAGAGACACTAGATGCTTCACAAGATTTAATTTCTTTCCATACTCTCCATGCATGCACTGACTCATGTCTTTCCATAATAGGCAGCATTGATTCCTTCCATAACAAGAGAGCCGACACATCCTCTTCAGCTTGGAGCCTTGCGTGTGAGAGAGAGATACACGGACAAAATCTTCTCAAGCATGTGAACTGGCGTCTCAGCAAAGCAGCACCAAATTCTTTCCAGCACCGACTTTCTAAGATCCTTTCCATGATGGGCACCCATGCACAAAGAGGCTAAACGAGCCGTTCAACGCAGTAGCACAAGCATGATTTCAGCAGAGTTTGGTTTCTTTCCATACACGTGACTTTCCAATTTAAGGAGAAGCCACACGCACAGGTCTTGGCAAACGGGCAGCACTAAATTTTCTCCAAGCTAGCAACGTGAAACCAGTAGCACCGAATCTGCAAAAGATTCTCCAAACCTGAGCAGCTGTTCGTGGGTTAAATAGATGCACATTTTTCCTTAGTAAGACAGCATCAAATATACTTGTAATTCTGTCCACAATTGGCAATGCAACACCGACAGTTAGCATTATAAATAGGACTTTCTTATCTTGTGAAAAATGTGTGAGGATAGAGCAAAATTTTGGCGTCTTCTTGCAACAATTTTTCTTGTAAGTTCTTTTAATTTTTAATGTTTTCAATTCAAGTTAGCATGTTATTTTTAGCCATGAGAGGCTAAACCCTCAACTAAGGTTGAGGATGAAGCCTCACTTATGATTAGTAACAATATTCTCATGTGATGTAATATGTTCCAATTTTAATGAGTTTGATTTTCAATTGTTTTACTTCAATTCAATTTGTGGAATGATTTTTGGAGATCTTTTGTGTTTCAATGATACATTTGATGATTTAGGATAGTTCCATAGAATTGATTGTGCTTGGTTTTCTTTGTTTAAAAAAATTGGATATCCCTTATGATTTATTTTACAGATAAAATTGATGTTTTAATTTAAATTGAATATCTTGCTGTGATTTATAGATATACTTGATGATTTAATTTAAATTGGATTTCTTTTGTGATTTGTGTAAAGAATGGATACATGGGATAGTTTTGATTAATTATTTGAAGCAAAAATAAAACATAATTAAGATTTTATTGTGAAAACTTTGAGAAATATTATTGATCATGGGAATATGTTGCTATGAGTTTGTGAGTGGGGATTTCGATACCTTAGTGCTTTTTTATTTGATTACATTTACTCTAGTTAATTTTGTTTATGCTTTTGATTTTTATTCACAAAAACAATCTCTTAATTTTTGGAACTAGGTTAGGATTTAATTAGTTTAGTTATAAATTTGTTCTAAAAAACACAATTCCTTATGGGATCGACCTCGCACTTGCAATCCATTAACTGCAAATGATTCGTGCACTTGCGAGTACAATTAAAATTCACATCATATTTTTGGCGCCGTTGTCGGGGAGTTGTTTGATTTTTTTTAAAACACTTTATTTTTAAATTGATTTTATCCTTTTACTAGTTATAATTAGGATTTTTATTTTTATTTGTTTTTGTTATTCCTGTTTCTAATTTTTTTTTTTTTTTTTTTTTTTAAAAAAAAAAGAGATAGAAACTTTTTTTTTGTTTTTGGCCTGTTTTGCAGCTTCCTTGCAGCTTTCTACGGTAGCACTATCCTGACATGCCACTACACACAGGCATCATCAATAAGTTCGGTAGCTACAGAATTTTGCCAAATTTATTTTTGGTTGATTTTGTGAGTTTTAGTTTTAGTTTATTTTTTGTCAAGTCATAAGTTTTAGTTTTTAATTTTTTGTGTATTAGTTTATGCTTCTGTGTAAATTTTCAATTTTTTTTTCACATTATTTATTTTTGTGAAAAAAAAAAAATTGCTAGTGTGGGCTTACGGCGCCATCCAAGTGTCTAGGCAAGTTTTAGCTAGGAAAGTCTTAGGACTTAAAGTGCCCGTGTGACTCCTCTCACTTTCCTAAGAACAAACCTGGGTCCTTGGAGAATTCTGTTTCCCATATTTGCATTTTTTTTTTTAGTTAAATTTTAGTTAATTTTAGTTTTTTGCATTTTGTTTATGCTTGGGCGGTAATCTTTAAATCTAGAACTTACCACTTTTGATCCTGAGATCGAAAGAACAGCTAGAGAGAATCTAAGCTTGCAGAAAAATTCCAAGTCTGAGTCAGAAAAGTCTATTGCGATGGGAGAACCGCTTGGGAATGGGGATCCACCTAGGACCCTCAGGGAATTATTTGCACTCATCACTACCAACACTCCATCCTGCATAATGTTGCCTGCTACTAATGCTACTCATTTTGATTTGAAGCTGAATGTGATTCAAATCCTTCCTACTTTCAATGGTCTAGAGAATGAAGATCCTTACGCTCATGTGAAGGAATTTTTGGAGAGGTGCAATACTTTCAAGTTTCAAAATTTCTCAACGATTCAGTGCGTCTAAGGCTATTTCCTTTTTCCCTAAGTGGTAAGGCAAAATCCTGGTTACATTCCAACATGCCTGAATCCATCACCTCCTAGAAATTCTACTGACTAAGTTCTACAACAAATTCTTCCCAATCTCGAGGATTAATGAATTTCATCGAAAGATCAGCAGTTTCAATCAAGAGGAGGACGAGAAATTTTGTGATAGCTGGGAGAGGTTTAAAGAGCTGACTATGAAGTGTCCACCCCATGGTTTTGAGACTTGGAGGCTCATTCAATTTTTCTACAATGGGTTAACTCAACAGGAGTGTTACATGATCGAGTCCATGAATGGTGGCGGTTTCTTGAATCTTACAGGGGAAGAAGCTTATAAGACTCTGGATGAACTGTACGATAATTCACAACGGTGGGATTTTTCAAGTAATCGGGGTAAATGTTCCACTACCACTAAGAAGGAAGGACTCTATGAGGTGAGGAACAATGAAGATATCTGGGGGCAACTCAAGATAATCATGAGTTCAATTGAAGCCATTTCTCTAAACAAGCCAGTAACTGCATCAAATATTTACCAAGCTAACATATGTTATTTATGCGCCTGCCCGATGCACTTTACTCAAAACTGCCCATCTCTGTCAATAGGTGCTGAATATCCGTCGGAACAGGTCAATGCCTTCAATGATTATAGGAAACCAACAAGTGGACCTTTTGCTGAGACTTACAATCCAGGATGGCGGAGCCATCCCAATTTCTCTTGGAAGCAAAATCAACAACAAAAATCAATTGGAACCTCGACTCAAGCTCATAATATCCTTCTGGATTCCCTTCACAATCTCATAATCAATTCCGGTCATCTCACCATGCCTAACCTCCTACTTTCCAGTCTACCACTCAAGTGCCAAAACCTCAACCGGCACCACAGTCAACATTGGAAGAAACAATCAAAGCATTCGTACAGACAAGTAACCAAAATATACAAGAGCTTCAGAAGGTCACCATGAGCAATAGCCAAAATCTACAAGGGTTTAAGCAGTTCACACATCAAGTTATTGCTAAGATGGAAGGGCAAATTGGCCAATTAGCGAATCAAATGGGGGAAAGAGAAAGAGGGAAGTTCTCGAGTCAACCAGTGCCCAACCCAAAAGGGCAATTCGTTATTGGGAGTACTTCTGCCTCTTCTTATGGGCAGGAGCATGTGCAAGCCACCACAATTATGAGGTGAGGAAGGCGAGTGGATAATCAAGTGGCTATGCTTGAAGAAGCCACAGAGGTGGCTAAAGATGAGGAAAACCATGAAAAGCCTAAAAGAGACCTTGGACCAGACACTATCATTCCAATTGCCAAGGAGAATCCTCAGAAGTTTGTTCCCAAAGTTCCGTTTCCAAAAAGACTTACAGCTCCCAAGAAAGGCTCAAAGTTCGATAATATTTTGGAAGTGTTTAAACACGTGTAGATCAACATTCTATTCCTCGATGCCATTCAGCAAGTACCTTTGTATGCCAAATTTCTGAAGGATTTGGTGACCATCAAGAGAAGGACAAATGTTCCCAAGAGAGCTTTCCTAACTGAGCAGGTCAACTCTATTTAGCAGTGCAAGATTCCTATCAAGTATAAGGACCCTGGTTGTCCTACAATTGCATGCATGATAGGTGATACCAAGGTTGAAAGAGCTCTCTTGGATTTGGGTGCCAATGTGAATCTCTTGCGATATTCAATATATGTCCAGTTGGGATTAGGAAAGCTAAAACCCACTTCAGTGACACTTCAGCTGGCCGACAGCTTTGTGAAAGTCTTGAGAGGAATCATTAAAGATGTTATGATCAAAGTTGATAAGTTATACTACCCTGTGGACTTCATCGTCTTAGACACAGAACCGATTGTAAATGTAGAGATTCAAATTCCAGTAATATTAGGGCGTCCCTTTTTAGCTATGGCTAATGCCCTAATCAATTGTAGGACTGGAGTCATGAAGTTATCTTTCGGGAACATGACAGTGGAGCTGAATATTTTTGATATCAGCAAGCAGCCATTTGATTACGAAGGGGCCAGAAGTGTATGCGCAATAGAAGAGATAGTGGAAGAGACTGTCAACAAGCCAAGTGTTGAAGACTAGTTAGGAACGTGCCTTACTACATTTGGAGGCGACATAGACCTAGAAACATTACTTGAGCAAGCTGATGCCTTGTTAGTCTCAACTCCTGAGATAGAAATTGACACTGGGGAAACCACTAAGACATCATCCCCTGATCCATGTCCATCAACAGCTAAGCCTGCCAAGCGGGAACTGAAGCCTCTATCGGACACTCTAAAGTACAAATATCTTGACCCGTCTGAATCTCTACCCGTGATCATTGTTGTTGACCTGAATGAGGCTTAAGAATAGAAATTGTTGGATGTGTTGAAAGAATATAAAGAAGCTATAGGGTGGTCAATTGGAGACATAAAAGACATCAACCCTGCATTGGTGATGCACAAGATTCACCTGGAAGAAAATGCTAAACCTTCTCGTGAGCCATAGAGACGGTTGAACCCAGCCATGTAAGAGGTAGTTCGAGCTGAGGTAATCAAGCTTCTGGATGCAGGTATCATATACCTAATCTTTGACAGTAAATGGGTGAGTCCTATTCATGTGGTGCCCAAGAAGGCTGGAATTACAATAATTAAGAACAAGGAGAATGAGTTGGTCCCAACTCATGTTTAGTCGAGATGTCGGGTGTGCATCGACTACAGAAAGCTGAATTCTACCACAAGGAAAGACCACTTTCCTTTTCCTTTCATATATCAGATGGCGGAGAGACAGGCTGGCCATGCTTATTACTATTTTCTTGATGGCTACTCTGGCTACAATCAAGTTCCGGTGGACCTAGAAGATCAAGAGAAGACCACTTTTACTTGTCCTTTCGGTACGTTTGCCTATTGCCGTATGCCTTTGCCTTTTGGTTTGTGCAATGCACCTGTTACTTTTCAGCGTTGTATGATCAGTATTTTCTTAGATATGGTTGAACGTCACCTTGAGGTATTTATGGATGACTTATCTGTTTTTGGATCTTCATTTGAGGAGTGCTTGCACCATCTTACACTGGTGTTAGTACAATGTAAGGAGAAGAACTTTGTTGGTATGTAATTGGCTACATTCTGTTGGATAAAAATCACTTCTATGTAATGATACTTTTATATAGGGAAGCTGCTTTTTCCAAAGTCTACACTTTTGTTTTGTTCTTCAAGAAGACTCTGAGCGGATTTCAAGGCAGTTAAATTCGATTCCCTTGCAACCGTCCAGACGACGTGATATTCCGTCCGAATGTTCAACTGTCCAAGCATCATCCGTCCGGACAACGAGAACTTTCTATCCGGACCTTTCTCTATGTCAAGAAGCTTTGAACTGTTCCAGCTTGGATCCGTCCGGACGTCTCAGCAGCACGTCCGAACGCCACTCAGTGTTCAATCAGCTATGGGATTTCTTTCCAAAACATAGATATGGGAAGACAGTTGCAACCATTTGGATGATGTGGATTCCCTTCTGGACGCTCTCATTCATAAGGCAAGTCGTGCATTCAAAATCCAGACTTTCGGACGTTAGTCTTCATTGTCCGGACGCTCAAGCTTCATATATGGAAATTGAGTGCATCAGATCAATTGTCTGGATGACAGATGTTATGGTCCAGACGTGCCAAGCTTTGATATGGAAATTGTATGCAGCTAAAGTGAGACCGTCCGGATGCTAGGGCAACATCGTCAGGACGCGGCTCAATTCAGGAAAGAATTTCAGTGAATTTTGGAAGGCTGATTGCACAATTGTCCGTCTGGACGCCTTATGTCTACCGTCCGGATGGCTCCTAGGTATTTCAAGACAGACGCTCATTTGAACCTGTAGCCTATAAATAGAGGTCCCTAGGCTTGAGAATTGTAAGAATTCGGTATTGAATTCTGTAGTGCATAGAGAGTTATATTTTAGAGTTATTGTGCTGAATTGATCTTTCTTAAGCTATTGCCATTGTGTACTGTTACTGCGCTAAACTGAAGTCTATTTTTAGAGTTGGCCCTAAGGTAAATGATTCCATTGAAGACCTCTTCAAGTAGGTGACTTGGTTAGGAGGCGTTCATGTTGGGTTACACATCAAAGTTCAAGGTACGACCACTGCATAAAGTTATGTGAATGCTACTGCTTTGTAACTAGTTTTGTCTTCTGAATAGTGGATATCTTGGGTTTGGCTGCCCCGGAGTGGTTTTTCTCTTAATTGAGTTTTCACTTCGTCAACAAAATATATGTCTCTCTTAATTCATCATTTTGATATTTTGTTGCACACTTTTACACACACTTGTTAAAATTAGAAGTCAACTTAATTTTCAAACTTGGTTTTGAATTGGGAAAAATGCCACTTAATCGTAAAACAGGGGATTGTTTTAGGGTATGTTGTTTCCCACAAAGGTATTGAGGTTGACAAAGCCAAGGTAGATCTGATCTCCAACCTTCCGTCCCCACGGACAGTGAAAGAGATTCACTCCTTTCTAGGCCATGCTAGGTTCTACAGAAGATTCATCAAGGACTTCAGTAAGATAGCAAGACCTATGTGCAGCTTGCTTGCAAAAGATGCTCCATTTGATTTCAATGAAGAGTGCCATGCAGCCTTTGAAAGTCTAAAGAAGACCTTAACTTCTACACCAATCATTCAGCCACCTAATTGGACTGTGCCATTCGAGATAATGTGTGATGCTTCTGATTATGCTATGGGAGCTATATTGAGGCAAAGAGTGGAGAAGCTTCCTCATGTCATCTATTATGCCAGCATGGCCCTAAATGATGCACAGCTCAACTACTCTACCACTGAAAAGAAGTTGTTGGCTGTTATTTTTGCTCTGGATAAGTTTCGATCTTAGTTGCTAGGGTCTAAAGTACTGGTTTACTTGGATCATGCTGCTTTGAAGTATCTGTTGTCCAAGAAAGATGCTAAATCTCGTCTCATCCGATGGATCTTGTTGCTGCAAGAATTTGACATTGAGATTCGGGATAAGAAGGGTTCCGAGAATATGGTAGCAGACCACTTATCTAGGCTAACTGTGGACTTTAATGAATATGTTGTGCTAATTGCTAAGACGCTCCCTGATGAACAACTGATGCACATTTCCCAGACTCCTGCACCTTGGTTCGCAGATATCATGAATTACCTTGTCACCAGCCAGATGCCCTCCTATTGGCCCAAGCACAGCAAGTCAAAATTCTTGGTAGAGGTAAAACATTTTTTTTGGATGATCCCTACCTGTTTAAATATTGCCCATATCAGATTATAAGGAGATGTATTCCTGAAAGTGACCAGAAAAATATCCTCTCATTTTGCCATGATCATGCATGTGGAGGCTACTTCAGTTCTAAAAAGACCGCTGCGAAGATTCTACAATGTGGATTCTATTGGCCATCCATTTTTCGTGATGCCCATGCTTACTGTTCAGCTTGCGAGCGATGCTAGAAATTGGGGAGTATTGGAAGAAGGAATATGATGTTGTTGAACCCGATTCGGATTGTGGAGCTGTTTGATGTTTGGGGCATTGACTTCATGGGACCCTTCCCAAACTCTTATGGGTACCTCTACATTCTCATGGCTGTTGACTATGTTTCCAAGTGGATGGAGGCCATTACTTGCAAAACCAATGATCATAAAGTTGTGCTGCAATTTCTAAAGGACAATGTGTTTGCACGTTTTGGGACACCACGTGCCATTTTCAGTGATGGAGGGAAGCACTTATGCAATAAATTTTTTGAGCAACTCATGAAGAAGTATGGTATTAATCATAAAGTTTCAACTCCCTACCATCGTCAGACAAGTGGTCAAATTGAGCTATCTAACAGAGAAATCAAGAGGATACTAGAGAAGACGGTGAACCCGACAAGAAAGGATTGGTTTCTGTGACTCAATGATGCACTGTGGGCATACCGGACAGCATTTAAAACTCTGATTGGCATGTCTCCTTACCGACTTGTGTATGGGAATGCTTGTCATCTACCTGTAGAATTGGAGAATCGAGCATATTAGGCCATCAAGCAGTTGAATTTTGATCTCACCACAGCCAGCTATCAAAGGAAGCTCCAACTCAATGAATTAGAGGAGCTGCAAAATGATCCTTACGACTTTGCCAAGCTGTACAAAACTCAGATGAAGAAGGCCCACGACCAAAACATTTTGCGAAGATCTTTTGAAGTTGGTTAGAAAGTCCTCCTTTACAATTCACGTCTGTATCTATTCCCAGGGAAGCTAAAATCTTGATGGACTTGGCCATTCTTAGTTCGTACAGTTTTCACTCATGGAGCAATTGAGATAGAAGATCCAAAGAATTGAGACACTTTCAAGGTAAATGATCAACGATTGAAACCGTTTCTAGAGTTGAAGATCCCTAAGATTGAAGAAATGCCCTTGGAAGACCTAACTTATCCTCACTGATCCTCATATGCTGTGGAGCGTCTTGCTAAAGACGGTAAACTTAGCGCTTGTGGGAGGCAACCCATATTTCCCTTTATTTTCTTGCCACTTTATTTTGTTTGTTTGTTTGTTTTGCTTTTGTTGTGTTTTTCAGGACAAGTGTCTGTCATTCAAGTTTGGGGGGGCATTCTTCTAGATACACCCGACTTGCATCACCCATTCTGTATTATATTTCTAGTCACATTAAGGACAATGTGTCATTTTAGTTTGGGGGTGGGGTAGACATTTTTGTCTATTATTTTTATTATTTTGGTTGTTATTTTTATTGCTAATGAAAAATAAAACAAAAAATTGTGTTATGTTGTTGTTTGAGCATGATTACATCACAACTATGGTTTGCATATCATTGGTTTGTTTAATATGTTGAACACTACATATCTTTAGAAATCTGAATCTTTTGACTCATCTGTTGGATTAGAGAGACTTCACTTGTTTGAATTATTTATCCCAAGCACATTAGCATTGGTTCTGTGAGGTATGAAATTTGAATTGAGGAATGTGTATATTGAGATTTGTAGGATGATTTGTTGATGAAACCTTGGCTTAATTTCAAAAAATAATAATAATAATAATAATAATAATAATAATATCATCAATTTAAGTTCTCATTGAGTAACTGGGCCTCTTGCCACACTAAGCATTGAGTGTTCGCGTAAAAAGATGAAAAAATTCAATTTGATTGATTGTTTGGTTAGTTTGACTTCGAAGTCTTTTTTACTAGAGTAATTAAGCCCTTAGTGATGTTTCTACATCTAGTGCCCTAAAATCATCTGGTTTGGGAGTCATTGACCCAACACTAGTTACACATGTCAATTAGAAAGCTTAAGGGAGTCAGACATTGCACAGGATACAGTAATGATAATAATAATAAAATGCACATTTTGATTTAAGCCTTGGTTATTTTCATCTGATGAGAATCCTACGAATTTTGGGATATACAAACTTTGAGGAAAATTGAAATCTCATAAATCTATGTTAATCTCACTTTGCACTCATTTGAGCATGAGTTGTCTCAATTTTCCTGTTATGAGTTGAATAATTTTTGATGCCCTAATGATGTGATTGTGATGTTCATCTTGTTAAACTTGCTCATGATGTATGAACCATGTGTTTGTGTGGAAGTCATTGTTTGAAAATAATATACTACTTTACAATGTTTGTGGGTATCATTTCTGGCAAACCCTCATGAGACTTCACTCATCCGCTAGGGAGTCCTAAGGATTTAAAAGTCTTGTTGCATACGCTAAATACAATCATCTCTCCCACGACAGGGGATTTATGTTTCTTGCCTTCATTTTATTTTTCATTTTGTTTTGCTAAAGGACTAGCAAAATGTAAGTTTGGGAGTATTTAATAAGTGTCAAATATTGTATAATTGGACTCATTAATTTGCATTTGTTAAACCTTTAGCTTTGTTATTTTCTAATGTTTTTTGTTAGTTTTTGGTACTTCAGCATTTTTGTAGGTTATTGAGAGAAAATAGTGATATTTTTGTGGAATTGCAATCTAAAAGTAAAGAGACACAAAATTTGTGTTCTTAGACTTGAAGAATTTATTTTCTTTCTCTTGTAACAAAAAAAGAACACAAAAGTGGTGAAACAAGATGTAAAAGAGGGAAAACATAAGAAGGACATGTGATAAGCGTCGAATGTTGCACATTCAAGCCCTTTAACTTGAATATGTTAATTTCTTAGCATTGCTAGTTGTTTGATTTTGTATTGTTTTATTGTTTTCAGGTTTTAAATAAAGATGCAATTAATTCTATTGATTTTGGGCTTAAAGTACACTTTGAGAAGACCTAGAAGATATGGTTAAGCTTTTCCAATCATAACAGAAGACCTATATGATGTGGTTAAATTTAATCGAAATCAAGGGAATGATTAAATCAGAAATTTTCAAATAAGAGTCAAAATCGGATTGGATTCAAATTTGGATTCTGCACATGTTTTAGTATTTTGATCATAACTTTCTGTTCAGATCTTGGATTGTGATGAAATTTATGGAGTTGGAAAGCTAATAAAAAATACAACAAATATGTCAAAAATATCGTTTTTCTAATTCGGACGTTTTCTATGTCAAAATCGCCCAGCAATAAAAGACCACAAATCTGGACGAATTTGAAATCATTTTCCTACTTTGATTGAAGTTTCAATCTCTTACTTGGACTAAGATACTAAGTTTCGATTTTTTTTAGATTTCTAGAGCTTTTAGGCCTCTCCTAGTCTCTATAAATAGACCCCTGAGCTTCAAGAGAAGGTGTGCTTGTGCTTAGCTTTAGACAGAAAATTCTTCTTGGAGGCTTGACAAGTTGAAGAGGAGAAGAACATGGCAGGAGGTCATCCCAGCACCACGATGAGCAGCTAAATTCGTAGGATATTGATGTAGCCTTTTCCAAATAACAATGGTTTAATTGTATTTTAATTTGAAATTTTCTATATGCATGATGGTTCTATAACTGTGAGAATTGATCTTAATGTTTATATTAAATCATTATGAATTTCTTATCTTGTCTTAGAAAGTCTTTTATATTGATTGAACTCAATCCTTCATATTTTCTGTGATTATGTGAATGATTGTTATACAATGATTTTAATTGATATATAATCAAGAGGGTTAGATATGTCATGCCTAGGGAAGACGGATTGTACTACACCCTAGTTTAATGTAATTTAGGTAGACATTTCGTACCAACCGGAGATGGGTTATACTATTTCATTGATTGTATGTATCCTATTAAAGACGTAGCTAATCCATACCTAAGGAAGATGGGTCGTACCACATCTTAGTGGTTAAGTGGATGATCCGTGCCAATTGAAGATGGATTATACTTATTCTTTAAAGGTAATTTCTTGACTACTTGAATGAGACGAGCTCTATATCATGCATAGTATGAATTTCTCTTGTTAATTTATAATTGACCATTGTTATGCGGTGAGTGGTGAAATCAATCCTTTATTCTTTCTCTCATCCCTAATCTATTTACATTTATGTCTTTTACTTTTATGTATTTAATTTTAGAAAACAAAATCAAATCAAACATCTTCTAAATTAAGTTATATTTAATCTCGAAAAACTTGATAATAACATTTACGCAGTCCTTGAGATTCGACACCCTCAATATAGCCCTATCCTACGAGGATTCGTTCTATTACGAGTGGTTATTTATTATTGATATATTTTGGTAAACAAAAGACTACATCAATTTTTGGCATCGTTGCTGGAGACTGCAAACGTTTAAGTTATTAAGTTTTAAAGATTGAATTTAACTTGATTCTTTTCTTTTTTTTCTTTCTTTTTTTTTAAAAAAAATTTTGGTTTCTTTATTTTTATTTTTTGTTTTTTATTTTCTTTTGTTATTTTATTTTATTTTATTTTATTTTTGTCAATTTAGTTCATGTGGGGAGGCATTCCAACATTCCATGGACCATGTTCATATTGCTATAGTCCTTATCACCATGTTAAAGATTGTCCTACTGCATGACAATTTTCTAACTATTCTTATGAGCATATGAACACACTGTTCTCTAGACCGAGGAAGGACCCTAACTGTGATTCGTATGACCAGGGATGGAGCAACCAGTCTAATATCTCGTGGCAAGCTCAAGCTCCTGAAAATTATGCTCCACAATTTCATGAACTATACCATCAGGCTAAACCACCTCCTCCGATGAATTATGACTTTCAAGATCAGATGATGAAATTTATAAGCAAGATGGATCAAATAATAGATTCTCAGAATCAGATGGTGAACTCTCACTCTAAATCCATTACCAAGATAGAAGCTCTCGAAGAGGAGCCATCTCCCATCTACTAGTTGACACAATAGCAGTCTCAGGCCACACCATCTCCTCGGCTAGATTCTGATTTTCAAGACTAGATGTTGAAATTTATGAGCAAGACGGGTCAGACATTGAATTCTCACTTCCAATCCATTGCCAGGATCGAAGTTCAAATGGGACAGATGGCTAATACCCTCAACAGGATGGAAAAAGAAGAGCTTCAAAGTCAGCGGGTGGCCAATCGTGATGGACACTACATGGTGGATGAGAGTACTTCTTATCATGAGCAAGCCATCACCACAATGAAGAATGGAGAAGTGGTCGAAACTCATGTGAAAGAAAGGAAGGAGGAGCAAATCGAGGTCCCACAAGCTCTACATCGAGCAAAAGGCGAGGAAGTGAGCACTAAAGCTCCTTCATCATCCACTCTTATTCTCAAAATGCCATATGAACCCCGAGCCCTTATTCCAATTCATGATTCCCTTCCGGATGAGAAACTATTTGAGAATATTCAAAGGGATCTACCTCGATATTTGGACATTTGGAATTACCTTTATGTAGGTAAAATTTATTTTCTTTGGTCCAAGAGAAGAAAAGATTGGTGCTTCAAATTTAAACTTAAGGGTTAGAGAGCACTGAGTGCATCAAGGATGTGGATTCCGTCGGCTTGGCGGTTCCCACATATTTTGACTAAATGAGTCAACTTCATAGGTTCGAGCACAGGCAATGTGCGCTCGAGTCCTCCATCAGGCTAGGGTACAAGATCTCCTTCCAGGTTTATCTTCTCCATTGTTGTTTCATTCTTAGTTTATATTTTTACAACAATGTGTTGCACTTTACTGGTATTTGGTTGGAGTATCACTCTTTTTTTTAGAATATGTGTTTTTGCAATCAAGTTTAGGGGTATGATATGCCTCATATCTGCTCATTCAGGTATTCCTACCCTCTTACCGTTATGTTCAATTCTATATACACATTAGGGACAATGTGTGATTCAAGTTTGGGGGTATGGAATAACGGAATACTGTCCAATATTTTGCTATGTTATCTCTAAGAATTTGGTTGAACTTTAATTCTGATTTGTATTTCATTGGTGAGCTTAACATGATGAAAACATGATCACTTGACTAGGGAATTTAGAGTTTTGTTATTTTCTTTGGCAGCATGAGATATTACTTGTTTCAATTTGATTCTCACAAGCACACTAGCACATAGTCTGTGGGGAATGAAATTTGAAATCAGTTATGTTTGTTATCAATATCTTGGATGCAACTGGGTAACTTATTAGAGGAATAACCTTGGCATTAAAAAAAAAAATAAGAAAAAAAAAGAAGAAGAGAGAATAATATTGATCACTTTGATCTTTTCACTGATAACTGGACCTCTTGCCTCATTAAGCATTGAGTGTTCGCGTCAAAAAGTTGAAGTTTTCTTTGATTGATAAAATGGCTAAGTTTAGCTTTGTAGCCTTTTTTACTCGAGTTAGTAAGTTTTTAGGGTGTTTTACACTTAGTGCCCTAAAACCATTTGGTTTGGGAGTCATTTACCTAACACTCGTTACATGTGTTAATTAGAAAGCTTAATGGAGCTAAACATTGCACAGCCTGCATATATATATAAAAGAAATAATAATAAAATAAAAAATAAAAAGAAGAAGAAAATTTTCCTTGGTTGTTTTATCTAATGGAGAGTCCAACAACTTTTGAGTATTGAACCATTCATGATTGAGATTAGTTTTTGAAACCTCATGACTGTGTTTAGTTTACTTTACACTAGTTGAATTTTGTGATATCTCATAATGCCATGTTAGTAGCTTAATTTTTAACCCCTGAAATTGTTAAGATGGAGTTTATTCTTGTGAATAACATGGTAGGAACAATGTTTGTGGGTATCATTCCTGGCAAACCCTTACAAAACTTCACTCGTCCACTAGGGAGTCTTAGGGGTTTAAAAGGCTTGTTGCATACTCTAAATGCAATCGTACATCCCACGAAAGAATGATTTATCTTGTTGTTTTCCAGTTTTATTTCTTGTTTTGTATTGCTAAGGGACTAGCAGTATGTAAGTTTGGGGGTGTAATAAGCGTCGAATGTTGCACATTCAAGCCCTTTAACTTGAATAAGTTAATTCCTTAGCATTGATAGTTGTTTGATTTTGTGTTATTTTATTATTTTCAGGTTTTAAATAAAGATGCAATTAATTCTATTGATTTTGGGCTTAAAGCACACTTTGAGAAGACCTAGAAGATATGGTTATGCTTTTCCAATCATAACAGAAGACCTATATGATGTGGTTAAGTTTAATCGAAATCAAGGGAATGATTAAATCGGAATTTTTCCAATAAGAGTCAAAATCGGATTGGATTCAAATTTGGATTCTGCATATGTTTTAGTATTTCGATCATAACTTTCTGTTCAGATCTTGGATTGTGATGAAATTTATGGAGTTGGAAAGCTAATAAAAAATACAACAAATATGTCAAAAATATCTTTTTTCTAATTCGGACGTTTATTATGCCAAAAGAGTAATGATTCACTACCATCTAAATATACAACTTTTTACCACCTTGTCTATGTGGTAAAGTGGTCTCTCACCTTAATTTATTTTTAAAAAATAAAAAAAACTCAAAAAGTAGTGGGGAACCACATTGCCACATAAACAAGGTGGTGAAAAGTTGTATATTTGGGTGGCATTGAATCATTACTCATGCCAAAATCGCCCCGCAATAAAAGACCGCAAATCTGGACGAATTTAGAATCATTTTCCTACTTTGATTGAAGTTTTAATCTCTTACTTGGACTAAGATACTAAGTTTCAATTTTTTTTTAGATTTCTAGAGCTTTTAGGCCTCTCCTAGTCTCTATAAATAGACCCCTAAGCTTCAAGAGAATGTGTGCTTATGCTTAGCTTTAGACAGAAAATTCTTCTTAAAGGCTTGACAAGTTGAAGAAGAGAAGAACATGGCAAGAGGCCATCCCAGCATCACGATGAGCGGCTAAATTCGTAGGGTATTGGTGTAGCCCTTTCCAAGTAACAATGGTTTAATTGTAATTTAATTTGGAATTTTCTAAATGCATGATGGTTGTATAACTGTGAGAATTGATCTTAATGTTTATATTCAATCATTATGAATTTCTTATCTTGTCTTGGAAAGTCTTTTATATTGATTGAACTCAATCCTTCATATTTTCTGTGCTTATGTGAATGTTTTACAACGGTTTGAATTGATATATGATCAAGATGGTTAGATAGGCCATGCCTAGGGATGATGGATTGTACTACATCCTAGTTTAGTGTAATTTAGGTAGATAGTTTATATCAATCAAAGATGGGTTATACTATTCCATTAATTATGTGTATCCTATTAAAGATGTAGCTAATCTATACCTAATAAATGCGGGTCGTACCGCATCTTAGTGGTTAGGTGGACGGTCCGTGCTAACCGAAGATAGATTATACTTATTCTTTAGAGGTAATTTATTGACTACTCGAATGAGACGAGCCCTATATCATGCATAGTATAAATAACCACTCGCAATAGGACGAATCCTTGTAGGATAAGGCTATAGAGAAGGTGTCGAACCTCAAGAACTGTAGGGGTATTTTTTTCAAGTTTATGAAGATTAAAAATAACTAAAGAAAAGATTGTTGAATTTGTGATTAATTAAAGTACATAAACATAAAAGATAATTGAAATATAAGAGAGAGAAAGAATAGAGTATTGACTTCACCGCTATCCGTAAATCAATGATTAATCATATTTAATTAGAGAAATTCATTTTATGCATGGTATAAATAAACAAGAAATTACCTTATTAAAGCATAAGTATAATCCATCTTCGGTTGGCACAGACCGTCCACCTAACCACTAAGATGCGGTACGACCCGTCTTCCCTAGGTATGGATTAGCTACGTCTTTAATAGGATACATACAATCAATGGACAAGTATAACCCATCTTCGGTTGGTACGATTCGTCTTCCCTAAGCATGGCCTATCTAATCCTCTTGATCATATGTCAATTAAACCCGTTGTATAATCATCATTCTCATAATCACAAAAAATAAGAATGATTTGAGTTCAATAAAGGTAAAAAGCTTTCTAAGACAAGAGATAAATTCTACCAATATTGATTATGAATTGAAGAACAATTGCATTAAAAGATGAAGAACAATATCAAATTGTAGCAATTCTCATAATTATACAACCAACATGCATAAACTAAAATTCTTTAAATTAAAATACAATCAAACCATTGTGCTTGGATAAGACTACATCAATACACTACAAAAGTTTTTAGCTGCTCATAACACTACTACTTAGAGCAAATTCAGGTGTGAGAGGTGCATGTCTTGAAGATGTTACATGGAGAAAACAATAGCACCGCACCTTTCCTAGGTAGGCACCCATGCAGCAACATGCACGTGGAGAGACACTAGGTGCTTCACAAGATTTAATTTCTTTCCATACTTTCCATGCATGCACCGACTCATGTCTTTCCATAATAGGCAGCATTGATTCCTTCCATAACAAGAGAGCCGACACATCCTCTTCAGCTTGGAGCCTTGCGTGTGGGAGAGAGATACATGGTCAAAATCTTCTCAAGCATGTGAACTGGCGTCTCAGCAAAGCAGCACCAAATTCTTCCCAACACCAACTTTCCAAAGTTCCTTTCCATGATGGGCACCCATGCACAAAGAGGCTAAAAGAGCCGTTCAATGCAGTAGCACAAGCATGATTTCAATAGAGTTTGATTTCTTTCCATACACGTGACTTTCCAATTTAAGGACCAGCCACACGCACGGGTCTTGGCAAGCGGGCAGCACTCAATTTTCTCCAAGCCAGCTACGTGAAACCAGCAGCACCAAATCTGCAAGAGATTCTCCAGACCTGAGCAGCTGTGCGTGGGTTAAATAGATGCACGTTTTTCCTTAATAAGACAACACCAAATATACTTGTAATTCTGTCCATAATTGGCAGTGCAGCACTGACAGTTAGCATTATAAATAGGACCTTCTTCTCTTGTAAAAAGTATGTGAGGATATAGCAGAATTTTGGTGTCTTCTTGCAACAATTTTTCTTGTAAGTTCTTTTAATTTTTAATGTTTTCAATTCAAGTTAGCAAGTTATTTTTAGCCACACTAAATTAGAAGTCTATTATATTTTTCATATTCTATTTCTTCTTACCAACACTTATCTTCGAATCCAGGAGCAACGACTCACATGTGCCAGGAGTAACAACTCTGGACTTACCATTACTATAGCTAGAGCAACAACTCTAGACTTACACATAGAACGCATGAACATCAACTCACAAGTGCTAGGAGCTACAACTCTGGACTTACCTTTACTATAGCTAGAGCTCCGACTCTAGACTTACACATAGAATGTAGGAACATCAAGTCACAAGTGTCGGGAGCTACAACTCTGGACTTACCTTAATTGTAGTTAGAGCTTAGACTCTAGACTTACACATGTTCCACTCGTAAGGCAACAACCCGCAGGGCTCACCACTCAACCAAGAGCTACAACTCTATGGTCTACCACTGACGCTACCCGTAAGGCTACAACCCCTAGGGCTCACTACTCAACCATGAGCTACAACTCTATGGTCTACCACTGACACTACACATAAGGCTACAACCCACAAGGCTCACCATTCAACCAAGAGCTATGACTCTATGGTCTACCACTGTCACTACCCATAAGGCTACAACCTGCAGGGCTCACTCTCAACTCAACCAAGAGCTACGACTCTATGGTCTACCAATGTGCTAGATGCAACAACACTGGACTTACCTATATTCCAACTACCGAGTTCTCATTATACCAGAGTATCCACACAATGTACATGTTATCACACATGCTAAATTCTCATATTAAATCAACATCATAAAACTCATACCAACACAATGTTCACCCAAACAATTACGCAATTATGACATCTTACTTATATCTCAACTTCTCACACTCAATCTCATGCATTTCCATCATCATCTCATCAACATATTTTATATTCACAGTACAATCTCATGCATATCTCAACATCATCTCATCAACATATTTCATATTCACAATACAATCTCATGCATACTCAACCTCATCTCAACAACACGTTTTATCTTCACATGCATTCTCAAGCATAACTCAACAACATCTCATCAACATATTTCTTATTCATAAGTACTTATTCATCTCCATTGTATTAATTCAATTTCAACAAAACATGGCAATTCATATATAAAATTCCTAAGGTCCCTCAGTGAGTAGAATACTCACTTGTTTGTAAGGTTTGCGACTTAGTGGAAGAATCCACAACCAAAGTCCTGCAATGTATAGTTGCATTATTAATTTGCACCATACATTAGCATTTATATTTCTAGACTCATGCTTACCTCTAAAAACGCTTAAGAGTTAAACCTATAAAAGACCTATAAAGTTCTTGGGTTCCTCTTACCCATTTAGGAATTTTAAGGTTAAACACTTGAAACTACTCTTAAAGACATAAACCCAAAAGTTAGGGTTTTGGAAGACTTACTAAATTTCACCCGAGTACTTACCAAAGCTTTGAGAATAACTAGTGGACTCCAAAATGCACAAATCCTAAAGAATATTTGAATATCAAACTCAGTTGCTCAAGGATTTGTTCAAAATCTAGAGAAACTAGAGATTTCAAAATTACCTCAAACCAATCGGTCAAAACGTAGATCTCCTCGCGTAGATCATGTTTATGAAGATTTTGACATGTGGGGCTTAAATATTCATGGATATAGGGTTTTCCATGAGAAACCCTAAGAAACTCGTGTAGATTGGTGAGAAAATTGGAGAAATGGACCAAATGAAGTCATTTCCACATATATTCTCACATGTCGTCCGGACAGTTTACGTGAGGGTCCAGACGTGCATACATTTGATTTGCACACGTCCCATTGGGTGTCTAGACGAGTTGCAAACGTGAACTTACTGACCTGAGCATCCCCATAGGCGTCCGGTCAGGTATCAAACGAAAACCTACTTATCTCAGCGTCTGCAATGGAGTCTGGATGGACTGCGAACAGGAACCTACTGTCTCTAGCGTTCCCATGGGTGTCCGGACGGTAGTGCGGACGCTATACTCAGAATGTCCATCTGAGTATATTTTTTGCATCCAAACTCAACCCTAAGTGTTTTTCTAAATGTTTTCTCGACATTTTCTTGACATTTTACCAATTCCAATCATTTAATTACATTTAAAAGTTTATTAATATTTCCGAATGTTACAAGGAGGATGGCAACCTTAAACCTGTTCCTAATCCTCCTTGCATTCAATAGCTGCTCCTTCGGCATGAGATTTAACTGAATAACACTTGCAAAGAATTGGCACCTTAACCTCAATTGTTCTGAATCTCATCCAAGTGTTGAAATAACTCCACAGTTGCCCCCAACAAAAGAGGAATAGATTGAATACTAAATCTGAATGTCCACGACGTAAATCATAACAGGAAGCCACAGTAGCCCAATGCTAATTTGTTGTTCTGTTTGAAATTCTAATAACATTCATAGTGCAGGTCCTTCAGATCCCACGATGCTTTTGTTGGGGTGATCATGGGTTTGATATGCAGAAAATAGCTGAAACAAAATTTGGTAGCAAGCACCACAACCCAGAACAAAGAGTATGTTAGTTTTATTGGCTACATTCTGTTGACAAAATCACTGCTATAGTAATGTACTGCTGTAATTATCTAGAGTCTTCCAGAATATTCAGATTTTAATTCTCCAACTTGGAAAGAGCCTTAATATGGCAATATTAGTGTCACAAGCATCTAGAAGGCAATTTCCAGAGTCCAGGAAGATTCTGCGTAGTTTACAGCTCAACATAGTCAGTTCCCTAGTTGCTGTCCGGACGGCCCAGAGAAACGTCCAGATGCTCATCAGTGTTCGCGAAGATTTTGAACAAATCAGTAGACATTATTGGCGAAGACAGTATGCAACCGTCCGGACGTTAGGGCAACACCATCCAGACATGAAGACTGAAGTTTAATGAAGAAATGCATGAAAGAAATCAGTTGCTACTTGCCGTTCGGACCCCCACCGTCTAGGTCCAGACGCCGCCCAAAGAACTCTGAACCAGTATTATATTAGGTCTTCTAAAACCTATAAATAGATGTCTCTAGACTTTTATTATTTACAAAATTCAGTATTGAATTCCATTGTGCTAAGAGATGGTGTTTAGGCAGAAATTGTTAGATTTGCTAGCTCTCTTAGAGTTTCTTTGTGTGTGATTTGATCAACTTGAAGTCTACCTTAAGGAAGCCCTTAAGCTAAAGGACTCCATTGAAGATCCTTTTAGACATGAGGTCTGGTTGGGAAGCGTTCACGTATAGGTACGTGTTAGAGTTAAATGTATGACTACTGCATAAGAGATATATGAATACTAGTGCTTTGTAACTAACTTTGTTTTCTGAATACTGGATTTCATGGGTTTGGATGCCCCGGAGTGGTTTTTCTCTTAATAAGAGTTTCCACTTCGTTAACAAAATATTTGTCTCTTTTAAATTCTGCATTTAAATATTTTGTTGCACAATTGATCACACATGCACATTAAATTAAGAGTCTTTATTTTTTAATTGGTATCAGAGCGGGTTCACTCTTATTGGATTAATTTCCTAACTACAATCCTTGACTCCTTATTTTATCATGTCTCAAACTCTTAATTATGTTATTACCTTTGATGGCATGAATTATGGCTATTGGAAAGCCCGTATGCACTTCTTTTTAAAATCTATTGATGTTTGACAGATTTTAGAATTTGGTTGGATTAAACTAGAGGATACAACTGATGAACTCACAGTTGCTCAAACCAGCGCATGACTTTCCAATGATAAAGCCCTCCATGCTCTATGTCAAGCTCTTTTACCGTTTGAATTCGCAAGAATTTCAAACTGTGAATCCGCTCAAGAAGCATGGCAAATTTTGGAAACAACATATAAGGGCACAAAAATTGTTAAATCTGCCAAGCTCCAAATGTTGATTTTAAAATTTGAAGAAATTAAGATGTTGGAAGATGAGACATTCAATGAGTTTTACATCAGGATCAGCGACTTGAGAAACTCGATGGTGAGTCTCGGGAAGAATGTCTCTGATGTAAAACTCATCAAAAAGATTCTAAGGTGTTTGCTTGAGAGTTTTAGAATCAAGGTGATAACAATTGAGGAAAGCAAGGACCTGGAGTCAATGAAGATTGGAGAGTTGGTAGGATCTTTTCAAACTTATGAGTATTCCCTGCCCCCAGTCAGAAAGGCGAAGGCAATTACCCTCAAGGCATCCAAGAAGAAAAACAAAGTCTTCTCTGATGAAGATTCCGACAATGAAGAATAGGATGCAGTTACTATGCTTGCTAAGAACTTCGGTAGATTGATGAAGAATGATAAATTCAAGAAGAAGTTTGCCGAAAGACTAAGAAAAGACCCCAAAGAAGTCGAGCCGGAGGAAGCTGAGAAGAAGGATCCTAGGGGCCCTCAATGTTTTGAATGCTCCGGCTTTGGGCACTTGTGGACAGATTGCGGGGATCTCAAGCAAGCCAAAGGGAAAGCTTACAACGCTACTCTCAGCAAATCTAAAGAAGAAGAGACCCCAGAAAAAGATTAGAAGTTTTTGGCCTTCGTAGCACCTCATGAAGAATTTTGAGGTGTCACAGTCATACTACTCAGAGAGCAACGATGAAGATGAGGAAGAACTAAAAAAGGGATACAAAGTCCTCTATGTATAGTTCTTGACGCTAAAGGAGAGACGCCAACAACATGTGATTGAACGGGCTAAAAACTAAGAGAAGCACAATGCTTATCAAAATCACAGATCTAGAAGAAAAGCTGTTGGAGATACAGTTGCAGATAGAGAGGATGACTAATGAAAAGCTGACCCACATGCTATCAGTTTGAAGGCTGTGATGCACCGGCAAAGAGGTCATAACGCTGTTCCAACTTCGGAAACTTTAACTTCCACTCCTGTTCTTCCTTCCTCATCTCCTTCCAGAAATTAGCCATCTTTGGATTGCCCGTTTCATGACCCTCTCTCTGACTAGTTCCTTCGTCATCACGTCCTTCGTGCTTTTCTCCTATTTGACTATTGCACGCATTCTCATCTCCATCGCGCTCCCGCAGGGCATTGTCCTTAGCTTCCAAATCCCTTTCTATTTGCGCTATCTTCTTGTTCAGGCGGGCTATCTTAGCTTGAGCATTGTTTGAGGTTTCAGCATTTTCATGAACATTCCCTTCAGACATTCCCCTTTGAGTCGGATTATTCCCGGAGTGTGTCATCACCATTACGGATTTTTGTTTTTGTAAGAACGGCATAGCGTTTCCCACAGACGGTGCCAAACTGTTGGTGACAGTTTTCGAACGGTGACGTGTCAAGCTTTGATTGGGTCTTCGACTAGAGGAATTATAGATATCTGCAAAACAATAAAGGCTTGCAGGGGTTGGCCGGCGACGCCTCCTCCGATAGTTAAGTCAGTAAGGGCTTTTATGAGGGAGAGTAAATGAAGTTGCTGAATAATCAGTTATCATACCTGTGGGTTTTTTTTTTTTTTTTTTTTTTTTTTTTTTTTTTTTTTTTTTTTTTTTTTATCTCCCTTACCACTTAATCAGTTATAGGTGTGTTTTATTTTTCATGCTTACTACTTAAGCCTTAGGAGTCACCCGCATTAATTGTTGCCACGTGCGAGTAGTCTCATGGATAGCAATTGGACATTCCAAAGTCTCCTCGGTATGGACCATGGGAGACACTTTGGCGTCTAATTGGGACAGCTTGTCAGTCGTATAACCTGCTTTGACCACTTAAGTACAAAGGTTAATAAATGCTTAGATACTAATAAATGAAGGGGATCTTGAGCATTTAATGTTCCTTATCTAGTTAGTCCAAACGGCTTCATAAAATGACCCCAGTCCTCTTATTTTGGGGCTCCATAGTCCGGGCTCCCACTTACCCCGAAATTCTCTTCGCATATCGAGGTTCAAGCATTTTCTCAATGATTAGGGCTCGTCCTTGGTATCCAATGAATTTTACTATTCATGCTAATTAGACTCATCCACGTAATCACGATGACATCATGATTGGGCCCAGTTAGATCGGGAGAGTGATATCTCCCCAGCAAAAAAGAAAACTAAGTACCTCCTTGGGTGATAGCTATGGCCGTGAGGACTCAATCCCTATAGACATAAATGTTCTACAAATTGGTTTGTAGGAAATTTCATGCAAACCAACTTCTTATAGTAACATGTGCCTCTTGTATAGGAAAAATATATGTTTTTTTTAATTGTATGTGTTTCTCACATGCTTTTTTAATAGTTTAAAGACCACATTTCTGTTCATGTCAATGACCTGAAAGACCTGCACAGTTATGGAGGTCTTCAAATTTTTTTTTTATTAAATGTAATTATATTTTGAAGCTATTTTTGTTATTTATTTAATAATAAAATTGATGGATGACGTGTAATATGAATTTTCCAAATAAATATACAAAGAAATTATAATCATTGCATAAGGTTCTATTATTATAATTATTGTGCATAATAATTATAACCGCGTAGGTTTTGTCTGGTTGCAGCGTTCCACAGAATTAGAAACGATCAAAATGTGCCACTCAACACACTGCCACTGCCCCAATTGAGCTACTTACCATAAACAGCCCCAGGCGAGCCACTTTCCTCCTCCTTATCTCGAACTTCAAGTATATTCTCTCTCCATCCCAGATTTATTTTATATTATCATAAATAATTTAATCAAAAGCAAAAAAAGTAGTTCTGATCGCGTGATGGCGGTTGTTGAAATGGGCTTAAGCTTGTTCCCGAATTGTTTCTTTTTTAGTTTGTGAATTCAGTCTTGGTTTTCCTCTTTTGGGTTCAATTCTGAGGTTTTAGGGCTCTGCCCGATTCTGACTGAATTAGTTCTGATCTCTGTTGTAGCTTTTGTTCAGCAAGACGGTCTGTGAGAGCTGAATCAATAATTGAAGAATGAATCAGCCTAAAGTGAAGCGCCGTGTGGGTAAATACGAGGTGGGAAGAACAATTGGTGAGGGGACGTTCGCCAAAGTGAAATTCGCCAGAAATTCTGAGACTGGGGAACCCGTGGCTCTTAAGATCCTTGACAAAGAGAAGGTTCTCAAACACAAGATGGCTGAGCAGGTCTCTCTAACATTCTTCTTCAGTGCTTGTGAATAGCTCTTTATCTCTAACATTTCTACTCTGTATCTTCATTCATTATTTCGAGAACCTAATTTGGGCTGCAGGATCACTATCTTAAGATATTTTTATTTTATTTTATTTTATTTTTGTTTTATTTTCTTTTTTGTGCTTCTAACTGTCAACATATTATTTCGTGGTGAATACGAAAGGTTATAAATATTTTTTCATTGTATACTTTTACAGATCAAGCGGGAAGTAGCGACAATGAAGTTAATAAAGCATCCGCATGTCGTTCGATTATACGAGGTTCTCTCTCTTTTATTTCATGTTTTGTTCGAATCTTTCACTTCTACTCCAATATTCTTAAATTCTGTACAAAAGAAAAAGTGATTAAGTATGCAGAGATACACTCATTGTTTTTTGAAGATATCAACAGAAATTAATTACGATAATTAACTTAAGTTTTGATATGTGCCTGAGGGTGAGTTTTGACTAAAATCGCCCCCCCCCCCCAACCCACTTTTTTTTCTTCTGTTTTTTAATTTGCGCTTGATCGGTGAGATCTATTTCTTAGTCTTATGCAGTGATATATACAATTGCCTTTGTAGTAGTAAGATCTATAATATCTTTATACTTCTTATTCTTAAGGACAGTTCATTTTACTTTTTATATTGAAGTCGTTAAACATTGTGACTGATAATTTCTGTATAATTGTGCTATAGCTGAAAATTATGATGTTTGTTTTGTATATGTTATCATCCCCTGAGTTTTTTTTTTTTCTTCTTCTTTGGGGGTGGGGGGAATTGAATCAAAACTTTGTAGAGTACTTGTAAGCCGTCTGTGCTGCTTAGAGCCATCAGCAATAAAAGAACTGGAACACAGCAATAAGCTAAATATTACGGGTGTCTCTGTCGTACTCATTACTCATGCTTCTAAAACTGAAAGCTATGGGAAATATTTTTTTTCCCCATATTCTCATCCATGAAGAATGGATCCCAGTCCATTCCCTCTTGCGCCATGTTATGCCAATCAAAGTGAGTGAATAGATTGTCCAGATTGTTGCTGCATCTAGAGAAAAGCAAACACTTTCAAGCATCTTTACTTTGCAAACCACCTCCACTCTCTTTTGACAAGCATCTTTACTGTTTGAGTAATGCTACCAGCATTCGTGCTTTTGTGTCATAATTAACAGTCTGAAGCCATCAAGATTGGACATAAAATTATTCTTTGTCAAAAAAGAGATTCTCTTTTGGGCAAAGCTGAATCTATTTTTTTAACTCTCTCTCTCTCTCTCTCTCTCTCTCTCTCATGTATTTGCCCTTCTCTTACCACATATCTACTGTGCAAAGAGAAAATAGACATTTCAACAGTCTTTTGGGCAATTCTCCTGCAGCAATATTGTGGTCATAGCATAGAATTGGCATGGCACGAGATGGGGGGGCGGTCTGCAGCCAGTCCTCATGTAGACTTAACAGAAATTGCAGTGTGTTGAAGGAACTTATTTTAAAAAAAAAAAATCTGACAAATCCAATTAATTTTAAAAACAGCTCGTTATTTAAATGTTAAGTTCCTTCCCTTATTCTGCACGTATTCTGAATAAATTTATTTATTTTACAGGTAATGGGGAGCAAGACAAAGATATTCATTGTTCTGGAGTTTGTTACCGGGGGAGAACTTTTTGATAAGATTGTGAGTTGTCAAATTTTTTGTTGGTCCACTTCTATACAATAGTTTATCTATCAGTTTTAAGGTGTCCAATACATCCGCTAAAAGAAAAACTACATTAGGCAGTTTCACCATTCCCATTTGCTTAAAATACATGTTACACAATACACATGATACTTGGCTGCTCCCTCATTCCTGCACTTAGATATTTAACTTATCAGTTTGAGCCTTGCTATAATTGGAAAAGATAGTCAATAGTTTCTAATGAAAATGTATTTTGAATGTGAAGGTAAACAATGGACGGATGAGAGAAGATGAAGCACGTAGATATTTCCAGCAGCTTATTAATGCTGTTGATTATTGCCATAGTAGGGGTGTTTATCACAGAGACCTGAAGGTCCATGACCGTTCTAACTCTCTCTGCCAGAATATCAGTTAATCTTGCAGGAAAGATTATTATTATTAATTATTATTATTATTATTATTTTTTTTTAATCTTCTTTCAATTTTATGGATTTTTCTTGCAGCCTGAAAATTTGCTGTTGGATGCTTATGGAAACCTTAAAGTTTCTGATTTTGGATTAAGTGCACTGTCCCAACAAGTCAGGGTAATATGATGCTATGTCTTCTGAACATCTCCTTGGTTATTCATCTTCAGTTATTTGATTGATCTTGTTACTGTTAAGTGTCTTGTCATTTTTATGATCGGCATGGAATAATAGTGTTATCATTAAATGTATATCAATAAGGAAGATAAATGCTAATCTTTCTTGGCTGTGCTATGATAGACGTGGGAACTTTTCAGGATTTTGCTTATCTTACAAGTATATCTCATCCTGAAATTTCTATGATTTTTTTTTTCCCTTTTTAACAAGGAAAAATTGGTTGGATTCAAAGTGGCTAATGCTGATAGGGCATCTCAAGATATACTATCTAAATTTTTTTTGGGCATGTAGCACAATTTGTGTTAAGTAATTAGGAGCAAGTAGGTTTTGATCCATCTGGGGAGGTGGTTGTGTGGGAGCAAAGTAATGAGAATTGGGATGGGAAGGTTGACTTTGGTAAGCTCCATCAACTACGGTGATGCAAGTGTCCACTTGGTATAGGAAAGGCAAGGCTCACGTGTGGTAGCGGGGAATGCTTCTCGAGGGTTCGGGTTTGAGGGTTTTTGGTTTTTGAGGGTTGTGTTTTTTTTTCTTTTTGGTGGGCTGCTTTGACTATTCTTGTGTACTTAGGGGCACCTTACAATTTTTTAATAAAACTTTCTTACTTATAAAAAAAGAACATGTAAAAGCTCTAATAGCAAGCTTATAAAAAATAAAAAAAAAAGATTAAATATTCCGTGATAATCTATGCTCAATGAAAACATTGCATTCATCACCAATTCATACCAATTCACAGAATTATTTAAATTTTAAGGTATTATATCTTGAGATATTAATTTAGATAATATATCCAAATATATTTGGTTAATAAGATCCAAAACGTTTATTGATCTGGTGCATATTCATAATCAATATATAGAGATTATTGTGTGTCAAATAACATCAAAAGTATCGGGTTTAGAAGATAGAATGTGTAATAGTTTTTTGCTTGGAGAACTAATTGAATTGTTGCGGGTGGAAGTAGCATGGCATGTTTTGGAAGAAGTGATATGTTACCAAGCCATCTTAGTTGGGAATAATATGACTGATTGCCTCTACATCTACTTACATTGGTTAGTATTGTGTGGAATAAAGATGCGAGGGTGGCAGATAATTTGGTTGTTCAAAATGGAGTTATTTAGTAGAATGTTATTTTTACGCATCCAGTCAAGGTTTGGGAGATGGAGATGGTACTTTCTTTCTTCGCTCGGCTTTATTCTATTTCGATTTGACATGGAGAGGATGATAGGTTAGTTTGCAGCCTCTCCAAAAGGGGTCTATTTGAAGTGAAGTCTTATTATGAAGTGTTAAATAGGAAAGATGACCCTTCATTTCCTTGGAAGAGTATCTGGCGAGTTAAGGCTCTGGCATGGGTGGCTTTCTTTGTATGGACAACAGCTTTAGGTAAAATTTTGACACATGACAATCTGCGAAAGATGAACGTCGTGGTGATTGAGTGGTGTTGTATGTGTAAAAAGAGCGGGGAGCCCATTGAACATATGCTACTTCATTGCGAAGTTGCTCGCGATCTATGGAGTTACATTCTTACTTTATTTGGGGTTGAGTGGGTTATGCCACGAAGGGTGCTGGAATTGTTGACTAGATGGGGCGCGTCATTTGGGTATGGTCCAGCTAAGGATGTTTGGTGGTTAGTTCCGTTGTGTTTAATGTGGTGTCTTTGGCAATAGCGGAATGCGTGGCATTTTGAAGATGTAGAGACATTGATGTTGGAGCTACGGAAACGTTTGCTTAACATGTTATATATTTGGATAGCGGCTCAACATAGCTTGAGTATTTTTACTTATGCAGATTTTTTAAATTTATTTTCTGTTTGTTCCTATTAGGGGGTACTCTTGTATACTTCCTGTGTATTGGGGTTGCGCTCATCTGCGCTTTATTATTGAATTGACATTACTTATTAAAAAAAAAAAAAAACATTGGTTAGTAAAAAGCCCCAATAAAATAACCACTAAAAGCGAAATGTAAAAAAGGAAAACGTTTAGTTCTAACCCCCCTTTTTAATGATCTATCTTCTTGGAAAAAAAAAGTAGTAGCAAGGAGAGTCCTGGTATTACAAATTGAATATTCTGTGAAATTCATTGTTTTGGCATGCTAAAAAGGTTTCATGGCATACTATTTTTAATATAAATATTGGCAACTTCCAGGGAAATTTGATCTTGTTAATAATTACTCATAAAAAAAAAAGGGGAAATTTGATCATGTTAATAGAGATGTTGAAGTGAAAGATTTGCCTATAGCCACATCAAAGTTATAGGGTAGTGATGAACCATGAAGAAATGAGCATGGGTGTATTGCAATAAGAACCAAAATTCTTTTTTAATTGACGGTTGAAGGGACCGGAATCTAACCCCACAACACACAAGCACAATAAAACAATAATATATATAAATAAATTGCCGCAATAAACAGAATATAAGCAAACCACAAAGTATAAGCACCTAACAATCAACACAATGATTTTGTTTACGATGTGAAAACCCTTTGAGCACCTCAAATGTAAAACTACTCCAGAGCAGCCAAATCTATGAAGTCAATCACTATAAAAGATTCAAGTATAGACAAAGTAAACTTACCACCCCTTTGTAAAATACTCATACTCTGTAGCAAACAAACTATTCACTTGCTTTCTTGCCTCCTCGACAGGCTCCAGCTCCTTACCGGACAATCTTATATATATGATTTCCTTACTGACCCTCCGGTAGACTTCAAGCGGTTGAAGGTTTAATGAAGGTGGTGGTTTAAACAACAAAACTACGAGAGAGGGGAAGCATTAAAGGCTCTCAACAATGGCTCTCTTGGCTCACAAAGGTGAAGTTAGGCTACCTCTCAAAAGGTTCTAAAGCTTAGGCTTCGCGAATGACATATCAAACACCCAATTCTATTTATAGGATGGGAGAAATGAAGCATTTTTATTGCAGGATTTCTTGCGGTGCAGGGCGAATTCAAAAGCGTCAGGACCTTCACTAAGGTTTCATTGCTAATTTCAGTGACAACTCAGCAATGTCTAGACGGTCTTGCTGATGGAGATCTTTGGAAGTCATCTTCCATTGGCAACATCAAGAAGGTCTTGGTGACGGAGTTCTCTGGAGTCTCCTATTTCATCTAGCATCAAGGCGTGCTACTGATGGAGCTCTTGAGTAGGCTATGGAAGTCATCTTCCATGAGTGACGTCAGGACATCTTGCTAACGGTCCTGGTGACGGAGCTCTCGGGTAGGCTTTGGAGGTTTGGAATCACGAAACACTCTCTCAAGTAGGCTCTGGAAGTCATCTTCCATGAGTGACGTCAGGACATCTTGCTAACGGTCCTGGTGACGGAGCTCTCGGGTAGGCTTTGGAGGTTTGGAATCACGAAACACTCTCTCAAGTAGGCTCTGGAAGTCATCTTCCATGAGTGACGGAAGGACATCTTGCTTACTGTCCTGGTGACGGAGCTCTCGGGTAGGCTTTGGAGGTTTGGAATCACGAAACAAGTCAGGACGGTTGGTGACGGTCATGCTAACGGTTTACAATAACTTCAAATTTAAAGCCTAACTTTTTACACCAAAATACTTGGGTGTTAAAAAGTTTACAACCCTAGTTTTAATCACCGAATTGAGCCAATTTCTAAGACCTAACAATGGCCATCCTAGTTGTATTATATCATCTGCATTTTAATTCCTAGTTCAACTTTTCCTCTTTTCAGTGCCACTGTTAACTAGATTTTTAATTTGGCCAAAACCTACAAAAAGAAAATCTAGATATTTTTACATAGTAAATCAATCAAAGATGTAACTAACAAAGGATCAGTATAATCCATTCTAATATGCATGGTTTTTCCATTGGAGGGTTCCAACTTGAGTAAAAAGTATAAATTATTTTTTTATCATCTCATCCAAGTAACCAATTCTTTTATATTAAATGAAACTTCTAGAATAATATAAAAGATAAACTACGTTGGATTCCCATAATTTATTTTTAATTCTGCCACTAGGAATGAATAGGGTTATCATAAATTGGTTTCTTGTCATGCTTGCTTTTGAAACCTGACTAGTATTTTAGCATTTAATTGAAGATTTCATGGGGAAAATAGAGAATTTTGTAAGGTTTCGTTGTACTTGGAAAAAACCCATACTGCTGATCATTCAGTTGTAATTTAGAGAGTTGTAGTATATTTTGGCTGAAGAAGAGATTTATGATGGAGTTATGGAAGCTCTGGAGAAGTTGGGGAAAGAAATTATTTTGTTTTTACACCACCTACTAACTGTGCTTGTATTAGTTACCAAAAAAAGAAATCATACTTCTGTACTTGAGACGTGTTTTGGACCTGTTGGACTAAATTTAGGTCAAATGTTTATTCAGGTCTAAATAATGCATACATTCAAAAGTTTAGTTTGAGAAGGCGACTACATCGATGGAATGGAGTGTGAATTTGTTTAAGTTGGAGGGAGTTAGTAATTAAGAACGTTACATCAACTGTCAAGGAAAACTGTGTCAACAATTATTAACAAGTGAAATTCTTCGCTTTTCCATTGAGTTTTAGTCTTTTTTAGACTCAATTTTTTCCCTGCCTAGGTACATTATGCAATGGAATAGTGTGCTGAATGATAGGTACATTTTAAAATATAAAATCAAAATAAAATACGCAAATGGATATTGAAGAGAAAAGAGAAATAGAGAAGACAAAGATTTGAGGTGGTTAAGCCTTGGATGTTTTGATCCACCGCCCGATAGGGGTACATAGTTTTTATATTGACTGATAGCTGTCTATTTTTTTTTTGGATAAGGTAAGTATAATGTCCAAAGGAAAAACTCTACAAAAGTATAGGGGTAATACCCTAGAACAAGAAAAAAGCAAGAAAAGCAACTTGGTCGCAAGGGGACTTGGGAATCCCTACTCAACTCAACAAAACAACATGGACTGCTAGCTAGTGACTATAATTGTATAAGTTGGTTGGTGAATAATATTTTAATTTGACACCCCTCAAACTTTAGGGGAAAGCTTGAGTTTGAAACTCAAAGCATTGGGGGGAAGATTTATAAAGTGGCTAGCTTGGATGGAGTTGGGCCTGAGTCAATGCAAGATTGCATGGGCCAATCATGAATGCTTAGGCCAGGTTGATAAAGGCATGTTGTACACTTGGCTCATGCAGGATAACGACATGCGTGTACTATGTGATAGCACGCGCAGACTCCTATTGAAGGTGGCTTGTATAGATGCCACAATGGCACATGACAGATTCCTGGCGGTAACATATTCTCGAGTTCGGCAAATCGACAACCTCTAATGCTAGATCTGGTGTTGGTTGTTTGAGAGGAGGCTTGAATTGATCCAAGAGGAAAGAAGAGCAAGTGTAGTTTTTCTTTAGTTTAATTTTTTTTTTGGGGTGATGTTGTGCCATTTTTTTTTTGCCTGTCAGATCTGGGTTCGATAGGGTCAGATTCGGATTGGCGGCCCAAAAAGTAGGGAGGTGTGCACAGATCTGGTTGGACTTGGGTCAGTAGGTTGGGTCCAAATCTGAGTTTGTCGATCTGAAGTGGGCTGGACTAGGCCTGGTTGGGTTAGGCACAAGCTGGTCGAACTCATATCATGGTTGAGTTTGATGTTTGGACCAGAGTGGGCTGGAACTGAAGACTTGGGTCGGGTAAAAAAATGGTTCCCAGGAACAGGTTGAATTGGTTTGACTTAGATCTAGCATGTGTGTGGAAGTGCGTCATTCTCTGGACGCCATGAGTGCTTGACTATCTGATGTGCGCGGGAGCACCCTGCACGTGGTATGTGTAGGTCTTAAGATGTGTAGGAGGTTCTAGTGTGTGGCACGTGTAGCAGCATTGGTGATTAGGGGTGGATGAATTGTATGTAACGATAGCAAAAAAGCAGATGTGGCACATGTAGGCATGTGGGAGGCATGAGATAGCACATGGGAGCCTATGCAGTGGTGTGACACCCTAGAAAGTTAGTCCTATGGAAAGATGAATTGCCCATATAAAGTTGGTGAATTATAAATGAGCATATGAGTGCTAATTCCCACATTGGTTCCTTACTAAGTGAGACTATACTTTATAATTGATTCTAGAGAGTTTCAATTGCAATTTGACTAGTCCTTTTGGAGTAATAGTGCAAATGTAGCAAGCGATTTTTCTAAGTTGTTACAAGTGGTGCTTTCGTGACAACAGATACTGGAATACAGCAGATTGGCAGCCTTTAAGGCTGCATGCAGTTGGTTGTTGAGGTGTCGCATGGATTGTGGATGTGGACAAGGGGTGTGTGGTGATTTTGTAGGCTAATTTTTCTTTGATTTTCCAGAGTGGCACTGTTTTGAGTGTTGATCCAATCATGTAAGGTTGAGAAATGGTTTGAATGATGGCGTGGGCAGAGGCAGGCAAGAGCATGTGTGGGATTACACGGGCAAAAAGAGGCCACAAGAAAGTAGCTTTGGTACCATGGTAATATAAAATAAAAATTAAATAAGCTGAACAATGTTGAGAGAAGAGAGAAATAGAGAAGACAAGGATTTGAGGTGGTTCGAGTTTAGAGGCTTATGCCTACCGTTATAATATCCAATAGGGTTACATCTTTGTTATATTGACTTGATTATTGTATGTGATGCATTTATGTTGTTTATTGTACTATAATATTGTAAGTATAGTACAATGTGGTAGGTGAAAGATATTTTACATCTTTAACAGTACATTATGCAATGGAGAAGTGTGCTGAATAGTTTTCAAAGATAAAGTTCATTGAACAAACGTGAGCTTATTAGAACATGGGCCAGATGATTTTGAAGCTCTTGGATAAGGACTAAGAAGCAAAATTTACACCTTAATACAACAAACAAATTTGATGTGTTGAGATTTTTCCAGGGAGAGAATTGGGGTAATGATGGGGAGGGGCAAGAAGAAGATGGTGCAGGTCCCTCTACTAATCCCATGGCAACCGCAAATGGGGCAACAGAGGAGAATCTTATGCTCTTAAGGGTGAAAATTCATGATATGGAGATAGCTAGGACAAAAACAATTGTGAGAGTATAACCCTATCCTCTAGAGTTGTGAGAGTTTGATTCTTGCTTTCTTGTTTCTTCTCTTTGAGGAAGTAGGTTGCTGAGTGCATTAAGGCGTTTGCCTATTGCGTGTTTGAACGGTGTTGTATATCTTCTTTACCATTCTTTTGGCTAATACAAACATCACCTTATACAAAAAAAAGGGTGATGTATTTAGTGTTGTTAGGTCAAGTGGTCGGTGTTGGATTAACTTGTAATTGATCTGTAAAATAGCTCAGGAAAAAAAAAAACCTGATCTGTGAAATAGAATAATGGTAAGATAATTTTTGGTTGTATTTCCAAGGTTTGCAATTTACTACTCTATTGACTGTATTGCCTCTCTCTCTCTCTCAGGACTTCCATCCATTATAAGAATCTTGCTTTTCTTACTGTGCATTAAATTTTACAGGATGATGGCCTGCTTCACACTACCTGTGGAACACCAAATTATGTTGCTCCTGAGGTTCGGACTGTTTCATATAATGCTTATATTTTTCCACATCATATACCTGTTTTTCCCCCTCTGGTGCTTAGGTCTTTAACAATATACGATCTTGTCATTTAGGTCCTTAACGACAGAGGCTATGATGGGGCAACTGCAGACTTGTGGTCATGTGGAGTGATACTCTTTGTATTGCTTGCAGGTTACTTGCCTTTTGATGATTCTAATCTTATGAACCTGTATAAAAAAGTGAGCATTTTATAAATTCTACTGCATAAATCCTCGTATTGCTCTTCATATTCTACATATTATCCACTTTCTCTGTTTGCAGATTTCGGCTGCTGAATTTACTTGCCCCCCTTGGCTCTCTTTCGGTGCAATGAAATTGATAGCTAGAATCTTGGATCCCAACCCTATGACTGTAAGTAACAATTTTCAGTGGCATTCACTTGATGAGTTTGTGTCCTTTTGTATCTTATAAATATAGACTCAAATCATGTTATAATTTAAGATGCCTAAGTTCTCTCTTACATTTTTTGTCCTAATATTCCCCATTGTTAGGATGCCTTATTTCTCAAGAGATTGAATTATATAGGCTGTCAAGGCATTAGATTTTTCTTTCCAGCTAGTCTAGGTGGTGGTTGCCAGAGTTTTTCTAGGAAAACAACAAATGGATGCCTCAAAGCAAATATTGGCACCTCATAGGGTTTCCTGGAGCTATTGTTGAATCATATGGTTTGATCCAATGAATTGTGTAGCTTGAATCTCTAACAATCTCATCTGTCTGACTGATGGGAGACATACGTGAATGAATTGGTTTAGACTCTCTAGTTCATAATACTTGTTCAGGAGGAATCTTAAACAATTTGATTTATAAGCAACATAAGGTATGGTACAAGGTCACCTGATTATCTAGACATTGGAACTTTATGGATGTAGAATTTCTGATTTATTTCTTGACTACTTCAGGTTTTCTGATTACACTAATCATTTATCAGTATATGCAACCAAGTAAGATGATAAATGAAATTAGGACACATGTTCTGTCATAGTGCCTTACAATTGTAGTTTGTGTACGGTAAAGGACTATACCTTCTGCTGTTTCACTTAATTCTTCTTTCTCCTTGTATTATACTTTATTTCATCCTTTCCTTTTAGTAGGCACAACATTTAGGGATTCAAACCAAGAAATCTGTAAATTAAGGAAGTAATATATTCTACCTGCTTCATCTTCTCTTTCTCTATTTTTTCCTTCTAAAATTCCAAAAGGTATATATATATATATATATATCTTTGGATAGCGTCCCGTCTTTGCCACCTAGGTGTTTCTACTTTTGTAGACTTTCTAAATTTATTAGCTGTTCCTCCCGTTTAGGGGCACTCTTGTATACTTCCCGTGTATTAGGGTTGCGCCCCTCTGCGTTTTTTTATTGAATTTGAAATTACTTATCAAAATATATATATATATTTTGATAAATAAATTGTCTTATTGAAAGTGTAAGGTGCCTCTAAGTATATTGGAAGTATACAAAATGAAACACCTAACTAGGAATAGAAAAACGAATAAGGAAATCAGCAAAGCTAATTGACAGTGGGGACAAAAAAGCCAACGTCCAAAGATACAGTGTATGAAAAAACGAAGTTAAAATATCCTCCATGGAACTCTCCAAATCCTCGAAACACTTAAGATTTCTTTCCTTCTAAACAGGCAAACAAGTCGATAACTCTTCTCGGCCTTCCAGATTTCCACCAACAGGCAAACAAGTTAATAACTCTTCTAGGTAAATCCCAAGACATACCAAAATGAGTAAAAATATTATTCCACAGAGCGGAAGCCACATCACAGTGAGGAAGAATGTGGTCCACAGATTCCCCATCTCTCTTGCACAAGAAACATCTGGTCACAATGATAATATGTCTCTTTTTGAGATTGTCTACAATAAGGATCTTGCCTAGGGCTGCCGACCACGCAAAAAAAAAAAAAAAGCCATCAAAGGAGCCTTAGTCCGCCACACTCTTCCAAGGGAAGCGTCTACCTTCAGAACAAGCCAAGGATCTGAAGGACTTGACCTTGAACATTTCTTTCTTGGAAGAGACCCACCAGAGCCTATTTGCACAATCTCTATTTACCATGACTGAGTGCAACACCTCGAAGAAGGAAGCAAAGACACCCGCTTTCCAATCATGCACCTCTCTAACAAAGCTTACGTTTCACTGAGTAGAACCGCTCAAAACCTCCATATTATCTGCAACTGAGGCATCCTTCACCCGAGCAATACCAAAGAGATCAGGAAAAACTTCTTTCAGAGCCGTATTCTTGCACCACAGATCGTGTCAAAATTTTGTCCTAACCCAATCCCCCACCTCAAATCTAGCAAAACCGGAGAAAGTCTCCCACCATTTCTTGATGTTCTTCCACAACCCCACTCCAAAGGCACCTACAGGGTCAAGGGAGTACCACCCGCCCTACAAATTGCCAAACTTTGAGTCTACCGCAACTCTCCACCAAGCATTTCTCTCAATTCCAAATCGCCATAACCATTTACCTAACAAAGCGCGATTGAACATCAAGAAGTTCCTAATACCCAGCCCCTCTTCTGAAATTGGGATACAAACCTTTGACCAACTCACCAAGTGATATTTGAACTCTTCACCAATCCCACCCCATGGAAAATTCCATTGCAACTTCTCAATGCAAGCAACAACTCTCCCCAGTATAGGGAACATAGACATAATATGTAGGTAAATTGGCGAGGGTACTCTTAATAAGGGTAACTCTACCACCCTTGGAGAGGTATAATCTTTTCTAACTGGCCAGTTGATGCTCTATCTTCTCGATAACCCCGTCCCAAATATGAGTCGACTTATAGGAAGCCCCCAAAGAAAGACCAAGATACTTTACTGGCAAGGAAGCAACCCCACACCCTATTATGCTGGCTAACCTTCCCACTTAATCTACATTCCCCACTGGAATTAAATTTGACTTGGCCAAAAAAGGCATCATAACAATATGTGAAAGGTTGGTTGGTTTTTTTTCTTTTTTCTTTTTCTTTTTTTTTTTTTTTTTGCCCTTTTTGTTTGTTTGGTTGTTTCTCTCTTTCTCTCTCTCTCTCTCTCTCTCTCTCTCTCTCTCTCTCTCTCTCATATTTGAAACTTATAAGAATTCTAGGTAGTGACCATGCATTGCCTCAGCCAAACCCTTGCTCCAATTGCATAATGCATGACTTCGGTTCTTTGACTATATTGTATTTCCAAAGTGATGTTTGCTTCTGTGGTATACTTTATATGGAGAGAAAGGAATGTGAGGATCCATAACCATCAGTCTTGACATGTGTGCAATGTAATTCAGGATATTGTGTTGTGTGAGGGATAAAAATAAAGATTAGCAAATATGGATAGCTGATTTTGCTTTGCAGATTCTCTCTTTTCTTTCCTTCTTTTATTTTTTTTATTTTTGAAAAATTTAAAAATTACCATTCATCCAAATCTATTAAATGTATTTTTTTTTTTTAAACCATCTTTCACCACTAGCTAGATATATGATCTGTCTCTGATTTACTGCAATCTATGGCAGCGGATTACCATACCTGAAATTTTGGAGGATGAATGGTTTAAGAAAGACCATAAGCCCCCCGTGTTCGAAGAAAAGGAGGATACAAATTTGGATGATGTAGAAGCTGTCTTTAAAGATTCCGAAGTATGCTCCAGATGAGTGTTACTGAAGTATTGTTGTTGTTCATAAGTATTTGTCTTACAAAATGTTTGTTTTTGGTATTATAACAGGAGCACCATGTGACTGAGAAGAAGGAAGAACAGCCAGTAGCTATGAATGCATTTGAGCTAATTTCAATGTCAAAAGGGCTAAACCTTGCAAATTTGTTTGATATAGAACAGGTTCATATATTGAAAGGCTTTCTTTCTGTATTGCCATGAAATTAATATCTTCCTTTATGTGATGATCGTCTACTGGTTTTCTCCTGCATTGGGGGAAATTGGTGGTTTATGAAAAATATATTCTTTTTTCCTTTATGTGATGATCATCTGCTGGTTTTCTCCTGCATTGGGGGAAATTGGTGGTTTATGAAAAATAGATTCTTTTTTTCTTTGATAAGTGTGATAAACATTTAGTGTATGCAGAATGACTATTCCATTAGGAAAATGAATAGCTTTTATTAGAAATGGAAGAAGGTAGAATGTAATAGCCTTGGAATAGCGATTCTCATGGTTCATGAGGATAGTTATTCCTCAATTTAAGGAATAGTCATTCCCATGGGAATGGCTATTCCAAGTGTTAAGAGTATATGATAAAGATATCCTTATCATATACTCAAATACCAAGGTTATTCTATTCTACATTCTTTCATTACTAATAAAAGCTATTCATTTTTCCTAGTGGAATAGCCATTTCGTGTACCAAACGTACCTTTAGTTGTATATGTTCTATTCATTTAGTCTTGTTTACTGGGCCTAGTAATACTTAAAGGAGGATCACTTCACAAAACAAATTGGGAAGGGAATCTAAAATATTTGGCGAAAGGGATTTGTCACAGACAATGAAGTGAGCTAAAATGGTTCACTAGATCTAGACACTAATCTGTCTTAAATATTCATAAAAAATCTTGGTGATTGGTGGATTTTCATTTGGTTTGGCTCAATATTCGTCTCTAAATTCATATCAATTATGTATTTGGCATTTTTGTTATATTTATGTTAGGAGTTTTGGAAATCTTGTGGAGAAACACTGCTATGATTCAATATGTGATCCTGGGAATGCATTATCCGTGGAAATTACCAATTTTGAAAATATCAAGCCTTTTTTTCATCTAGAAAGTTGTTTATCTGTGATGTTATATATTGGAATATAGACCGAAGGAGGTTTCTAGTTGATACAGATAACTGTTTCCTTGGGAAGCAGACCATGTATCTGGTTATGGGGCAATAATTTAGATATCGCTAAAGTTTTAATAAAAATATTGTGGTGTATTGATGTTGGTGTTTCGGCACGATGTCATTGGATGCAGGGATTTAAGAGAGAAACAAGGTTCACATCCAAATGTCCTGCCAATGAGATCATCAATAAGATTGAAGAAGCTGCGAAGCCTCTTGGTTTTGACGTACACAAGAAAAACTACAAGGTGAGAAAATGCAGTCATTATATTGTGCTACTTCTATTTTTTCAGTTAATTTGTTTTATGATATTCTTTTTGGGTGACACTTATGGGTATCTTACTAAATCCCTTAGATGAGGCTTGAAAATATGAAAGCCGGAAGAAAGGGAAACCTTAATGTTGCCACAGAGGTACATGACAATCAAGTTGTATTGGTACTTTTGAGCTGGAATTATTATACATTCTATACTATTTTTACATATTCTTTTATTTTAATCAGATATTTCAAGTGGCTCCTTCACTTCATATGGTTGAAGTGCGGAAAGCGAAAGGGGACACTTTGGAGTTTCATAAGGTCTGTTATCTTCTTTTGCTTTCCATTTATCTATCATATTTCCATCTACCACTTTTCTTTTTGTTTCCTGATTGGTAAGTAACTTACTCACTCCACGGGGTTGAAGCCAAGATTTCAACCACCTCCCTATTCTTATGGAGAGTGGAAATGCCATTTGGCCCAAAGGCAATTGGCGTTTTTCATTTCTCCTACCTTCTAGGGGAGGGTTATATACCCGTAAGGATATTATTCCGTTAGCATATTACTCCGAAGCTGAAAAAATGGTGGTTCTCATTAGTTTTAGGGCTGTCAATAAGTGACATTAAGACATTAATTTATCCTGGTGAGGGCCAATTTTTGTCATCCTAATGCTGGTTTGCAAAACAGTCATATATATGGCCGCAGCTCTATTGTTAAAGTCTAGAGGCCTTTCACATACTTCAATCACTGATTTTTATTTTTATTTTTTATTCTCCCCTCTCTGCAGTTTTATAAAAACCTATCAATCTGCCTGGAGGATGTTGTTTGGAAAACTGAGGAAGACATGCAAGAAATGAAGTAAAATTCCAGTGTCCACTTTAAAGTGTTGTATCCATAATGATTTATGTTCATGCTACCTTGCAAAAGGTTCTATTGTTCTATGTGTCCATTCTTTTCTTTCTTTTCTTTCCTTTTTTTTTTTTTTTTTTTTTTTTTTTGTTGGTATCCATAGATTAGATAGACATGGCTTTACCGATTGTTTTCCATGTTATGATTGTTGTAAAGCATGGACAGTTCCCATAGAGTTGCAATGTTTGTCTTTACACTTAAAAACAGATGAATCCTCATTTGATATGATAAAGAAATTGTGTATTGTTTTGTCTTTACACTAAAAAGAAACAAATTATAAGCAAAAGCACTACAACAAAACATGGAGTAACTAATGACTAAAGATTTCCTCAGCGACTCTCCATGACCTTTGAAGCTATTTATTCTCTTGATATGTGTTATGAGTAGGGCTCTAATCAAGTCAAGCATTAGCTCTTCAAGCTCGGTTCGAAAAGAATGTACTTTCGTCCGGGCTTGAATAGAGCTTAAGGAACATGTTCGAGCTTGGCTCAATACTAATCAAACAAGTTTGAGCTCGCCTCAAGATTGGCTCGTTTGATTAAAACAAGCTACGCTCTATACTATATATGTTCATAATGACAAATAGTACAACGACAAGGAATTGACTAATTGACCAATCTTGGGCCAAACCCACTAAAATTAACTTCAATCTACTAAACTCATCCGACCTAAGAAGGATAGTTGATTTGGAGCTCAGCTGTCTGCCCCACCACCAACAACGAAAGAGAGATTGATTGGGTCGTTTTTGTTAAAATTCTTTATTAAATCTGAACCGTCCCTTTTTTAACAGGAGATCTTGATCTTCTTTTTACACTACCTAAAGCTAGATCCTTCTATTTATCGTTAAAAATCCAACTACATAACTACAAGACACCCATATTGCGACTGAAAATTGAGTTCAACAAATCACATTCCCATTATATTAAATCAGATCTATTAATTAAAGTGATAACAAGATTTCAAGCATGCCCATTGTCATCATCGACACCTCCTTGTCCTCCTCTTAACGTGTTAAGGAAGAAAGAGGATCAAAACTATAATCATTTTTTTCTTCTTCCTTTAGTTTTCTCCTTTCCAAAACATAAAGGACTCACAAACCGCTCAAACCTATTTTCATTTTTATGTCACATCAGAGCACTTTCAATAAATAAATTAAAAAAAAAAAAAAAAAAAAAAAAAAAAAAAAACCCTATAAAAAGCATTAACAAACGGAGTTGTATGTCTAGCGGGAGTGAGACAAATGCTTAACCCTATGATGGTCGGGCGTAGCTTTGGTGGTCCTGGGAACAACATTTGATGTGGGGAGCAGTTGTAAGGCGGCTAGAACATCAACCATGGGAAGCCTGTTCTTGGGATCTGTGTGAAGGCATTGTAAAGCAAGTGCAGCTGCAGCCTGTGCTCCTTTCTTGGAGTACTGACCGCCCAACCTCGTATCCATAATCCTCAACACTCGTCTGCTGTCACCCAAAAATGGTTTTGCCCAATCCACCAGGGTTTCCTCCACAAACCCAACTTTATCATCACCCATGGCCCGTCTTCCTGATAATAACTCTAATAGCACCACGCCGAAGCTGTACACATCACTCTTTGGTGTCAAGTGACCTGTTTCGTTTACCACTTTATCAAATCCCTTTCTCAATAAATAAATAAAAAAAAAAAAACAAAAAAAAACAACAACATCAACAAAAAAAATATATATATAGAGAAGACTCTGTATACCACCTTTTATCATATGATTCAAATGCTTTCTTTTCATCTTATTTTTAACCAATACATATAAATAAAGCTGAAAAGGCAACTAAACAAACTAGGTCTACTTAGCCTCCCTCTCATATCTACTGCGCAAAGAGAAAATAGACATTTCAACAGTGTCTTTTGGGCAATTCTCCTGCAGAATGGAGGTTTGGATAAGTTTCCTAAAGCTTTTACAAACCACTAGATGGGCAAATTTTCTAAAACTGTATTAAGTGCACAAGCAGAAAAAGGATGAATAGAAAGTGATGCTTTGTGCAGTCTATATAAGAAAAAAAGATAATATATAGAGGCAGGTGAGGCTTGGAAAATACAGCTAGTTAGCTGGTTCCTTCAAACTACACATTGATAACTGCCTGAGAAAATATTTGAGTATTCTAATCCTGAGGTTACAGGGGGTTAGAGCAGCCGCTTTACCACTTCTCTTCTGAGTGGAGAAAGTATTACTGGAATTAAATCTAAAATGAAGGAAAATCTTTGCAAAAAACGGGAGACGTTTAGATCATGGTTGGGCTTGCAGTTCATATTAGAAACATGTACTTTATTCTTTAACTGAAGCATCTTTTGAAGATACCAGTGGGGGCAGACTATGCTCTACCCCAGAAATCAATAAACATTAGGCTCTGGTACCCCTCTTCACTTCGTTTGCCTCTTCTCAATAAGGTAGTATTCACCCAAAATAAAACAAACAAACAAAATGAACACTATGCAGTTGTTCAGCATAGCTGTGGCATGGGATCTGCTATGTGATTGGTTTTATTTCCTGGTTTCTTTCTGCTTTTGTTCTTCCTGGTTTGCAAGAGTGTAAAAAAAAAATAAAAAAATAAAAAATCTCTCTCTCTCTCTCTCTCTCCAAAATATAACCTATTGATAACGTCAAACCAATTGAACAATTAACAGAAAGGTAAAGTCTACCTGTAGCTACATATTCAGGGGCAGCATATCCCTGAGTTCCCACTACTCTGGTTGAAACATGAGTATTATCTCCAGTTGGCCCATCCCTTGCTAAGCCAAAATCTGAAAGCTTTGCATTGAAATCCTACAAAATACTTAAAGCTAATCAGTAAGGCATAAGAACTTACTATGCAGATATAGTAGTTGCACTTACGATCTGCAAATTAAAACTTTCAACATTTCAGCATACCGAATCGAGTAGAATGTTGGAAGCCTTTAGATCACGGTAGATTACATTGGCATCTAAACTGTGTAAGAAGGACAGCCCTCGTGCAACACCAATGGCAATATTCATTCGTGTAGCCCAATCAATAGGTTGAACACCTTCTGCAAAACAAGAAAACAAAGTCCCCAGTGTTCTTAATTAAGAAAAAATTACAGCTTAGTTCAAAAGATCCCATTCTAGACAGAGCATATGACTTTGATTAATGGAGCTTTTCTCAGAAAAAGGAACCACACTGCAGAAGAAGAGGAAGAAGTAAAATTGTGTAATGTTACAATTAATATTAAATGATTAAATTCTTATTATGTTAAGTTTTTGAGACAATTGATAATTTAACATTATATCAAAGTAATGTTTCTGAGTTCGAACCATAGTTCCCATAATTTATGAAAAATACTAGAGGTGCCAAATCTTTTTAACAATAGATGGGTACCAAAATGATGTGAAGCTTATTCATTGAAAACTGTAGCATTTCTTTTTATTAATTGTTTTGATATTCTCCAATGAATAAACTCTACATCATCTTGGTACTCATCTCTTAGTAAAATTTGGTATTCCTAGCATTTCTCATAATTTATCTCTAATTTCAATTAAATATTCTACATGTTATGTCTCACTTGTTGAGAGAGAGTTTGAGCCTACACGTGAGAGAGTATTAGAATATTAAGTAAATTATTCAATTCACCTTTTTACTATCATTTTAAGCTTTTGGAAAAACTGGTGATTTAAAATATATCAAAAGAGAAAACAAAGAAAAAAACAATAATGCAACTCTGAAACAAATTAAGATTACATTATTTCCATTGCCCTAAAGGTTCCTTGACTAGAAAGATATTCAGGACATGTTTGGACCTATTCTTAACAACACTTCTCTAGGAATATAATAAAACAAAAAATGGCATGAAAGCTTGTCTAGAAAGCATTTCCCAAAACTTTTCAGGGTTTTCTAGGAACATCGAAAAATGTTCTGTCCTTAGTTTTTTGCCTTCAGCTACAGAGGGAAAAATAATTTGAAACAGCATGTCCCTTACAATTCTTGCCACTTTAACATGTTCTTGAGGAAACCTTTTTCTGAAAACAGATCCAACTATGCCTTAATTTTAATTTCTGAGCTCTAATAGTAATGAAAAAAGTTTATTTTGCCTCACTAGAAGACATACCAACATAAATACCATACCTGTTTGAAAACCCCCTTTCCCTTTGGTTGTATGAAGAACAAGAGGTTTTGTACATTCAAAGAAGAAGAGGAAAAGAAAGAAGAAAGGAAGTAAACACGGTCTTATTCCTTCATACATCTACCATACAGCATCTACATGAGTTTAAATAGAAAAGTAATACTAATTATTATGGAAATGTAGTCAATGTGGATTACAATAGGAGAATAAAATCAGATCAGAAATTAACTGAGCTTCCTTCTTCAACACTCCCCCATAAGCCGACGCAAAGATGTCTCACATGCCTTGCTTGCATAAGGCTGAATGAAGAACACTACAGGACACTCCCTTCGCCAAAATATCATCAATTTGTTTTCCCGTCTTCACATAAGGCGTACAAATTAATCCTTGGTAAAATGTCTATCAATTTCAATATGTTTGGTTTGATCATGTTGAATTGGACTATGAGCAATATTAATCGCAGCCTTGTTGTCGCAATATAATTTCCTAGGGTCCTTATAATCATATTCAAGTTCTTTCAGTACAATCTTTAACTACAATAATTCACATATCCCGTGGGACGTGGCTCAAAATTCAGCTTCTACACTAGATCTAGCAAGCATTGAATGTTTCTTACTATGTCAGGTAACTAGATTTCCTCCCACAAAAATGCAATATCCAAAAGTGGGTCTCCGATCCATGATTGACCCAACCCAATCTGCATTTGTATAAGATCCTATTTTTCAGGAGATCACGTCGGGCAAACAACCCTTTACTTGGTGAAGATTTCAAATATCAAAGTACTCAACAAACTGCTTCCATATGAGACCTTCGAGGTGAATGCATAAAATGGCTCACTACACTAACTACATAGGCAATGTTTGGATGAGTGTGAGACAAATCCATTATCCTACCATCTAATTGTAGGTAACTGCCTTTATCCATTAGAGAACTCTCATCACTTTCCTTTAACTTTTTATTTTGCTCAACTAACTTGTTGAATGCCTTGCATCCAAGCATTCTTGTTTCATTTAGTAGATCAAGAACATATTTTTGTTGAGAGACGAATATCCCATATCTTGATCTAGCTACCTCGATGCCAAGAAAATATTTCAAACTTCCCAAGTCTTTTATTTCAAACTCATCAGAGAGATATTTCCTTAACTTCTGTATTTCTTCATCATCATTCCCGGTCAGTAAGAGATTAGACCGCATAGCTTCCTCGCCATCATACAATTCTCCTTCATGCAAAAACACCGATTGAGAATGAAGAGATTCAATCGACACAGGTGCACTGGTGGCACAGATGCGCTGGCAGCACAAACTTGAACGTAAATCTTCAGATTTTCCTGAAGAATTTCGAACAAGGGTCTGCTATGGCGACAAGCACAGGTCCGAGTGGCATAGACGCGGAAAAAGAAAACCAAACTTTCTTGATTTTTCTAGAAACCATGCTCTGATACCAAGTTGAAAGAAGAAGAAGAAAGAAGAAAGGAAAAACTGTCCTATTCCTTGATACATCAACAATACGGCATCTACATGAGTTTAATAGAAAAGTAATAAAAATTATTATGGAAATGTAGTTAATGCATATTACAATTAGAGAATGAAATCAGATCAGAAATTAACAAATTTTTCTTCTTCAATCTTGTATTGCTAGATATCTATATTGATAATTTTGTTGCAAGATGAGAAAAGTATATTATTATTTAGATATATCTTCACAGAAGATAAGAGTAAAGATGGTGGAACTAGCCAGAATTCCGATTTAAATACATCACATCAGAGAAGTTCCTCAGTCAACTAAAAGCAGTTTTCTGATTGAAAGAGTGCCTTCACAATTTTTTCCATGCCTAGTCGGTAATATTATGTAATAGAAGAATGACTGGTCCAACCCTATATTATGCTGTTTGGTTTGTCAATGATTTCTTCTTGCTCCTATTTCCCACTAATGATTTCTCTTTTATAGTCTCCCAAGGAAAAGGTCTAGCTACCACTTGCTATAATCAGGTGATTAGTTTTACCTTATGGAAGTTCACTATGGATTCAGAAAATTGTAGGTAGAAATTTGTTAAATGCATAGGAAGCAAACAGCCACAGTCCATATCAAAATGGAGGAAAACATATTGGCAGTGGGAGCTCATATCAGTTAATTGAACATTCTATCTCTTCTTTCCAGGTTTCAATCAACATGTTCTTTATGATAACAACTGGCCACCCATATTGCAACTGATATTGATTTTAACATGCAGTTATTTTTTTATTTTTTTTTATTTTTCTATTTTTTGATATACATGGAGTTACTATATATGTATGAACAATCTCTCAACCATCTTCTTCTGCAACAGATATTAATGGGATGGAAAAAATCGATAAAAAGAACAACATAAACAATCACACAAGCACACATATTTCACTTGTTTATGCTTATAAAAAAGAAGAGCTCATAGAGTCTCAGACGTCAATCCTAATCCAACAGTGGACTATCCCTGTATCCCAATTGAAATGACCATTATATCTAGGTTCAAACATATGAGAAACCTAACTAGAATTTTAACATGCCAAATGTATCTCCTCACAACATGGGCTTGGACCCTATAAAGTTCTAATTCAGGTCTCTCAAAATTTTGGTCTAGGGCGCTACCTCAAAACTGAAAAGGCATTGCCCAGCATAGGCCAAGGCAGAGACACACATTAAAGGGATGGAGTAGCAGAAATAGAATTGAGATATCACCATAACATCTTCACAAAGGGACAGGCACATGAAATTGCATCTCTGATATCATCACGTATTTCTCATTGAGAAGGGTATTTCATTAATACCTGAGAATGTATATAAATTTATCCCAATGAATAGGAAGCTATTTACACTATTGATGCAGCACCATAAGCTATTTACACTATTGAATAGGAAGCTATATAAAACTTTTAGTGAGGTGGAATGTACTTACTTCTAAATAAATGATTCTCCAAGCTTCCTTTTGGCATAAATTCATACACAAGGAGCCTATTCTCAGATTCCGAGCAATAACCAATGAGTTTCACAAGATTTTCATGGTGCAGCTGACTTAGATAATTAACTTCTGCCTGCCAAGTTGAAAGGTCCAAAACAGACTAAAGAGTTAAGGTTTGGTAAGGCCCAAAGATGAAGAAAAAAGCTTATTATTACAGTCCACATTGCACATACAAGCCATTCCTTGTGGCCTTGAAAGCTTTCTGGCTTGAGACGCTTTATTGCCACTACTATCCCAGTTCCTGGTTTAGTGGGAGCTAAAGTGTTCCCATCAATCCATCCTTTGAAGACGCACCCAAAGCCTCCCTCTCCAAGTAAGCTTTCTGAGCGGAAATTCTTGGTGGCATTCTTGAGATCATTGTAGCTAAAGGACTTGAGCTTGTTGGAAAGAGATGCATCACCATTGGATGTTATAGAAGATGGGTTCAAACTTCCCAAAGTTGCTTGCTCGCTGGAAGTTTTGGAATCCTGCTTTGCCTTACAATCAGGCTTTGTACTTTCTGAGTGGGGGAGAAGAAAATCAAGTTAAAGGCAGCAAAAAAATACCTTCAAATATTATTCCGTAATACCCAGAAGCTTACATTACAAATAAAATAATGAAATAACTACATCATGCTAAATAAACATGGACTTAAGATGGACACTGAAATCTCAGGTTACATCAACTTCCAGAAACAGTTTTACTTGATGATATAGCAGTGAAAATCCCCCTCTAACTCAGCATTTGTAAAAAAGAAAAGAAAAGAAAAGCAAATCCCGGGTTGATTTTCCCTGCCTCCTAATCCCATCTGTACGACAATCAGATAGCAGTCTACTAAGGCTCATACCCTCAAGACGCTGGATAATCAATCACTATTTCATCCAACTATAGAAAGAAGAGAAGTAAACTAGAACTAGAATCACTATAGCATCCATACATTAAAATATATATATATATATATATATATATATATATATATATATATATATATATATATATATATAAAGTTTATTAGAGACGAGACTACAATTTTCCTCTCTCACAAGTGGGAGCAGATAAAAACAGATCCAAATAGAGATAGATAGAGCGAAAGAAGAAATGGGTAACGAAAAAGGAAGGGCTCACCAGGAAAATTGGTAGAAGAAGCATGGGCACACTTGGCAGGTTTTTGGAAGCAGTTCCCCATAGCTGATCCTATCAGACGCCAACTCCCGCGGAAGAATGAAGGACATGGATTTGGGTCCGTGGGATAAGCTGCAAGAAGGAAAGGACCAAGAAGCAGCAACCCTGTCCATTTCATAGACGCATGCCATTATGATAGCAGCAGCAGCAGCTTCTTCTTAGTCAAATGCAAGAAAATCCTTTTCTCCAGTTGAATCAACAAAGCCACGGTCAAAAGGCCGCTCCAAAATCAATAAAATAAAAAATAAATCAATAAATACTATTAACAATATTCTAACACAATTATCACTTTTAAACATTTTTATGGGCATACGAAGTAACGAACGTTTTACATTACTATTTAAATCTATATGTAAAATTAAATAATTTAATTATTATTATATGTAAGTTTAAATAAATTAAAATTTTTTTTGTTATACAATTGATGATTATTAATCATAGAGAATCATTATCTTATAAAGTAATCAAAATTTAAATTACTCAAAATATATATATATATATATATATATATATATATATATATATATATATATATATATATATATATAGTGAGATATGACTTTTGAGATAATAATAAAAAAAACCCAACATAACTTAAAGATTTTAAACTTATCAAATTCATAACAACATTATTTTAGTAAATTTAATTAAATACATATAATATATATTATATATATAAAAGTAAATAAATAAATAACTGCATCTCTATATTTTAAAATTGATATTCTATCCGTATTTATCATTAAATTTGTTAGATTTAAAAATAGGGATAATTACACCGTTGGTCCCTGTGGTATGCCATAATTATTTTTCACTCCTTATGGTTTAAAAAGTGCATAGTAAGTCCCTGGAATATGCAATAATTACGTTTTACTCCCTGGGTCGATTTTCCGTCAACCATTTTGACGGAATCTGTTAGCCCTACACATCAACGCCACGTGTCGCCAATAAGATGGCGACACGTGTCCATCTTCATAAAAAAATATAAATTTATTAATAAATAAATTTATTTATTTTTTTAAAAAAAAAAAAAAAAGAAGAAAAAAGAAGAAAAAGAAAACTGGCAGCCAGCCACCCCTTGCCACCTTTTGCCGTTTTTGTTTTTGTTTTTTTTTTTAATTTTAATTTTTTTAAAAAAATAAAAAATTTTATTTATTTTTTAATGAATTGATATTATTTTATTAAGATGGACATGTCAGCGCCACGTGTTGCCAATAAGATGGCGACACGTGACGCTGACGTGACATTTGACGGAATCTGTTTAAATTTTTAACTGAATTTGACTATAGGGATCGATTTGTAATTATTGCATATCACAAGAACCTCCCATGCACTTTTTAAATCATAGGAAGTAAAAAATAATTATGTCATACCACAGAGATCAACGGTGCAATTATCCCTTAAAAATGAGACTAAAAAATTTAATAATAAATTAGAAAAAAAAAAAAAGAAAAAAAAGTGCATATATCTATCTCGGATGGCTATGGCATGCAATTAATTGTTGGAGAGCTGTCAATTCAGTGTGAGTTGTAAAAGTTGAGTCAGCAATAATGGGAACAGTCGGCTGTCAGAAACGACTGAAAATATTGTGTGAACCCATTTCTATGTGTCTTGAAATTGTACACTTATAGTACAGTTGTCGTAATTTTCATTTTTCTGAAAATATTTTCTGTTCTTGCAATTTTTCGTCCTTAAGCTAAAAAAGTCAGCACCGCAGTCTATATTGACTAAGTCTGGAATTGATTGGTCTTCGTCTCTTATATTTTACTAGACTTGACCATTCCAACCCTTGGAAATGCTTGACCAGCAATTCGACTTTATATATACTACTTCCATTCCTTGACTGCAACTTTCTTTAACGGGAAGTGTTTACATGTCCTATTACCCTCAATTTACCATCCACTCCTATTTACTGGTGGAGCATTCTTAGAGCATTCGAATTGAACTCTCCAATTTAAAAGTTTAACCAAATTTTGGAGAAAAACTCAAATTTCCTCCGTGCATCAAACTTTTTAAAATTTTTCCAAAATAAGTTATGTCAAAAACTCACTCTAAATTTAGCTCCACAATTCTCTACGCCATCTATTTTTTTATAATTTTTTTTTCCTTTCCCGCTTCTTCCCTCTCTTCCTCGGCACCCCTTTTCCTTTCCATCTGGCTTGTCTTCTCGAGTGCGTCTTCAGCATGAACCTGTCTTCTCGAGTTTCCAAGGCATTCCCTCTCACCGAGTCACCGCTGGCCTGCCATTCTCTTCAGGTTTAGTGTGCTGTGTCATGGGTTAACATAGAAAGGTGAAAGCTTGAAAGTTGCAGAAATGGAGAGAATAGAAGAAACACGAAGAGGAGTTTAGAAGTGAGTAGATAAGAAGTGGATGGTCTGTGGTGCCACACGGCAGAAGGAGCTTGAGTAGAAGGAATACGTGCGACACAGCTGGGAAGCACTTGGGCGTTCAAAACGGTGCATAAGAGTAAGGTGTCATGTGCGTTTCATGCACTTCCAGGTGTCGTTTTGAGTAGAAAACTTTGATTTTCATGACCGTTAAAATGGTTGCTCTTCAAATCAATAAAAAAAACAATATTTAATTAAAATAGAGAAATATTTAGAGAGTTTGATGTAGGAGGTGTTTTAAAAGTGAGAGATAAAATTAAAAAAATAGATTATTTAGGTAAATTTGGAGAAAATTATGAAGAGCTTGATGTGGATGCTCTTACTAAACTTATCAAAATGATTTTTTTCTTTACTATCTTACTAAACATTAGAGACGACGTCACTTTGTAGTTTTCTTGAAAACAAAACAATGTCGTTTCATTACAATTGAACCAAACTAAACATTAACCGACCGTCTTTTAATTGATTCCACCAACATATCCGATTTAATCGAAAATATCAAAATTAAAAGTTGTCGAAATAAAGTCGGCAAATTAATCAACTTTAATCGACTTTGGCGGTAACCGAACCGAAAACACCCATAATCGAACTAACCGAATCAATACCCACCCCTAGTACTCATTAACAATAGTGAGCATTGTTCACCCACCAAAACAATAAAAGACTATTAAAATTTTCAATTTCTCTTTCTTCATTTCTTTTACTTCTTTCATGCACCCCACCACTCTTAGGTCCTCTCCCATTTTTGGTCTCCCATGTGAACGGTCTTATTTATATTGGAGAGGAAATTGTCTTTTTTATATTGAAAGCATATAACTTTTTAAAAAATATATGCTTGTTAGGATAAAACAAATTTTTAAAAATATGACCATTAGGAAAAAACAATTTTTCAAAAAATGAATGTAAGAATAAGACAAATATTCAAAAATAAGTCCGTTAGGAAAAAACAAATTTTAAAAAACACGCTCGTTAGAATAAGACAAACATTAAAAAATATGACCGTTAGGAAAAGACAAACATTCAAAAATATAAATGTTAATAGAAAAAGAATAAAGAAATCTTTGAAAAAGAATATTTAAATGAAATAGTGAAAGTAAATAGCAAAAGAGAAATGATAAAATTTCAACCCTTGCACAACTATCCCGCAACTCCAGAAAGTCGTCTTGACTTTTATTTCAAAGGTCCAATAGGGTATGTATATTGGACCTTTTGAGGCAATTATAAATCCTAGGAGGCAATTCTGATTGGTCTATAAAAATAGATTTCAATGCTATTTCTTTTTTATTTTTCTTTAGTTTAGTCAATCTATCATAAAAAGTAAAGAGGGGTAAAGTAACCTTGTGTTGATTGTTTTTTAAATGTAATTTATCTTCTTTCGCATGTAAAAAGGGAATAAATAACTCAATCAAATTCCGTGAGGCTTCATGAAGTGCTTCTTTAGGAGTTAAACTTTCATTTGTCCATATTTCGAAAAAATGGATCCCACCCGATGTGTCTTGGTTGTAGAATAGTTATACAATATGGGTTGTGCATAAATCACTTCCCATAGCGAAATTGAAGAGGTTGCTGGGAGTGCTTTAAAAAAGTGGATAACTAAAATAGAGAAAAGTGATTTTAGCTATTTTGGCTAGTAAAATCTAGTGAGTCTGCTAATGTCTTTCAAACTTTAAATTACGACATCTTTTCAAATTATAAAAAATTGTCAATGTTTTTTCAAAGTCTGCAAAAAGATAAAAAATGATTTTAAGTTTTTATTAATAAAACAAAAATACCCTTATAATTTTTTTATTTTTTTTTATAAAAACTAAAAAACTAAAAATTGAAAAAATGAACCAGGTGTGGCTCAAGGGCATGGGAGTTCAAAAGAAATAGGACATCTGTTCATGGCTCTGGCTTTTACCATTGAAAAAGGAAGAATACTACGAAGAAGAACAAATTCCTCCTGCAATAAATTAATGTTGGGTTTCCTAAACCAAATTGGTAGGAGATCTCAGAGATTTGTATTAGATTACATTTTACACGTGTTTATTTCTTATAGCCACGTGCTCTTTCTGTTTTGTTAGTTAGTTAGACAGAGATTTTATTCTGTTAGCTTCTAACTTGCAATGTAAGCTTTGTAACTCAATATATATATATATACACTGCAAGTCATGAAAAGTTGATTCATTTTGATATCAATAGAATTTTTTTTTCTCCAAATTCTCTCTTCTCTAAACTTGACATGTTATCAGAGCATACATCCATGGAGTCTGAAATTCCTTCGTCTTCTTCTCAAACCCCTCCCGTCGATAATCCATCAAACACTGATAATCCGCCTCCTCAATTCACCATTTCCCCTTCCATCTTCACAAATCCGACAAGTCCGTTCTATCTCCCTCAAGGAGAATCTATGGGAGCCATTCTTGTTTCTCAGCCCTTAATCGGTGAAAATTATAACACTTGGAGCCGCTCAATGATCGTGGGGCTCACTGCCAAAAAAAAATTGGCGTTTGTCGATGGTTCTCTTCCTCAACCCTCGATTGATACTGGTGTCGAGAATCAAGCTTGGATCCATTGCAATAATATGTCTTGGATCCTTAGTTCCATCTCCAAAGAGATTGCTACGAGCATCATCTATATTGATACATGGCATGGCATGTGGCTCGACCTAAAGGAACGTTTCTCGCAGAAGAATGGCCCTAGGGTTTTTCAGCTTCAGAAATCGATCTCGGCCCTTTTGTAAGACAATTCATCTGTGAGTTCATACTTTACTCAACTCAAATTGCTTTGGGATGAACTTAGCAACTATCGGACAATTCCTCCGTGCTCCTGTGAAAGAATGAAGATTGTAGCTGAACACCATCACCAAGAGTACATTTATCAGTTTCTTATGAGACTCTATGAGTCTTTCAATGAAATTCACGGCCAGATTCTTCTCATGGAGCCTTTGCCATCCGTTAACAAGGTCTTTTCCATGATCATTCAAGAAGAAAAACAGTAGGAAATTTCTGTCAAGACTCAAACTTTTGTTCAAGAGTTTGCTGCTCTCATGATTAACTTGACTGCACCGGTGGCCCGGTTTGTCAAGTAGTCTTTTCGCAAGGACAAATGTAACGACCCACACTTTTACAAAAAGGCGTAAGTGAAAATTTTGATTTCCACGTATCGTTATGATATCAACAATGACGTCATCAAAGTATAAATTGATAGCGGAATATATTTTTCTTTGACAATAACACATCAGAGCTGACCAAATAACCTCAATATATAAAATAATAACCATTTATTCTGATATAACAAAATACATCCAAATAACATCATACGTACCACATGTGGCACAAACATTACATAAACATTGTATATAACATCTACATACTAAAGGTCTCGTCCATAACCTAGCAGCTCCAGCCTTAGTTCCTGCAAAACTCGCATGTAATTGTGGTTACACCACAATCTCATACTTTGGTCGAGTGAGTCAACAGTCCTCAACCACATTGTGACACACTGATTTATCTAACAATATACAATGCATCCAAATGATGACAGTTATATTCCCAAATACATAATCACATTCACATATAATCATGCTTGTTCCTCTACTTTAACTATTCACATACTCAAACATATCTCTTGTTAACACATCATTAATGCTATCTTCTCCGCTAATTTAACACATTATTGGTGCTATCTTCTCCGCTAATTTAACACACTATTGGTGCTGTCTTCTTTGCTAATTTAACACCCTATTAGCGCTATCTTCTTCGCTAATTTATCACACCATTAGTCAACCACATACCTCATTCTTCTATCACTGCTTTTCTCTATTATTCATTCAACCTTTGGTTCATCCGTCGATCTTGTCAATGGATCGATGCCTTAATACCTAAACTTTTGGTTTATCCATCGGTCTTGCCAACCTCTTGACGCCTTGGTACATGAACCTCAGTTCATCCATTAGTCTACTCAATCCACCGACATCTTGGTACCTAAACCTCTAGCATTTTTATTAAGACTTATATCACACCATAGTATAATCATGCAAATAGCATCACATCCATGATCTCAACCAAAGCATGTTACCCATATTAAATGCCAAACATCACGCATACAATTAAATAAAACAACAATCACTACATTGCTAATGACTAAACCACACATATCATCCTCAGTGAGTAAGAAATACTCAAAGTTCCTTCCTGTTACAAAGATTGATCCACAGATATATTCACTGCAATATACATATATAATACAAGCAAATAATGAATTAGAATAATTCACTAAACATATATTTTAACCCTATACTCATTTATGATTTCTTAATCTAATTATTGTTTTGACATAGTAACAGCATATAAAATTCTTCAAGTATAATGCTACATATTTCATGTGGGCATTATAACTGTGTTTATTATCAAATTACCAAAATACCATTTTTCATAATAATTACCAAAATACCATTTTTCATAAAAAAATATTCTTTTTACTCGGGCATTACAACGGCATGATTTATACTTCAATCATTCCGCTTTGAAAACCCTATTTTAAAAACATAACTTAAATCATTAAAGGATAAGAATCTTATCCAAAATGATTCTTTTTAGGATATTTTGTAAAATATCTCAAAATATCTTCTTCGATATTTTGTAATACAACACTAAAAATAATATCCATTTTCTTCCTTAATCCATTTTACTATCCTTAAAACGTTCTTTCCTTTTCTTATCTCGTTCTACCACTTATGACATAAAAACCAACTTAAGGGCTTTAGAAACTTACCATGAGCAAACTTAAGAGAGATGAGATCCGGCCAAAGAGTGTGGTGAGGAGGATCCTTGATTCTTTTCTTGTACCAATCCGAGAGGTAGAGAGAGAGAGAGTTAGAGATATCTACATATGTTCGTGAAGAAGAAAAGAGAGTTATTCTTTTGAACTAAAACTAAAATAGAAAGAGTAAGAGCTTTCCATGCAACTGCAAGCATGGAGAAAGTGATGCAAAGAGGCATGAAAGAACTAGAGAAATCAAGAGAAGAGAAGAGGGAACTTACAAAAGGCTGTTGTCCAAGGGAGAAGAAGATGCAATTCTTCTTCTTTGATTTCCTTCTTTTAGATTCAATTATGCACAACAAAGAAAGGAAGAAAGCGACTGATTTGAGGGAAGATTAGAGCTTCAATGTTCTGTTTTCTATTGCAAAAACAGAAGAAGAACACTAAGGGAGAAAGAGAGAACCAAGAGAGAGATTTGAGAGAATTTCTCCAAGAGAAGAAGATGTGATTTGTGAGAGAAGTCATCCTTATATAGAGAAATAAACGGTCCAAATCAATCCATTTTGATATGATCTAATGGCTTAGAAACCAACTTGGAGGACAAGTTTATGAGTCATCAAGCAATCATGACCTTTTTCAAATATCTCTTATTATATCTTATCTAAGCAAGATGATAGAGTTTGGATGGCAAGGATTGATCACAAACTCATCTAAGGTCAAGAACATGTCGAGCTAGGCCATGACTCATTAAAAGAAATGATGAGAATTTGATAAAAATCAAGGGACAACTTATTCGGACGAGATTCTGCATTTCTGCAGAAAGTCGATCGATCGCATTTTTACACTGAAGAATAATCGATCAATCTCATTTTGATCGATCCATTTTATAATTGATTGATCGCATTTCGATCGATCCATTTTTACACTAAAAAAATAATCGATCGATCGATTATACTTAGTCAGATTTTCATCTGTTTCAGCACTTATGTAACTAAATCACTCAATCGATTTCTAGTTCTATCAATTGGTCGATTCTAACCTCGGACAATCAATTCTAAGTTAATATATAATCGCTCGATCGATTACACTCAGCTAGAATTCTAATTCATTTTAACCTCCAATATATTGTCACTAAGTATTTGATTCCTTTAAATCTAAATTGATGAATATTTATGAATAAATATTCACATTTAGTTTATTAGGCCTTAAATCCCATTTTAAGATATTTTATTTAATATCTTAAAATACGGGGTATTACAACAAACCTATGTGTTCTCATTGTGGAGTCTCTAGACATCCTGTCGATAAGTGCTATTGGCTTCATGGCTTCCCGCCAGGGTTCAAGTTCACCAAGAACCTCAAGAGCCCTTCTTCTTTGCACTTTGCTAATAATATGCAAGAGAATGGTGTGATTTCGGTCACTCAACCTTAGCATCCTGACCCTCCACAAGCTGTTCCTCAACTGACCATCACGCCTGCTCAATGTCAACAGCTTCTTTCCCTGTTACAACAACGATCTATTGTCCAACAGCCTTTTGCCAACATGGCAGGAAGTATTACTACTACCTCCTCTACTTCGGCTTCCACTTCTTCTTCAGTAACATGTTTTCTTTCTCATTTCCTTTATCTCAACCCTAAATACTCAATTTTTTCCTCTGTTTCTATTCCAAAATTTATGTCTTCCAACTCAAAATCCACTCCCTGGATTGTTGATACAGGGGCAACTGATCATATGATCAATTGTCCATCTCTGTTCACGACTATCATTGCAACGGTCTCTACTTATGTCAAACTCCCTAATGGTTTCGTGGTTCTTGTCACATACATAGGAACTGTAGTTATTTCAGCCAATCTTACATTGACTGAAATCTTTTGTGTCCCTTCATTTACTTTTAATCTTATTTCAGCTAGCAAGATTATCAAGTTTTTGAAAGAATGTTTAATATTTCTTGCTAGTTATTATTTCATACAGAAATTGTGTCCTTGGAGGATGATTAGAGTGGGTAAAGAAGAAGGTGGCCTCTTCTACTTGCTTCAGGATCCGAAGGTTTCACCCAGTCCATCTTCATTTTACTCATCTTGTTTCAATTTAATAAAGATTTCTTTGAGTGATGTATGGCACTATAGATTAGGTCATCCATCTATACCTTGCATGCAATGTTTGCATAATAAATTCCTGAAATTTCTTGTAATCCTCATGAAGTTTGCTCTATATGTCCTTTAGCTAGACAACATAGACTCCCTTTTGCTGTACATACATTATTTCAAATGTGAGTTGTATGCCATTTGAAATAATACATTGTGACATTTGGGGACCAATGTCTGTTTCTTCACTCAATGGTTCACATTTTTTTCTTACTATTGTTGATGACTACACCTAATTTACTTGGGTTCATTTGATGAAATCTAAGTTTTTTCCACTTCACCATTTTATTCCTATTTCAGAATTTTTTTATGCTTAGTATATATCTCTACCTTATCTCGACATAGAACAAAGTTTGATTCTAAGGCAACCCTTTGTATTTTTATTGGTTATCCTTTTGGCACAGAAGGTTATAAATTTTTCAATTTGCATACAAAGTCCATTACTATTTCTAGAGATGCTATTTTCCATGAACACATCTTTCCTTTTACTATCAATCTTCCTTGATCTTCACTTGATGGTTGTTTCATTCCATCCTCTTCTCCCTCTTCCATTTTTTCCTTAGCAGTTCTTATTTCTTATTTTACTTGTGATTTCCCTGTTTCTTTGCCTTCTCATACATCACATTCCCCTCATTTTTTTGCTCCTTCCTCACATTCCCATCCTGCATCACCATCAGATTCTCTTTCTATTCCACAATCTTCTTTTCCACCTGCATCACTTGTTTTGTCTACCCCTTCACCTTTGCATCAACCTTCCATTCCTCGACAGTCCACAAGAATCAAAACCAAGCCTCGATACCTGCAGCAATATCATTGTCTTCTTCTTTACCATCTCTACCTCCCTCCACTGCACCACATTCAGGTATTCATTTTTCCTATGATAAATTGTCTCCTGCTTACAAGCATTTTTGTCTTTCCATTTCTGTCCAAACTGAACCTCAGTTTTATCATGAGGCTGTAACTTTTGGTCATTGGCGTGATGCCATGTCAATTGAGATTTCAACTTTAGAGGCTAATCAAACTTGGGTTGTTTATGATCTTCTACCTAATAAACACCCAATCCAGTGCGAGTGGGTTTATAAAATAAAATACAAGGCCAATGGTAGCATTGAAAGATATAAAGCTCGGTTAGTTGCTAAGGGGTATACATAATGTGAGAGATTGGACTACCATGACACATTTTCTCCTGTTGCCAAAATGACCACGGTTAGATGTTTTTTTGGCCCCTGCTGCTGCTAAGAATTGGTTTTTACACCAATTGGATGTTAACAATGCCTTTTTACATGGTGACTTACATGAGGAGGTTTATATGAAATTGCCTCCGGGTTTTGGTGTTAAAGGGGAAGTCTAAGGTGTGTCAGCTCACCAAGTCTCTCTATGGCTTGAAACAAGCCGCAATGCAATGGTTTTCCAAGTTCTCTTCAACTCTCATTAGTCTTGGATTTATTCAATCTAAAGCCGATTACTCATTATTCACTCGGCTTCAAGGTTCTTCCTTTATTGCTTTACTCATTTATGTTGATGATGTGGCTATCGCAAGCAATGATCCTATTGTTGTTTCTACATCATTTCTATGTTGAATGGCAAGTTTAAACTCAAGGATTTGGGTTCTTTGAAATATTTTCTTGGTTTGGAAATTGCCCGATCTTCTAGTGGTATTTGGGTTAGTCATAGGAAATATGCTTTGGAAATCCTATAAGATTCAGATCTCTTGGCTTCCAAACCTGTTTCTTTTCCCATGGAGCAAAATCTCAAGTTGTCTAAAGATGATGGTGCTCTCATCTCAGATCCTACTGTGTAGATGAGATTAATTGGCCGTCTCCTTTACTTGACTATCACCCGGCCAGATTTGGCTTACTCAGTCCAGCATCTCAGCCAATTTATGGATAAGACATGCCAACCTCACATGGATGCTGTTAATAGAGTTCTTCGATATATTAAACATACTCATGGTTAAGGTCTTTTCTTTCCTGCCAACATTGCCTTACACCTCAAAGTTTTCTGTGATTATAATTGGGCAGGTTGTGTGGATACCAGGAAGTCTATCACAGGCTATTGTGTGTTTTTTGGTGATTCTCTCATCTCATGGAAGTCCAAGAAGTAGCAAACCGTGTCTTGTTCTTCTGCTGAAGTAGAATACCGATCCATGGCTTTAGCCTGCAGTGAGATTGTTTGGGTTCTCTCCTTGTTGAAAGATTTATTAGTGCCTCATCTGCAGGCTGTTTTTCTATATTGTGACAGTCAAGCAACTTTTCATATTGCTGCAAATCCAGTATATTACAAACGGAAGAAGCACATAGATATCGATTGTCACCTGATTCAGAAAAAAAATCCAGCTTGGTGTTATCAAGACATTCCATGTTTCCTCACAGCACCAGCTTGCTGATCTCCTCACCAATCCTCTTGATTGTACTTCTTCCATCATTTGTTGTCCAAGATGTCTGTCCATGACATCTACCATCCATCTTGAGGGGGAGTATCAGAGATTTGTATTAGATTACATTTTACACGTGTTTATTTCTTGTAGCCATGTGCTCTTTCTATTTTGTTAGTTAGTTAGACATATATTTTATTTTGTTAGCTTCTAACTTGCAATGCAAGCTCTGTAACTCAGTATATATATATATATATATATATATATATATATATATATATATATATATATATATATATATATATACTGCAAGTCATGTAAAGTTGATTCATTATGATATAAATAGAATTTTCTTTTTCTCCAAACTCTCTCTTCTCTAAACTTGACAAGATCCGTGAAATTTGGCAAGATGGAGAGAGGCAACAAATAGGCACAAGTATTCAACTAGTGGCTTTCCAAATGTCTCTCACCTCTATATTAAAGGAATATCAAAAGGGACACAAAAGCTAAACCAGATTCTAAGAGCTTGCTATAGTGACCATAAATTTGATACATATTCAATAGAAATTGGGAATGAACTGTTAAAAGGAGCCATGGATTTGGACGAGTCTCTATAAATGCTTGTAAACTTGTAAGAAGCTGCAGAGTACATGGTAAGCCCACTGAGGAAAAGTCGTGTAAGAACACATACTTTAGAATGTAGATAAGAACGAGAAAGATAGACATGGAATTAAGGTGGTTTAGTTTATGACCTACATCTACAACTCCAGGGGCAGAGCTAGGAATCTGTTGGTGGGGGGCCGAACCTAAATAAATAAGTATGTATATATAGTCTTTCTAAATCAGTTAAACAGTTAAATAAATTAAAAAAAAAAGTTACATGTTTATAAAATCATATTTAAAATAAATTAAAAAAGAAAAGTTACAGTTAAACTTTAAACTAAATTAAAAAGGTCTTAAACAGTTAAACTTAACTTCATACTAAATCATAAGTTATAATTGTATACAAAAGTTACATGTTTATAAAATCATATTTAAAAATAACTTTTCTTCCGAATACAAAAGCGTTCTAGTTTGCTATAGACATGTACAAAAAAAAAAATCCAACAAAAGAACTTCATATCTCCTTCATATTGTGCTCAACGTCGACGGTCTTTCATGGAATAAAATTCATCCATTATCATATTTGTCGTAAAATCCTTAGCAATTTCTTTCTCGATATAAACTAACAAATTATCTGCTAGAAACTCATCTTTCATTTTACTACGTAACCTAGTTTTTACAAGTTTCATGGCAGAAAATACTCGTTTAGTAGTAGCGGTAGAAACAGGGAGAGTCAACACTAGACGAATCAACTTGTCAATCGAATTATAAATCTTCAATTTTCCTGAAATTGCTAATCCTCTACACAACTTATATAAAGTGGACACATTCTAAAAATCTGAATGTTTTGGCACATCAAGCTTATAATGGTCCAATTGAAATCTCAAAATGATTTTCTCTTGCTTAGTAAAATCTTGAGGATAGAACTTCTCAACTAAGCTGCATATATCATCGATCTTAAATGATTTGTATGCATCTTGAGGGCTTAAAGCGGTACTAAGACTAAGAAGTTCCATTGCATGCTTACTAAATCTATTATCAATTTCTTGCAATTGGAAATCTATTACAGCAATAAATACATCAATTCTAAAATGATGCTCCATTGTCATGGAAGATTCTTCATTTTGGGGACATGATCTACCTCGAGCTCTAGTGTAACGAGCATTCATATCAGGAACATCAATTTTATTTTTTTCACAAAATGATTTAACAATTTCAAGGAAAGGCTCCCACTCTTCATTTCTCAAATTCTGAAGAAGTGATTTTGTAGTTGAAACTACACTCATGGCATTTAAAATGTCTTGAGAATTTTGTTGCAAAGCTTGACAAAGACAATTAGTAAATCCCATAATCTTTTTCATCAAATGTAAGAACAAAACAAATTCAAATGATGTTAATACCATATAAGCCGCTTCAGCATCACCGCGTTGAGAATAGTTGGTTCCCTCATTTGAGATAGTGTCGAGAACTGAACAAGTTGCATGAAACATTCTTATCAAGTTACAACAAAATTAAAATGAAAAGACCATCGAGTATCTCCAGGTCGTTGCAAAGTACCAATTTGGTTTGCCCAATTTCCAATCTCAATTTCATTAGAAGAAATCATACTTTCAATCTCAGCAACTTGAGCAGATTGCAATTCATCATTGTGTTTTGAAGAACCAACAATAATGCTGATAATAAAATTCAAATTTTCAAAGAATTGATGTACATATTTTGCTTATCTAGATGCTGCAACCAAAGCTAATTGTAACTTATGAGCAAAGCAATGCACATAATATGCATAGGGACATTGTCTAAGAAATAAAGCTTGTAGCCCATTCCATTCACCATGCATATTACTACCTCCATCATATCACTGACCTGGAATATTCTGAATTTTGAGGTTGTTACAAGAAAGGTCATCACATATCTTCTTTTTTAAAGTTAATGTAATAGTATCTTTGACATAAACAATATGAAAGAATCTATCTTGAATAAAATCATCTTTATCAACAAATCTCAAAATGATTGCCATTTGCTCCCTTTTTGACTCATCAAGAGCTTCATCAACAAGAACGCAAAATTTGGCATCTCCAATTTTTTTGCAAATCACATATTGCACTTTAGTTGCGAAGATATGCAAAATTTCTTTTTGAATTTGGGGTGACGTATATTTGCCATTCCGTGGAGCATTTGTCAACACAACTCCATCAACTTTATCATTAAAAGTTGCTAAAAACTTCATCAATTCAATGAAGTTACCTTGATTTTTTGAGTCGGAGCTTTCATCATGACTTCTAAATGCACATGCTTGAAATGCTAGCCATCGAACACTATCTATTGAGGTTTTGAGCTGGAATCAATTATTCACCATTTCTTGTAATGATTGTTTTTCAATCAACTTGCCAATATGCCGTGAATAACTCTTCAGATCTTCATAACATTTCACAGCAATTTTATGTGGTGAATTTGGATCTATCCCATTAAAGTACAATTCATTACATCATTCACCGATTTCCAATTCTTAAAACCTTTCACTGTAAATGCATCTAATCCCAAACGGTCAGTTGATTTCTTAGCAAAAATGTAACATGGATGACAAAAGATGGCATCCTTTGATTCCGAATACTCCAACCAAGTTGAGTATCTCTGAAACCAAGAAGCCTGAAATCGACAACAATGATTCTCAGGTCCTGAAGCTAGATATTCTGTAGGTTTAAGAATAGGTTGACACGGGCCAACTCTAAGATAAGCACGTCGCATTTCATCTTGTAAGGTTACAGGAAATTCCCATATTTGCGGCCGTTTTCCTGGATCACGTTGCAAAGAGGTGGTATCAATTTCTTCAGGAAGGATTCTTGGACATTTAGAAGGCTGCTCATCAGTCACTGAAGCATTAAGATCCGTTGTCAACGGTCTATTTAAGGTGAATCACTATTAACCTCTGAATGACCCGCATCTTTTTTCTTAAAGAATGAATCGATTGTTTTTAATCTGCTTATATTTTTTTAAGCTGTAAGAAAAATTTATAGATTAATTTATTAACTAAAAAGTACCTAGAAATATAAGATCTTTGTTAGAATTTTTTACTTATAATAATTCTTATTAGCATTAACAACCAAAAATGCAACAACTAATTAACCAAATAAAAAAAAAAAACCCATCAAATTAGAAGAAAAAAAAATCAGTAATCAAAGTAACTATTAAAATCCTTAATCTAGCCAAAATAGCAAACACAAAAAAATATAAACTACGTACTTGACAAATAAACTAAGCACAATTAATAGGGTATAAGAAAAATGAGTACTTTTCAGTGAATCAATGTTATCTTGCGCTGAGGGGTTTCTTGAAAACAAATTAAAGACAATAATATGCTAGTTGAACGCTGCAAACCTATAAAAAATAAAATAAATTAGAAGAATAAATTATGGAACACAATTAAAAAAGAAAAAGAAAAAAAAGGCATACTTAGTTTCCTTTTTTTGTGTATTTATTTTATAAGCTTCTTAAGAATTCTATCCAAACTAAACACTGGAAAAAAAATTAAATAATAAAAACAAATATAAAAATTTTATCATTCAAGGACAAATATTAACAAAGCATATTTGATTAATTGGTTATTTTCTCACATTAGTCACATAATCACATTTGAAATTTTGAATCATTTGATTCATAATTAGAAAAAAAAAAAAAAAAAAATCTTATATTCCAAACGTTCCAGAACTTCCACCACAACAAACAATACATTACTCCTTAATTCTCTCACCACCCATGGTCCCACGCATCCAAGACTAAGTCATTAACGTCAAAGTGGTTTTTTAGTGGTCCATTGATTCACTTTCTAGTTTCTAGGACCTTCTGGCTTCCACACGACCACAATATTCCTCATTTCCTCAATTCCTCAATTCCATTTCTCTCCTCCACGCACCAAGTCTCAGATGTTTTCTACTTTCCTTTGTTTTAAGGACCTTCCACAGTTCCACACTTCCACGCGTTCTCATCTTCTCATTATTTTTTTTTTTAAAGGAATCTTCTATAGTTTTCCTTTATCTTTAGAATCATGAATATTTTGACCATTCTTGTGAGGTGAGGTTAAAAACAAGGGGTAATTACCTTTTCTCCCCATGAACTACCGGCCAATGTCATTTTGCCCCCACGAACTACCACTTCGACCAAAAGAGAGCATCAAACTACCATTTTTACACACTTTGCCCCCTTCTGTCAGTCTAATTCATGCAAAGACGTAAATGCCCTAACTCAATTTTAAAAATGACTAAAATACCCTCATTTAAAAAAAGAAAAAAAAGAAAAAAAGAAAGACTGAATGAAAGGGGTGGCTGCCGCCACCCCTGAGGTGGCCGGGTGGCCTGCGAGCCACCCCCAGAGGTGGCTCCGGCCACCTCTGGGGTGGCTTGCGGCCACCCCGGAAGCTGGGTGGCCGCGCGGCCACCCTAGAAATGACCTAGGGTGGCCGCGCGGCCCCCCCAGGTTCTGGGGAGGCCGTGCGGCCACCCCTTAGGTCGGGGTGGGCCGCGAGCCACCCTAGAAATGACCTAGGGTGGCCGCGCGGCCCCCCCAGGTTCTGGGGAGGCCGTGCGGCCACCCTAGAAATGACCTAGGGTGGCCGCGTGGCCCCCCCAGGTTCTGGGGAGGCCGTGCGGCCACCCCTTAGGCCGGGGTGGGCCGCGAGCCACCCCAGAGGTGGCCGGAGCCACCTCTGGGGGTGGCTCGCAGGCCACCCGGCCACCTAAAGGGGTGGCTGCCGCCATCCCTTTTCTTTCAGGTTTTTGGTTTTTTTTTTTTTGTTTTTTTTTTTTTTTAAATATATTAATTTTAATATTTTTTATTAATTACTGTAGAGGGTATTTTAGTCTTTAAGTCAAAATTAACGGTAAAAAATGGCATATTCCATCCAAAATTAACGAAATTCTTGACGGAAGGGGGCAACGTGTATAAAAATGGTAGTTTGATGCTCTCTTTTGGTCGAAGTGGTAGTTCGTGGGGACAAAATGACATTGGCCGGTAGTTCATGGGGGGAAAAGGTAATTACCCCTAAAAACAAAGAAAAAAACTGAAACACAACACCTCACGCCTCCTTTAAACACAACATAGAAAAGAAAAAAAATGGCGTAGAGAGCAAATAACTCACATCTCACGGTGACGATGCCTAAAGGCTAGATGAGTGCTGATTGCTGGACCGTTGGTGGTGGTGCATCGGGTGAGTGGATGGCTGATGGTGGATGCACAACCAGATCTAATCGTGGACCTCGTGGTGTTTCCAAAGCCGTTCTTCACTTCTTCTACTCTTCTCAGATCTCATTTTTCTCGCCTCTGAGCCTTTCGGTATTTTCACAACTGAACCACAACTACAAGCATTTTTTTTTTCTTTTTCTTGGGGTTGGGTGACACCTGACAAAGAGTTATTGAGGGAAATTTGAGAGAGTTGTTGAAAACTAAAAAGCAAATTTTGCATTTGCCCCTTTTTCTCTTGTGAAGTGTGAATTTTTTATTGACATTTCACATTTGCCGTGTTGGAGAGGATTTGATTGTTGTCTGCCGATATTTTTTTTTTCCTATCTACTGCGTACTGCATAGCCTCTATATGGGTTTTTTTTTTTTTTTTTTTGGTATGCTGTGCTGCTGTTGCTGGGTTTATTTATTTATTATGATTTTTTTTTTTTGAGAAAAAAAATAGTAGTAGTTAAGTAAATTTTTAGGGGGGTTTTTTTTCTCTGAATTTCATTTTTACTTATTAAAAAAAAATTAGGGGGGGGGGGTTGAATTCATTTTTTGCAGGGGCCATCAGCACATTAACCCAAAAAAATAAAAAATAGAAGTAAAAAAAAAAAAAAAATTGGGGGCGCCACCCTCCAACATGCCTCTACCCCTGTACAAGTCAAAACCTTTTTTTGGCTACATCTTCCTTAATGATTTGATTGTATACAAGATTCTATTTATAGAGAAAAAGTCTGAATGTTACACGTCTCTTTTACTTCTACATTAACTACATTAAATTTAATTTACACAAATCATCTTGTAACTCTTGTCTCTTGAGTTCTTATAACTCTTATCTCAATAAATCACATCATATTGTTGGAAGACAACTAACATTGTAATCGAGTCGAGCCTAGTTGAGTTTGGGCATTCCGGAATTGACTCATTTATGAGGTCCTTTAAACGAGTCGAGCACGAGCTCCAGCCAGGCTTAGAAACCTTCATCTGAGCTCAATTTGCCAGATACATACTCTGGCGTGAGCTCAAGCTTGAACTTGCTAAAAATGCTATGGCGAGTTGAATTGGGTACTTGAGCGGCTCGAATTGGCTCGAGCATGAATTGAAATTAATATTCTTGGAAAGTTTGATCCAAGCCCAAGTTTGAGTTTGAGCTTAGTTAAAAAGCCTTTCGAGCCTTAATTGGGTAGCTTGACTCAATTTGGGCTTGTTTAGTTTGTTTTTAGTATTTTTTTTTTTTTTTACACGTGATTAAAAAAAAATGAAAAACACAAACTTGAATTTGATTTGGGCATTTACAAGCAAATTTGATAAAACAAAACTTGAATTACAAATAAGAAAAACAAAAACTACATAAATGAAAGAAATACAAATGAACAAAGAGATCAAATTTACATAAATGACTAAAATATATATATATATATTTTTTAAAAAAAATGTAATCTTGGTTGCCACTTGCCATTCTGCATTCAGAAAGAAAGAAAAAAAAAAATGTTAGATATTTTTACTTCATTGCATTGTTTACTCAAAGTTTTCTAACCTTGCTAAACATGTCAATGGAGCTTTATCACTCAAAATTTATCTCAACATATTATTTAAGAGTTAAGACATACCTAACACTTAGCATGCTCCTTTTAGGGAATACTCTAAAACTATATTGGTGCAAACAAATCTCAGCAAAATGAATAAATAAAGCTTGAGCCAAATCAAAATGCTAGTAATAGAGCTACAACAGATATACTAAGGTTCAAAATGTAAACTAAAGTTTTACTTGCACTAAAATGTTATCCAAATCAAATTAATAAGTGATTACATGCCCAAAACAACAAATGTTAGTAATAGATGATATTTGTCTTAAACTAGATTTACCATAAGCTTGAACAGAACCACTATCTATGACTATCAATGTGCATAGAAGTTGGTAACAAACTTTTGATATAAAACATGATGAAAAGCAAATATAGAGAAAGGTTGTATCGAGAGTAATAGATGAAAACACAAGGAACAAACATCTATATGTAAAGATGGAATGAAAAAACAAGGAACAAAACATAAGAAATGAAAACACATATGGGGATAAAATAAATTACAGAGACAGACCCAGTACATGCAGTAGCTAAAAGCATAACTTTGCAACTTCTGTGCAAATCAAAAGCCTAGGAGCATAACAATGTCTTGAAATCAAATTATAAGAGCTAATAGAGAAAACCTCGGAATTATATTTAGAATACAAGACATTAGTAAACCTCTCAAGCAACAGATACAGTACAGAGATGAATGATGGTTCTACCGAAAGATTCCACATTTCAAGAGATAGGTACTCAAATGTTCAAAAGAATCAAAAGTATAGATAATCAACTGAAACTTCTCCAATTAAAAGAAAAGAAAATACACATCAATAGGAACAGTAGGATCAACCACAAACAGACAATATGGAATCTTAAAATGAACAAGTAGGAATCACAAATCAGGTAATGGTAGCAGACTAGCAGTAGCAGCAGCAGCAAAATAAACATTATCCCAATAGGTACTAAAATGTTCAAAAGTAGAGATAATCAAATGAAACTGCTCCAATTAAATGAAAAGAAAATAAAATGTTTATCGACAAGAACAACAAGGTCGACCACAAACAGATAATATGAAATTTCAAAATGAACAAGTAGGTTTCATAAATTATTTTCTTGTAGCTGACCAATAGTAGTAGCAGAAATATTATCTGAATAGGTACTGAAATGTTCAAAAGTAGATTTAATCAAATGAAAATTATCCAATTAAAAAAAAATGTTTATCGACAAGAACAATAAGGTCAACTAGAAACATACAACATGAAATCTCAAAATAAATACGTGGGTTTCACAAATCAAGAAATAGTAGCAATAGCAGTAGCAGCAGGCCCATTATCCTAGAGTTTCAACATTGATTTTATTGGCTAAGAGCCTAAGATAATACTTAAAAATACCCATCAAGCAAGTGCAAGAATATCATATGAAGGTTCTTTCTTATTCAAGGCCTCAAAGGGTATGCCTTGCACACACGCGCACGCACACACACACACACAAAAAATATTGTTATATATTTTTTCTCTTTTGTATTTGTTTACTCGAAGTACTTTGACATTGATAAACACGTCAAGAGAGGTTAAAATAATGCAGAAATTGTTTAAAAATTATATTAGGAAACAAAGTAAATTACCTCAACTCCATCACCATGCATTAATTACTTGTCTAAATAGATTGTCCAACAAAAAGCCCAAAAACGGTATAGGAGTATGATGCATCAGTTCAAAATACAAAACCATATTCAAACTACATATATATTCCATATAATTTTGAAATTCTTGAATCATGGTAACGTCAGGAAGTTGACTTCAACCACTTTCTACAAAAACAAACACAAAAAAGTAAATAAAGTGAATTTATAATTAAAAAAATAAATATTTAATGTATATAATAAAATGGCATATAAAATTTACTTTATAGAAATAGGCTTCATATAATAAAAGTGTGACTTACAGCTATTGCAGAATTTTTCTTGATTCTACGAATTGTTCTCACCCAATTTGATCCACATAAAAGCATTTGAACTGTTTCAATTGATAATGATGCTCTATGAGGATCAATAACTCTACCACCAGCACTGAAGAAAGATTACGAAGCAACTCTAGTAATGGGAACATCTAAAATATCCCATGCTATCTTAGACAAGATGTGATACTTCAAGGCATTAAATTTCCACCATGCTAGAGCCTCGAACTTTGTATCAATATCTTATCGCATATGTAAACATCATTTTCAAGATATACATCCAAATCATTTTTAAGGGGCCGAATAACATCATTACTTCTAATGTATTCCATATAAACAAGTACTTTAACATTGATCGACTAGTGGGAATTTTGGGTAAAAAATCTCTAGTAAAACCACTAGAAGAACTAGCATTTTCCTGAGCACTTTGTTGCATAACGGATGAATTATGAGCGAACACATAGACCTTATACATCTCATGAAGAATGGACAACACATTATCAATATGCATAGAAGCTTCATGCAATGGATAAATTAGAGGAAACCAAAAATTTATCAACTTCATTTTGTATCTCGGATCCAAAATAGCAGTTATGGCCATTAATAGAATGTATTCACCCTAATACTTGTCAAATTTCTCAGCCATTTTAGTCGCCATTGATTTGATGTATTCATTTTTATCCATACTGAAAATAAATAATGACTTCTAAACAATTCAAGTGTGTGTGTTTGTGTGCAACAAAATATCTTATTAGCGGAATTTAAATAAGACAAGATATTTGTTACGAAGTGAAAACTCTATGAAGAGAAAAAAACCACTCCGGGGCAACCAAACCCAGGAACTCCACTATCCAAAAACAAAGCTAGTTACAAGACACTCGTACTCACATACCCTTATGCAGTAGTCATACCATTAACTCTGACACAAAGTCTATCGTGAACACTTCCCAACTAGATCTTCCATCTGAAGGGGTTTTTGATGGATTCCTTTACCTTAGGGCCGACCCTTAAGATAGACTTCACACGAACGGTTGAGCACACACCGGTAACGGCTTGAGAGCTAGTGGATCTTCGATTCTCCCTAAACACCCTATCAAATCACTATGGAATTCACTGTCGAATTCTATACACAAGCCTAGAGCCCCCTATTTATAGACTTAAAAAAACCCTAAATCTGCTGAAAAACGGACTCTGGCTATCGAGTATCCGAACGAAAGTTAGCCGCATCCAGACGGTTTTCTGTGATATCCATTCAGAAACAGCATAATTCTATCCTTATCAGGTCCGTGTCCGGATGGCTTGACTGAGCGTCCAGACGGTCTTCGCTATAACTCCTTGTAGCGTTCGAACTGAATACTGGAATATTCTAAAATGCTGGATAGCGTCCGGACGTATTGCCACGTCGTCCGGATGGCTTGCAGAGACTCCCTAACAGTGTCGACTTCTGAAATCCAACTCCTTATTGAATACTGATTGACCTAGCGTCCGGATGGTGTTGCTCTGTCGTCCGAATTTCTTCAACGTAAAACTGCTGGACACTGAGGGGCGTCCGGACACCTTCAAAGGCCCGTCCGGACGATTGCACAGGAACCGGTTGATTTGCCTTGAATTTGCAAGGACTCTTCATGAATATCTTCAAGATACTTTTGATCAATCACATGCTTTGATTTGTACATTGTCTGAATACATGAATATTCTGAATTTAAGAACCGACCATCCTGTTAAATCGCACCCATTACATAAAGTGTTTTTGTTTATCCAGAATGTAGCCAATATAAAATACTAACAAACTCCCCCTTTGGTCATTCTGGGACAAAAACACTTGACCAGTTTGGAATTACATTCCCGGTCTAAATACCAAAATAAACCAAAAATACTCCCCTTTTTTGTCACACAATGACAAAGGGTAAAGAGAGTATTAATTAAACCATAAGTGTTTAATGAAATACAAAAGATCAGCACAATATTTAAAATTGTTTGAATACAAACAAAACAACAACAAAAATCAGTCCTCATCATCAGGCTTGTGGTGATGATACTGCAGGCACTCCCTGATGTCAATCTGACATTGTTCAACACGCTCTCCAATAAGATTAACTTCACGTTGGAGAGCTCCCATGGATGACATAAGTTGAGTAAATGCAGCCTCTACATCAAAAGTAGGGGGCACAGCCTGTGATGATGATGCAACTGCTGGTAGGGGAACTGGTGGAGGCTGAGGAACACCGCCTTGAGCCTCATGCCGCAACTGCGCATTAGACTTCATAAGAGTATGTATGCCAAGGGGATCTGGGATCCGTGATCTGGGCTCAGAGTCTGAAATATCTGTCATGACCTGCAAACAGATTTGAGTGATTAAACACCCAAAAGATAGACTCGTGTTCTTCTCGTCTTGAACCTCGAGCATAGTGTGCAAGATGTGCTTGCACAGGCAAAAAAGAGTCTGCATCACAATGGCATACAGAAGGGTGGCCTTCTTGAGAGTCAGCTCACTCTGATGAGCTTGAGGCCAAAGGTTTGTCACAACCACCTTTGCTAAAATTCGGTGCATAGGAGCAAAAGCACAGATGTTGATCTGGGAGTGGGACTTGTCTTCTCTCTGTGGTCTCATCCCAAAGAAATCATGAAGAAAGTCAATGATGGGTGTCTCATCACCAACAGGGAAAGGAACGCCTGAGATTGGTAGAACAGAGACCCCGATCACAAAACTGATAAGCTAGGGATCAATCAATTGTCTGGCCTCTGACCATAGTCTGCATGGTCAGTCCTCTGTCATCATCCTGGATGTCGATCATATGGCCATAAAATTCCCGCACCAGTCTGGGAAAGGCTGGGCAGGCACAATTGTACAGGTACTCCCATTGGTTCTCCAGTAGCATCTGAGCAATGGGGAGCAGAACTGGATCTCTTAGATCTGCGCAGTGAAGATTCTGCTCTGATAGGACCTGCCGCGATTGCATGCGGTGCAACCTGTCAGCAATTGACTCTTAAGTTCTTTGCTTGACTTGGTGAGGAGAGTCATCTGAAGACATGATTCCTGGGCTAAAAAAAATTACAGAAACAAATCCATGGAAGCATTAATTCCTGTTAGTTCAAAAAAAAAATTGGGCATTATGACGACTGTAAAATGGACTATCCTAGAAATTACAACAACAAAAAACACAACCCAATCAATATCAAGAACCAATTATGCAAAATCTCAACCCAAATAATAAAGAATTTTGAGCAATAAGACATTAAACTCAAAATAATAGAAACCCAAAAACAAACTATTTTAAGCATAAAAACTTAAAATAAATTAGTTAAAGAGTATAAATACATACCTGGGGTGGAGATAAATTACAAAGATGACACGCGCACTTGAGAAATACGCATAAAAAGCACAGAAAAAATGTACAAGATGACAAAAAGAACCAAAAAAGGCGAATGAGAAGGCTGCAGAGCGGGGGGAATGCGATATAACCCTATAGGGTTCACCGTCGAAACGGAACTTAAGTTCCGTCTGGACGGAGTGCCACGTAGGAGATCGCAAAAACATGCTTGTCCGAACAAGAAGAATGGACGTCCGGACAAATTAACCCTACCGTCCGGATAGCCAGAACCATCGTTCGAATGCTTCAATAAAAATCTGAAATAGAGAGGAAAAAATTACAGAAAAATATTTCCCAAATAATTTCCAAAACACCCATGTATATAAAACTGATATCCCAGTTCAATTAGCATTTCAAAAATATACCAAGATATAATTGAGAGTTAGGATTCAATAAACACAAAAATTTCCCTGCAGAAAGACATTTTTCAATAGAAAACTTAACTCAAGCAATGTGTGTGTGTGTGTGTGTGTGTGTGAAGGCTTTCTCAATAAGGTATGAAGCTCACTGATATGACTTAAATCATCCGGATTTTCCAAAGAAGAGAGAAAATCAATATTTTGATTAGTCAAAAGTCAAACCTTATTTTACTAGGGCCTAGCCACCATCATCTGATACACTCCTCCAAAGTTGTAGCACTTTTCTTTTCCTTTTGTCATTTTGTGACCGTCTATTTCAACAATGATTTGGTCATTGACTGTTTCTTTAGGAACAAATTCAAGAACAGATTTATAGCATAAATACAGTGGATTTTTTTATTTATTCATTTTTATTCAGTTTTGAATGCCTTTTATCACTTGGTGCTGCAACCTAGAAAGAATGCTAGAATTTATGGGTTCTAGGTTCAACTAGCGAGTTGGTCAATTTGACCATCTTAGAAAACAAAAATCTTTCTCGTTTAAAATTTCAGAAGCTAAAAGTCAGAAGAGAGAGAAAAAAAAATACCTTAGGGGAGCCATTGGAAAGTGCACATTTTTCATCGCATGAGAAAAGCAACTATCTATTATGGATGCCATTGGGAAACTTTGCAGATATCAAGAGAAACTCTCAGTTATATAAAGGCAAAAGAATAAATGCAGCAAAAATTGAAACATCAGTTAAACATACATAAGATATCTGGAAGCTATATAATGGAACAATAAAACTCTGCATCCTTTAACCCCCCTTTTTTTAAAAAAAAAGAAAAAGAAAAAAGAAAAACACATGCTTCACAATAAAGAGGATAGTATAGTACAAACATGTAAGGTAAAAGCAAACCTAACCTCAAGGAGAGAGGTTTGATAGTACCATGATAGAAAAGCAGCCGCTCGACGTGCTTTTTCTATCATCCCTATTTAATACCTGCAGAATTTCCTCAAGACAAACAAGAGGGAATATAGGGAAAAAAAATGGTTCCATAACAACATGCAAAGATTTCATAAGATGCAATATAAAAATGCTATGCAAGTGTACCTATCATGCTCTAGGATTTAGGAACCAAAATCCTAGGCATGTGTAACCTCACCTACTGGGTAGGTTCGCTCCCCCTCGGGGGGTGGGTGTCCTCTTTCTTATCCTGTCCTTCCTTCTTTAGATGTAGTGCCAGAAATTTGACCAGATCTTGCATGAAGGAACTGAAGGAAGATGTTCTTTCATAGGATATTTTCCTTCCTGCAGTCTTCAGTTCTTCCATATACAGCTTCTTGGGGACCCAAGTCTTTTTTGCTTGAGTAGGCTTCTGCAGTTGCTGATGCTTTGGAACATGATTTTGGGCAGAGATCTATAATGCCTGGGTGGCTTAGGTAGAGGACACCTAGGTCTCATATGACTGTAACTCCACATTGGTGACACATGGGAGTTTTATGAGCCTGCCACTTTTTCTTCCTCTGAACTTGCCGATGTGAGCAGTTAGGTCTAATGTGCCCTAGCTCGCCACAGTGATGGCATGTGGGAGGTTTTCTTCTGATAGGAAGCTTGGCCGAAGGCTGAGAGATGACTGGTACTTCCCCATCCATAACAGTTTTTCCCTCATCCATGATTGAGGGTGGAGACTCAGGGATAACCAGCTTCACAAAAATAGTCTGGGAGGTAGAAGGAATATCAGAAGTAGAAGGAGGAACATACCAGAGTTCGGTCTTGTCGGTTGGGCACTTCTGAATAGAGAGCATGTGATTAAGCTTCTCGTTTGAGACTCTCTCCAGTTACAAATGTGTCTCCAGAAGCCTCTCTTCTAAATCATTGGTTTTTATTAGCATAGAGGTCTTCTCAGTCTTGAGGCTATTTAGCTCTAGTACTTGTTGCTTGTATTTCTCCCTCAGCTTTAAGAACTCTACATATTGAAGTTGATAAGCTGACTGCATATCTTCTTCTTCACTATTCTCAGAGTAGTAAGACTGAAAACCCTCATTTTCTTCATGTGGGGCCACGAAGGCCATGAATTTTTCTTCCTCAAGAGTTTCTTCTTCCTTCTCAGACTCATTGCTTAGAGTTGCATTAAAGGCTTTCCCTTTTAATTTCTTCAGATTTGCACATTCAGTCTTGATGTGCCCAAAACCTGAACATTCGAAGCATTGGGGACCCCTTGAATCTTTCTTCTCTACTTCTTCTGACTCAGCTGTGTGGGGAGCCTTTCTTAGTCTGTCAGAAAACTTCTTGAATTTATTATTCTTCATAAACCGCTCGAAGTTCTTGGCTAACATTGCCATTGCATCTTCATCAATATCCGAGTCTTCGTCAGATGAGACTTTGGATTTCTTCTTGGATGCCTTAGATGCCTTAAGGGCAATTGTCTTTCCCTTTCTGACTGGAGGTAAGGAGTATTCATATGTCTGAAGAGATCCTACCAGCTCTTCAATCTTCATCTCCTCCATATCTTTGCTTTCTTCTATAGTTGTCACCTTAATCCTGAAACGCTCAGGCAAAGATCTTAGTATCTTTCGGATGAGTTTTACATCCGAGATTTGCTTCCCAAGACTCACCATCGAGTTTCTTAGGTCATTAATCTTAATGTAGAACTCTCCAAAGGTCTCTTCTTAAAGCATCTTAATCTCTTCAAATTTAGAAATCAACATTTGAAGCTTGACAGATTTCACAAGTTTTGTGCCTTCATATGTTGTTTCTAGAATTTGCCATGCATCTTTAGCAACTTCACAATTTGAAATTCTTGCGAATTCAGATGGTGAAAATTCTTGACATAGAGCATGGAGGGCTTTATCATTGGAGAGCCGTGTGCTTGTTTGGGTAACAGAAATTTGGTCTGTTTCTTCTGGTTTAATCTAACCAGTTTCAACTAGGGATGTAAACGAAGCAAAGCTACCTGTGAGCTCGCTCGGGCTCGGTTCGATAAGGCTCGGCTCGTGCGTGACTCGGTTATTAAATAAGCTACTCGTGGACACGAAACTATACTCGATTATTAAACGATACATACCCAAATAAAACCCGGCTCGCTCGTTTAAAGTTCGCGAACATACTCGTAAAAAGGCTCGGCTCGCTTATTAGCTCGACTCGTATATTTTTATTAATATATATATATATATATATATATATATATATATATATATATATATTTATTTATTTATTTATAAATACATGAATATATATTGATAAAAATAACTTATTTAGTATATCACTTATTAATTAATTATTGTTATACAATATATAATTATTAGTTATATCTATAAGTATCTATATAATATATAATTTAATTATAAAAGATAATTAATATGATTATATCTTATATGATCTAAGAGACTGAGAGTCTAAGTCTAATAATTAAATATCTAATGATTGTTAATCATATGATTTAATGAAAATCTTGACACTTAATCGTGTTATTCAAATAATCATATCATATATAATGACAATGTAATTGGTATAATCCTAAATCAATTGATTAGTATTAAAATCAACAATATATTTCTTATAATCACAAATTAAGTATAATTATTAGAATTCATATCATTAGATTATATATATATATATAAGAAATCATAGATCTTTTATAAATCATCTAGAAAAGGCTTGCTTCGCAAGTACATATGTATTATCACTATAATTTATATGAAATGCTTATAATCTAACAATTTATATGATATTAAATCTTATGTGATATAACACATTATATATTTATTATATAATATAATAATGATATCAACAATATATATTTTGTATCATTGTATAATTAAGTGTGATCCAAGTTCTAACAATGTACTATGATCTAATAACAATAGTTAGGTGATATAATCTAACAATTCATTTTATTAAATTTAAGTATGATCTAACAATTTATATGATATTAAATCTTATGTCATATGGCATAATCGCATAATGTATAATGTAATAATGATATCAACAATACATATTTTGTATCATTGTATAATTAAGTGTGATCAAAGTTCTAACAATGTACTATGATCTAACAACAGTAGCTAGGTGATATGATCTAACAATTCATTTTATTAAATTTAAGTATGATCTAACAATTTATATGATATTAAATCTCATGTCATATGGCACAATATATGATGTTTTAATCATATCAACAATACTTATTTTGTATCATTGTATAATTTAGTGTGATCTAAGTTCTAACAATGTACTATGGTCTAAGAACAATAGGTGATATGGTCTAATAATTCATTTAATTAAATTTAAGTATGATATAACAATTTATATGATATTAAATCTCATGTCATATGACACAATTTATATTTATTATAGAATCTAATAATGCTTATCTAGTTATATTATATCATATAAATGTTATTATTAGATACCACGGAAGTTAGAATAAGTAATTAAGTATGATTTATAATTTTTATATCATATTATAAATAATCTCATATCGAATTATATAAATCATAATTCATAACTATATATAATTAAAAATTAAGTTATAACAATAAATTATTATAGCCACATAATGATGTAGTCACATAACTTATAACTACATAAGTCATAATTCATAAGTATACAATTCACACAAAGCAACTAATATAAATTATAATGATTAAGTATCTAGTTACTTATATAATTATTTACATAATTTTGACATCTAGAATTACTAAAAAAAAAAAAAAGCACCAAACACATTTCATTTAAAATTTTTTCTCAATAATATATTATGAAAATTACAAAAAAAAAAAATCTGGATCATATATTCATATTACAAATAAATAAAACAAAAAATTCTAAAAATATTTCTTCTTTATTTATTCTTGTCACCTTGTCAATTCCACATTGATTTCCTCCTCCACGAGAGATGCCCCACACACACCATCTTAATTGATATTTTTTAGTGATTAAATTTAAATGAGATATTTTAATTAAATAACATGTATTTTAATATTCAAAACTAGACATATCTATCTGATCTTTAGTACAAAACAATAACCTATGACCTATCTGAAAAAAAATCTTTTTATATTTCAAGTTGACTCAAGTTGTCCACAGCTGTTCCTCATTACTTGATTAATGAAAGATCTGAATGCCACGTAGCGTAAAGCCTCATCTTTACGCAGAGACCTCTTGAGAGATAGCCTATCTTTTCAACTTCGAGATTCTTCTATTCTTCTTCTTCCTTGTTCAAGTCCAACCTGTAGTTTCTTAAGAGAAAAGAACCTCTGAATATGGCTACGTTGAGATCATCTCTGGATATTTGCCAAGCTTTCGTTGCTTTCTCTTCAGCCTCTTCATCCACGAGTTTCCTTCATCCTCTCAACGAGGGTCTAAAGGAGCTTATCTTTCATCTCCGGTGCAGTCAAATGAAGAACCAACTGGATCAAGTCAGAAAATGGTGAAACAGGGAATCTTTCAAAGAAAACGTAAATCTCAAGTTTCAATTTCTTTATACCCACAATGAGTAGAACTCGAAAATAATGTTAATTTCGTAGGATTTTGCTTGATTTATGTTGAGATTTTGAGGCTTTTCTTCTTGCGATGTTGGCTTATCTTGGTTTAAGTTATTCTGAAATCTCAAGAGCCGCGCGAGCCGAGTGCCTGATAAGGTACTCGGCTCGTCAAAAAATCGAGTTTGAGCTCGAGCTTGGACAAGGATTTACCCTTCACGAGTCGAGCCAAGCCCAATAGTGAATACTCGTCTCGAGCTCGAGCTCATGAAAATTCTAAACGAGCCGAGCTCGGACAACCAGTACTCGCCCGAGCTCGGTTCATATACATGCCTAGTTTCAACGATTTTTCAGACGTCAATTGATTTTAAAAAGAAGTGCATGCGGGCTTTCCAATAGCCATAGTCCGTCCCATCAAAGGGCGGAACTGAATTAAGATTTTGAGACATTTAAAAAAAAAAAATAGAAGTTAAGAGATAACATTCAAGAAATAAATCTAAAATAGAATGTACCAAGCTCTGATACCAATTGAAAATAAATAATGACTTCTAAACAACCCAAGTGTGTGTGTTTGTGCAACAAAATATCTTAAATGCGGAATTTAAATAAGACAAGATATTTGTTACAAAGTAGAAACTCTATGAAGAGAAAAAAATCACTCCGGGGCAGCTGAACCTAGGAACTCAACTATCCAAAAACAAAGCTAGTTACAAGACACTCATACTCACATACCCTTATGCAGTAGTCATACCTTTAACTCTGACACGGAGCCTATCGTGAATGCTTCCCAACCAGATCTTCCACCTGAAGGGGTTTTTGATGGATTCCTTTACCTTAGGGCCGACCCTTAAGATAGACTTCACACGAACGGTTGAGCACACACCGGTAACGGCTTGAGGGCTAGCGGATCTTCGATTCTCCCTAAACACCCTCTCAAAGCACTACGGAATTCACTGTCGAATTCTGTACAAAATAAAAGCCTAGAGCCCCCTATTTATAGGCTTAAAGAAACCCTAAATTTGCTGAAAAACAGACTCTGGCTGTCGAGTGTCTTGACGAAAGTTAGCCACGTCTGGACGGTTTTCTACGATATCCTTTCAGAAACAGTGTAATTCTATCCTTATTAGGTCCGCGTCCGGACGGCTTGACCGAGCGTCCGTGCGTCCGGACAATCTTCGCTATAACTCCATATAGCATTCGAACTGAATACTGGAATATTCTGAAATGCTAGATAGCGTCTGGACGCATTGCCATGTCGTCCGGACGGCTTGTAGGGACTCCCTAACAGTGTCGACATCTAAAATCCAACTACTTGTTGAATACTGATTGACCTAGCGTCCGGACGGTGTTGCTCTGTCGTCTGGACGTCTTCAATGTAAAACTGCTGGACACTGAGGGGCATTCGGAAGCCTTCAAAGGCCCGTCTGGATGAATGCACAGGAACCGGTTGATTTGCCTTGGAATTTGCAAGGACTTTTCATGAATATCTTCAAGATGCTTGTGATCAGTCACATGCTTTGATTTGTACATTGTCTGAATACATGAAGATTTTGAATTTGAGAATCGACCATCTTGTTAAATCGCAACTATTATATAAAGTGTTTTTATTTATCCAGAATGTAGCCAATATAAAATACTAACACATACACTTTATACTTAGTATCTCTTTCATCCTCCAAACCTAAGGTAGAAACAAATTTGAAGTTGGGTAATTATTTCTATTCACAATGTTGGTCACTTCATTGAAAGTTGCCAAAATTTGATTCACATTATCAACATTCTCCCATTCTTCAAGACATACCACCAACTGAAAAGTTTGATCAGTTTGATAGTACCATGGGAACACTTCTTTGAACTCTATGGCAGTCGCCAACATCATGTACGTGTTGTTCCAAGCGTGGGGACATCCAAAATTAGTTTCTTGGAAGGCAAATGCAACTGTTTTTCTATCTCACTGACTTCCCTCAACCGGCCCTCACACTATATAATTGATACCATGCCGCACATAATCAATTATGTCCCCAATTTTAGCAAGCCTTGCTTGCAACAACAAGTTAGTAACATGAGCACAACACCGCACATGAAACAATTGACCCTCAATAAGTAAGACATTCCTTAACTCAAAATCATCTTTAAGAATTCTGATGGTAGAATCACTTGCTTTCGCATTATCAACTGTTATTGTAAACACCTTATCATCAATGCCTTAATCTACAAAACTCTTCACAGTGCATCAGCAATAACAACACTGCTTTGCGAAGGAGGCACATTACAAAAATTCAAAATTCTCTTATGAAAATAACAAATCAAAGTCCACAAAGTGGCAAGTGACCACCATATATGACACTCTTTGTGAAGAGGTCCACATATCAATGGTGAAGTTTACCTTGTAAACCCCACTGAGTAGTGTTTTCAACTTCTTCTTTTCATTATTGTACGTAGCAATGCAGTCATTCTGAACAGTTGCATGACTAATCTTTTTCCAGTGGGTTGTTAATGCCTTCAAGAACTTGTTAAAAAGTTCATGTTCCATAATATTAAAACGATATTCATGGTAGAGAACCATGTGGGCAACAAGTTCTCTCACTTATTTTCATTAAAAGTAAAATTAGACAAGGTGCCTACATCATCGGTCTCACGAGGAGCAAGGGTCAGAGTCTTCTACTTCTTATTGGCACCCAGATATTTGACACACGCAACCAAATGCTTACCAAGTATTGAGGTAGAATTGGAACTTTAAATACTAAACAACCTTTTACATCAATTACAATGCAATTTTTTGACACCACCAATTTCAGCAGAAACAAAGTCATTCCAAATGTTGGAAGTGTTCTACCTTTGCTTCTTTTCATATGCATTCTTCCTAGGATCATCAACAGTAGGAGGACCTATAGCTACGGGTTGATCTTCTACATTTTCACTGCCACTAACTCCAGTTGCAGGGGCTGCAGTCATCCTAACATCACCCAAGTCAGCTTCCCTGACTTTCATAGGTTGACTTGTATTCTCCATAAGGTAAATGTTATAAGTTCCACAAAAAAAAAAAAAAACCTTTAAAACATATTTTTAACAAACATCAATTCAGAATTTTCGCATAAAATGACAGCTTTTTAACTAATAAAGAAGATGAATGATTTTATTTCTAACAAGGCAGATTCTAATTATGGTAAACATACACAATTTTTTAAAAAAATAAAAATAAAAATGAAAAACACATCTAACAAAAATCAGATTCTAACATTGCAATTTGCAAGTTCTATTTATAGCATGGCAATTTTCATGGATGGAAACAAAATAATGTATAACATAATTATCTAACAAAGAACATGTTTTGAACATAATCACTGAACAAGTTCTGAACATAAGAGAATAAAACACAACATAAAAAAAAAAAAAAAAAAATTTAAAAAAATGCCAAATATATGATGAGAATGCAAAATGTCATATTTTTCTCCTTTAATGTTTAGTCTTTTATCCTTATTTGGTGCCTAAATGTACTCATTATTCTTTTATTTTGATTTAGGATGCAAATGAAGGTGTTAAATGCAAAACAAAGCTAATTGGGCGATTTTGGACAGTTTCGACATTGCTTCGTAATCTGGGCATAACTCTCTCATCCAAGCTCCGATTGAGATGATTCAAGATGCTATGGAACACCAAGAAAACGATATACAACTTTCATTTTTTGAGTTTTGAGAGATAATAACTGAATAAAGGTCGAAATTGGGCTTAAAGTTAACGTTCTAATACGCAGTCTATTTGTGGAAGTTTTCAGATCTTGTGCACGGAAGTCCAGTTGAAAATACCACCTTCTTAGTTATATTAAGACTTTATTTTATTTTTAATATTTTCCTTAATTAGTCTAATTTGGATATTGTTATTTTAGGATAAGATTTAAAATATCTTTAGGAGATAGGAGATAAGATTTAGAATATCTTTAGAAGATAAGAAATAAGATTTAGAATATCTTTAGGAGATAAGCTTTAGAATATTTTTAGGAGATTTTGTAGGTTTTTAATATGGGGGATGAACGTGTATAAAGGGAGAGAATCATCAGACTAGAATCTTCTCCAACTTCTCCTTTGAGTTTTAATAATGGCCCTGCGCGGCTAAACTTTCATAATTGGTCGAAGGAAACGGAAGTCTCGGAATCAATAAAACTCTGAGATCTAATTTGTTTTTATTGTTCAATTTATGCTTTGAATATCGGATGTTCTTCTATGTCTATTTTCATGATTGTCTCGTTTAATTACTAGGAGGCCTACTAGTTTATTATTCATTGCAATCTACTGTTGGATTAGATATCAAATTCGTAATTGTTTTATCCCTCTAATTTGTGATCAACTAAGATTTAATGATTTGATGCGTCAGAAATTATTAAATCTTAGGAAGAATGCCCGACGAAATTAAATGCAACTGCTTGTGCTTGTATTGTTTCGCTTCATTGATCTTTCTAATTCTTAAGGTTGCTACTAGATTAAACCTTTAGCGCTTGTCTTAGGTTGTTTAGTAGTTAGGATTAATTAGAACACTTATCTTCTAATTGACTGCGACAAAGGAAAGATAGGAAAATAGTTCCAATAGTGAATATTCAAAGTATGAATTGATATATACTTGCATCGATGATCAGGTGTAAAATTCCGATGGTGGATGTTGACTTAGACCAATGTTTGTTCTTTTGATTTATATTTTAATTTGAATTGTTCCTTAATTGTTCTTCTTAAAATTATTTTCGTTACACTCAAACCCCCCATCCTTGTTCACGTAGCATAAAACTAGGCTAAATACTCTCTGTGAGATCGACCCTTACTTGTACTACTACATGTATTTTTAGAAGTAAATGTTTTATTTTTGGTTGCTTACGATAGCACACCAATATTATCTAACATAGAACACTAAAACAAATTCTAGCATGGCAAAATAAAAAAGCACTAAAGCAAATTGGGTTCAAATTAGACAAATACAACTAAGATCCATTGTAAAGATCAGTATATAGTAACAATTGACAAGTAAAGCATAAAGGGCAGAGAAAACAAACAAGATGGATGATTATGATTCATGATCGTGAAGAATCTAAAGATTAGCTTGTGCCAAGTGCTCAAGTACCTTGTCATGGAAACAAAACATTATGGTTGAACAAAAAAAAAAAAAAAAAAAACTTAGAAGTCAAAAACATTTAGGAATGTAAAGAGAAGAGATTATAAAGATACAAAATATTCAGACTCAAACTTCAACACTCATCCTAGCTCGAAGTATTAGGGTTAGGGGGTTAAGATTTTGATAGTGGAGAGTCTAAGGACCGGATATATATATATATATTGTAAAACACTAAGTGAATCCGATGAAAATCCTTAAGCCCCAATACTCGAGTCAGAATAGGAAGTAGCAACATATCATGAAAATCTTATGCGGGCAACTAAGGAGGCATCAAGATCACATCAAAACACATCTTGTACATCACACAAAGCTCTCGAAGCAAGTAACAAAAATGGAGGCACAACAAACAGAAGATGAGAAAGAGATAACGAGGGAGAAGGCCTAGTTGGAAATGGATTAGGAGAACGCCCATCTAATGCCCAAAATCGCACCAAAGATCTTCAGGAAAGCCTCAAACTGTTGGATCCAAAAATCCAATGGTTGGATGGGAACTAATCCCTCAAATGGGTAAGTGAGGGGGCAGACAAGAGCATTTAATGGAGTATTAGATTTTCCCAGCCCCCCCCCCCCCCACTTGTCATTATGACTCTCTCTCTCTCTCTCTCTCTCTCTCTCTCTCTCTCTCTCTCATCTGTCTTCTCACTTCTTAGCTGCAAATCTACAACTCAAAAAGAAGAAGAAACACAAAGGCTTCGAAGTTTTGATTATGAGTGTTGTCTTCGGCTATTGAATGCTCCAGATGGCAAGTTGGACTCCTAGGGAATGAAGCTTCTTGAAGAAGCTTTTCGAAAGACCCTCGAAAACCCATCAATTGCCGTTAGAAAAGATGGTCTCCCGTTTTCCCTTGAAACCTTAAAAGCACAAAACTCTAAGTCAAATGAGACGAAGCGTACAATAAAGAGATAAGGGTAGGTGAATGCATTTAATGTGTAGAAGTCGTTCGGCTCAAAAATCTAATCTTCTGATTTTTATTTAAACAAAAAAATACTTTCATACTTATAAGTTATGAGTTAAAAGTTATAATATGTATATAACCTATTTTTGATATTTATATATATATGATCGAGCTAACGAGTCGGGCTCGCGAGCGAGTTGGGTTGAGCTCTATAGAAGCTAGGTTTGCGAGCCCTTAAACGAGTTGGGCGAGCGGGTCGGTCAAGCATTAAATGAGCTAGGCTCGCAAGCCCTTACCAAGTTCTGTCGAGCAAGTCAGGTATGTATTACTTACTGACCAAGCGGGTTTCTATAGTAATAAGCAGGATATCACAGTACTAAGCCCAGGTTCGAGTCGGGCTTAATCAAGTGGGTTATCGGACGGACTAGTTTATTTACAGCCTTAAAGACAAAATTGTCAGAATAGGGGAGTAGAAGCAACTCGGTCGGCCAAGGTTCTCCTTCGACCTTATTTTTTCAAAATAAAAATAAAAAGTTTTTATGTCTTTTTTTTAAAGGAAACTTCTCTTAACCCTCTTGAACTTCCATCGTTTTTGCAATTACACCCATAAAGTTCAAAAACTCTCAATTTCAATTTTTTTTTAAAAAATTCAATCTCACCTCTCCGTGAGGATTTTTTGTTAAATCCTAATGGAGGGCTATTGGAATTTCAATTTTTATTTTTATTTTTATTTTTTTAAAAAAAAAGAAAAAAAAAACAGAGGGAACGGTCTTATTTAAGGGTAATTTTATAGTTCTATAAAGTTTACAAGGGTATAAGGGTCATTTTACCCTTTAACCGTTTGATTTAACTCCAAAACCTCACTGTTTGATACACTAAAGTGAGAGTTTTTTAACTTTTGGGGGGTAATTGCAAAAGTGATGAAAGTTCATAGGAGTTAAGTGAACTTTCCTTTTTTTCTTTTTCTTTTTTTAATTTGGGGAAACTTCACTTAACCCCCTTACACTTCTATCACTTTTAGAATCTTCCCCCAAAATTCAAAAGTCTCCTCATTTTCATGTCAAAACTTGATCCTTATTAAATCTTAAGCCCTAATTAATGATTTCTTAACCTTATTCTAGATTGAAGTATTACAATGTAAACCTCAATCGATCAAGAATTGATCGAGGCATTCTGTGAAACCCTTTGTCAATTGAGTATAGACCGAGGATTTACAGAGGGCCTCTCGGTCTATTGAGCAGATTTTTCTTCAACTCGAAAATAACTAAAAATCCACGGTTTAATATAGCCTTAACAACTCCTCTACATTAACAAATCCACTCCATGTTGCAAAATCAAGCCCAAGTCTTACCACTTCACCAAACCTCTCAAATCGTAACCTTAAACTCTCAAAACTACTTCGTTCAAGTACCATAACACAAATACAACAACCAACACTTCAACAATTTCAACAACGTAACTTACTCATACCCATATATTGAACTAAACTCAAGAATGTAATGAAATCAAGAGAGAGATAGAGTTTAGATTTGGATTTGAGCTACATCAATCTCCCACCACTTCAATTCTCTTTCTCCTTTTCTCTTTCCCTCTTCCTACCTTACTCTTTTGGCATCTAGGGGTTTTGGACGAGCTAGAAGAAAAATGGAAGAAGTCTCAAGCGTTTTGGCCCTTAAATAGACATTCAAAGTCAATTCCATGCAAGCTCAATCAATTGAGTTTACAGTCAATCAAGAGATTCCAACTTAGTCAAAATTTTTGAAGTCAACATGCTTGGTCAATAGAGATTGACACTTTATTGAGTAAGATCATGATTTTTCATTTAATGCGGGTCAATTTGTTGTTTATATCATAGCTTGGTCGATCGAGATTAACTCTCAATATATCGATAATACCGAACCCCACATTCGACCGCTGATTTTCTTGCAAAAAACCTTGTTGTCATGTAGCCCTAAAATATCGATCGATTGAGGTTTGAGCAAAAAACCCTAATCTTTCGTGTCTTTGCCCTTATTTTTCATGTTTTTGCAAAAAGGCTACAGAACTAAACTAGTCATGACTTTAACCAATCTGAATTTCTTACTTTTTGACGTGAACATTCACTGCTTAATGAGGCAAGAAGTCTAGTTACTCGGTGAAAGCTTCCAAAATGGTTTTTATTATTATATTATTATTATTATTATTATTATAAATATGCCAAGGTATCCATTTAATAAGTCACCCAGCTTCACTTAAGACATTGAAAAATACACAATCAGGTTCATATATCATACCTCAAAAATTATATGCTAATGTGCTTGTGATAGTTTAGATTGAAACAAATGAATCCTTAGATGCCAAAAGTAAGTAGTAGGACTTTAGCATCAATTTCAAATGATCATGTGTTCAACATTCTAAGCTCACCAATGAAATTTAAATCACAATTTTTAGATCAACCAAAGTCTTAAAAATAACATGAACATGCAATTTCATTTTTTTTTTTTTTTAACAAAAAGTGTGTGTGTGTCCCATACCCCCAAACTTAAATTACAGATTGTCCTCAATGTGTAGATAGAATGGAAAGATCATACCCGGGAGATGAGAAAATTGGTTGGACTAGGTATGGCTCGTAGCATACCCCCAAACTTGAATGCAAAAACACTTGTTCCTGAAAAACAAAACTAGAAAAACAAAACCAAGGAAAGGAAAACTAAAAAAATAAAAATAAAAATAAAAATAAAAATAAAAATAAAAATAGAAACTAAAATTAACCACAATAAAACTAAAATTAACCAAAATAAAATGAACAATAATTAAAAACAAAACCAGAATTCTTTAAAGGATATGGATTTGTAGTGCATGCAATGGCCTCAGTACCACTAATCTGGGCAGATGCGCTTGAGCTCCTAGACTGCTCGAGCGCTTTTGGTAGTAGCTTTTGAGTTTAAACTTGAAGCACCAATCTTTTCTTCTCTTAGACCATAGAGAATGAATTCTACCTACAAAAAGGTAGTTCCTAATTTTCACAGATCGGGGTAAATCAATTTGAGAATTCTCAAACAATTTCTCATCTGGAAGGGAATCATGAACTGAAATACTATGAGGAGAATACTCAGAGAGTTTTTCTATTTTGATGACCTCAGTTTGCCCGTCTAATGGTCCTAGCAGACTACTCTCATGGCATCTTGGTAATTCGGGAATAGGAGTTAATGTTGAAGAAGCCTCAGTGCTCACTTTCTTGCCTTTTTCCCATTGTAGATCATGTGTGACCTCAATTTGCTCCTCCTTCCCCTCTTCCTTATGATTTTCAACCACTTCTTCACTCAATGTTGTGATAGCTTGCTCATGATAGGAAGAACTCCAATCCTCCATGTAATATCCACTAGGATTACCCAGCAACTGACTTTGAAGCTCTTCTTCTCTTTCTCTTTTGAGGTGGTTGATGATTTGTTCACAGTCAGCTTCTATTGTGAATTCGCCCCTTTTTCTCTCACTTAACTCTTTGACCAACTGCCCCACTTGTGTTTCCAATCTTTGGATAGCTTGACTGGTCTGAGTATTGCTCTGTTGTTGTACAGTCATAAATTGGAGTAGAGCACTTTCGAGGTCATTCTTCTTTGGCTTTGGATTTGATTGGACCGCTTGTGGTGGATCTTGATAGTTATATCCTTGCTGGAAATTTCTTTGCTGCCTTTGTGGATTCTGCGTATTCTGATTGTTACTCCATGAAAAATTGGGGTGGTGTCGCCACCCTGCATTGTAAGTGTTGGAGTATGGATTGTTCTTTGGAGGGTAATAATTCTGGCCCAAATATTTTGCTTTCTCTTGATCTGTAAATGAAAACATGGGGCAACTCTCAGTGGTGTGGTCAGAATGAGAACATATGGCACATACCTCCACTTGAGCAATCTGTTGAATGGGAGAGATGTTATGAGTAGTCATGACTTTCACTAGCATATCCAATTTCCTCTCCAAGGTAGCCATCTGAATTTGAACTCCATTATTGCCATTCACTTCATAGACGCCTTTTCTTTTGAGTCCTTGCCTCCCACGGGATGAGAATTGTTGGGAGTTTTCGCTTAAAGTCTTAAAAAGTTCTATGGCCTCCTTGCTATTCTTCTCCATTAACATGCCTCCACAAGCTGAATCTACAAGACTTTTTTTAGAATAATTTAAACCTTCATAAAAAGCTTGTACCTGATCGTCTTGAGATAGATTATGATGTGGACATTTTAGAAGTAGCTCCTTGAAGTGTTCCCATGCCTCAAAGAATAGGTCTCCATCTTTTTGTTGGAAGGTTTGAATCTCCCTCCTCAATTGCCTAGTCCGTTGGGCTGGAAAGAATCTTTTCAAGAACTTTGTGGTCAACTCCTCCCAATTGTGAATAGACCCTGCAGCCAAAGAATTCAACCATAACTTAGCATTATCTTTCAAGGAAAAAGGGAAGAGAATTAACCCGATTCCTTCCGCATTTAAGCCATGGATGTTTTGAGTTTTGCAAAGATCAAAGAAGTCCCGAATGTGTAGATATGGATCCTCTGTAGGTGTGCCTCTATAGTGTGGAACCATATTGAGCAACGGAGACAAATCAAAATTGCTTTGCATATTTGGTTGAAAAGCAATGCAAGAGGGTTGATTTGGATTTTGTGGTATGAAGGAACTCTTCATTGGCTTCCGCTCGGGTGGATTCTCTACACGTACTTCTACCATGTCGTCCTCAACTTTGAATAGGTTTTTTTTTTTTTTTTTTTTTTTTTTTTTTTTTTTTTTTTTTTTTTTTACATGAACATAAGCATAACAAAAGGAACACAAAAATAAAAATTAAAAATTAAAGGAAAAAAACTTTTTTTTTCTTCTTTAGATTATCATAAAAAGAAATAACTAAAGTAAAAGGAAAAACTTTAAAAACACAATTTAACACAATCCCCGGCAACGGCGCCAAAAACTTGTTGTGCAAATATCTACCTAAATAAATAGGCAAATACTTGTACGTTTTACTCGCAAGTGCACAAGATCAAAACAATAGTATAGCAGGCAAATACGAGATCATTCCCACGAGGATTGGTATAAATTGTCTTTAAAGAGAAATTCCTAAAAGCGATATGTTGAATAAGACAGGATAAAAGATTGAATTAAAAATACTATGAAGAAAAGGTAGGGCTTCGATATCCACTGCTAATCATACTCAAATAAGATTCGCAATATACACAACACTACAATCATAACATGATGCTTAATGCTTACCAGCTACAAGGGAATGGTATCTTCTCCTAAAACTATTGATTTCCCTAAACAACGAGTTAGGCATGGTATCTACTCTAACTCTTTTCTTCCTTGAAGGATTTAGCATGGTATCTACTAAGTTGTTCTTCAAGAAAGCATAAATCTATGGAAATCGGTAAACACACTCAGATTGAAATATGATATCTATTCCAGTTGTCTTTATGTTGATTAATCCAAGAACCTGTGTCGGGGTTCTTCCGTTACTCTATTATGCCCAGGACTCGGTCATCCAAATTGACATAAATAACAAATCCATACCACAAGAATATGCTAGCTAAACATAAACATGCGAGGAATTCAAGAAACTAGAATTAATCAAGTTAAGCATCAATATATAAATTGTAGCAAGGCAAATTGAAAAACTTAAAAAGACATGATTAGGGCTTCAATCAAGCCCTAACTAAAGTATTAGTTACAACTAATATAAACTAAAATTATATACATACAGAAAATAAATAAAGGAAAAAAAAATAAAACTAGAAAGAACCTCCTTGATGTAGTCTTTGATTCTTCCTCAAAGCTTCTGTGTCTTTCTTCAAAGGCTAGAGTCCTATTTATAGGGATTAGAGAAGCTTTAGAAGCTCTAGAATTCCTATTACAATTCTAAGTAGGTCTTCTAGTCCAAATAGAGTAATTACAAGTCTTTTCCTTTTCTTAAATTCAAAATTGATTTGGAGTTTGAATCTATCCAAAAGTGAGTTTGCTTCACTATAATCTTGGAATTTGATCGGTTTTCTTCCAAAACCTGTAAAATACAAGAAAACACAAAAACAACACAAAACATCAAACTATAACAAAACTAAGAGCTTAACATATGAAAATTAATGGGCTTGAATGTATAACATTCAACACATATCAGACTATGTTAGGGATCATAATAAGACCTTAGTACTTGCCTAGATTTGGTTTTTTGGCTTTTAGGTTCTGAAATAGGATTCTGCCAAAGGACCAAATGTTTGAACCTTCACTGGACAAAGGTTCGATGTCGAGGCCGAATGTTCAACCTTTCTGCATAAACGTTCGACCCTCGAGCAGTAAGCCTATTTTGATATTTTAAGGGTTTAAGGTTAGTTTAGCTCAGGTTTATAACTAATATTAGGTCATTTTCTTAGTTTTTAAGGTTGAGGAGCCTCAGGTGGATTTTGTGGAGGAACCTTATGATACAAGTAAGTAAAAACTCACATGGATACTTGTTATTATTTTTCTCCACATAGCATGATTATTTTTTTTGTGTACCAAAAATGCATGTTTACAACTCACATGAAATACACTTTTGATTACTGTGAACTCTATTTTGTGAAAATGGGTGATGTATAACAAGAATAATGAAAACAATGAGTTTATAAAAGCATGCATGTAAAAGATGGTGAATATTAAATTGCATCGTCTCACATGGTATACTGGTACATGCGGGAAAACGGTCATGGGCTTACTATTATACAGGTTAACCCTATACTCAAATGTTTACTTTTATGTTTGGCATTGGATCTAATGGTTCTTGTGACTGACGCAGCTATATTTGCTTGGTGGTCACTATAGGCAGACATTATTAATGGTGTGGGCCACCCAAGATCGGGTTGCTAATGGTGGACGGTAGTTTACAATATGCGGGGCACTGGTATTGTATTACAGGTCTCTCGGGACAACGCCAACCCTATCGAAAAGGGATTAATATCTCAGGTAGATCATATGGTGTTGACCTATGACATGATTATTTTATTGCTGTATATATTATATCTATACTGCATCCATGATGCTATTGTCAAATGATAAATTGTAACATTGCATTGCTGCATGTGATTTATAAATAACTGAGTTCACTACATGATAACTTGTACACTATGTGTTATATATTATTGTTAGATTGTTATATTATAATTGTGGTTTGGTGGCTTAGTGGTTTAACAGTTTCTTACAAACCCAAAGAGAAGGGGTTCGAGTCTTCTCCTTGGCAAAATGACGGTTTTTGATGTCTTTATTGTCTAAAAGAATTAAAACCGTATAATTGCAGTTATGAGGACTTGAACTTGTGCGTTGGATGACAAAGAGGCGCTCTATCCATTAGACTAACTGCTCTATTGGGTGTTGTGAAACGGTTAATAATAATAATATCGTAATTGACAGCAGTTACATGAAATGAAAAATTATGACTTTTCACATGTGCCCCTTCAATATTTATAAATATAACATTCCTCCACCGATTTTATAATTCATATTTTCATTCTCAATTTTAGAAATTCACAAGTGAAATTGTAGGAATTCTCCAGAATGCTATCTGTAGAATTTATAGCTTTGTTGTATCCTGGAGACGATTTGCTAGCAACCTATTAGCAAACTCATTCCGAGTGGGGGCAAATATCGTCTTAAAGATAGCGATTCATCGTGCCTCAAAGCAATCTTTTTATCTCAAATTTTTGTCCTTTCTCACATAATATTTTCCTAACAATTTTAGTGTTTTTATTTTGATTCTTCTTTTTATAACATTATATTTCTAACAATTTTAAGATGATATTTAACAATGGAAGGAGGATCAGACGTAGCAGGTTTCAAAGTTATGAATCAAGACTTTGTGAAATTGGACAAGTTTGATGGAACCAATTTCACTCGTTGGCAAGATAAGATGAAGTTTCTCCTCACTGCATTGAAGATTTTCTATGTTCTCGATCCAAACCTGAACCCACTTTCTGAACCAACTCCTGAAGATACCGATGCTATCAAGGCAGAGAGAAAGAAGCGTGAAGAGGATGAATTTGTATGCAGAGGGCATATTCTAAACACTCTTTTTGATCGGTTGTATGATTTGTTCACTGCAATTGAGTCACCGCGGGAAATTTGGAATGCACTAGAAGCAAAGTACAAAACAGAAAAAATAGGTACGGATAAATTTTTGATTTTGAAGTACTTTGAATTTAAAATGGTAGATAATTTGTCCGTTCTAGACCAAATGCATGAATTGCAGGTTTTGGTCAATAAACTCTGTGATCTTTCTATTAATATTCCTGAGTCATTTCAAGTGGGAGCAATTATTGCAAAACTCCCACCAAATTGGAATAATTACAGGAAGAAGCTTCTGCATATGACAGAAAATCTTACATTAGAACAAATTGGAAAACATATACGAATTGAAATAGAAAGTCGAATTCGTGATGGTATTCAATTTGAGTCTAATGTGAATGTTAATAATGTCCACAATGGAGGTAGTAGAACAAAAAATTATCTTAAAGTGAATAAGAAGGGAACTAGCTTTAAGAAGAATAACTCTAAGGATCCCAATAAAGACAAGAAGGACAGATCATGTTTTAACTGTGGAAAAAAAGACCATTATATTCGTGAATGCAGATTCTTAAAGAACAAGAATAAAGAAAATGGCAGTAGTTCAAACATGGCAAATACAGTTAAAGAAATTATCGCTATGGTGACTGATATGAAAATTAGCATGATTACAGAAGTGCATATGGTTGCGGCTACAAATAGAACTGATTGGTGGTTTGATTCTGGTGCTACCGTGCATGTGTGCAACGAGAAAGCATTGTTCAATAACTATGTCACATCAATTGATAGTGACGAAGTTCTGATGGGCAACCACAATTCTTCTAAAGGTTCATGGAAAAGGGACTGTAGAGATGCAATTTACTTCTGGAAAAAAAAATTAATTTTAACTAATGTCTTACATGTCCCAGAAATTAAGATGAACCCTGTATCTGCCAGTTTGTTGTGTAAAAAAGGCATAAAAGTAGTCATCAAGTCTGATAATTTAATATTATCTAAGAATGAGATATTTATAGGAAAATGGTTATTCTTGTAATGGATTGTTCAAACTCAGTATTATTAATAAAGCTATTTCACATTTTTCTTATATTGTTGAGTCATCTTCTTTATGGCATGGACGTTTAGCACATTTGAATTTTAAATATTTGAAATAGATGTCTAAGCATGGCTTAATTTCTTATAAGCATGATAATAATGAAAAATGTGAAATATGTATTCAAGCTAAAGTGACTAAAAAACCATTTCCCACGATTCATAGAAATTCACAAATTTTAGAACTCATACATTCTGACATATGTGAATTAAATGGTATATTAACTAGAGGAGGCAGAAGGTATTTTATTACATTCATAGATGATTTTTCTAGATACACTTATGTGTATTTAATGAAAAATAAAGATGAAGCTTTTAGCATGTTCAAACGTTACAAATATAAAGTAGAAAATAAAAAAGAGAAGAAAATAAAAATTCTTAGAACTGATAGAGGTGGAGAATACTTTCCACATGAATTTTCTACTTTCTGTGAAGAACATGGAATTATGCACCAAAAGTCTGCACCTTACACACCACAACAAAATGGTTTGGCTGAAAGAAAAATTATGACACTTGTAGACATGGTTAATTGCATGATCTTAAGTGCAAAGTTGCATTTTAATTTATGGGGAAAGGCACTACTTACAGCGTGCCATGTGCATAATAGAGTGTCTTCTATTAAAATGCAAGTGTCACCATATGAGTTATGGAACGACAGAAAACCAAACCTGGATTATCTCAGAGTGTTAGGGTGTTTAGCCTTTTATAGAGTTCCTGATCCAAAAAGAACTAAATTAGGACCGAGAGCAATCAAAAGTGTGTTTGTAGGTTATGCTGAAAATTCTAAGGCATATAGACTATTAGACTTACGCTCTAATGTCATAGCGGAATCTAGGGATGTTGAATTTATTAAAAATAAGTTCAACTATGATTCTAAATATGTTTCAGAACCTAATCAAACACAAGCATCTGATTCTTATCCTAGTACTTCTTTTAACAATGATAAGAGATTAGTTACAGATTTACCAATAGAACAAAGGAAGAGTCAGAGAGTTAGAAAAGAAAAGAATTTTGGTCCTAATTTTATTTCATTCCAAGCTATAGTTTTCCTTGTAGAAGGAAACAGGGATATAGTCCTTAATAAAATACCTATTGTACTTAACACAGAAGATGATCCAAAAAGTTTTAGTGAAGCTATGTCTTCTAGAGATGCAGCCTTCTAGAAAGAAGCTGTAAATGATGAGATGGGCTCAATATTATCAAATAATACTTGGGTACTAGTGGATCTATCTCTAAACTCCAAACCTATTGGTTGTAAATGGGTTTTAGAAGGAAATTTAATTCTAATGGATCAATTCAAACCTTTAAGGCAAGGTTAGTTGCAAAAGGCTTTAAACAAATGGAGGGCATAGATTATTTTGATACCTATGCACCTGTAGCAAGGATCACATCTATTCGTATTCTTATGGCTCTTGCATCTATATATGATTTGTATGTGCATCAAATGGATGTAAAAACTGCTTTCTTAAATAGTGATCTTGATGAGGAAGTATACATGGAACAACCAGAAGGATTTGTTCTGCCTAATAATGAAAAGAATGTCTGTAAATTTGTCAAGTCATTTTATGGGTTGAAACAAGCACCCAAACAATGGCATGAAAAGTTTGATACTATTATTTTATCTAATGGTTTCAAACATAATGGACCTAACAAGTGTATTTAATCAAAATTCACAAAAGAATATGGTGTCATTGTTTGCCTTTATGTTGATGACATACTAATTTTTGGAACCAATATGAAAGGCATATATGAAACTAAAAAGTATCTTACTTCAATGTTTAAGATGAAAGATCTAAATGAAGTAAATACTATTTTAGGAATTAAAGTAAAGAAACATAGTGGGGGTTATGCACTATGTCAATCTCATTATATTGAGAAAGTGCTTCTTAAATTCAAACATCTTGGAATAAAAGAAGCAAATACACCTTTTGATTCTAGTATAAAATTAAATGATAATTCTGGAAGGACAATAGCACAGCTTGAGTATGCTAGTGCGATTGGTAGCATGATGTATGCTATGCATTGTACCAGATTAGATATTGCCTTTGCAGTGTGCAGACTTTCTAGATATACTAGTTATCCTAGTATAGATCACTAGAAAGCAATCGGCAGAGTCTTTGGGTATCTGAAAAGAACCATCAATTTAGGACTGTTTTATTCAAAGTTTCCAGCTGTACTAGAAGGGTATTCAAATGCTAGTTGGATTACTAGCACAAGTGACAATAAGTCTACATCTGGTTGGGTATTTACCCTTGGTGGAGGTGCCATTTCTTGGGCATCAAAGAAGCAGACGTGTATTTCGCATTCCACAATGGAATCAGAGTTTATAGCATTGGCAGCGGCAGGAAAAGAGGCAGAATGGCTTAGGAATATGTTGTTAGACATAAATTTGTGGCCACAACCTATGCCAGCCATTTCCTTGCATTGCGATTGTGAAGCTACAATGTCTAGATCTTATAGTAAAGTATATAATGGGAAGTCTAGACACATAAGCCTAAGACATGAGTATGTTAGATAATTAATTCTTGATGGAATCATAACTATTGTCTATGTAAGGTCAAGTAGTAACTTGGCAGATCCTTTTACCAAAGGTTTATCTCGAGAATTGGTAAAGGTAACATCTATTGGAATGTGACTAAAACTCTTTTAAAATAATCACCGATAATGGTAACCCAACCTTTTTTAAGATTTATTCTTATAAAAGGTTTAATGGGTAATAACAAGCTATTGATAAGTGATTAGTTTAGCACTGGAATAATTAAGTCTCATTCAGGATAGATCAGTGCTGACTGTTACGATTACGAAAGATGAGTTACACTCTTAATGAAGTTCAAATCTAAAAATAAATGTCTTAGTAACATGGACATAAAAGGAACTTCACCTATATGAACATAGAAGTGGTGCCGCTTCTAACAAGAGTTGGAGTTTACTCTTGTAAATGTTCATTAAACCAGGATGTAGCACAAGGCCATAATAATGCTAACAATTATGAATTTCTTACGCGAATTAGATAGTTTCATGTGTATGTTATTTCTGGTTATGAATTATAAAAGTTTTGGTTTAAGCTTAGGCCATCACTAACTTTTCATAACTTTGAAATGACTATACTAAGAGAAGGTTTAAGTCGAAAGATACCTTCTTGTATGCATGATAATATCAATACTAAAGTTGAGAATTTAATATCACAATCTAAGTGGGGGATTGTTATATATTAGTGTTAGATTGTTATATTATAATTGTGGTTCGGTGGCTTAGTGGTTTAACAGTTTCCTACAAACCCAAAGAGCAGGGGTTCGAGTCTTCTTCTCCTTGGCAAAATGACGATTTTTGATGTCTTTATTGTCTAAAAGAATTAAAACCGTATAATTGCTGATTGCAATTATGAGGACTTGAACTTGTGCGTTGGATGACATAAAGAGGCGCCCTATCCATTAGACTAACTGCTCTATTGGATGTTGTGAAACGGTTAATAATATTAATATCGTAACTGACAGCAGTCACATGAAATGAAAAGTTATGACTTTTCACATTTGCCCTTTCAATATTTATAAATATAACATTCCTCCACCGATTTTATAATTCAAATTTTCATTCTCAATTTTAGAAATTCACAAGTGAAATTGTAGGAATTTTCCAGAATTGCTATCTGTAGAATTTATAGCTTTGTTGTATCCTGAAGGCGATTTGCTAGCAACCTATTAGCAAACTCATTCCGAGTGGGGGCAAATATCGTCTTAAAGATAGCAATTCATCGTGCCTCAAAGCTATTTTTTAATTTCAGATTTTTGTTCTTTCTCACATAATATTTTCCTAACAATTTTCAGTGTTTTGTTTTGATTCTTCTTTTTATAACATTATATTTCTAACACTATGTGTATTATTACTCACGAAGCCGTGGACTTACAATTGGATCTTTTTCACATATTGATGCGTCGAAAATTAATTCAAACACACGTGGATTTTAAATTTATAACCACTCGCAATGGTACGAATCTTTGCACTATAAAGAGGGTGGTGTAGGATTATGGTGGTTGTTTTGCTTTATGAAATATTCAAAGATTTTATCCAATTCAACTCTGAAAAGATATTATTTTTTTAATTTTAATTTTAAAACCAAAATAATATAAACTAAAGGTAATTAAAATGAAGATAAAGGAAAATATAGGGGTTTGATTTCATCCAAACCGCATACCAATGGTTGATTGTGTCTCACATGAATTTTCATTTATATGCATAATATGAGCATGTAATGGTTGTCAACCATACAACGATCTTGACATGAAAATACTTTGGTTAGGAAATAATGATAAAGGCATTTTACGCATTAATCGTTCACCTAACATCTATTTGTGAAACGATTCGTGACCCTTGCATGCACTATAAAACCTCTCTAATAAGTATACACATTTCAAAAAATAAGCATGAAACATCTTAATTTCGCACAAATCATCCACTAAAACTACAATGAAAACACATTTAAATTACACTACAATGAAATACAGTTAAACTACAAAGATGTGGAGTGATTCGTGTTCCCTAGCATGGCTCATCAAATTCACTTAAACTTATGTCAAAAAACATCATTGCATAGCCATCGTTCCCTTAATCACAGAAAAAAGAAACATTTGATTTTATTCAAGAATATAAGAATTCTCATAGACAAGAGAAATTTTTTCTTCCTGAATAAATATAAAATTTAAGATCGATTAACAAAAAGTTTTGCAATCCTCTAGGCTATATAATCATTACACATACACAGAAAATCCTAAGAGAATATAATCTACCCATGGCACTTGGAAAGAATTCTATCAAAACCCTATGAAAATTTAGTTACTCATTATTGAAATAGAAATCTCTTATAGAAGAAGAGAAACCCATGTCTTTTAGAGAAATTGGAAACTATGGGTAATATGGAAATAAACTTGAAAATGAAATAAAACAAAAGCTAATTTTTCTGGAAAATAAAACTAAAACGATTGAAGAATTAACTTAAAGAGATGCAATAAATAAAAACTGAATTTAAAGAAATGAAATATAAACTCTCTGGAAAATATACTACAAAAGTTGCATCGAAGGAAATTGAAATGAAAAGCCCTCTGGAAAATAAATCATAAAGGATGCATATAGAAAAACTAAACTAAAATCCAAAAGAATGCATGCTCTTCACTCTCTCAGTTGCCTCATATATATAGAGGAAGAGGATTCAAATTAATATCAAGGAGGTGGTTTTTCATTTGCACAATCAAAAGTGTTGACACTTTGTTTTTAAGCCGCACAAGAGAGGGGAGACATCACTTTGTTCTGCACTGCACAGTTTTATTTTTGATTTCCACCGCACAACACATTCTGCAAATATCTGACGTTCTAGAAGGTGCAGAGTCGATCGATCGACCAAAGCTAGTGCTGACTTCTTCTGCTAATCTTCATCATTGCTTGATACAGTTTAGGCCTATTTCAATGATTTTGCTCTTGTTTTCAATTAGGACCTAAAAATAAGATAAAACACTAAAACATAACAAAACATTATATTTACAACACAAACTAAGGTTAACAAATGTGAATTAAGGGGCTTTGAATGTAAATATTCAACACTTATCACATATGAAACATGTGTTGCTTTATAGTTCGACTACCTTTAGATGTTGGATTCAAGATGAACCTTGAAGCAATTGCGTTTGTGTGTATTATTACTCACTAAGTAGTGATATCAATCCAGTTAATGCTTAATGACTGATCGCATGATTTTCAAGGCCGCTTATGGTAAGTAGTACTTTTGGGTGATGTTGTAGGCTTATTACTTAAGGCTTAATCGTATATTAAGGTTTAGTTTTGATATTTTATATTGATGATATGTATAGTGTGATTTGAGTTAATGTAGAGACTCTTGGTAGATGCTTTTGTTGTAATAATTAATGTTGATAGAATATCCTAGGTTTCCGTTGCGTAGTATTATCTTTTTTAAGAGTAGAAATCCCTGAGTCTTATTCTTTGTGGAATAGGACTGGGATGTGAATCATGAAGTTAATTATCAGTTAATTAATTTCTAGGGGCGTTACTGGTGGTGTTAGAGCCTTATGCTCTCAAGACTATAGTAATTGATCTGTTAGGTATTAGGAGATGATCTACTAGAGTATAGGATGTGATAAGTGTATAAATAGGATTTTGAGGATATTGAACTAGAGGATTTTAGGATAGGATCAGGATTGGGATCGCTATGTTAATGTCACAATAGGGATTGAGAATAATTTGAAATAGGATAGTTTGATACAAGTGCTAGGCATAGATCTATGCTAGGATATAGGATAAATTAGTATTTGGATAGAAACTTAGTAAGGATCGGTTTGTGATAAGGTTTAACTTCTTAAGCAAGACTCGACGTGTGTTCTGGAGCAGGGAATAACAATCCTAGTAACTGCAAAGATGTCAACGCAACCGATATAAGACAACGTGGGCTGCGATTATAGGAAAGGAGCCTCTCAGCCCGATGGAAGGACGAGGAATGCCTTGGATGCTACACACGCTGTGGAGAAGATGACAAGTCTTCTTGTGGAGGCTTTGGCCAACGTTCGAGGTAAAGAGACTCCGAGTGGAAATAAAGGTTGTTGATTTAAGGAATTTGATGAGCATCATTTCCCTGTATTTAAAGGGAACTGCACTAGGGAGCAAAGAATTAGGTTCATAGCCTACAAGTTTTCTGGGGAAGCGAGACGATGGTGGTATGCCAAGAGAGATTTGCTAGTGATGAAATTAGGAAGCGAGTAGGCTATTACATAGACCCGATTCAAGAAAGAATTCTTCCAGAATTATTCCTTGAGCTTGAGGAAGATGATGACTCAAGAGTCACGGTTCAGTAGGAAACATAGACGTTTGTGCCATAGGTGTGCCAAACTACATTTTGGAAAATGTAGATTGGGGACGAATTGGTGCTATTGATGTGGCAAGGAGGGACACTTCGTGTGGGATTACAACCAGCCAAATTGGAATGGTACTGGTTTACCTGGACAGAAGTAATGGAAGAGCACAAGAAAGCGTAACCATTAGACTTTCTTAGGGCATGTGGGTTTTGCTTTGTTTTGGAATATAACGATGGGTTACTTTATGTATGCTTAGTCAGCAGCTAGTTTAATTTTGTTAGGAATGTGTGCATGACTTATAGTTTTGGATTTGAGAGTGTAATGTTAGCCAATGACTTTATTAATGCATGATGTGTTAGTTTTAGAATTTTGTTAATTGCCCACTATAAGAATGTTAAGCGCGAGATTCTTAATACTAATTGTGGTAATATTGGACTTATGACTTTGATAATGATATTGGAATAGTACTAATGACTTAGTAGAAGGAAGTGACTTAATGAATAAGTTGATTATGTGCATGGCTTGAGGAATAAGGAGCACAATTGGATACTAGATTCTGGAATATGATTGAGGTCAAGGGTAGTTGGTGAATTGTTTAGCTTTGGATTATATGATAATACATTATATATGAGGTATTTTTAGAGAATGTTTAGATACATTTAAATGAATGGACTGAAGAGCTATTGGATGAAGGTATTGTTCATTGAGAACTTTGAATTGTAGGATGATGACTTTCTAGATAATGGGAGAATGGATCACGATGGTAGGAAGGATTAAGTGAATAGTCATATTGATGAAGAGTGTCATTGCAAAGAACATGCCAGTATGCGTGCCTTTACTACTACTCAAATAGAACGAGATAGCTATCTCTTCGTCATGACATGATGAGCTCTCTCTTCTCCTACTAGGCTTGAGCTCTCTCTTCTTCTACTAGGCTTGAACGAATTTCTTTTGAGTATGCATTTGGTGGGATTTTGAATTCAGAGAAAGATGAGAGTTTACATCATTACATGATAGTTTCCCAAAAGCAACCACCACCACCAGGTGGGCTTCATGAAAGTGGTGGTGGTAATGAATGAAGGTTTTACAAGAGACTTTTTGGATCATAGAACTTTCTGTCATAGTGACATCCTCAACATTGCAAGTTTTGACAAGTAACGACATGAATACTTCTAGTTCTAATGAGCCTCAAAATCATCCCCAAATACGATGGCAAGGTTAATTAGCTCCTACCTTCTTCTTTTTTTTTCTTTTTTTTTGCTTTCATTGTTAATTTCTATTAATGTCTTCATTTTTTGCTATCAATCTTCCCAAAGGCAAGGACATTTTTTTTGAAATCTTAATATTTCAATGCCATATGTTAACTATTTTAAGAATTTTGATCAGTCTTGGTTTTGTAGTACTCTTCGTGCATGCTTTTATTATTGAAAAGAGTGATATTAGGTAACTTCAAGAGAAATTCCGGCAACCCCAAACAAAATTTTCTAGTTCTACCCCTGGTTCCTTCTAAAAGCAATAACATTGTTACATTCCTAAGTTTAGCATAGCTAGTAGAAGAGCTGGAGTGGAATTAAAATGGGTTATAAATTCAAATATTGTCAAGTAGTATAAGAGGAATATGACTATTATAATTTGAGAAATACTTGACATTCCAATACTTTTTTCTAGAATTTGGTTCAAACCTGATATGTCACAATCCTATGAAATTTTGTTACATTTCTCAAAATGATAGATCTCATGGGATTGTGACATTGGAACCAAATTCTGAAAAGAAAGAAAAAAAAAAAAAAAATGTTTTGATGTCTAGCATTTCTTTTATAATTTTCATTTTGAGTAGGTATTTAACAAATCAAATAAATTTGGTTTAGCAAATGTAACCAATGATCATCGGAGTTATCATTAGGCCTCTTGGGCCAGGCCCAACCTAGCCCATAATTGGGTTTTTGCTGAGGAAATAGGCCCGAAGCAAGAGCCAGTTTGACTTAAAATATTCCCCCAAAAAAAAAAAAAAAATCCATTAAAAAATGACGGAACAAGATTCCTGTCATACTGAGAGATATACTTCTTAGTTTGACTTTGAATTCGGTGGTTCCAATCAGAGAGAAGGCTCTCTTATTGGAACCAACATGAAAGAGGAGTAGATATAGCAAGCAAGTAACAGCAGTCGCTCACGTTCTTGATGGCTACGTCTCAATCGCAGTGTCCACCTTTGGGATTCTCAGGCAAGTACTATCATCTCTCTGAAGGTGCCTGTGTGAGACAGAGCAGTTTCTTTGATGGGAAACCAGTGCTTAATCAAGCCGTTGGGTACTCTGTTATTCTTGGCTTTGGAGCCTTCTTCGCTGTTTTCACATCTTTCCTGGTGGGTATGCCTTATCTTTACTTGTTTCTTCAGAATTGTTATTTTCTTTTCTGTTCTCCCTCAAACTGAGCATTTAGTGTATAGTCAACTTTGGTCGACTATACACTAATTTATGTATTTGCTTAACCCATTATATACCCTTATACATTTCAAATGACTGCTTTCATCTTGGTGCTGTAGCTTTTGTTGAAAGAGAAAAACAACTGTTTGGGCTAAGAAAATGTTTATTTCAGACGTCTTACTTGGGCTCTCCAAGATTTACTTAAGTAGATAATAATCCACTATCTCCACTGCCTAAAAATTAGCAACAATCCCATGTATATGAACAACCAATCCCCACTACTCAACTATCGTAAAACTTCTCACAGCAGTAAACAGGCAGCTAACAACTACTTCGAATAAGTCAAAAACGAAGTGTAAATCTAAACATGTTTGAATTAAGTTCTCGATATGTGCTACACATTTTTGGTTCACTAGTATTAAGGAAATTTTTGTTTCTTCGTTTCTAGATGCTTTCGTTTGGATTTTATTTTGCCTCCGCTTGTTTCGACAAAAAACGTTTTGAAACGAAAACATTTTTTAGGAAAACTACTGGCTATATTTGCTAATAGTTTTGAAAGGTATTCTGTGTTTTGATTTGAAATTTTTTTTTCAAGTGATGGAAAGTTGATTAGTGTTTTCGGTGGGGTTCACATTTGAAATGTGTTGATTGTAAGGCCATAGAAAACTGTTTGGTAAACTTTTTATTCGTTAGTTTTTTCAAAGAAACAAACATTGAACATGCTTATTTTGAAAAAGATATTTATTTTTCAGTTGTGGAAGCTGACTTCTTACTGATAAAGATAAAAAAATTAAAACAAAATAGAGAGGTGACCACATCCACATGGCCACCTTTAACCTCTTGAGGGGGCCATGCAGCCACCACCTAAACGGTTGGGTGGCTGCGGGGCCACCCCTCACCTCTGTTAGCACACACAAAGAACTGCGACGATACTGCAACCACCATCAAACCGAACAGAATGCATTGCACCGGTATAAACGCCACACAACTACCTCGAACCATTTAGATTATCAGGGACTTCATTCCCACACCCTAGGTGAAGGAGACAGTAGCAACAACAACATCAGCCAACCAACATTTTTGTGGTGATGGTGACGCTAGTACCTCCAACCCTAAGGTGTGGAAGAACAAAGGAGAACGAAAAAAGAAAATAAACAGAGAAGACGAGAGAAAAAAGGGTTATTTGCTATACATTGTTATTCTAATGAAATGAAACTAGAATGAAAAATATCTGAAAATGGAATGCAGCTAATGATTCAACAAAGCTCCTTGCTCATCATTCATTCATTTAAGTAGTAAGCCAAAATACAAGAATATTGTAACACCCTAGTCCTATATTAGGAGGATGAATAGTCCACACACAGAGGATAGATTATTAAGGCACTTATGGGTACAAAATCCCACATTAGTTTCTTATCAAGTGAGACTAAACTTTATTAGTGATTCTAGAGAGCTTTAATTGCAACTTGACTAGTCATTTTAGAGATATAATGCAGATATGGCTAGCGCTTTTTTTGGGTCATTAGAATTAGTATTAGAGCAACCTAGTTACGCCATTTGGTACTGGAGCTACTTAGTAACGTCAAATATTTAAGATGAGGAGAAATTATAACACCTCAGCCCCACACTGGGAAGATGAATAGCCCACATAGAGTAGATATATTATTAAGGCACTCATGGGTGCTAAATCTTACATTGGTTTTTTACTAGGTGAGACTAGGCTTTATAAGTGATTTTATGGGGCTCCAATTGCAACTTGACTAGTTCTTTTGCACTTATGATTACTAAGTTCCACATTGGTTCCTTATCAAGTAAGACTGGACTTTATTAGTGATTCTAGAGAGCTTTAATTGCATCTTGACTAGTTCTTTTAGAGATATAATGCAAATGTGGCTACCGCTTTCTTTGGGTCATCACAAATGGTATCAGAACAACCTAGTAACGCCATTTGGTACTGGAGTTACTTAGTAACGTCAGAGATTTAAGAAGAGGAGAAATTGTAATACCTTAGCCCCATATTGGGAAGATGAATAGCCCACATAGAGTGGTTATATTATTAAGACATTTTTTTTTTATAAGTAAATAAAGTTTTATTGAAAGCGTAAGGCGCCTATAAATACACTGGAAGTATACACAAGGAAACGCCTAAGAAGACAGAGAAAAAGGAACAAGAAAATTAGAAAAGGTAATCGACAAGGGTGACAAAAAGGCCACCATCCAAAAATACAGCATACGAAAGAAAGAGGCAACAATATTCTCCAAGGAATTCTCCATGTCTTCGAAACATCTAAGGTTTCTCTCCTTCCAAACACACCAAAAAATACATATGGGCACCATCTTCCAAACCACAGCACTCCTTGGCCTTCAAGCCTTCCACCAGCAAGAAAATAAGTCGATAACTCTACTAGGCATAACCCAAGACATACCTAACCGAGAAAAAACAAGATTCCACAGAGTGGAAGCCACATCATAGTGAAGAAGAAGGTGGTCCACAGATTCCCCATCTCTCTTGCACAAGTAGCATCTATCCATAATGATGATCTTCCGTTTCTTGAGATTATCCGCCGTTAGAATCTTGCCTAGGGCTGCTGTCCACGCAAAAAACGCCGCCCTCGGAAGAGCCTGAGTCCGCCACACACTCTTCCAAGGAAAGCGTCTACCTACAGAGCTAACCAAGGAGCTGAGGTAGGACTTAACCTTGAACACACCTTTCTTGGAAGGAACCCAACAGAGCCTATCTGCACAATCTCGACTCACCGTGACTGAATGGAGCACCTGAAAGAAGGAGGCAAAGACATCCACTTCCCAATCATGCGCTTCTCTAACAAAGCTCACGTCCCATTGAATAGAGCCGCCCAAAATCTCCATATTATCCGCAACGGAAGCATCCTTCTCCCGAGCAATACCAAAAAGAACAGGAAAAGCTTCCTTCAACACTGTATCCCTGCACCACAGATCATGCCAAAATCTTGTCCTAGTCCCATCCCCCACCACAAATCTAGTAAAACCGGAGAAAATCTCCCACCCTTTCCTGATATTCTTCCACAACCCCACCCCAAAGGGACCAACAGGCTCGCAGGAACACCACCCACCCCATAAACTGCCAAACTTGGAATCCACCGCAACTCTCCACCAAGCATCTCTTTCAATTCTATATCGCCACAACCATTTGCCTAATAAAGCACGGTTGATCGTCAACAAATTCCAAATCCCCAGCCCCCCTTCTGAGATTGGGGTGCAAACCTTCGGCCAACTTACCAAGTGATATTTTAACTCTTCACCCACCCCACCCCAAAGAAAATTCCGTTGTAACTTCTCAATGCAAGAAGCGACACTCCCCAGGATAGGGAATAGGGACAAAAAATAAGTAGGCATATTGGCAAGAGTACTCTTAATAAGGGTGACTCTACCACCCTTGGAGAGGTATAACCTTTGCCAACTAGCCAGGCGATGCTCTATCTTCTCGATAACCCCGTCCCAAATATGAGTGGACTTATAGGAAGCCCCCAAAGGAAGACCAAGATACTTCGCAGGCAAAGAAGCAATCCCACACCCCATGATGTCGACTAGCCCTTCCACTTGAACAACATTCCCCACAGGAATTAAATTTGACTTTGCCAAATTAATCTTCAAACCCGAAACAGCTTCAAACAAGAGGAAGAGACTCCGTAAACGACGCAACTAAGAAGAATGAGCACTACAAAAGATCAGAGTGTCATCTGCAAACAGAAGATGCGAAAAATCTGCATTACCAACTTTGAAGCCTTCCAACAAACCCCCATTAACCGCAACTGAAATCATACGGCTCAAAGCCTCCATCACAAACACAAACAAAAGGGGAGACAGAGGGTCCCCTTGTCTCAATCCTCGAGAGCTGCTGAAGAACCCATAAGGAGATCCATTGACTAACACCGAAAACCGCACAGAAGAAATGCAATGAGCAATCTAGAAACACCATTTATCCCCAAAACCTCACCGTTTCAGCATATACAATAGAAAGTCCTAATTCACGTGATCATAAGCTTTCTCCAAATCCATTTTACACAAGACACCTGGTTCCCCCAATCTAATTCTACTATCAACGCATTTGCTTGCAATAAGGATTGGATCGAGAATCTGCCTCCCTTTAATGAATGCACTCTGAGATTTGGAAATGACCTTCTCCAACACCGACTTCAATCTGTTTGCTAGAACTTTAGCAAATATCTTGTAAACACCTCTCACAAGGCTTACAGGCCGAAAATCCTTGAGGGAAGTTGCACCAGGAGCCTTTGGTTCTTTACTAGGTGAGACTAGATTATATAAGTGATTTTATGGAGTTCTAATTGCAACTTGATTAGTTCTTTTGCGGTTATAGTGCAGATATAGCTAGCACTTTCCTCGAGTCGTTACAAATATTATGTATTATGACAGCTATAGGACACCTAGCCTTCTTCTAGAAGGTTTACATATAACTTCTTATGCTATTAAGAAATTACATATCATTCCACAGTCATTTATATCTTCAATCTAAAAATCCCAAATAGTCGGGGTTGTCTAATTTCTAGGGAATCTAATCTATCTTTTTTTTTTTTTGGATGAATAGAATCTAATCTTTCACAATCTAGTATTCTAAGTTGTGAACTATATGTTCAATTTTTGCTGATTCTAGTCTGAATAATCATCTCTTTTTGAAGTCTAGTCTACTGGTTACCTTTTTTGTTTTGTTTTTTGTGGGATAAGACAAGTATTATGTCATGCCACGAGAAAGTTTTGTGTCCTATTCCCTATCAAGTATTTCAGGAAAGGCCTGGTAGGAGACTTAGATTTGAAGATTTTTCTCCAAAATCCATTCGTTCCCTAGCCATCCAGAAGCTCTTCTGTTGCAGTTTCTTGTCACAATTGTTCACACATCGGTCTTTAGATCAGTCCCTAAACACTTCTGGCTTATACTTTTAATGAATTGCATGTTCCAAATGCCAAGGGTCGCAATCCCGCATGAAACATGGTCTGTCCATTTTATGTTTGTTTTTTTGAGTGTGTCCATTTTCTGTTTGATGCTGTCAAATATATAGACGAAATATAGAAGCCTATGATTATTATCTGCCACCATTTGTTTGGACATTCATTACCGAAGCTCGAAAACCACAATTATTATTACCACTCAGTTTTTGGTTAATTTATTGTTTCTGACTATAAACTTACTGGTGGGATCAGGTATGGCTGGAGAAGCGTTATGTTGGGTCCCTCCATACATCTGAATGGTTCAACACTGCAGGGAGAAACATCAAGACAGGACTTATTGCTAGTGTGGTTGTATCTCAGGTAATTTCCACATACCTACCTACTGCACATTTAGATGGACCTGATATTCTATTGACATAAAATTTTAATGGGCAATTTGTAAAGTGGACATGGGCTGCTACAATCTTGCAAAGTTCAAATGTTGCTTGGGAATATGGCGTTAGCGGGCCTTTCTGGTATGCTAGTGGGGCTACCATCCAGGTAACTTCAAGGAAAATTTGCCTCCCTTGAACTGTTGGAAGTACTTGAAATTCTATAAATTCTTATCATCCTTAGAAAGTAATTGATTTTAATATTTTTTATGAACAGGTACTCTTGTTTGGTGTAATGGCTATCGAGATCAAAAGAAAGGCTCCTTATGCTCATACTGTTTGTGAAATAGTAAAAGCTCGGTATGTTGTGTACTAGTGACAACCTATCCATATGTTATGATGTACTGTGAATTCATCCTTTGCTAAATACTTTTCTACTAGCTCTTTTGCCACTAACGTAATGATAATCTTCATCTAATGCCAGTTGGGGGACTGTGGCGCACATTGTCTTCCTTGCCTTCTGCTTTTTGACAAATATTATTGTAACAGCAATGTTGCTCCTTGGTGGATCTGCTGTTGTAAATGCACTGACAGGAGTGAACATTTATGCCGCTAGCTTTCTGATACCGCTTGGAGTTATTTTGTACACACTAGCTGGAGGACTAAAAGCGACCTTCTTGGCTAGCTATATACATTCTGTTATAGGTAATTTACTTGATTATATTCTTAAATTTTCTGTGTAATGTTTGATTTATATTCTGGTTTTAGTCTGAGTTATTTTCTTTGCTTTTGGCTTCAGTGCATATTGTTTTAGTCATCTTTGTCTACTTGGTTTACACGGCAAGCAATGAGCTTGGTAGCCCTAGTGTAATATACAACCATCTGGTTGAGGTAGCAAGCAAATCAAGAATATGTGAGGAGCCATTTTCCCATCATGGGCAATCTTGTGGCCCCGTTAGTGGGAATTACAAAGGGTCTTACTTGACAATGTTGAGTTCAGGCGGGCTTGTTTTTGGGATTATCAACATTGTTGGCAACTTTGGCACTGTGTTTGTTGACAATGTAAGCTTTACTACTAACTGGATGCAAATCCATTTCCCTTGCATTTCCATTTTAGAATTTAGCCTCACATACTAGAATTTCCATTTTAAAATTATAGGGATATTGGGTGAGTGCCATTGCTGCAAGACCTTCATCAACTCATAAAGGCTACTTGTTGGGTGGGTTGGTCTGGTTTGCGGTGCCATTCTCTTTGGCAACATCGCTGGGTTTGGGAGCACTGGCACTTGATCTACCGATTACAGAAAGCGAGGCAAGTCATGGACTTGTTCCTCCTGCTACTGCTATAGCTTTGATGGGGAAAGGAGGATCTGTTCTTCTTCTTACTATGCTTTTCATGTAAGTCGCAGTCAGCATTACTTGCAAAAAGTACATTAGGAGACCTGGAAGGGTCAGTTAATCTATTTTCTGACAGTGATGACATGTTTTCTCAAAATATTTTCAAAATTTTATGAATGCATACTCAAATTCAGGAAAACCTGAAAACGTTGGCGTAGTTCTTCTTTTATACTTTCTGCAAATAGAGATTAAAAAATGTTGTCATTCTTGTATTTATTTATATTCAATTTAATATTCTTTGATCCCAGTTCTGTGACGATCTATATTTTGAGTTTTCAAATCCTTGAAACCTAGTATTTATATCATATGCAACGTAATAAATGTCTCAAAGTAACACTTAAGATCTTCACGATCCTTTAATACAAGATGAGCACCAAAATTTTGATTCTTGTTTCAATATTCTAAAAGATTGGCCGATGTGAAATACTATAAGGTTTGCATTTTGTTATCATCTTAATGGTTTTTCCTACATTTGTATGCCTGATATTCTCCAAACTCCAAGTTTTCTAAATCCTATTTAACCTTTGATTGTTTTTATAATGATCAGGGCAGTGACATCTGCTGGTTCATCTGAGCTAATTGCAGTATCCTCATTATGCACATATGATATCTATCGTACTTACATAAATCCAGAGGCAAGCGGGAAGCAAATCCTTAGAGTGTCAAGGGGAGTTGTCCTTGTCTTCGGATGCTTTATGGGGATGTTAGCTGTAATACTGAACAAAGCTGGGATTTCTTTGGGCTGGATGTACCTTGCCATGGGAGTGCTAATTGGTTCAGCAGTTATTCCGATTGCTTTTATGCTTCTATGGAGAAAAGCAAATGCAATTGGTGCCATCCTTGGTGCCACCAGTGGTTGTGTTCTTGGAATAATCACTTGGTTGTCCGTTACAAAATCCGAGTATGGCCGGGTAAATCTTGATACAACCGGCCGAAATGCACCAATGCTTTCTGGAAACCTTGTCTCCCTACTTACAGGAGGAGCTGTTCATGCTGTTTGTAGCTTTTTGTGGCCTCAAAACTATGACTGGGGTACCACTAGGCAGATCACACTGGTTGAAAAGGAAAAGAGAGAGCAGCCAACAGAAGAGTTTAATGAGGAAAAACTGATGAGAGCTAAAGCATGGATAGTAAAATGGGGTGTTGGTTTTACTGTCTTGATTGTTATACTGTGGCCTGTTCTCTCTCTTCCAGCAGGTAAATTCTGTTAGTAGGTAGCTGAATGAATTCTTTGCAGTATTCAAAATTCATGCTATTGTAGTCTTCCAAACACCATTCTCCTTTCAATGAAGAACTAATATTCGTCTAGGATGATGTGGCAATAAAAATTGGCCTTTGATTTTTTCGTTTTACAAGTTCTTGCTGATCCAAATGGTAATTTTTACTGCCACATCATCTTAGTTGTCTGACAGTCGTATAGCAATCCACTAAATAACATTACTCTATATAAAAGTACAATTTTGTTTAGCGAGAGATCCATTGTTCTGACTATAATCGATAAATCGGTAACTTAATTTTCTATGATGCAGGAGTATTCAGTAAGGGGTACTTTACATTCTGGGCAGTGATTGCTATGGCATGGGGCACCATTGGTTCTGCCGTAATTATTGTTTTACCACTAATAGAAAGCTGGGGCACCATCCAAAGCATCTTTATGGCCATGTTTACAAATGACAAGCTCATGGAAAAGGTTGAGGAGATGAATTTCAAGCTGCACACAATCATGCTGGCTATTCCTGAAGCAGAGAAAATTTACTTACTTGAGAAAGAGAAGGCCAAGAGGAAAGAAGCATCAGAGTAATAAGTTCAAATCTACATCTGTCTAAGCGCGCAGTTTCTTTTAGCTTAAATGAATCTTTTAGACTGTATTTTAGAATTCATTGTCAAGATTTAAAGTTGGAGCATCTAACAGTAACTATGTGTTTAGAATCTTTTATCAGGATTTCGTAATAAATAATGTCTTTCGTGCGAAAATACTAGTTTTCCAAGTGGATTTGGCTCAGGTGCTATAAAAAAAAAAAAATACAATATATGTGCTGTAGTTTCTCAACGGTCTAGATTTATTTGTAAATCAGTATCAATGCGTTTTCTGGTGTAAGATGTTTAGGTTCTCCGTCAATAACATGAAATTAAGATTGGTGTTGCGCAGTAACCCCTCTATATGATGAAATGAGCAATTCAGAAATTGTATGATGATATCATTAACCCCCATAGACTTTGGGTGGATGGAGGGTAATGAATAAAATTAATGAAGTCTAGGGCAAACGGTTCTAAATGAAATGGAGAGGAGCCGGTCCTTATAAAACAAGAGGTAAAATTGCTCAAAAAATTAAAATGACAATTTTGTTCCTTGTTTTATAAGGATTGGATCCTCTCTATTTCAAAGGAAATGGAGAGGATCCGTTTCCAAGTCTAGGGTAATCAAATACACTTGGCATTAAAGTAAAAACCTATACCATTGTAACCTTTTTTCCTTTTTAATTTTTTTTTTAAAATAATAATAATAATAGAGTGAGAACCTGCAAATTTTAGCGAGAACTTCCCTTTTTCCACGAGAATGGGGCTAATAGCTTATATTCATTAGGAAAAAAAAAAAAGTCGTTAATATAGTGGGTGATTTTAGTTACTTACCAAATTCACTAGATTTGGAGAGGGAAGAAATTGAGATACCATGCATGCGTGACTATTGTGCACATGTCTGTCAGCTTTGTTTTCTCTTAAGCACATGTCAGAATAGTATCGAACGACATTTAGATTTAGGAAAAACCGAGGAAGCTGCATTGATTAATGGGGTTGCACATTGGATAAGGTACACCAACAAATAAAAATTTGTTTGGGGATTACGGTGGCTTTGCTGAATAATCTCACTCAAATAGACCTATATAAAGAAGAAAAATGATTATTGTATAACTCTTAAGTCTTAACAACTCTTGTATAAACTTTTTTTAAGACTAACAATTGAATTTGTTTTCCTACATGTAGATTATAAATATCTAATGGTTGATCTTAAAAAAAGTTGTTAGAGTTGTAAACGTATCATATCTCATCTGAAGAATCATAGGCCTCCAGGTCAGTATCGACCTGAGAAGAATTGGAGTTCCAAGCCAAGGCAGCAAGACCCTCGGATAGGCTTATCCTGAGAGATAAACGCCTGAACTAATCATCCTTGGGAAAGGCTATTTCCTAGGATACATGAGAGGTGGCTCATCCAGATGAGGTCATAGGACCAATATTCAACTTCTCTAGTCAAGGCTCGGGACAAACATGTATCGGAAACTCAGGTATCGGTCTCCTCACAAAAAATGTCAAAGATGTTCGCTCCTTGATCAACATCAGGATATGGTCGGGTTTCAACCCTTGAAATTTTAGGACTTTGTCTCATCCAATGAAATTAGGATTAGAACCCTAATCCAAGTCGAATTAGGGTAAAAGTCACAATTCAAGTTTAATTAGGACTCCTAGAAGAATTCGGTCAACAGCCTTACTCTTAGTTGAATTGGAATATGACTCTTGATCCAAATCTAATCTTTGAAGATTCAAGATCAAATCTTACTACAAGACAAATTGGGAAAGAAACTATTCTAAAACTTTGGACAGTGGAAATAAAGGGAGGAAGCGGTTGCGAGAAATGGAAGTTGTCTTCTGATTATTTCCAAAAGCATCAGATAAAAATTAATGTCTTTTTATTTTTATTTTTTTTGTGGTTAATGTGGCAATGCCATATTGATGCGATCTCATTAAACAAGGCAAATTACCAAATTTTTTGCCAACGCATCATTAGATTCACCAAATCATCAAATCATGAAAAGTTCCAAGCAAACCCCCCCCCTCCCCCCCCCTCTCTCTCTCTCTCTCTCTCTCTCTCTCTCTGTGTGAGGACATTATTTTATCATTTGGGGTAAATTGAAATTTTTTGATAATTTGAGAGGACATTAATGCAATTGAAAGACATTACAAATTGAATGTTAAATTGAGGAGGTATATGCATTTTTTCCCCCATTATTGTCACTAGCCTATAACCCGTGCATTGTGTGGGTGTTTTTTCATAATATTATTAAATTAGAACACTATATATAATAGGCACTTTTTTTTTTTTCGAAACCAGAGTCAAAAAACTTAATCGGAACATGGAGATACAAAGCAAAGGCACATTCACAACAGTGAAACGCAACAAAACAAAGACATAATCGGAGAAGCATAAAAAAAAAAAAAAATTGATAAATGCATAGTTGGTCTTTAGAGTTGGCCATAATTATTTTTCACTTCCTGTGGTTTAAAAAGTTCACGGGAGGTCCTCGTGGTAAACAATAATTACAAATCAATCCCTGAACATGTTTTCCATAAAAAAGTTAACAGATTCCGTTAGTCAATCACGTCATACCCAATAAGAAGTCGACACGTGTCCCGTACAATAAAAAAAAATCTAATAAAATTATAAATAAATAAAATAAAAATATTTGTTTTTTTTTTTTTTAATAAAAAACAAATGAGTGGTTGCCTACCGGCAGCCACCCCCGGCCAATGGGGGTGGCCTTGAATCATTCATCAAACTTAATCATTGGGAAAAGTCCATTGCCTTCACCAAAATCCAAATCCCAGGAGAGGAAAAAGGGGAAGAGAATCTTTCGTTCTCTTTTCTCTCCTCTCTTCCTTTCAAAGTCTGCCCGCTTCCCTTTGATATCCCAATTATTTGGGAATTGGGGCAAGATTTTCTGCTGGGACTGCGGGTAGGTTTGTCTTACATTTTCTTTGCTTGTACATAAATCTTTAGGATCAGGAAAGAACAAAGAAGCCCCACTTTGCATCTGTCTGGAGTTGTTGTTGTTGTCTTACTTGGACAACGTTTGTGATTTGTGAGATGGGTTTCTTGGTTGATTCACAAAAAGGGTTGTGGAAAGGGAGGCTCATGGGGTAGTGTTAAAAGTTTGATCAGAAGAAAGCAAGTGGATTCTGTTTGTGTCAAGTCACGGGGTTAATTTACAGTTGGCCAAGGAGTTGTCTGTTCTCCATCTAACCGGGGATACCCGCGACAAAGGTGGCCGGGGTGGCCTAGCCACCCTTTGTTTTTTTTTTTTTTTTTTTTTAAAAAAAAGTATTATTATTATTATTATTATTATTATTATTATTTTTTAAAAAAACAAATATTTATATTTTATTTACTTATATTTTTATTAGATTTTATATTTTTTTTTATTGTAGTGGACACGTGTCGGCTTCTTCTTAAGTGTAACGTGTTTGACTAACGGAATCTGTTAACCTAGTGAATGAAAAATTGGTTTAAAGAGTGATTTGTAATTATTGTTTACTACGAGGACTTCACATGAACTTTTTAAGCTATAGGGAATGAAAAATAATTATGGCCAATCTCAAAAATTAACTGTGCAATTATCCAAAAAAAAAAAAAAAAAACATACACATGACAAAAACAAATTTCAATGAGAAATCTAAAACACATAAATCTTATCCGGTGAGATTGAGAGATGGCGTAGAGACGTAGACGGGGTAGACGGTGGGGAAGAAAAGAGAACGGATAGACCGTGGGATAATTTGCTATTTGCATGCTTTCAACTTCAAGCCAGTTAAAAATCCAAACGCACGTTTCATGGTTTAAAGTCGGTGTGTTTTGAGTATTTTCCAAAATTCAAGTCTCCTTAAGATAAAAAGAGAAACCCAAACAAAAGACTAGAGCCCCTCTCGGTTATCAAAACGCAAAGTTTCACTCACGGTTCGTGTTTAAAATCAAGGGATAATTGCACTGTTGGTCCATGTGGTATGTCATAATTATTTTTCACTCCCTATGATTTAAAAAGTGTATGGGAGGTCCTTGTGGTATGTAATAATTACAAATCGATCCCTGCCGTCAAATTCTGTTAAAATTTTTAACAGATTCCGTCAAATGCCACGTGTCGCCAATAAGATGGTGACACGTGTCCATCTTAATAAAAAAAATATAAATTTATTAAAAAATAAATAAAAATACTTATTTTTTTAAAAAAAAAAAAATTAAAATTCAAAAAAAAAACAAAAAAAAAAAAGCTGAATGGGTGGCTGGACCACCCCTTTGAGGGTGGCCGCGCGCCACCCCCAGTGGCCGCCGGGGGTGGCGCGCAGCCACCCCAGTGGCCTGGGGGTGGCCCGAAGGCCACCCCTGGATCTTCCAAGGGTGGCCGCGTGCCACCCCCGGCCACTAGGGGTGGCCGCGCGCCACCCCTTGCGGCCACTCCAGTGGCTGGGGGTGGCCCAGCCACCCTTTCAGCTTTTTTTTTTTTGCTTTTTTTTTTTTTTTTTTTTTTTTTAAATTTTAATTTTAATTTTTTTTTAAAAAAAAATAGTATTTTTATTTATTTTTTAATAAATTTATATTTTTTTATTAAGATGAACACGTGTCGCCGTGGCATTTAGCGACCACTGGGGGTGGCGCGCAGCCACCCCAGTGGCCTGGGAGTGGCCCGAAGGCCACCCTTGGATCTTCCAAGGGTGGCCGCGTGCCAACCCCGGCCACTGGGGGTAGCCGCGCGCCACCCCCTGCGGCCACTCCAGTAGCTGAGGGTGGCCCAGCAACCCTTTCAGCTTTTTTTTTTTTTTTTTTTTTTTTTAATTTTAATTTTTTTAAAAAAAAATTAGTATTTTTATTTATTTTTTAATAAATTTATATTTTTTTATTAAGATGGACACGTGTCGCCGACGTGGCATTTGGCCACCCCCGGCGGCCACTGGGGGTGGCCTCGCGCCACCCCCGGCGGCCACTGGGGGTGGCCTCGCGCCACCCCCTGCGGCCACTCCAGTGGCTGGGGGTGGCCCAGCCACCCTTTCAGCTTTTTTTTTTTTTGCTTTTTTTTTTTTAATTTTAATTTTAATTTTTTTAAAAAATTATATTTTTTTTAAAATTATATAATTTTAATCTTATATTTTTTTTATTAAGATGAACACGTATCGCCGACGTGGCATTTGACAGAATCTGTTAAAAATTTTAACAGAATTTGACGCCAGAGATCAATTTGTAATTATTGCATACCACAAGGACCTCTCATGCACTTTTTAAACTATAGGGAGTGAAAAATAATTATGGCATACCACAGGAACCAACGGTGCAATTATCCCTAAAATCAAAACAAACAGTTTCACTCCAGGTTTATTTTATTATTATTATTATTATTTTTTGCATTATTTTAGCTTTCTCGAAGACATAATTGGCGTTTCATGAGCAATCTTAAGAAAAATTGGAAGAATATGAACCAAAAGATTTATTTGGTAATGACTTAAACTGCAGATATCCATCTGACAAAATTGAAAACCTGGAATAAATTTGTTTTATAAGTGATCAAGGCACCCCCCTTAGTACACAAGAAATATACAAAAAAAAAAAAGAAAAAAAAAAAAAAAAAAAAAAAAGACTCGAGGTAATTTTTAATTATGGAGCAAAGTAAAAGGATCCAATTTGATCTTTCCCCCCACCCCCCCCCCCCCCCCCCCAAAAAAAAAAAAAAAAAAAAAAAAAAAAAAAAAAAAAAAGTGTAGATGTGAAATGTAAATAGGAACGAAGCAAATGGCTGAAATTAACGAGTTGCTGCGTGCAGAACAAACATGGTTGTGAGTTTTTAAGTGTCGAGCTGTTCTATAAACAGACATACCTTCATAATTAACAGCAAAAGCATTTTTGATCTTTTCCTTTACAGAGTCGAGCTTGAAAAAGTGGCAGTTTTACCTTTTGAGTGGTTTGTAGAGGACAACTGTTACATATTTGGACTGGAACCTATGGGTTAGCCCCAAGGCAACCACAGACTGGGAGGCCCATCCTTTCTCCATGAAGAGGTGGTTGAGCACAACATGCTGCGGCTTGGAAGAAGAGGCCTCATCGGAGTTCTCCATACCTAGGACAGTTAGATGCAGCTGGGGTGGAACAGCCAATGGCTCTTTTGCAAAATCCTCCTCCGCCGGTAAAGCCTGAGTGTAGCTGTAGTCTGGTGATGGTGGAGCCTCAAACTCAGCAACGCTCTCAAAGTTTTCGGGCACATAATCCTGCACAAAACGACAAAAGCTAACGGAGGACAATTCGATGATCATAATGATGGCGTATGCAAATTCGTCTTAAACCACACAATTCAAGGGAGATCAGTTTTTTTTTATTTTTCTTAAAAAAAAAAAGTCAAAGAAAGTGAACTCATCTAGTGAAAGTTGTTTGATTGAAAGTCCAAAGAATGGAAATCTTCCTACGAAAGCTGTTTGAATAAACTGACAAACTAAATTGAAATCCACATTTACCTAGTTGTCACGAAAAATGGATAAAGAAATGGTGATCCAGATCATTGATTTTTATCACATAAATTAATGGGTTAGTGGAACTACTATTATGCTTACAAAGTAGGAATTGATTACCCTACTGCATATATATGCGTCTGTGTCTGCATGTAAATTCCACTTCCACTTAAGGCATTCAGATCATCACAAGCAGCTGAGATGTACATGCTTGCATAAAATTCCCTTCTCTCTCTCTCTCTCTCTCTCTCAAGGGAAAAAAAAAATTACATCCAGGAGAATATTGATGCAAAATGGGTAAGCGAGACACGTACATGAACATCGAGAAGATTACAAACATGGCCCATTTCGCCAGCTACGTAAGGAAGATCAGGGATATATCTCCATTCACCATCAACAATGAACTTGTAATGGTATATACCTGATGGCAGGACCATAAGAATCGAGTGGTCTTTACCAGATCTCTGCAGTATCTTCCTGCAAAAAGAAGGTAAGTACATGTAGCACACTTTGTACATACATGGTATATTTCAAGCCAAAAATAGCATCTCATAGCTCTACCAGATAGGATAAAGTCAATGTTTATGATAAAAAAAGTGACTATAGTTTACCTAGTTGTCCAGTTGTCCCAAGATCCCTCCACAGCCACATTGTTACCACCACAGTTCCATATAATCATAGTAGGGATTCCTGGCTCGGGAGGATGATCAACAGTTCCCTGAGACTCACTCTGCCGGATATTATTGAACAAGGGAGGGCCATCAGCCCTCTGCAAGGGAGCTAGAGGAACCTGCAAATGCACAGAAGACAACCCATCAGAAAGCCAATAAGGGTCTAAAGCTCCTTAGTTCACAGTGTCAAAACAACATTCAGATTTTTACTCGTCTCATAATTTTCACAGAAAAAGTAACTGACTATTCCACGAACATAGTTTAATCTGCAGATTCTCTACCCCGCGCAAAAATGGGTGAGTCGCTTACAAAATTACTGCAGCTAGCCCACATTAGGAATCAACCAAACAAGGCATGCACGTGAGCAATTGTGCACTAGCACGCATCCCTCAAATATCAAATACTACTAAATTTGTCTGTACTTTGAATAATCATCCAAGGCATCCAAGATATCATGTAAAATTTAGACCATTTTAAAACACAGAAACATAAAGAAGGATCGATGCTCTGACTGGAAATTGAAATTTAAATTCAGCCCAATCTCTGTGGATTTCAAAATTTTAGCTCCACGACAGCTACAATCCTCCAAAAGATCCATAAAGTTATAAAATTTGTACACATTTAGTGATAAGTGAAACTGTTACTGTGATAAAGAAAGTTCATACAATATGTAGTCATCAGCCTGAGGAGTATATTAATCATAATTATATAATTTATTAAAAAATTAAATATAAGACTAGTCCAATAGCCATTGAATTATATTGAACTGGAATAGGTGAATTTTTTCGTGAAGCCTTCCAATTTCTAATTAAGATTGATTGGGCCCATCATGTTATGCAAAGATTTAAAATCCAGTTCATTGAGATTTCGTAATATTTGACTTATTCATACCAGTTAAAATCTGAACAAATATAAGCATTTCTGTCTGTCTTTGGTAGTTAAGGATATGTTTCCATATATTTCTTCTAACTTGTGTACTTAAAAGCTATGTGAAGCACAATGCTGATCAAATATTCTTATCATTTGAAGGCCCATATACATAAGAAAGCAAGAGAATAGCTCTTATTTCCTTAAATTTTCATAATAAAAATTCAAGGAAAGTGAAACCCAAGGATTTCAACTTCAAGACAGCTCTCGACAGGGTGTGTGGTCCAAATGTCCAATGACTCCCCTCCTCCCTCCCAGTCCACTTCTTATACATTCTTCTTCTCCTTTTCTTCTTTTCTTCTCTCTCTCTCTCTCTCTCTCTCTCTCTCTCTCTCTCTCTCTCCTTTTTTTCTTTTTTTTTAACTTAACCTCGATCACCCCCTCACCTCAGGAATCTTAGGTAAGACATAGATATATGTAGTAGAGATAAGACTTTTTTCCCTATGTTTATATGTGCGTAGTTCCAGTTCGATAAGTTTGAAAAATACACAAAGATGAATGAGGTAGTGAGTGTGAGATGAGATTGGTTTTTTCCTATCCTTATGCCCTTGGATGAATTGAATCAAATGGGACCTATATTCTTATTTATATGTTTTAATACTACAGGAATAGGAAAAGAAAGAATATGTCGTTCCTGTCATTAGGATAGGACTCATATTCCTTTTTTTTTATTCTTTTTCTTTTTTTGGTTACTGTTATTTATACCTTAAAAACGTCTTGCACCTTTCCTAAGGCTCTACTAAGGCCATCTTGCATTCCAAGGCCTTGGGAAGCCTAACACTTAAATAAAACCTCAAATGGAGTGAACCAAGGGCTGGTGCAAAACTCACTACGTTGCACCTTGATTTCCTTTTGCACCACACACATGCACATGCAAGCACCATGTATGTGCTTTAACTCTCAGGTCATGATTCCAAACAATTTGGAAATAATAGCAATCTATGAAGCCTTGTGCATTAGCAGTGATGTTTTCTGGGCTTGAATTTTTACTAAATGAAAGCATTTCAAAGTTGATACATGAACTTAGAATACAAAAACTATCATGATACTATACTGACACATCAAAAATTTATTTTTACACTGCATATTTTCATTACATTAGGTAAAGTTCAACAAATACTAAAATCTATTTGACAGGCCCCAAGACTAAAAATAATCTAAAAGCACCTACGTTCTAGAATGTGCATTTTCTCAACCAACTTTTAGTAAATCTACCAAGAGAAATCATAGTAATCCAAATCAAAGTGCTAAGTATATCAGTCTTAAGACTCATTAAGTGTTACTGTTTCAATGTCTGCATGATTATGGACAATGATTGAAAAATAAAATATTAAAAACTGAGGAAGAGAATCTCAAAGTTGGGTTGCAATACAGTGGAACCAGTTCAATGCCTCACTGTTTTGCAGATATTTGTTGCCTATACATATCAACATGGGATCAACCGTCTTTATTGCTATGTTAGATCATCACCTTGAGAACAAGTTCAAGTACTCAAAGTTTTGCACATTAACTTTTTTTTTTTTGATAAGTAGCATTAACTTGTTGCCTATACATTCAACATGTGATCAACCATCTTTAAAACTGAGTCAGATCATTGGATTGACACTGTTTCAACATCCTTTATCGGCAACCAACTTTATATATGCATCCTGGTACCAAGTAATACATCTTCACAATCTTTGGATTTTATAGATGATAATAGACATATATATATTAAAGAAGTCAAACCTGACGTCCTTAAATGCAGATGTATTCCACGCTGACTCCTAGTGCTTCTTTGTCTCAATATGTTTGTTTTGGTGATAAATACAACAAAGTATAGAGCAAAATTCAGAGCCAAATTGTGTGAATGGCCTAATCCAAGAATTCCTTAGAGCTAGAGTGCTACATGGTCTGAAAAAAGTTATAGACGAAGTCATAATTTTGCTTTCCTTCTCCTCTTTTTCCCTTAAATAATCAAAGAGTGGTTTGATAAACGACATTATAAACATATGAATCAATTTAGCAACACCAAACCAGAAACTAAAAACAAACCGGAAATAGATTGACTGGCACACTTTCCCTTCTGAATCTCATGCAATTGGTAAGAGTAAAGGAAAAATAACCAAACAGCTAAATCTCTTTCTCTCCCTCTCCCTATCCCCCCAACACATACAGTACTATTTTATTTTCCCAGCCAAGCCACACCACTTCAGTTGAGGAATGGAAGTCCAATTAATGGAAGCCGTAAAAAGGATAAAAATGTGTTGTTCTCCTCTCCGAAGCTCATATGTACTCAAATTGATCACAAATTTCAAATCTTTGAGCAAGAACAGATGAATTTAATGATGTCTGTTAAGGATCAATGCAATAAAATTTTATCATAGTATTCATAGGCCAAAAACACTAGCACAAGAAGTTAGAAAGGTGGTGCTAAGTATAATTACGCAAGGGATGACTGAGTGTGAGCTGATGAAAGGGCCCCTCTGTTGTCAGAATGAACATCTATATACAGTTGGGCATGCGTGACATCTCTGCCTAAGCTTAAGTGAGAGTGTTGAAGATGGAAACTTAGGATATGCTACGCTGATTTTCCATGATTTGATTTTATTCCCATTATTTATGATTGTAATCTGCAGTAAGTACCTTTCCATAATAGTTTGTTACAATTTTCTATTTAAACCCATGTAAATGTCTTTTTTTATAAGTAATTAAACCCATGTAAACTTATAAAGGGTTTTTTTATAAGTAAGTCAAGTCTTATTGATAGCGTAAGGTGCCCCTAAGTACACTAGAAGTATACAAAATGAATCACCAAACTAGAAAGAGAAAAACAAACGAGGAAATCAACATAACTAAGCGACAGTGGGAACAAAAAAGCTATTGTTCAAAGATACAAAGTAAGAAAAAACAAAGCTAAAATATCCTCCATGAAACTCTCCAAGTCCTCAAAACACCTATTATTTAAGAAAAAACAAAGCTAAAATATCCTCCATGAAACTCTCCAAGTCCTCAAAACACCTATTATTTATTTCCTTTCAAACGGACCAAAAAATGTAGATCAGCACCATCTTCCAAATCGCAACACTCCTCAACCAACCAGATTTCCACCAACAAGCAAACATGTCGATAACTCTTCTAAGCATAATCCAAGACAAGCCAAATCGAGTAAAGAGAGCATTTCACAAAGTGGAGCCACATCATAGTGAAGCAGAATGTGGTCCATTAATTCCCCATTTCTCTTGCACAAGCATCATCTGTCCACTATAATAACACGCCCCTTTCTGAGATTATCCATTGTGAGGATCTTGCCTAGGGTTGCCGTCCAAGCAAAAAAAATGCCCTCAAAGGGGCATGAGCTCGTCAGACACTCATTCAAGGGAAGCGACTACCTTCAGAATAAGCCAATGAGCAAAAGGACTTGACCTTGAACAAGCCTCTTTTGGAAGAGATCCACTAAAGCCTATCTTCACAACCTCTACTCACAATGACTGAGTGCAACACTTGGAGGAAGGAAGCAAAGACATCTACTCCTCAATCATGCACCTCTCTAACAAAGCTTACGTTTCATTGAGTAGAACCGCCCAAAAGCTCCATATTATCTGCAACAGAGACATCCTTAGCACAAGCAATACCAAATAGAACAGGAAAAGGTTCCTTTAGTACCATATCCCTGCACCGCAGATTATGCCAAAATTTTGTCATACCCTCATCCCCCACCTCAAATCTAGTAAAACCAAAGAATGTCTCCCATCCTTTCCTAATATTCTTTCACAACCCCACCCCAAAGGCACCTACAGGCTCTAGGGAGCACCACTCACCCCACAAACTGCCGAACTTGGAGTCCACCGCAATTCTCCACCAAGCATCTCTCTCAATCCCATACTGCCATAACCATTTACCTAACAGAGTGTGACATCACCAAGTTCCTGATACCTAGCCCTCCCTCTAAAATTAGGGTACAAACCTTAGGCCAGCTCACCAAGTGACATTTGAACTCTTCACCAATCCCACCCCATAGGAAATTCCGTTGTAGCTTCTCGATACGCACCGCAACACTCCCCGGTAGAGGGAATAAGGACAAAAAGTATGTCGGTAAATTGGAGAGGGTACTCTTGACAAGGGTTACTCTACCACCCTTGGAAAGGTATAAATTTTCCAGCTGGCCAACCGATGCTCTATCTTCTTGATAACACCATCCCATATATGAATAGACTTATAGGAGGCCCCCAAAGGAAGACCAAGATATTTCACCAGCAGAGTGACAACCCCACACCCTAGGATATCGGCTAGATTTCCCACTTGATCTACATTCCCCACATGAATTAACTTTGACTTAGCCAAATTAACCTTCAAGCCCGATGCAACCTCAAATAGAAGGAAGAGACTCCACAAATAATGCAACTGAGAAGAATGAGCACTGTAGAAAAACAAAATATCATCGGCAAATAGAAGATGAGAGAAAGTAGCATTACCAATTTTGAATCCTTCTAGCAGACCCCCACTAATCAAAGCAGAAATCATTTGGCTCAATGCCTCCATCACAAAAACAAACAACAAGGGTGAAAGAGGATCCCCTTGTCTCAGCCCACAGGAACTACTGAAAAAAAACATTAGGAGCGACTGACTAACACTGAAAACTGCACAGAAGAAATACAATGAGCTATCCACGAGCATCATTTTCCCCCAAAGCCAAACCTCCTCGGCATATACAAAAGGAAATCCTAATTTACATGATCATATGCTTTTTCCAGATCCATTTTACAAATGACACCTAGCTCCCAAGATCTTAATCTACTATCAAGGCATTCATTGGCAATAAGGAATGTGAAGAATATTATATATATATATACATCACATTTCTTATCCTATATTAGTCAATCATTTATGTCGATTAGTTAATCTGCATGTGCATCACACATCTTAGAAATAATTCCAGAAATTGATAGTCCAGTTGGAAGAAGAACAAGAAAAGTTTGGATGAAGAAGAAAAGAATATTGTTTTATTCCTCAATAACCCTTTATACGTTTACATGGGTTTAATTACTTATAAAAAATAAAATGTTTTTTTTTTTTGAAAAAAAAACATTTACATGGGTTTAAATAGAAAAATTGTTACAAACTATTATGGAAAGGTACTTATTGCAGATTACAATCATAAATAATGGGAATAAAATCAAATCATAGAAAATGAGCATAGCATATCCTAAGTTTCCATCTTCAACACTCCCTCTCAAACTTAGGCAAAGATGTCTCGCATGCCCAGCTTGCATAAGACTGAATGAAGAATACTAATGGACACTCCATTTGTCAAAATATCTACAAGTTGTTCCCCTGACTTCACACATGGTGTGCAGATTATACCCATTCGTAGTTTTTCTTTAATAAAATGTCGGTCAATTTCAATATGCTTAGTTTGATCGTGTGGACTGATTGTGAGTAATATTAATTGCATCTTTGTTGTCACAATACAGTCATAGAATCTTTGGAATCATACTCAAGCTTATTCCATAGTATCTTCAACCATAACATTTCACACACTCTACGAGCCATGGCTCTAAACTCTGCTTCCGCACTGGATCTCTCAACCATTGATTGTTTCTTATTATGCCAAGTAACCAAATTACCTCCCACAAAAAACCTGATGTTAACCATCATCCATAATAGATCCAGCCCAACCTACATCTATATAGGCTTCTATTTTCAAGTGATCATACCGATAACAGCCCCTTACCTAGTGAGGATTTTAAGTAGAGAAGAATATGATAAACTAGTTCCATATGCGGCTCACATGGCAAATGCATAAATTGACTTACCACACTAACAACACATGCAACGTTGGGACAGGTGAGAGAGATAAATCAACCGGCCAACCAATCATTGATATCTGTCTTTATCAACCAGAAAACTCTCACTATTGTCACCCAACTTAACATTTACCTCCATTAAATCATCAATGACTTTACATCCGAGCATCCATGTTTCCTTGACAAGATCAAGAATATATTTTCTGGGCATTGAGGTACCTCACTACCTCAATGCCCAGAAAATATTCAAACTTTCAAAGTTTTTTATTTCAAATTCATTTGCAAGAGAATTTTTTAGGTTTCATATCTCCTCATCGTCATTTCTTGTTACTACAATATCATCAACATACACAAGCAGAGTCATTAACTTTCCTCGAGAGGAATGTTTGATAACAAAGTGTGTGATCAGCTTGACTTTGTTTGTAATCAAATCTCTGCATAGCTCGGGAAACCCGTTCAAACCATGCTCTTGGAGATTGTTTTAAACAATACAAATCATGAATATTCAAGTCCAAGAGGAACTTACCTTATACAAAAAGAAAAACAAAAATAAAAAATAAAAAATAAAAAACGATGCACATAACCAACAAAAGTATTATTCATAACCAATGGCTATTTGTGACCTCGTAAACTAACACTCTGTTTGGTTTACCACGAGAGAAAGGAAAAGAAAAGAAAGTTTTGAACTTTGCCTTATTTTCTATTGTTTGATTAGCAAATGAGTTATGGAGAGAAAATTGGCTGCGACAACAAAAGTCACCAAACCCACTGTCTCCAAATAATCAAGCAAGAGAAAATAAGATATTATTTGTAACTTCGTTTTTCCCTTTCTCTAACTTTCTTTCTTTTTTTGAGTTTCTCCTGTGATTGTAAGCACTTCCAATGAAACACAAAAATTCTCATTCAAATTGATCAGATAAAATTTGCATCCACAGGCCCAATGTGCGTTGTGCGTGTATACATACATATACACATAATGAAAGGAGGGAAAAGATTGAGAGCACCTGAGGAGCGAACAGGATGGGGGATCGCGAGCGTCCGGGGCTCTGAGGAGGGGTGTTGTTGCCCATTGAATCCGATGATGCCAGGCGCCCAGGAGGATGCGAGTTGGGCGCGTGGTTGTAAGCGACCTCCGATTCACCGTTGGATCTTCTTCCTGACAACGAATCATCATCGTCCCTCCCAATATCATCGCCTCCTTCTTCTCTACCGTTGGCGTTTCCCATCACTCTTTTGGCAAAAAAAACCTCTCACAGATCCACCAAAGACACAAGTAAATCTTCGACGTATATTATGTATGCATTATAAATATATAAATATCATGTAGAGAGAGAGAGAGAGAGAGAGAGAGAGAGAGATGAAGGAAATGCAGGTGGGGAAGGTGGTTGCAGCGAGGTGGCGGGGTGCAGAAAAATGAGATTAGAACGAGGTTAATCAAATGACGCTGATGTTGGGTTTATTTACGGACACAAGGAACGTGCCTAGTTGTAGCACTGGCCGCTGAGCCTGGATGAGCTTTATTGCGCAGACAAGAAAGCCGTACGCGAATGGATAAAACTAAATTAATAATAAAAAAAAAAATTCAAAATTCCAATTTTCTTAGCCCACTCGCTGTTTTTCTAGCGTCCCTCACGGGCCAATCATCCGCGTCCGCATGCGACGTGGGGGAATTTTAGAGCTTCTCTTGAGGTCTCTCAAATTTGATTGGAGGAAAAAAAAAATTAAGAAAAAAATTAAGGTTAAATACCTTATTAGTATATGCGGTGTGAAAACTTTATTTGTTGCCTACTGTACTTTCATTCATATCACAAATAATACTTCTGGTTTGAAAAAATGCAGAATTGGTACTTCCGTTAGTTTTTCATAAAAAAAAAAATCTAACGGTTAAACACTTGTCAACTTCTGAGAGTAGAAATGTGTTATAATGTAAAAAAATTTAAAAAACAGAAAATAAAAAGCTTTTTAAAAAAAAATTGAAAAATTGAAAAAAAAAAAAAAAAACTTTTTTAAAAAAAAGGGGTAGCTCATAGCCGAATTGAGAGTGGGTGAACCACCCTCGTAGCCTTTGGGGGTGGTTTGGCCAACCCCAATAGCCTAAAAGAAAAAACAAAAAATAAATAAAATAAAAATAAAATTTGGGGTATTTGGCCCTTGGGGGTGGCCGAACCACTTTAATGGGGCACGGGGGTGGTTCGGCAACCACCAAGGGCCAAATCCCCTTAATTTTTTTTTCTTTTTTTCTTTTTTTCTTAGACCTTCGGGGGCGGCCGAACCACCCCCAAGGGCCATGTGGGTCGTTCGGCCAACCCCAAACTTGTCATGTGGCTGACCATCCCCATTTTTGGTTCAACCACCCCCAATTTTTTATTTTTAAGTTTTAATACTTATTTTTAAGTTTAATTATTTTTCAATTTTTTATTTTCTGTTTTTTAATTTTTTTATATTATGACACGTTTCTACTCTCAAGAGTTGACATGTGTCCAACAGTTAATTTTTGAATGGAAAAACTAACAGAAGTACCAATTCTAACTTTTTCCAAACTACAAGTATTATCTGTGATACAAATAAATGAACAAAGAGCTAAAAATAAAATTTCTGAACTATAGATACTAGTAAGGTGTTTAACCCAAAAAATTAAACAGATACTTATAAGTAAAGTTTAGGTAAAGTGTCGTGATCTTTACAACCATAATATAAAATTATTAAAAACTGCATGTTTATATTCTTTTCTTTTAGTTTTTTTTTTTTTTTTTGGTCTTAATTTCATTTCTACAGTTAGAGTTTATGGTTAAATCAACAGTAAATAGATTAAATGTCTCTTATGTCCTTATAAAATTTATAAAAATAAAAATTTATCATTAAATAAGAAAGGAAAAAGTACACCTAGTGTCGTCAAATTAGGATAGAAATTTCCCACAAACTGGTTTGTAGGAAATTTAGGAAATTTCTGTCCATCAAATTATCACCCAATTGTCAATGTCTCTTTAAACTATCAAGAAAAATGTTAATGTTCCAAAATGACAAAAATATCCTTCATAAAATTATAAAAATTCTTAAAATTATATATATAAGCAGTTTAAAACTTATAAATATATATATATATATATATATATATATATAAATTATAAAATTGAACAATTTTTTTTTAAAAAATTGTATTTCATTTATTTTAAAATAAATTTTGTTTTTAATTTTAATCTTTTTAATTTTTTTTTATTATCATTTAAAAAATTTATTTTTTTAGTATTTTTAAAAAGAAAACAATTATTTTTTTTTCCAAATTCATAAAGACATTTTTGTCTTATTAAAAAAAAATTAAGATTATTTTTTGTCCTTTTGTGGTCTTTGGGAACATCGACAATTTTCAATAGTTTTAAGGAAAATATTGACAAAATTGGTAGTCTGGGAATAAATATTGACAATTATGTGGTGGTTTGAGGAGATATGTATATTTTTCCCTAAAAAAAATTAAAAATTAAAAAAAAAAGCAGGAAAAAAGTAAATCAAAAAAGAAAATAAATAAAAAACCTAGATTCACATTACCACTAAAAGGAATTTTTAGATTTTTTTAATAAAAAATTAAAAAAAGAAGAAGATTATTTTAGACATTTTGACATATCGTAAGAGTATTCTTAATATCTTCACTAAATTTTACTTGCTAAAATAGCTAAAAAAATCACTTTTCTCTGTTTGAGGCACCCACTTTTTTAAAGTATTCCCAACAGCCTCACCATTTTAATTTTCTACTATCACTATTTCATTTTAATAATATTTTTTAAAATTGAGATTGTGTGTGATGCTGGTGATGCATGAGGGAATTTTTTTTAAAATAAATAAATAAATAAATTGAAGAGATAGAATATTTTAATGAGAATGCTCGCCAATCACCATTATTAGTGAGTACTGTTATCTCATTAAATTTTTTTTCACTAAACTGATGAGACTACTGGAGACTCATTTTGGACAATTTCATCAAATTAGCTCACCAAAAAAAAAAAAAAAAAAAACTATTTTTATGGGTATACTAATGCTCCGTTTGTATCGACGTAAAATGATTTCCGTCGTAAAATAATTTCGACGAAATCATTTTCAGAAAAAATGATTTTCTCGAAAAAAAATTTCGGTGTTTGCCTCGCACGAAAAAATTACAAAAATGCAAAAATTAGAGTTTGGCAAATGCCGCTAGAATCAGGCAACGTCCGGTCGCCGTTGCCAGATTCCGGCGAGAAAGTTTGACCGAATTCCAGCCGGAAACTTCCGGATCAATGGCTGGATCAGGTCATATTCGGCCGGATCCCGACCATTTTTGCCAGATCTGCCCGGAATCTTCCGGATCCGCCCCGATCAATGGCAGGATTCGGCTGTTTTGGCCAGATCCAGCCTGATTAGTGGCCAGATCCGTCCAGATCCGGCTGGATCCCGGCCGTTTTGGCTAGAATCTGGCAATATTCCTGCCGGAATCTGGTGGCCGGCATCCGGCGCCGGTGGCCGAATACCGGCAACCGGATGTTGTCGGACTCCGACGCCGGTTGAATTTCGACGATCGACAATTGCTAAATTCTGACAATCAGATATCAAACGTTCGTATAAGAACGAAGAGTTTAATTTCGGAAAACGATTTACGGTTTTAAAAATCGTAAATCGTTTTTCGAAAATTAAAGAAGCTTTTACGGTCAAACTGAAAACGATTTTTGTTGACCATTATTTTTACCCCTACCAAACACCGTAAAATGTCGAAATCATTTTTCAGAAATCATTTTATGCCGAAACAAACGAAGCATAAAAATGTTAAGATTTTACATTTTGGCATCCAATTGTGGCATGTTTGGCATGTTTGGGTGACAGATTTTTTAAATACTGTTTTTCAAATATAAAATTTTATTAAGATTTTATTCAAGTTATTTTTTAAAAATTTTATCACATATTTTCTAAACCGCCTACGCATAATTTCATAAAATAAATTTTCTCGTAATTTTTTAAAAAATCTCACGCCTAAACGGGCCATTAAGTCCCGTCGCTGATTTTGATCGATCTTTCATGTATGGTTAGAGCGTGAAGCTGGGCGCGTGGAGATGCAGATGGTTTTATCATAAAATTTGACTAAGAGTTGGTGTTACGACTTACGTGGAAAACGTAGACCACGTGTGTGATTAAGACCCACCACCGTGGAGGTTTCTTTTGTCTGTTTTTCCTTAGTGGCAATGATAACACTGACAAAAAAAATACTCGGATAAGACCTTTAGAGCAGCGGGGAGCAAATTTATTGTCGCCTTTTTTCGTATAAAGTTTAACGGCATCCAATCGGGAACGACCAGCTCAGCATGACACGACACCAGATAAGAGATTATAGAATATGTTTATCCAATACTTTCGTGTATATTCTGTCACGCGACAGTAGTGTTGGCCCATTTAATAATCTCTTTTTTTTTTATAGTAGAATTTTATTTTTAAGTGAAAGTAAAAAGTGATTAATGTGATATAAAATAAAAAGAATTTATATGAAAAAACAAAAAAAATTTGTATTGTAGTAGATATTTTTATTTAAATAATAATAAAAAATTGTTGATGTGATATAAAAAGTAAAAAAAAGTTAAGAATGTTTTGAGTTGATGTTTTTTGGGAAAGGTAAAAATAAGGGAAAGGGGGAGGGGAGTGGGTTATTGATCATTCGACTTCTATGGTTCTTGTCTATCTCTCGTCTATTTTTTTTTTTAAAAATAATTATTAAATTTGTTTTCTTGCGTGTAGGCAAAGGAAGAGCCAGAATTTTATCATAGTAGGGGCGAGATTAGAATAATAAAATATAATGATAAAATAATTTTTTTTCTCATTATATATTCATTTATATTATATATAAAATTATAGTAAACACAATTCAAGTAACCTGGATCTTGATTTGAGATTCAATTCTTAGCATTTTAAAAGGGCATTGCTCAGGAGCTTAAACTTGAGGATTAGATATGGAAGAAGACATTTTAGAATTGAAATCTGCATATTTTTTCTTAAAAAATACATCAATTCTTTTTGGCTTGCCCATGATATAATCTAAGATTTTTTGAAAACCTAAAAATTTATTATCTATTATTTTTTAGTGTTTTACAACAAAAAAACTCTTGACTTATAACACATATTTTAATGATCTTATAATTAAATTATTACAATATTATGATCACTATTAATCTAACCAATTTTTTAAAAATATCTTAATAAAAGGTCCAAATAATAACAAATAGCATACCTGAAAGTGGCAAAAATTTATTGAAACTTGTTGACACTAGCAAAATCCCAAATTATGAAGAAAATATTCTCAGAAGATGCCAATGTTATTTTTATCTGAATAAAAAAATAATTATAATTAAAAATAATAGTTAATAAATTTATTTATAATCGCATAAATATAAAATAAATAATCCAAAAAATTATTAACATAAAAAATTTCTAAATTCAAAACACACCACAAAGGAACAACACTAAGATTATTAGAATAATCAAATAGACGTAGTATAAAAAGTATGACTGTTTTTAGTTAATTTTTTTTTTTTTTTTTTAAGACAAATTAGAATAATTTGACAAACTAAGGGCGAAGTTGTCATCAGTTGAAACAAAAATATTCACTAAAAGTCTAAAACCAGTTTAAACCCTTTCCCCAACTACTCCTTTCCTTTTGCCTTGTAGGTGTCACTGTATCAAGGGCCGGCTCAATGTATTTTGGGGCCTTAGGCGAAACTTCAAAATGGAGCCTTAAAAAAAAATTTAAGTAAAAAAAAAAAAATTTTAATATTATTATTATATTAATTAAACACTAAGATTTCACGACTTTTAAGTTTAGCGCTAAGATTTTTCAAGTCATTAGTTTATTCATTATCTAGTTGCATTCTATTAAGTTTTGAATTAAACAACTTGTAAACAAAAACAAAATATTCAGAGGCCTTATTATATTTGATAAGTTACCATGGGCTTATTATATTGGGGCCTTATTAAATTAAGTCCTTTTTTAAATTACTTATTTAGAGGCCTTAAGTTTTTTGAATTTTTTTTTGGACCTTACTAAAAAAATTTTGGGCCTTAAATTAAAAAAAAAATTGGGCCTAGAATTTTTTTTTTGGGCCTTATCAAATCAGGGGCCCTAGGCGAGTGCCTAACTCGCCTAGGCTTTGAGCCGGCCCTGACTGTATCAATACGAATTACTGAAGCATAGCCTTATCAAACAACTGTAATAACTTGTTGGGAAGGAAATTGGTATTAACCCTATGTCTCTAGACTAGACAGGCTAGACTTCAAACTATTCAATTTTAACATTAAACAATTTAAAGTGAAAAAGGAAGAAAACAATTTTAACAGGTCAGTTTTATTTCTTCTTTTGTGAGTTTGGGCTTGTTTGATAAAGACATGTACAGAACAGAATAGTGGGGTTGTTAGTTTTGAAATTAGTAAAAAGTGATGATGTGATATAAAATAAAAAGAATTTGTATAAAAAAGTAAAAAAGTTTTGTATTGTAGTGAATTTTTTTGTTTGAATAATAATAATAAATTATTGATGTGATATAAAAAGTGAAAAAAGTGGAAATGTTTTGATGTTGATTAGTAGTGGAAAATATAAAAAAAAATGAAAAAAAAAGTATATAAACAGTATTGTTCTGTAATGTTTATGGACAAACAAACCCTTTATTGTATCAGAAATTTTGTGTAAAAATGAGAATTAAAGCAGATCTGACCAGTTGCATTTAATTTAAGGGTTTCGACTTTCGAGCGGTGAATCAGCTTTTCAACTTTATTTGTTGTCAGCTGCATATAACATCTCCATCACTCCCCTGACTCCATAAACCAAGAGTCCAAGACGAACGACGGTTAAGAAAAACTCACCGGTCACAGGTTGCACAGGCAGCACAGCGCACAACGATACAGCAACTGCATACCGCATACGCCACCATCAACAAACAAAGAAGAGCAGAGCTGCGTAATAGCCAACTTCTTTAGCGATTTTCTTCAATTTTTAGTTGTGAGGTAGCAGCAGAGGCTTACAAAAAGAAGATTATGAAAAATGTTTGTTTCTAAGAGATAAGAATATTATACGATTGTAGTTAGATAAAAATGTTTGGTTGGATTCTTGTGTTGAATTTGTGAGAGATTAGCCCAAATTTAAGAACAACTTATTTGTTTAAAAGGGCTAGGCTGATTGGTTGGGCTTTAATTTGTAGGGACAAGATTGGTCATAAACTTAAAATAGACTCATAATTTTTTTTTTCAAAAATAAGTTGTAGGGGCGGGCGCCCCTGCTCGCCCTCCCTTAAATCCGCCCTTCCGTGTTGGTTTTATGTATCAAATTATTATTATTATTTTTTTTTTTAAAAAAAATTATTAGAATTTGATAGAAATTGAATAAGAGTTTGAGAAATAACATTTATCTAATTTTATTGATTTTATGTTTATAAACGAGAAACAATTGTTATATAACTCTTGTATAACTTTAACAATTTTTTTAAAAAAAAATTAATCATTGGATATGTTTTCCTACATGTCGCTCCTATATATTCAATGATTGATTTTAAGAACAGTTGTTGGAGTTGTACAAAAGTTGTAAACGTATCATATCTCTTTGTAAACACATTGGAATATAAATCATGGACCTAATATACCCGAGCAATATTATATGGAGGTCTCATGTAGTCTTAAAATTGATATGACTTTTAAAATCACTATTAGGTCAAAATCAAATAGTAATTTATTACACATTAAATAATAACTTTAAAAGTCACATCAATTTTGTGATGACTCAAGAAAGACATGAGTCTTCTTTTATTATAACTTAATCTACTCTCATCAATCTCACTCAATGGCAAACATATTTTCTAGAGCATAAATACATTAGAGCATCCTCATTGGCCTCTTCAAAATTTCACTAAATTTTAGTGAAAAAATCTACTTTTTTGAGTTTAACTATCACTTTTAAAAAGTTTCCTACATCAAACTTTCTAAAAATTTATCTATTTCAACTAAATATTATTTTTTTAATAGTTTTGAAAGCAACAACTTTACCTACCACTCAACAATGTTTAAAGTTTTGCAAGACTGCTGCCATGGCCCCCAATTTCATGGAAAAAAAAAATAAAATTGTTGTCATGATACAGCAAATTCATCAATTCGTGGGTCTTTGATTGATCTTCCCAGTGAGCTATTACCAGAAACGGATTGATAAGGATCCTTTGCCATGGCGTGACTGTAAAAGCCCCATTTATCAAGAGCCTCTTTGGACATCCATTTTTGGGGTTTTAGAGTTTTTTCATAAACTCTCTCTCTCTTGCACACACAGTCCCCACTTTCTCTCTTTTTCTACAAATTTCAGCCATGATTGCTCAAACCCAGGAAGAGCTCCTCACTGCCCATCTCGAACAGCAAAAGATCGATGTATCTCTCTCTGCTTATATATGTATGTATTCAAGTGCTTGATTACTTTTAGAAAAAAGTTATTGATTACCTCTTTTTAATTGGTTTGCTTGGGTCATTGGGTGCTTTGGATTCTGCCTTTTTTACCTTGAAATTGCTCTCCGTTTTCTTCTTCTTCTTATCTGGGTCCTTGGGGGTTGTTGACTCTGGTTTAGGGAACAGGAAGATTGATGAAGGTTGAAGCGGCAAAATGTAATTTACGTTATTCCTCTTGTTGGATTGTTGATAGGATTGCAAAATATCAATATTTTTTTTTGTTGGGTTTCTGGAGTAGGTAGCAGAGGTGAACGTCTTCACCGACGAAGAAGGAGAGACAGAGGCAGAGAGAGAAGCGGGCGGGAAGTGAAAAGAAAACAATATTATAATGAATAGCCTGAGAAAAATGAGGGTTAAATTTGGTGAGAGTTTCTGACAATAATTAGTTTAGGGAAACTTTGAAGAGCTTGATGCATGAGTGTTTTTGAGAACTTTCACCAAAATTTGGTGAAATTTTTGAATTGAAGAGGCCAATGAGGATGCTCTTATGGGTACTAATCTCTGTTTTTGTTTGAAAAATCCAGCTGACTTTTAATCTTGAAGAAAGACTTTACTAGAGAACAAAATCAGCTCATAAAATAAAGGAAACAAATGCAAAATTAGTCTCTGTGATTAGCCTAATTTACAAATCGCTCACTACAGTATTTAAAATAATTTAAAGGTCTTCGAGGTAGGCCAAAATAAAAATTTAGCCCCTGCAGTCACGTTTTGTTAAAACATTTGACGGATTTTGTTAGTGTGTTATGTCAGCACTAATAGAATAATGATACATGTTACTTTTAATAATATATATATTAAACCTAAATATTAAAAACTAAAAAAAATAAAAATAAAATTAACAAAAAAGGTGGCCTTTTTGAGCTACACCTATGGTGGCTCGCACGGCTACCCCCAGCCTGCTCAAGGGTGGCCTGCGGGGGCCAGGGGTGGCTCACAGGCCACCCCCTTTTTTACTTTTTCTTTTTTAAAAAAAAAACAAATTTTTTTAAGTTTTTAATATTTAGGTTTATATATATATATATATATATATATATTATTAAAAGTAACATGTGGCAAGCTGATGGAGTTCGTCAAGTATTTTGACAAAATTTGACTGCAGGGACTCAATTGTTATTTTGACTTACCTCGATGACTTTTGAATTATTTTTTATATTACATGGAGTAATTTGTAAATTAGGCTAACCACTAGAATTGATTTTATATCTTTCTCTAAAAAGAAAAAGAAAAGTACAATGGAGTTGAGATCATATTATTTCATCAAAAAAGAATAAAGAATAAAAAAAAAATCAAGCTCGTGATAAGTATGCAGAGATTCTCGCTTTAGTTCGTTTCTTCACCCGATTGATTTTAGTTTAAAGTTTAAATAGTTTTATACATATACCATTTGGATTGGGTTTGATTTGTTAACATATAGTTTAAGATGTTACATTTTGTTATAACAATTTTTTTCGTGTTGAAATACCAATCAATTAGTGCCTACAAAAGAGAGAGAAACAAAAAAAGAAAAAAAAAAGGAATCTGAAGCGGGTCGGCGAGGGATAGCTCTAATGCGTAAGTTAGCAAAGGGATAGCTCCACGCGTCGACCAACTCCAAGACTTAAAGCAATTCGTCGGAGCCCATTCGCGTGTGTTGACCATTTTTTCTATGATTCTTCCTCATATTAAGCTGTTGTTTCTCAAATTCGCTATGCTATTTTCCTCCCAATGGAGGTCATAGGTGGGCAGCGCTAGAGGTGTGGTGCAAAGACCTGGCGTCATGGTATCAGAGGGCCAAGCCTAATCCGACGACTTTCAAGGTGGAGGTGGATAGTCGCAGATAGAAGAACATGACTTCGCTTTGTTTCGAGTGTAGCACAAATGTAACGTCCAATATATTAATTTAGTGATTTAAAATATAAATTAGAGTAATTAGGTAAACTAAGGAAAAGAACACTTAGAAATTTCGTAGAGTCAAGTTTTTGGGTTGGGTGTCCAAACAGGGCATTCTCTGTGCCTAGACGGGTCAGGTAGTAGGGTCCTGTTCACTGTTGTGTCCAAATGGCTTGCGGGCAGTGTTGGCAGAGAGTCCTTGGTTCAACGCATGTCTAGACGGGACCTTAGGGTGTTTAGACAGCTTGGACAAAGAGTTCATTTCTTCATTTGTGTCCCGACGGGACATTTTGGTGTTCGAACAATGCGACCCAAGAGTTGTAATGTGTGTTTCACGTTACGTGTTCGGACAGGCCTAGGTATAAAACACGTTGGACGTGTTTTCAGCCCATTTTTCTCTCCTCTCACACGAAAATCCCCATTCTCTCTCCTAGGGTTTACACATAAACCCTAGATCCTTGCATTTTGAAGCTTCCAAACTCAAATCTGACACCGAAAACACATTTCTTAGCACAAAATCGTTGTTTTATTTGATTGGTTTGAGGTAAATCCGAAAACCCTAGCTTTTCTTGCAATTAGGTTTGATTTCTGGAGTTTGAACTTAATATCTCAAATCACTTTAGGTATTTGGTGCTTTTGTTGAGTTCTAAATAACTTCAAAGCAACAGGTTCATCTTTGGTGAGAAATCAAGGTAAGACCCAAAATCCTAGATTTTGTTTAAATATTTTAGGGTGGGATTTAGAGTTAAAAATGTTGTGGGTTAGTATTAATATGTCATTGCAATGTGTTACACATAGTACATTGTGATGCTTACACGGAAAATGCCTTCATAAGCCGTTAGTCAAGCAGTCAATGTGAGTATTTAACTCACTGTGAAAAAAAATACTAATTTTTAGTGGTTTTATGATATTTTAAAATGTTATATTTGTCATAATTCAAACTGAAAATATATTGTGATAGTGTTTGTTTGAGAATGCTTTTAATATCTAGGAAGTCTTTGTCTAAGAATTCCTGTAGAGAATTCCATTGTGCTAAGAGAAGGTTTATTAGGCTTAAACTGTTATATGTATCTGTCTTAGAGTGTTGCTTGTATTTGTTCAACCATTGAAGTCTAACTGGAGAAGAGCTCCAGTTAAGGAAGATCAATTGAAAAACTTTCCAAACGGGTCTGGAAGATAGGTAAACAAGTAGGCACTTATTAGAATTCAAGAGAGTGACTACTACAAAGGGTTGTGAGTACGAACTTTTTGTAATTAGCTATTTCTTTTGATAATTGATTTCATGGGTTTGGCTGTCCCGGAGTGGTTTTTCTTCCACTTCGTAACCAAATATTTGTGTTATTTATCTTTACTGCTTTGCATGTTTGATTATATGTTTGGTTGAGGTTGTATAGAAGTCTTTATTTATTTTCAACTGGTATCAGAGTGGGTTCACTCTGTTAGTTTGTGTTTGGCCTCATTCTGTTTGGACAAAATCACTTGTATGTAAAGATGCTGTTTTACAAGGGATTCCGCTATTCAGAAGTGTTTCAGAAGATTCTGCAGTTAGAAAAGTCGGTTCCCTGCCAGCCGTCCGGACGACGTCTCATCCCGTCTAGACGCTAATATGTCCACTGTTCCATCCTTTTGGACGCCCAGACAGACCTAGCATCATTCGTCCGGACGACGTAGCTTTTCGTTCGGACCCTCCACTGTATCGAGAAGCTTCTGTTCCAGCTTGCATCCGTCCGGATGTCTCAGCAGCCCATCCGGACGCCTGTCAGAATTCGACCAAGCTTCAGATTCTTTCCAAGTTCAGTTATGGGAAGATTGCTACAACCGTCCGAACGACGTGGATTCCCGTTCGGACGCGCTGCTCCTTAAGGCAAGAATCACAATTCAAATTCAACCATCCAAACGCCAGTCTGCCATCGTCCGGACGCGCGTGCATCTGATATGGAAATTGCGGATTTAACTTCAACCGTCCGGACGCGTGCACCACAGATATGGAAATTGCGTGTTGAAGATCAACCATTCGGACGACCATCCCCCTTGGTCCGGACGCGCGAAGCCTTATATGGAAATTACTTGCAGCGGACATGCGACCGTCCGGACGACAGTGCCTCACCGTCCGGACGCGGCTCTCAAACAGGAAAGATTTTCATCCAAAATCTCAGAAATTCTGGTTGCACAGTTGTCCGTCCGGACGGCGTCCGTACATATTACTGCAGTCGCCCATTTAAACCCTCAGCCTATAAATAGAGGCCCCTGGGCATTGAGAACTGTAAGAATTCGGTATTGAATTTCATCAGAGCTTAGAGAGTTATTTTGTGAAATTATTGGAGCTGATTTGTTCTCTCTCAAGTCATTGCAAGTGTGCTGTTGCTGCGCTACAAATTGAAGTCTATCTTAGGGGTTGGTCCTAAGGTAAAGGATTCCATTGAAGACTCCTTCAGGTAGGAGACCTGGTTGGGAAGTGTTCGTGTTGGGTTACACATTAGAGAGCAAGGTACGACCACTGCATCAGGGGTATGTGAGTGTTACTGCTTTGTATTTAGCCTTGTCTTCTGAATAGTGGATATCCTAGGTTTGGCTGCCTCGGAGTGGTTTTTCTCATATTGAGTTTCCACTTCATTAACAAAAATTCTTGTGTTGTTTATTTTCCGCATTGTTATTTTTGTTAACACTTTGAGCACACACTTGCCTTTTATTTTTAAAAGTCAATTTCATTTTTCACACTCGTTATGGATTAATTTTTTGAGTGTGATCCTGGACTCCTTTTTATTATGTCTCTTCCTCTTAATTCTGTTCCTTCCTTTGATGGATCCAACGATGACTATTGGAAATCCCGCATGAGATTTTTTTCTAAAATCAATAGAAGTTTGGTATATTGTCAAAACTGGATGGACTCCACCAGAGAACGGTAATAGCTGAATGGACTATTCCTAAAAAACAAACTCATGTTGTGAATGACAAAGCCATGAATGCTATATGCCAAGTGCTTTTACCATCAGAATTCTCAAGAATTTCTCATTGTAAAACTACTAAGGAAGCATGGGAAGTCCTAGAAACTACATATGAAGGAACTCAACTGGTTAAAACAGCAAAACTTCAAACGTTGATTTCTCAATTTGAAGGAATTAGAATGTTGGAAGAAGAAACATTTAATGATTACTATACCAAGATAAAGGATCTTCGTAATTCTATGATAAGTCTTGGAAAGAAAATTTCTGATGCTAAAATCATTAAGAAGATTTCAAGATCTCTGCATGAAAGATTTAGGATAAAGGTTACCACTATTGACGAAAGCAAGGATCTTGATCCTATGAGAATTGAAGAACTTGCGGGCTTTCTTCAAACTTCTAAATTTTTTTTGCCTCCCTTTAGGAAAGCTAAGTCCAATGCTCTTAAAGCTGCTAAAGAAAAATCTAATAATTTCTCTGATGATGATGGATTTGCTATGTTTGCTAGAAATTTTAGGAAGATGATGAACTCTAGCAAAGGAAAATTTAGGAATAAGAATGCTAAATCTTCTGAAAATCCTAAAAGTGATTCCGCAGGGACTGGTCAAGAAAAGTTTGAATCTGACAAAAAGAATTTTCGTGGTCCTAGATGTTATGAATGCTCAGGGTATGGTCATATTTGTGTTGATTGTGGTAATCTGAAACAGTCCAAAGGTAAGGCTTTTAATGCTACCTTGAGTGATGATTCTGACTACGATAAAATTGATGAGACTCTTGGTAAAGACTCAGATTACTTAGCTTTTGCTGCTTCATATGATAGTCCTTATGAGTCTAATAATTACTATTCTGAAAATAGTGAGTCAGAAACTGAACAAATTGAGCTTTAGAGTGTCTACAATAAATTGTTTGTGAAATATTATGAGTTAAGAGATCTAAACAAGCAGATTAATCGGTCACTATGATTAATTTGTGTCTCATCTTACTTCAGACCTCTTGTTCTTGGGTTATCTCAACCCGTTCACGTCCGTTAAACCTCCCACTTTGATGTTTACCTATTTTTACTGGAATCCTACTGGTCCCAGCATTAGTTATATATTAAGACTTTGGACACCTCTTTGTCTACTAATTAGCCATTCCCCAGCCCTTGCTACTAACCAGCTTTGTTGATAGCTATCTTTTCAGCTATTTTATTATTTGAGCACAATATGTAATTTATGAACAATATTCAAGCAATAAACAGATATAATATTTAATTATTTTAATTATGAAACATATAATCATCCTCAGTAAGTACTTCCATACTTATTCTCTCTAGTGTAATTTCTTAGCTCCTCTTATGTCATAAGTAAATATATACAAAGAAGATAATATATTCAAAGATAATATATTCATTAGTTATCTTTCCAATATTAAGTCCGTTTATTTTTACATCTATTTATTCATTGTTTTTAGTCATGAATATAAAATGTGATTACTTATAAGTCTTTTAATGTTTAAGCTTTATGTTTAAACACTGAAACACAGTGACATAATGTTTAAACATAAGTCTTTAAGTCAAAAAACTTAATATGTATTTTAGAGCAATTATAATTATCCACAAGAATTGCAAGTATAAATCAAGAGAATAATATGAGAATATAAATATTACCACGATTCATGTTTAAGTACCAAAACATGGTGACATAATACTTAAACATGAACCTTAACAGAATATATATATATATATTATCTTTGATGAAAGCCATAAGATCAGTCATAGGGGTTTAGCTACTAAATTGATTCATATTTAAACATCGAAATACAACATAGTGTTCTTGGTGACGTAATGTTTAAATATGATTCCTCACAGAATATATATCTGCATATATATATATATATATATATATATATATATATATATATATATATATATATATATATATATATAGAAAGAGAGAGAGAGAGAGAGAGAGAGAGAGAGAGAGAGAGATTCACAGGTTATATTTGATACTTATGAAAGTCATTAGATCAGTTATAAGGATCACTTTGATTTATGTTCAAACACTGAAATATTGGTGACATAATGTTTGAACATGAATCTTAACAGGATATATGTGTATATATATATATTCCCAGGTTTTATTTGATATTTATAAAAGTCATTAGATCAGTCATAAGGATCACTTTGATTCATGTTCCAACGTCGAAACATTTGTGACATAATGTTTGAACATGAATCTTAACAAGATATATGTAGATACACACACACACACACACACACACACACACACAAGATATAATCACTACTTTACAAAAGTCATTAAATCAATTATAATCACTACTTTGATTCATGTTTAAGCACCGAAACATGGTAACATAATACTTAAACATGAATCCTAACAATTAATATGGATATATTTATACACATATAGGATCTAATTATTATTTATGAAAGCCTTTAGATTAGTCATAGGTAATAACATGATTCATGTTTAAACACGGTGACATAATGTTTAAACATGAATCTTAACAATTTATATATGGGTTAGATAATAAATACACAAGTAATAAAAATTACCTATGATGATCCAAGACCATCACAAGGCTAAAATACAGTAAGAATGATATACATATATATTCACAATTCTATAAGATTCACAATAACATCAAATAAGATCAAAGAAAGGTATATGTGTTCTTTTAGGTCATTCTCTTGAATTCTTTTCTTTGAGATTATTTAGGAAAATTACCTTTTACCCCCTGGTAAATCGGCCCCCAATGTACAAAATTTGGCAGATGACCCCCCCGAACTTGCCAAATATGTACTGCCTAACAGCTTTTCTAAAGAGCTGTATGCTAGAAAACTTCATTTTAAGCTTCAGATTTGGATGGAGAAGGTCAACTTCTTAGAACTCCACATCAGGGTGAGATGAAATCCCACCATCCTCTTCATCACTAATAGGTGGTGACAATAGTATTTCACTTCTACCCATCTCAGAATAATTGTCATCCACCTCAACATCTTCAAATGATGTCATGCAAGGGCCAGATGGCCCACTCCTACAATCACTCTTAGTATTACCATCACCATCACCATCACCCAAAATAACCTCACTCTTACCCCTACATTCAACTTTAGTACCATCAGAACTATCCCCATTCCCATCCTCCCCATCACCCTCGACACTCTCATCAATTTGTGGCATTGTAAGGGCCAGCCCTATCCATATGATAATCCTCTTCAAAAACATCTTCATCATCACTAAGTTTATCATCCTACCATGGATCATTAAGATCAACCCTACCTCCTTCATCTTCCTCTTCGTCACTTTCACAATCTTCCCCATCCCCACCTTCATCATTTTGGAAAGAAACAATGTAAAGTCCTACAATGGGAGTATCCAGATGTTTGGAAGCTAATGAGCACCATGGTGGATCGAGTCTTTAAGATCCCTTCCAGATGGGCCAATCACAAGGTCAAGAGCTAAGAAGATCAAGGAAGCAATGGAAGGATTGGTGCAATCCACTTGGGCGGAGTTTGCAAATTTATTGAGCAGGACCCCAGCATTCAAGATGGGCATGAAAGAAGAAGAACAAGCTTTAATCCATGTGATACAAGCTATAGAGGGGGTGACATAGCAAAGTGGTTTAGTGTAGACTCTTTATTTCTTTAAGTATAGGCGTGTGGGCCTATTTTATGTTTCTATGGTTGTAGGCGTTTTGGTGTATTTAATTCATTAAGTGGACTTCTTTTATTAGCTATAGGCATGTAGTTTAGGATGTTTTAGGCTTGAAGATGTTCAACCCATGTCTTTTAATTAGTGTAGGCCTTAGTAGGCCCTAAGGTTTCATGGAGGGGTTTAAAAAGACTTGTAGCCTCATTTTCTAGAAAAGCTGAATGTGAATGAAGTTTTTTCTTCATAGAAAACTTTTCAGTTTTCTCTACTTATTCTTGATTAAACTAAGAACTAATCAAAGGAAAATCCTTTGTGGCGTTCTCACCAAATCTAGGTTCTTGGAACAAGATTTCAACGGGTCTAGATCATCTTGACTTGATTCTAGGTTCTTGAAACAAAATTTCAATGGGTCTAGATCTTCTTGACTTGATTTTTAGCTTTCTTGGGTAGGTTTCAATTTGATTGTGGGTTCAAGGGAGTTCGATCCCACGGGTTCACATCAGTTGGTATCAGAGCTAGGTTCCAAATCAGGTCTGATTTATCCTTTTTAATTCTTGCATTTTTTTTATTTTTTAGCTTAGGCGTGTTCTAGGGTTCTCTATTATGATATGCGATTCCTTCCTCATTCTTGTTAATTTTCTTGTATTTGAATTCAGATCTGTGATTTTCACAATTGATTACTCGTTTACTTGATTCAAGAATTCAAATCTAGGAATTCTTTAATTAATTACACGAACCTTTGCTTTAATTTCTAGATTTGAATCTTTGCTTTAATTTCTAAATTTGAATCTTTGCTTTGATTTCCAGATCTGTAATTCCCTGATTTGAATCTTTGCGTTAATTTCTGGATTTGAATCTTTGCTTTGATTTCTAGACCTGTAATTTTCAGATTTGAATCCTTGCTTTAATTTCCATATCTGTAATTTTTAGATTGATATTCCATTTCATTTTCGATTGTCCTTTGTCTATTTCCGTTTCTTGTTGCTGAAATCAGATTAATTTTTTTTTCTTTCGAAAATTGCAATTATTGTTGCTGCTTATGACCGGTTCTGTATTCAAAAGAAAAAAGAAAAAGAAAAAAAGGCAGCGTATTCAAAGGTTGTTGCATAGTTATAAAAAAAAATAAAAAAAATAAAAAAAAAAGAAGAAAGAAAGAAAGAAATTTCAGAAATGACTGTTTGATATACTATGCAATCCGAAAATTGAAGTGATTTGGTGTTGATTGATCTTTAGCTTCAAAGGGGTCGAATGCATCATTGTTAGTATCTTGTTTCCTAATTGGTCTTTTCTCGTACAAATTCTTTGAGATCCGTGTCATTTTATTCCTTTCTTGTTTCTTGAATCTATTGCTAGTTGGAATAATACAAGGTTGTGTCTTGATTTAGTTCAACTAGGTCTTAAAGAACTTGAAAGGGAAAACAGGTGAGGTGAAAGGCCAAAAGAGTGAAAACATGAGTGGAGTGACAATATTTGAGCGTAAACACGTAAGAGAGTGTGTGAGGTTTTACCACTAACATTCTTGTTTTGTATTGCGGGCCATTCAACAACAATTTGAACGGTTGAATTGGGTGTTGGGGGAGGTGAAAGATAGGATGGATCAACAAGAGGTAGTGATTAGAAATCTGCAAGGTGGGCGAGATAAAAGGAGACGTGTGCCTAGTGTTGAAAATGAGTATGAGAACAAAAGAGATGATGAGGATGGGGAAGACATAGCATTTGAAATTGGAATGGGTGGAGTGGGTAGACCTAGAGGAGGTAGGCATGGAAGAGAACCTAGGAGGAATCCAAGGGGTCGAGATGGGGTATGTTAGTAGTTTAATTGGCTACATTCTGGATAAACAAAAATACTTTATGTAATGGTTGCAAATTAACAGGATGGTCGATTTTCTATTCAGAATCTTCATGTATTCAGACAATGTTCAAATCAAAAAAAGTATCTGATCACAAGCTTCTAAGAAGATGTCCATGAAGAGTCCTTGCAAAATCTAAGACAAAACAGCCAGTTCATGTGCAACTGTCCGGACGAGCCTTTGAAGGCGTCCGGACGCCCCGCAGTGTCTTACAGATAACGATGAAGACGTCCGGATGTCAGAGCAACACCGTTCGGACGCTAGGCTAATCAGTATTCAACAAAGAGTTGGATTCAGAAGTCGACATTGTTTGGGAAGTCTCTGCAAGCCGTTCGGACGATGTCCAGTATTTCAGAATATTCTAGAGTTCCGTTCGAACACTGAAAGGATTTTAGCCAAGACCATCCGGACGCTTGGTCAAGCCATTTAGACGTGAACCTGATAAAGATAGAATTACGCTGTTTCTGAAAGGATATCGTAGAAAACCGTCCGGACGTGGCTAACTTCCTTCTGGACGCTCGCCAGCCAAAGCCCGAATCTTAGCAGTTTTAGGTTTCCTGTAAGCCTATAAATAGAGGGCCCTAGGCTTGTGTTTTGTACAGAATTCGACAGTGAATTCTATAGTGCTTTGAGAGGGTGTTAAGGAGAATCGAAGATCTGCTAGCTCTCAAGCCATTGCCGGTGTGTGCTCAACTGTTCGTGTGAAGTCTATCTTAGGGGTTGGCCCTAAGGTAAATGAATCCATTAAAAACCCTTTCAGGTAGAAGATCTGGTTGGAAGCGTTCATGATGAGCTTCGTGTCAGAGTTAAATGTATGACTACTGCATAAGGGTATGTGAGTACGAGTATCTTGTAACTAGCTTTGTTTTTGGATAGTGGATTTCCTGGGTTTGGCAGCCCCAGAGTGGTTTTTCTCTTTACAGAGTTTTCACTTCGTAACAAATATCTTGTCTTATTTAAATTCCGCATTTAAAATATTTGTTTGCACACAAACACACACACTTGGTTAAATTAGAAGTCAATAATTATTTTCAATTGGTATCAAAGCTTGGTACACTGTGGTTAAGATTTATTTCTCGAGTGTGATCTTTTATTGACTTCTTTATTTCTAAAGGAAAAATCTTGTGATATGAGTAATAATAATACTACATCTTCTTCACATGCTATGCTTGCTCATAGAACAATGTTTGTTAAGCCTGACATGTCTACTCATTATTCGTCTAGAAGGAATGGAGGTAAAAAGGAAAAGAATGTCTCGAATAAACATGTTTGGGTTAAGAAAAGTGACAATCTATGTTTAGTTGCTCATACTGCTTTAAAAGTCCTAGATACTTGCTTGTGGTATTTGGATAGTGTTTGCTCCAAACATATGACAGGTGACAGGACACTCCTCAAAGATATGCAAATGGCCAGAGGAGGAAGAATTACTTTTGGAGATGGGAGCTAGGCCGAAGTGATTGGAAATGGGCAGATTAACATTCTGGGGATAGAAGTATCTCAAAAAGCCCTATATGTGGAGGGTCTCAAGGCAAATCTTCTCAGTATCGGCCAATTGTGTGATGATGACCTGGTTGTCCAATTCTTTAAAAAGGAATGCAACATCTTTGACAGTAGTGGAAAGTGGCTAATGGGAGGATAGAGGACTAGTGACAATTGTTATGGCATTCTAAATCTCTCTTCAGATTCTCAAATCATCTGCAATAAAGCTACCATTGATGAAAGTGAGCTATGGCATCAACGGTTGGGTCATTTAAACTTCACCAACATGTTCAAAATTGCAAGCAAGGAAGTTGTCAAAGATCTTCCTAAAATGAAAGATACTAGGAAAGGAGTTTGTGGTCCATGCCAGCTGGGAAAACAGACTCGTACTGCTCATAAGAAGACATCAAGTATCCTTACTTCTCGTAATTTAGAATTGTTGCATATGAATCTCATGGGTCCCACCCGAACCTCTAGTCTCGGTGGGAAGAAATATATTCTGGTTATTGTAGATGACTATTCTTGGTACACTTGGGTTCTTCTTCTTCTGGAAAAATCTGATGCCTTTGAAGCCGCTCAGCAGTTGTTCAAAAAAATTCAGATAGAGCAAAGTTGTCCTATCATGAGGATTTGCAGTGATCATGGCAAAGAATTTGAGAATACTCGGTTTGAAGAATACTGTCACTCATATGGCATTCAACAGGAGTTTTCTTCTCCTATTACTCCTCAACAAAATGGGATTGTGGAGCGGAAAAACAGAGTTTTACAGGAAATGGCTCGAGTAATGATTCACTCTCAAAATCTTGCTCAACATTTTTGGGGAGAAGCTATCAATACTGCATGTCATATCATCAATAGAGTCTACCTGAGGCCAGAAACTAGCAAGAATCCATATGAGATTTGGTGAGGTAAGAAACCCACTGTTAAATATTTCTGGACTTTTGGTAGTATATGCTATATTCTACGAGACAGGAAAAATCTGGGAAAGTTTGATCCCAAAAGTGATGAAGGCATATTCTTGGGATACTCCACCAACAGTCGTGCCTACAGAGTCTATAATACCAGAACAGAAACAGTGATGGAGTCCATAAATGTGGTCATTGATGATGAGATTAGGGCACATAGCAAGGGGGATATTTCTCAGTCCACCTTAGAGACACTACCTTCTCTCACAGGTAATGTAAGAGACTTCCTCTGCCGTAGTAAAGCCTGTATCTATTCCTCCTATCTTTCCTACAGCAGCAAATGTTCTTCCTGACACAACTGATGCTGTACCTACTAAGGAAACTGATCCTACATCAGATCAAGATTCAGAGCCGATAAATCCTCCGATTGAACCCTCTTCTTGGGTTAAGCTCAATCATCCTTCCAGGCAGCTTCTTGGGAGTCTCAATGAAGGTAGACGATTGAGAAGCAAAATAATCAACCCCTCTAATGAGGTTGCTAATCAAGTGACTTACAATTGCTATTTGGCTCAATTTGAACCAAAGAAAGTGGAGGAAGCCTTACAAAATGACAGTTGGGTTATTGCTATGCATGATGAGTTGCATCAGTTCTCTCGTAATGATGTCTGGACTCTAGTTTCTAGACCATTTGATCAAAATATCATCGACACATAGTGGATTTTCAAGAACAAATCAGACGAACATGGCACGGTGATCAGAAATAAAGCATGGCTTATTGCTCAAGGGTACACTCAGATTGAAGGGGTAGATTTTGAAGAAACCTTTGCTCCAGTTGCTCGCCTTGAATCTATCAGAATTCTGTTCTTTATATCTTGTCATCTAGGCTTCAAGCTTTATCAAATGGATGTCAAGAGTGCTTTTCTGAATGGCATTCTTCAGGAAGAAGTTTATGTAGAGCAACCAAAAGTATTTATGGATCCTCACTATCCTCAACATGTTTACAAACTGAAGAAAGCCTTGTATGGTCTCAAACAAGCTCCACGAGCATGGTATGAGAGATTAACCACTTATCTTCTGGAAAAAGGGTTCACAAGAGGACAGGCAGATCGGACTCTCTTCATCAGAAATCAAGGAAATCACAAACTCATTGCAAAAATATATGTAGATGATATCATCTTCGGAGCAACCTTAGATTCTCAAGCTCATGAGTTTTCTGAAGAAATGAAACAAGAATTTGAGATGAGTATCATAGGTGACTTGACCTATTTTCTGGGGATGCAAGTCAAACAAACTTCTGAAGGGATATTTATTTCTCAAGCTAAATATGCAAAAGATCTGGTGAAACGTTTCGGTCTGGATGGGAAAAGCCATGCTCGTACTCCCATGAGCACAAATGTCAAGATTAGTGCTGATCTAACAAGCAAGCAAGTAGATCCTACTCTTTACAGAAGTATGATTGGTAGTCTTCTCTATCTTACGGCAAGCCGACCAGATATTGCTTTCAGTGTTGGAGTTTGTGCTCGATTCCAAGCTAATCCTAAGGAATCTCATCTTACTGCTGTTGTAATACCCCGTATTTTAAGAGATTGAATAAAATATCTTAAAATACGATTTAAGGCCTAATAATAGGAATATCATACATATGAGTATTTGTGGAATAAATATTCATCAAGATGGGTATAAATATTTAAGAAATTAAATATTTATTAGAAATATTTGCATAAGTATATAAGAGTTAAATAGATTAGAATTAAACTAAGTCTAATTCGATCGATCGATTATAGAATCGATCGAGCGATTGTTAATGTCTTAAAATAGATCGTGCGATTAGAGAATCGAACCCTTATTAGAAGTCGAAATCGATCGATCGATTAATTAATCAATCGGGCGATTTAGTTATATAGGTGCTGAAACGGATGAAAATTTGGCTAAGTATATTGGATCGATCGATTATTTTATAGTGTTAAAAGTGGATCGATCGACCTACTGTTCAAGTAGATCGATCGACATAAAAGTGGATCGATCGACTTTCTGCAGAAAATAGATTCATGCACCGAATCTCCGAAAATCTGGTATTTAATACCAAATCTTCCCAAATCTTCTCCCCAGCCGTTGGATGCGATCGTTTTAGAGCAATCTTGGCTGTTCATTTCACTATAAAAGGAGCCCAATCCTTTCCTTTGATCACACATCTCATTCCTCTCCCAAAACTCTCTCAAACTCTCTCCCAATCTCTCTCAAATTCTGTTTCTCTCTCTCTCTCTCTTTCTCTCTCTCTACTTTGGGTCCAGCAGTGAAGGAAGAAGAAATCCGAAGTTCTCTCTCTCCCGTAGGTAAGTCTTTCTCTCAAGCTCTTTCTCCTTCTCTATCTCTCTGTCTCTGTCTCGACTCTACTGTGAAAGAAGAGAAGAAGAAGAAGAAGGAAAATAGGAAGAGAAGAAGAAGAGAAAAAGAAGAAGAAGAAAGAAAAGAAAAAGAAGAAATATATTTGGTTTTTAATTAAAGTTTTATTTTAATGTTGTGAATTTATGAGTTATTTGCTAAAGTAATCTAATGTGTTTTAAGTTGTGTTTTAAACAGGATTTTCAAAGTGGAGTGATTAAATATAAAAATACGTCGTTATGATGCCCAAGTAAAAATACATTATTTTACAAAAGAGCCGTTATGCTGCCCAAATACTTTTAAGTATTTAAGGCATTTAATATATATATATAAGCCGTTATTCTGCTCAATTTTTATAAGATTAAAATAAGAAATAAGCACGAAGTTATTTTATTTCACTTATTTCTAAATTATAATATCCGTTAATTATATTAACGAAGTTATTAAGTTTATTTGATTTAAAATAAGCCATATGTTGGCTAAAATCTATTTTGGTATCTCACTGTTTCAGTTAGAATAGCTGAAACAGTACATGCATCAATATTATTTTAATTAAAGGTTCAAGCTATTTTGGGTTGCACAAATTTATTGTAAAAATCATGGGTTTTAACTATTATATCTATTCTTATAAAATTGTTATTACGAGATCTATTTTAAATAAATATTTAAAGGCCTTGATAAATGCCGTAATAAAGTCCACATAAAAAGATTAGTAATAAAATGTAATTGGATTAATTTTACATGCCGTTACCATGACAGAATAACGATAGAAAAGTAAGTTAAGGTTTGGAGGTTAGGAATAGGAATAGTGTTGGAGTGTATTATTAATGAATTATATTAATTCACTATTGTGTGCATTAAAATGTATTGCAGTGTATCCTTGTGTGTTCGGTTTATGATGTTAATGAAAGGGAAAAGAATGAAGAAAACAAAAAGGAACACCTTGTTGCTCTCACGAGTTACATCTCTTTTAAAAGGAAATGAGAAAAATACCCTGTTTCATGTGCTACAGCAAGGGTGCAGTTTTAGCCCCTTTTCTAGAAGCCTTTGTCACCAATTGTATGGAAACCCTTTTGGAAGCAAAAGAAGGTAAGTATCTCTATACTTACTGAGGACGAAGCTGGTTGATTTTCCTATAATATTATGTTTACTGTTTTATTTACTTGTTTGCGCATGTGATTTTGCATATTTTATTATTTCTAATAACCTGTCTAATAACAAGATGTTGGATCAAGATCCACGGTGGGTATGCGAGGCTTCACATGAGTTCCAAGGTTCTCAGTGAATGAAGAGATACCTGAAAAGAATAATAAATACAAAACTGGTGTACCAAGGTCACCAGGGAAACCAAGGTTTCCAGGAGCCAAGGCTCCCAAAGATTATAATTAAAAGTTAAGTGAGGAAACCAAGGTTTCAAATAACACGCTAACCGTGCCAAGGCCAACAGAGTAGTGGAAAAAGGGAAACACCTAAAACTCTACATTTAAAACTAGCACATTATTGCTTTATGGTTATGTTTATATTCAATATATGACTATGATTAGCTACCATGGTTCATATATTGCGCATAGATGTGATTATAAAGTTATTGCATTATGTTGCATTTCATAAATAAATCAGCATTTATTATATTATTGGAAATAGTGGACTCACTTTAGTATTTTTGTATTGTTATTTCTATCTGTATTATTTATTAACACAGGGTTTAAGAACGAAGAGTACCAGGACTATCCAGATGCTTAGATGGATCTGAGTAGTAGTCTTTTCCTGTGTTGTGGTCTCTTGGATGTGATAGACTACCCTGCTTAGTTTATTATCCCATGCACCAGTGTCAAACTCTTTTTATATGCCTCTTCAATGCTATGATATTTTGGTATTACTAATACTTTATTGAGTGTCGCTTGTGGCACGTATATTATTATTTGAGATGTATTTATAGTATCAGAACAAAGATTATTATTTTATATATTGAGGTTATTCAGTCAGCTCTAATGTGTCATTGTAAAGAAAGAAAAAAAAATAGATATATTCCACTGCCAATTTATAACTCTGATGATGTCGTAATGTCACGTGAAAATTGAAATTTTCACTTACGTCTTTTTGTAAAAGGCGGGGCGTTACAGCTGTCGAGCGCATCATTAGGTACGTAAATGTCATTGTTAATTATGGTATCTATTTTTCTAGAGAAACAAATCTTGTACTTGCAGGATACTCTGATACAGATTGGGCTGGAAATGCTGATGATAGGAAAAGCACCTCTGGTAGTTGTTTTTATGTTGTTACAAATTTGGTAGCTTGGATGAGTTGGAAACAAGCCTCAATTTCTCTTTCCATTGTAGAAGTTGAGTATATTTCTGCTGGAAGTTGTTGTACCCAGTTATTGTGGATGAAGAAATTACTCTGTGATTATGGCTTCACTCAAGACACTATGGTCATTCACTGTGACAATACCAGTGCCATAAATATTTCAAAGAATCTAGTTCAACATTCTTGGACCAAGCACATCGACATCCGGCATCATTTCATCCATGACCTTGTCGAATCCAGGGAAGTAGCTCTTATGTTTATTTCCACAGAAAATCAATTGGTTGATATCCTTACCAAACCTCTTGAAGGAAGCAGGTTTGAGTGTCTTGGAAAAGCCATTGGTATTTGTGACATGTCCTAGACATGTTTTTGCTGCATGCTCGGATAAGACTCTTCTATTCCTCTTAGTCTCTTCCGTGGGTTACATGATTTTTTATTTTTTATTTTTACTTTAAAATATATATATATATATATATATATATATATATATATATATATATATATATATATATATATATATATATATATATATATATATATATATATATATATAGGGAGAATTTGGTGCAAGGGTTTTGCTACAATGTCTTTCAGCTATCTCATATATATTTATCTGTGTTGACAGTTCACTGTGCTTTAATAGAATATACATTCATATGGTTAAGTTTCTAAATCTAATATGTGCTGAATTTTCTTGCTGTGTCTTTATTAGATAGTTGCTTTTCTCATGCGATGAAAACTATGCACTATCCAAGGCTCCCCAAAGATATTTTTTTTCTTTCCTCTGACTTTTAGCTTCTGGAAATTTTAATGAGAGAGATTTTTTTTCCTAAAATGGTCAAATTGACCAACTCGCTAGTTGAACCTAGAACCCATAAATTTTGGCATTCTTTCTAGGTTGCAGCACCAAGTGATAAAAAGCATTCAACCGAATAAATATGGATAAATAAAAAAATCCACTGCTCTGCTATAAATCTGTTCTTGATATTGTCCTTATAGGAACAGTCAGTGACCAAATCATTGCGGAAATAGACGGTCACTAAAGGACAATGTAAAAGAAAATGTGCTGCAGCTTAGGGGGAATATATCAGATGAGGGTGGCTAGGCCCTAATAAAACAAGGTTTGACTTTTGACTGATCTAACATTGATTTCTCTCTTGTTTAGAAAATTCGGGTGTTTTAAGTCATATCAGTGAACTTCATACCTTATTGAGAAAGCTTTCACACACACACACGCATTGCATGAGTTAAGTTTACTGTTGAAAAAGTTCTGTCTGCAGAAAATTTTTGCTCATAGATTACTTTTTCATAGGGACATAGCAAATGTAGTTAAGTTGTAGCATTATGTGGAGGTAGAAGACATGTTGCACATGGCTATGAAGGTGGAGAGGCAATTAAAGAGAAAGGGGACAGCTAGGTATACTTCAATTTCTAGCACTCTTTGGAAACCAAAGTGGGATAGAAATGATCAAGTTGTAGTAAAGGGGAAAGTCGAACCACCTAAGGGAAAAGATGAGGGAACTAGCAAGAACAAACCCAAGGTAGATTTGCAACCTTCAAGGAATAGAGATATTAAATGTTTTAAATGTTTGGGTTCAGGGCACATCACGTCTCAATGTCCAAACAAGCGGGTGATGGTTATGCTGACAATGAGGAGGTGATGACTAATAGTGATGAGATGCCTGAATTGGTCGATGCTAGTGATGATGATGGAGTGGAATACCTAGTAGAAGGTGAGTCTCTTGTTGCCAGGCGTGCTCTCAATACGCAAATTAAGGTAGAAGATATGGAGTAGCAGATAGAGAACATATTTAATACTAGATGTTAGTTTTATTGGCTAAATTCTGTTGACAAAAGTCTGCCATATTAGTGTACTGTTGAAACAGGGACACCGTAATCATTCAGAGTCTTACAAAATATTCAGAGCATATTTTCTCAACTATGGAAAGGCCTTAATATGACAAGTATTAGTGTTGCAAGCATCAAGAAGGAAATTTCCAGATTCTAGGAAGATTCTGTGTAGTTTACAACTCAGCAAAAGTCTGTTCACTAGTTGCCGTCCGGACGGCCTAGAGAAATGTCCGGACGCCGATCAATGTTCGAGAAGATTCTGAACAGCTCAGCAGACATTGTTGGTGAAGATAGCATGCAACCGTTCGGACGCTAGGGCAACACCGTCCGACGCGGAGACTAAAGTTTAAAGAAGAAACGCGTGAAGCGCGTTATGGAAGTCGGTTGCTGCTTGCCGTTTGGACGCCCACTGTCTAAGTCCGGACCTCGCCCAGAGAACTCCAAATCAGAATTGTAATAGGTCTTCTAAAACCTATAAATAGAGGTCTCTAGGCTTGTATTATTCACAGAATTCAGTATTGAATTCCATTGTGATTAGAAAGGGTATTTATGTAGAAATTATGAGATTTGCTAGCTCTCTAAGAGTTTTTCTTTGTAGGATTTGATCTTTTGAAGTCTAGCTTAGGGAGGAGCCCTAAGCTAAATGATTCCATTGAAGACCCCTTCAGGTAGGAGACCTAGTTGGGAGGCGTTCACGTATAGGTACGTGTCAAAGTTAGAGGTACGACTACTGCATCGGGTTATGTGAGTATTAATGCCTCTTCTGAATATTGGATTTCTTGAGTTTGGCTGCCTTGGAGTGCCTTTTTTCTTAATTGAGTTTTCACTTCGTTAACAAAATATCTGTCTTCTTTTAATTCCGCATTTAGATATTTTGTTACACAAATTGATCACACACACATTAAAATTAGGAGTCTATTTATTTTCAATTGGTATCAGAGCGGGTTCACTCTTATTGGATTAATTTCCTGAGTGCAATCCTTGAATCCTTATTTTATCATGTCTCAAACTCTTAATTCTGTTTTTGCCTTTGATGGCACAAATTATGGCTATTGGAAAGCCCGTATGCGCTTCTTTTTTTAAAATCTATTGATGTTTGGAAGATTGTAGAATCTAGTTGGATTAAACCAAAGGATACAACTGTTGAACTCATAGTTGCTCAAACCAGCGCACGACTTTCCGATTATAAAGCCCTCCATGCTCTACGTCAAGCTCTTTCACCGTCTGAATTCACAAGAATTACAAACTGTGAATCTGCTCAAGAACTGTGGCAAATTTTGGAAACAGCATATGAGAGCACAAAAATTGTTAAATCTACCAAGATCCAAATGTTGATTTCAAAATTTGAAGAAATTAAGATGTTGGAAGATGAGACATTCAATGAGTTTTACACTAGGATCAGGGACTTGAGAAACTTGATGGTGAGTCTTGGGAAGAATGTCTCTGATGTAAAACTCATCAAAAAGATTCTAAGGTCTTTGCTAAAGTGTTTCAGGATCAAAGTTACCACCATTGAAGAAAGCAAGGACCTAGATTCTATGAAAATTGAATAGTTGGTGGGATCTCTTCAAACTTATGAGTATTCTCTGCCTCCAGTCAAAAAGGCGAAGGCGATCGCTCTCAAGGCATCCAAAAAGAAGGCCAGAGTCTTATCTGAGGAAGACTCTAATAATGAAGAAGAAGATGCAGTGGCAATACTGGCCAAGAATTTTGGGAGACTAATGAAGAACAAGAAATTCAAAAAGAAGTTCACTGAAAGACTGAAGAAGGCCCCCAGAGAAACTGAGCCAGAAGAAGCTGAGAAGATGGATCCAAGAGGTCCCAAATGTTTTGAGTGGTCAGGCTTTGGGCATGTGTGGGAAGATTGTGGGAATCTAAAGCAGGCCAAGGGGAAGGCCTACAACGCTACTTTCAGGGAATTTGAAGAAGATGAGACCCCAAAAAAAGATCAGAAGTTTCTAGCCTTTGTTGCTCCACACGAAGAATTAGAAGGGTCAAAATCCTGCTACTCATAGAGCAGCGATGAAGACAGGGAAGAACTCAAGGAGGCCTATAAAGTCCTCTATGTAAAGTTCTTGAAGCTGAGGGAGACGTGCCAACAGCATGTACTGGAACTGAACAGCCTGAAGACTGAAAGAAGCACAATGCTCATAAAAATCACAGATTTAGAGGAGAAGCTGTTAAAGACACAGCTGCAGATAGAGAGGCTGACTGATGAGATGCTGGCCCACATGCTATCAGTCCAAAAGAGCCCAATAGACAGGATAGGACTCGGGTATGTAGCCTCTACTTCAAATATCCCCTTTACTTCAAAGACTGTGTTCTTCAAGCCCACAGTCCCCGAGCCTCCTCACGCCTGCATAGATAAGGAAAAGGCTGTCATTGGAGGAGAAGATCCGGTTGTTGTAAAACTCATTAAGAAGCCTCTTACCAAAAGAAGCCTTCCCATATGCCATCACTGTGGCGTAAGCGGTCACATCCGACCTAGGTGTCCTCAGCATCAGGCTCAGAAGAAGATGTCAAGACAAGCTACATCCGGCACTAGACCTCTAGCAGGATATCAGGCTCCATAGCATCCGCAACTATAGCAGCAATTTGTTCCTGCTAGTCAGAGTGACAAACTAAAGAAGAACAAATCAAGGCACTACAAGGAGAAGCCGCAGAAGACCGAAAGCGACCAATCTTATGAGGGGTTGCCTATTTTAATACGGAACTTGCTGAGATGGATGGACAACCAATTGAAGGCCTGTCAACAACTACCACAGGTAAGGCAAGTTTGGGTCAGAAAGGATGAGGGCACTCACCCCTCGAGGGGGAGCAGACCCACCTACTTGGTGAGGTCACACATACTGAGGATTTTGGTTCCTAATCTTAGAGCATGTCAAGTTTGCTTGCATTGCATTGGTTTATTTCTATCATATTTTTACACATGCTTTGTGAAAAATTGAAATGACTTCTAAAAACACAGTAAGTGTGTGCGTGCACAAAGTGTGTGCGTGCATCCGCTGCAAGTAATTTCCATACCAAGGCTTTGCGCGTCCGGACCAAGAGGATGGTCGTCGGGACAGTTGATCTTGAAAATAATTTATTGACTTCTTATTTAAACCAAGTGTGTGTTTGTGTGCAAACAAATATCTTAAATGCGGAATTTAAATGAGACAAGATATTTGTTACGAAATGGAAACTCTATGAAGAGAAAAAACCACTCCGGGGCAGCCAAACCCAGGAAATCCACTATCCAAAAACAAAGCTAGTTACAAGACACTCGTACTCACATAACCTTATGCAGTAGTCATACCTTTAACTCTGATGTGTAACCTAACATGAACGCTTCCCAACCAGATCTGTAGCCTGAAGGGGTTTTTGATGGATTCCTTTACCCTAGGGCCGACCCCTAAGATAGACTTCACATGAACACTTGAGTACACACTGGCACCAACTTGAGAGCTAGCGGATCTTCGATTCTCCCTAAACACCCTCTCAAAGCACTATGGAATTCGTTACAGAATTCATACAATTTACAAGCCTAGAGCCCTCTATTTATAGGCTTAAAGAAACCTTATTTCAACTCAAATAAGAAGGCCTATAGCAACAAGGATTCGAACTCTGGGCGTGTGTCCGGACGTTTTCAGGTGCACGTTCAAACGTTTCTCTTGGCCATTTGGATCGTCAGGTTGTATCATTTTTTTTTAGCTTTCCAATGACACCAATTTCATCCCAATCCGATATTTGAGCAGAAAGTTATAATCAAAATACTGGAAGTCGTCCGGACGGTCAACTGCAACCGCCTTTCCAAAATAGCACAATTCTATCCTTATCAGGTCCACGTCCGGACGGCTTGGCCAAGTGTTCGGATGATCTTCGTTGTATCTCCTTTCCGCGCTCGTAAAGGATACCTGGAATATTCTGGAATGCTGGACATCGTCTGGACGTCTTGCAGAAACTTCCCAAACAATGTCAACTGCTGAAATCCAACTCCGTGTAGAAATTGGAGAAGCTTGACCTAGCGTCCGGACAGTGTTGCTCTGACGTCTGGACGTCTTCAACGTTGAAGCTTCTAGACACTGCGGAGCGTCCGGATGCCTTCAAAGGCCCGTTCGAACGGTTGCACAGGAACCGGTTGTTCTGACTTGGAAATTTCATGGAATCTTCATGGACATCTTCTTAGAAACTTGTGACCATACACATGACATGAAATGACACACTGTCCATATTACTTGAAGAATTTGAATAGAACCGATAAACCTGTTAAAAAGCAACCGTTACATAAAGTGTTTTTGTCAACCAGAATGTTGCCAATATAAAATACTAACACAACTGAATTTTCTAAACAAGAGAGAAAATTAAGGAAGATTAGTCAAAAGTCTAACCTTATTTTACTAGGGCTTAGCAACCCCCATCTGATACACTCCCCCTAAGATGCAACACCTAATTTTTTACTTGCACCATGAAGAACAAGATATAAAGTTATTTAAGCATAAAAGCAATGAATTTATGCATATAACAATGAACTCAGAATTATAACTGCTTGTTTCTTTTTGGTGCTGCAACCTAGAGAGAGTGCTAGAATTTTTAGGCTTTAGGTTCAACTAGCATGTTGGTCAATTTGACTATCTTACAAAAAAATCTCTCTTATAAGAATCTTCAAGAGCAAAATGTCAGAGAGAAAAAAAAAATGTACCTTAGGGGAGCCTTGGAAAGTGCACATTTTCATCACATTTGCATATGTCAAACTTATGATCTCAACCACATGTAAGCATAAGTCATCAAAGCAAATGAACCGATAAAGCGGGATAAGAGACTTGAGATAGCTGACAAACTTTAAAAGAACAACAACCCTGCTATCAAACTCCCCAAAACATTTTTGTTTTTAAAAAATTAAAACATCATGCTTTCAGAGGACAAGACTTAAGAAACACAAAGAAGTCTAACCCTAGCATGGAAAAAACTTGTCTAGGACATGTCACAAACACCAATGGCTTTTTGAAGAGACTCAAACCTACTACCATCCAGAGGTTTGGTTAGAATGTCAGCCAATTGGTTATCAATGGGAATGAAAGACAGAGATACTACCTAGGATTCCACAAGATCATGTAAGAAGTGATATCTAATGTCAATGTGCTTGGTCCGAGAGTGTTGAACAGGATTCTTGGAAATATTTATGGCACTAGTATTATCGCAGTTGATAATCATGGTATCCTGAGTGAATCCATAATCACATAGCAGCTTCTTCATACACAGCAATTGGGTACAATAGCTTCCCGCAGCAATATACTCAGCCTCAGGAGTGGAGAGGGAAATCGAAGATTGTTTCCTCCTCATCCAAGCCACAAGATTATTTCCCACATAGAAGCTTCCTCCTGAGGTGCTCTTTCTATCATCAGCATTGCCAGCACAGTCTGCATCAGAGTAACCTGCAACAACAAGATTTGTTTCCCTGAAATACCAGATGCCATAGAAAAGAGTATCATTTACATACCTGATGATACACTTGATTGCAGTGAGGCGAGATTCTTTAGGATTTGCCTGAAAACGAGCACAAACTCCCACACTGAAGGCGTTCTTTGGTCAGCTAGTTGTGAGGTAGAGGAGACTCCCTATCATACTTCTGGAGAGAGTAGGATCAATTGGTTTCCCTGTAAGATCAGTGCTTTTCTTGACACTAGTGCTCATAGGAGTACGGGCATGACTCTTCCCATCTAGGCCGAAACATTTAACCAGATCCTTAACATACTTGGATTGAGAAATGAAGATGCCTTCAGAAGTTTGTTTGACTTGAAGACCTAGAAAGTAGTTCAATTCACCAATCATGCTCATCTTGAATTCCTGCTTCATCTTTTCAGAAAATTCATGGGCTAGGGAATCTAGAGTAGCTCCAAATATGATATCATCAATATAGATTTGAGCAATGAGCTTGTGTGTACCTTGATTTTTGATGAACAAGGTCCGATCAGCCTGTCCCCTTGTAAACCCTTTAGCCAAAAGATATGTGGTTAGACGTTCATACCATGCTCGAGGAGCCTGCTTAAGACTATACAGAGCTTTCTTTAACTTGTAGACATGATGGGGATGAAAAGGATCTTGAAATCCTTTTGGCTGTTCTACATAAACTTCTTCCTGAAGAATGCCATTTAGAAAGGCACTCTTTACATCCATTTGATAAAGCTTGAATCCAAGATGGCAAGCAAAGGAGAGAAGAATTCTGATGGATTCTAACCTTGCAATCAGAGCAAAGGTTTCATCAAAGTCTATCCCCTCAATCTGTGTGTACCCCTGAGCAACAAGGCGTGCCTTATTCCTGACCACTGTACCATGCTCATCTGATTTGTTCTTGAAAATTCACTTTGTGCCAATGATGTTATGATCAGCAAGTCTGGGAACCAGAGTCTATACATCGTTTTTAGTAAATTGATGCAACTCATCATGCACGGCAGAGACCCAGCTTTCATCTTGTATGGCTTCCTCAACTTTCTTGGACTCTGTCTGTGCAAGGTAGCAGCTGTAGGATACTTGATTAGTTACTCCACTCGAGGGCTGGATCACTATGTTTTGTAGCCAACGCCATTCTTTAAGAGTCCCAATGAGTTATTGAGAGGGATGATTATGCTTTACCCATGACCGCTTAGGAGGATTTGTGGGAATATCCTCATCTTCAGAAGCACTGACAGTAGTATTAGAAGTTGTATGAATAGGAAGAGATTCAGCAGCTAGAGACATACCTAGGGTTTCTTGAGGTGAAGTAGAAGGCTTGATCATGTTAGCTGAAGGAATAGGCAGCTCTGTAGGAATGGGCTGAATTTCCTCCCCCTTGCTAGATGCCTTAATTTCTTTATCATCGATTATCACATTGATTGACTCCATCATAGTTTCTGTTATTTTATTAAAGACCCTGTATGCACAACTATTGGTGAAGTACCCCAAGAATATACCTTCATCACTTTTGGGATCAAATTTCCCAAGATTTTCCCTATCTCGAAGAATATAGCATTTACTTCCAAAAGTTCTGAAGTACTTAATTGTGGGCTTCTTCCCTCACCAAATCTCATAGGGAGTCTTGTTTGTTTCAGGCCTTAGGTAGACTCTGTTGATGATATGGCAAGCAGTATTGACAGCTTCTCCCTAAAAATGTTGAGCAAGATTTTTTGAGTGGATCATTACACGAACCATCTCTTGAATCACCTTGTTCTTCCTTTCTACAACCCCATTCTGTTGAGGAGTGATGGAGGATGAAAATTCCTGCTGGATCCCATATGAAAGGCAGAAAACTTCAAACTTGGCATTCTCAAATTCTCTTCCATAATCATTGCGGATTCTCATTATGGGGCAGTTTTGCTCAATTTGAATTTTCTTGAATAACTGCTGAGTTGCATCAAAAGCATCAAACTTTTCCCGGAGAAGAATAGCCTATGTGTATCGAGAAAAGTCATCTACCACCACCAATATATACTTCCTTCCACCTAGAATAGCAGTTCTAGTGGGACCCATAAGATCCATATGCAGCAATTCTAAATTTCTGGAAGTCAGAATACCTGAAGTCTTCTTATGAGCCGCTTGAGTCTGCTTCCCTAGCTGGCATGGACCACAGACTCATTTCCCAGTCTTCTCCATTTTAGGAAGATCTTTGACAATTTCTTTGCTAGCTATCTTCAGCATATCTGTGAAATTCAAGTGCCCAAACCTTTGATGCCATAATTCACTGTCATCTATAGTTGCCTTATTGCAGATAATTTAAAGATCTGAAGTGAGACCAAGGAGGCCATAGCAATTGTCAGCAGTCTTTTCTCCTCCCATTAGCACTTGCCACTACTGTCAAAGATATTTCACTCCTTTTTGGAGAATTGAACCACCAAATCATTGTCATAGAATTGGTTGATGCTGAGAAGATTTGCCTTGAGTCCTTCCACATACAAGGCTTTCTGAGATGCTTCGAGTCCTAGAATGTCGATGGTCCCTTTTTCAATTACCTTGGATTGACTTCCATCTCCATAAGTGATTCTTCCTCCTTTGCCCATCTGAACTTCTTTTAGTAGATTCTTATCACCTGTCATGTGTTTAGAGCAGCCACTATCCAAATACCACAAACAAGTATCAAGAATTTTTAAGGTAGTATGAGCAACTAGACATAGGTTGTCCTCTTTCTTAACCCAGACTTGTTTGGAAGTTTTCATCTTATTATTAGTCAAGACAGATTTCTTTTCATTAGGAGTGAGGCTTCTTAGCTTTTCACTAATGAGTTTAAGCTGATCACTTAAATTCTTGACTTGGTTTTCAAAACCTGGTTCACCTTCCCTAGGCATTCAATTTACTCAAGGTTTCTGAGAACGAATCTGAAAGCAATTAGGGCAGATATGACCACTAATGCCACAGTGATGACAAGTAGGGATAGAATTGTAGTTTTTATGACTAGCCCCTTTATCCCCACAAGTAGACTGAGTATGATTATGAGACATGCTAGGATTAATAAACATAGTTCTATGAGCAGGCATAGCATGTGAAATAGAAGCAATACTATCAATACTCAAGCTAAAATTAAAAGGTTTGTCCAAAGGAAGTTTTGAATTCATTAGATCATCTTCTAAAGACTTAATTTTTTCAATAAACACATTTTTTTCAACTTCAAAATTTTTAAGTCTTTATAAGTGATCAATGCTAGACTTTTTAAAATCTTCAAATTGTTTAAACAATTCGACACACATCCTTTTGGAGTCCACCTTTTTCCATCAAATCAAAATTGACAGACATGATACAAAAAAAATAGAAGTCAAACAAAATTACACTCAATAATTTAATCTTCTCAGAGTGTACCAAGCTCTGATACTAATTGAAAAATAGATGACTTCTATTTTAACTGTGTGTGTGTGTGTGCACAATGTGTTAACAAAATAATATAAAAAGTGGAATTTAAATGACACAAGAATTTTGTTAATGGAGTGGAAACTCAATTAAGAGGAAAACTACTTCGGGGCAACCAAACCTAGGATATCTTCCATTCAGAAGACAAAGCTAGTTACAAAGCAATAGCACTCGCATACCCTTATGTAGTGGTCGTACCTTGAACTCTGACTTGTAACCCAACACAAACGCCTCCCAACCAAGTCACCTACTTGAAGGAGTCTTTAATGGAATCATTTACCTTAGGGCCAACCCCTAAGATAGACTTCAGTTTCAGCACATCAATAGCACACAACGGCAGTGGCTAGAAAATGAGCGGATCAGCACAACAACTCTTAAAATAAACTCTCTAAGCTCTACAGAATTCAATACTGAATTCTTACAAATTACATGCCTAGGGGCCTCTATTTATAGGCTATAGAAGACCTAACTCGCGTCTGATACGATTTTCCTAGGCGGCGTTCGGACGGTAGCTGAGGGTGTCTGGACGGATGATTGTGCAACCGGCTTTCCAAATTCGCTTGATATTCTTTCTTGAATAGGGCCACGTCCGGACGGTATTGCCCTAGAGTCCAGACGGTTGCACTTTTGATGCACGCTATTTCCATTTTAAGTCCTGAGCGTCCAGACTGTGGAGTCTGACATCTGGACGGTTGAACTTCTTTTGCACGACTTGCCTTATCAAGGATGGCGTCTGGACGGTTGCAGCTATCTTCCTATATCTGTGTTTTGGAAAGAAATCCCATTACTTGTCAAACACTGAAAGGCATCCGGACGTGTTGCTGAGACGTCTAGACGGATGCAACCTGGAACAGTTCAAAGCTCTGGACACAAAGGAAGGTCCAGACGGAAAGTTCTTGTCGTCCGGATTGATGATGCTTGACAGATGAGCGTTTGGACGGAATACCACATCGTCCGGACGGATGCAAGGGAGCTGAACTACCTATTTTGAATTCTGCACAGAGTCTTCTTGAAGCTCATAACTGAAGTGCAGACTCTGAATAAAACAGCATCCCTGTATAATAAGCATCATTACATAGTAGTGATTTTGTCCAACAGAATGCAGCCAATCACAAACTAACAAAGGCAATTTTCGGATTCTAAGAAGATTCTGCGCAGTTTACAACTTAGTAAAAGTTGGTTAACTAGTTGCCGTCCGGATGGCCCAGAGAAATGTCCGGATGCCCATTAGTGTTTGAGAAGATTCTAAACAGCTCAGCAGACACAGTTGGTGAAGACAACATGCAACCATCTAGACGCTAGGGCAATATCATCCGGACGCGGAGACTGAAGTTTAATGAAGAAACGTGTGAAGCGCGTTATGGAAGTCGATTGCTGCTTGCCGTCCGGAAACCCATTGTCTAAGTCCGGACGCCACATAAAGAACTCCAAAACAGAATTGTAATAGGTCTTTTAAAGCCTATAAATAGAGGTATCTAGGCTTGTATTATTCATAGAATTCGGTATTAAATTCTATTGTGCTTAGAGAGGGTGTTTAGGTAGAAATTGTGAGATTTGCTAGCTCTCTATGAGTTTTTCTTTGTGTGATTTGATCGTTTGAAGTCTAGTCCCTAAGCTAAAGGAGTCCATTGAAGACCCTTTTAGGTAGGAGACCTAGTTGGGTGGCGTTCATGTATAGGTGCATGTCAGAGATAGAGGTACAACTACAGCATCGGGTTATGTGAATATTACTATATTGTAATTACCTTTGTCTTCTGAATAGTGGATTTCCTAGATTTGGATTCCTCGGATTCGTTTTTTTCTTAATTGAGTTTCCACTTCGTTAACAAAATATTTGTCTTCTTCTAATTCCACATTTAGATATTTTGTTATACAAATTGATCACACACACATTATAATTAGGAGTCTATTCACTTTCAGATGTTATGTAAACAACAAGGTGTGTAGTATGATTATAGACGGGGGAAGTTGTACCAATGTAGCTAGTAGTACCTTAGTAGAGAAGTTAAGCTTATAAGTTGCAGTGGTTGAATGAATGCGGGGAGGTCAAGGTCAATAAGCAAGTTTTAGTGGCTTTTACCATTGGGAGGTATACTGATGAGGTGCTTTGTGATGTAGTTCCTATACATGCTAGTCATATTTTGTTGGGGAGGGCGTGGCAGTATGATAGGAGGGTGATTCATGACAAGTTTAGGAATAGGTACAGCTTTGTAAAAGATGAAAAAACAACCAAGCTTTCCCCTTTAACCCCAAAACAAGTCTATGAGGACCAACTAAAGTTGAAAAGTGAGATTGAACAAAAAGGAAAGGGTGAGGCTGAAACACAAGAAAGAAAAATGAGAGAAAAGAAAAATGAGGGTGAGGCCAAAACCTCAAGAAAAAGAGAGAGTGAAAAAGAAAATAGTGAGTTTGTTGAGAATAAAGAAAAAAGAGTGGAGCCATTAGAGAAAAAAGAAAGAGAACCTATAGAGAGAAAAGGAAAGGCAAAGATGAGTTTTTATGCAAAGGAGAGTGAGGTTAAGAGGGCCTTCTTAGCATATCAGCCTATGATTTTTCTTGTTTACAAAGAATCTTATCTTAATCTTGATGAAAGTAATCAATCTCTTCCTAGTTTGGCTATTTCTTTGTTGCAGGAGTTCGATGATGTATTTTCGGAGGAGATGCCGAGTGGGTTGCCGCCCATTAGAGGCATTGAGCATCAAATTGATTTCGTACCTAGAGCCGTTATTCCAAACCTACCAGCCTATAGGAGTAATCCAAAGGAGACCAAGGAGCTTCAAAGGCAAGTTGAAGATTTGTTGAGCAAGGGGTACGTGAGAGAAAGCATGAGCCCATGTGCAGTACCAGTGCTACTAGTGCCAAAGATAGATGAGACTTGGAGGATGTGCATTGATTGCAGAGCGGTCAACAATATCACGGTAAAGTATTGTCATCCCATTCCTAGATTAGATGATATGCTTGATGAATTGCATGGTTCATGTATTTTTAGTAAAATAGATCTTAAAAGTGGATACCATCAAATTAGATTGAAAGAGGGAGATGAATGGAAAATTGCTTTCAAGGCTAAATATGGACTTTATGAATGGTTGGTTATGCCATTTGGACTTACAAATGCGCCTAGTACTTTCATGAGATTAATGAACCTTGTATTACCTTCGTTCATAGGCAAATTTGTAATCGTGTACTTTGATGATATCCTAGTGTACAACAAGAACTTAGATGAACATATCAAGCATTTGAGATGTGTTTTAGATGTGTTGAGATGTGAAAAGTTGTATGCTAATTTTAAGAAATGTACCTTTTGTATGGGAAAAGTTGTTTTTCTTGGTTATGTTGTTAGTACAAAAGGTATTGAGGTGGATGAAGAGAAATTCAAGGCTATCAAGGAGTGACCAACGCCTAAAGGCATCATTGAGGTAAGAAGCTTTCATGGTTTAGCTAGCTTTTATAGGCATTTTGTTAAGGATTTTAGCACCATTGCTGCACCACTAACTGAAATAATTAAAAAGAATGTTGGATTTCATTAGGGAAGTGATCAAGCGAATGCATTTGCTACCATTAAAGAAAGGTTATGTTCTACACTTGTGTTAGCATTACCTAACTTTAACAAAACTTTTGAGATTGAATGTGATGCCTCTGGAATAGGAATTAGAGTCGTTTTGATGCAAAATAGGAGGCCCATAGCCTTCTTTAGTGAGAAGCTAAGTGGGGCGGCCTTGAATGACTGCACTTATGACAAAGAACTTTATACTCTTGTTCGCGCTTTAGAGACGTGGCAGCACTAACTTTGGCCTAAGGAATTCGTGATCCACATCGATCATGAATCATTAAAGCATCTCAAGAGTCAAGGTAAATTAAATAAGCGACATGCTAGATGGATGGAATACATCGAGACTTTTCCTTATGTCATCTGTTACAAGCAAGGTAAGGAGAACATTGTTGCTGATGCTTTATCACAGCGGTGTGTACTTCTTACTTCTCTGAGTGCTAAAATGTTTGGGTTTGAATATGTAAAAGACGTGTATGCCAATGACGCTGATTTTTCAGATGTGTATATGGCGTGTGATAAAGCGGCATTTGGTAAGTTTTACAAGCATGATGGTTATTTGTTTAAAGAAAGCAAATTGTGTGTGCCAAATTGTTCAATACGTGAATTATTGGTGCATAAGGCACATGGTGGGGGGTTAATGGGACACTTTGGTGTCAGGAAAATCTTATAAATTTTACATGAACATTTCTTTTGGCCTAGGATGAGAAGAGACGTCACTTGAATATGTAGTAGGTACATTACATGTAGACATGCCAAATTTAAGGTTTTACCACATGGGTTGTATACACCCTTACCCATTCCTAGTGAGCAATGGGTAGACATATCTATGGACTTTGTTTTGTGGCTGCCTAGGACAAAAAAGGGTAGAGATTCTATTTTTGTAGTAGTGGACAGATTTAGTAAAATGACACATTTCATTCCATTCCATAAAACAGATGGTGCTACCAACATAGCTGATTTGTTCTTCAAGGAAATAGTGCGACTCCATGGTGCACCTAGGAGTATTGTTTCTGATAGGGATGTTAAATTTCTTAGCTACTTTTGGAAGGTTTTGTGGGGAAAATTAGGTACCAAACTTTTATTTTCCACTAGTTGTCACCCAAAGATTGACGACAGATTGAAGTAGTCAATAGGACTCTAACTCAACTCTTATGCACTGTCATTCCAAAGAATTTAAAAACTTGGGAGGACTGTTTACCATTTATAGAGTTTGCATGTAATATGAGTATGCATACTACTACTTCTTATTCTCCCTTTGAAATTGTTTATGGTTTTAATCCACTTACTCCTTTAGATTTGATGCCTTTACCTATTGATGAAAGGAGTAGTTTGGATGGACACAGGAAGGCCGAATTGGTGAAGTCAATTCATGAGAGGGTACGACTTCAAATTGCGCACAAGAATGAAAAGTTTGCTTCCAAAGCCAATAAAGGGCGAAGGCGAGTCATCTTTGAATCAGGAGATTGGGTTTGGGTTCACATACGTAAAGAAAGATTCTCAGCCCATAGAAGGACTAAATTGCATCCTCGAGGAGATGGACCTTTCCGAATCCTTGAGAAAATTAATGATAATGCTTATAAAGTGGATCTTCTAGGTGAGTATAATGTCTCTACTACTTTCAATGTTTATGATCTTTCTCCCTATGATGCAGGTTACGATTCAAGGTCAAATCCTTTTGAAGAGAGGGGGAATGATGAGCATCATCGTGGACTGGGTCTTAAAGATCCCTTGCAAGTTCTAGATGGGCCAATCATAAGGTTAAGAGCTAAGAAGATCAAGGGAGCAATGGAAGGATTGGTGCAATCCACTTGGGCCGAGTTTGCAAATTTATCGAGCAAGACCCCAACATTCAAGATGGGCTTGAAAGAAGAAGAACCTGCTTTAATCCATGTGATACAAGCTACAGAGGGGGCGATATAGCCTAGTGGTTTAGTTTAGACTCTTTATTTCTTAAGTATAGGCGTGCGGGCCTATTTTATGTTTCTATGGTTATAGGCGTTTTGGTCTATTTAATTCATTAAATGGACTTCTTTTATTAGCTATAGGCATGCAGTTTAGGATGTTTTGGGCTTGAAGATGTTCAACCCATGTCTTTTAATTGATGTAGGCCTTAGTAGGCCCTAGGGTTTTTATGGAGGGGTTTAAAAACACTTGTAGCCGCATTTTCTAGAGAAGTTGAATGTGAATGAAGTTTTTTCTTCATAGAATATTTTTCAGTTTTCTCTACTTGTTCTTGATTGAACTAAGAACTTATCAAAGGCAAACCCTTTGTGGCGTTCTCACCGAATTTAGGTTCTTGGAACAAGATTTCAATAGGTTTAGATCATTTTGACTTGATTCTAGGTTCCAACTGATGTGAACCCGTGGGATTGAACTCCCTTGAACCCACAATCAAATTGAAACCTACCCAAGAAAGCCAAGAATCTAGTCAAGAAGATCTAGACCCGTTAAAATCTTGTTTCAAAAACCTAGAATCAAGTCAAGATGATCTAGACCTGTTGAAATCTTGTTCCAAGAACCTAGATTCAGTGAGAACGCCACAAAGGGTTTGCCTTTGATAAGTTCTTACTCAATCAAGAACAAGTAGAGAAAACTGAAAAGTTTTCTATGAAGAATAAACTCCATTCACATTCAACTTCTCTAGAAAATGTGGCTACAAGTCTTTTTAAACCCCTCCATGAAACCCTAGGGCCTACTAAGGCCTACATCAATTAAAAGACATGGGTTGAACATCTTCAAGCCTAAAACATCCTAAGCTACATGCCTATAGCTAATAAAAGAAGTCCACTTAATAAATTAAATAGGCCCAAACGCCTACAACCATAGAAACATAAAATAGGCCCACATGCCTATACTTAATGAAATAAAGAGTCTACACTAAACTACTAGGCTATGCCACCCCCTCTGTAGCTTGTATCACATGGATTAAAGTTGGTTTCTTCTTCTTTCAAGCCCATCTTGAATGTTGGGGTCTTGCTCGATAAATTTTGCAAACTCAGCCCAAGTGGATTGCACCAATCCTTGCATTGCTTTCTTGATCTTCTTAGCTCTTGATCTTGTGATTGGCCCATCTGGAACTTGCAAGGGATCTTTAAGACTCGGTCCACCATGGTGCTTATTAGAAGCCATATAAGCCACATCATAATCCGAGGATAGTAGTTGTAGACCATCAACTAGATTTTTAGTAGGGTCTCTAAAGTAAATTAAATCACCGGGACTGTACCCATATTGTTTCACAATAGACTCAATCTGGAAAAAATGTCATATTATTCGGATCAGTATGATCTGGATGAACATCCATTTGACCCCCCACATAAATACATCCAAATTTTTTGTGGACCTTTCCCCCAAAGTTTATCTCAAACACCAATTTCATCCTACACATGCAACAATGAAAAAAAAACATTATGAATGGGACAAGAGGACCACTATAGTAAGGCATTGCAACTAATATGCACATCTCAAAAGCATGAGGGCCTAATGACAGACATATTAACTAAGGACCCAATGCAGTACATTCACATAATTAAATAATCCAACATAACGGTCCACCTTAATGCTCCAACATAAGTACAACATCAATTAAATAGTATGCAACAACATAATTTAATAAGCCACCATTCACATGGACCCATTGCATATAAAGTAAACAAACCATATTGGTGTCTAAAGTAGAGAAAGTTAACAAACCAAACCAATCACTGTATCAGCAGAAAACAGACCAAACCAAAAGCTACAAAAAAAAGGGTAAGATCGGGACCACGTGCAATGCAAAGTGCAGCAAAAAAAAGAAAAGAAAGGGAATCTAACAAACCGAAACTTCATCCAATCACTGTCTTGGAGAAAACAAACCAAAATATTGAAAAAAGAGGAATATCGAGACCCCGTGCAAAGTAATCTAACAAATGGATCGAAACCCCCAAATCCCCGACAAACCCTAACATTTTTTTATACCCAAATTGCAGACAATTTCTACATAAAAAATGAAACTAAACAAACAACATTAACAAAACCCCCAAATCTAACATGGAGAGAGTTAACAAAACCCCCAAATCACCGACAAAAAAAAAAAAAACTTTACCCTATAAAAAAAAGCACTAACCTCTTTAACAATGATTATCAACGCCTTTTTCAATTGCTAGGTTCAGATTCCTTCGAACTCTGTGTTGATTTAGTGGGTTGCTCAAAGATGTCAGCGACAAGGAGTGGGTCACTCTTCGTGTAGAAGCTTTGAAAGTGGGGACCGATATTGGAGTCAAGTCATTTTCTAAGTAAATATAAACCTAAGCCACGCACGCGTCCAAGTAAATCTAAGGCACGCATGCGTCTGGATGGGGCAAGGGTATTTTGGGAAGAGAAACTCACTTAAATGGTCATGTGCAATGCACGTGATTGACTTTCCGTCCAAACAGACGGGTGAGTGGACGGATGGTTAAAATTGACACATTTGGCAAGTTCGGGGGGGTCATGTACCAAATTTTGTACATTGGGGGCCAACTCGCCAGGGGTGGATACTTCAGGGGGGAAAAAGGTAATTTTCCCAAATTATTTCTTTTGTGATATGTATTTTAGAGAGAACACAATTTCTTTTGTGATATCTTAAAAAATCACTTACAGAATACTTAAATAAATAGGAATGATACAACACAATTTCCAGACAAAGCTGATTCTTAAGATAAAAGTGGCGGAATGGGGGGGGGGGGGGGGGGGTTTGGGCTAATTTAATTTTTGATGTTTATCTATGTTTTTAGGACATGAAAGGGGAAGGAAAGGAGTGATCCTAAGCCTCCTAAGATGCTGAACAGTGGCTACATAAAGGGAACTTGTGTAATACCCGAAAAATACTACATTTAGGATAGTCAGGAATAGATATTAATATTTGCATATAAGTACATAGGTATAAGACCTAATTATATTAATTATAGATTAATTATATATATATATATATATATATATATATATATATATATATATATATATATATATATATATATATATATATATATATATATATATATATATATATATATATATATCAAATGAATAATAAATATTTCAGCCAAAGTCGATCGAGTGGATTTATGGTCGATCGAGGGACTTTGGAAGCGAAATTGATTGATCGAATATTAAATCGATCAAGTGACATAATATTTGCGGGTAAATGGAATCGATCGAGCGATTTTATAGTCGATCAAGCGATTTAATTATCCAGTGCGATGCAGTTTACGTGTAAGCTGCAAGTGACGATTTCCTACCTTTGATTCTTGAACCCATTCCATGCTATTGGTCTCAGGAGATCAAAAATTCATCTAGTTAGTCTAGTTAGCTGGTTTAGTTCAAAACCAATGAGATATGGTGTAATAATTACTCAAAGATTTGAAAATCCTATTGTAGAAGATATGGGAGATCTAGTTACTGTTTTCTCTAGTTGAGGTGTCTTAAATCCAGCCATTGAAGCACTTAGTTGCTGGCTTGATCTCAACCATCCAATAATGTTATATATAGCATGCATGAACTATCAAAATCACCACCAAAGAGCAAAATTTCAGCAACTCTCTCTCTCTCTCTCATGTAAAGCTTCCTGTTTCTCTTTTCTTTTCACTGCAAAAGCAAAGATAGGAGTTCTCCTTAATTCCTCCACATTTCCAGCAGCTAATAAACCAAGAATCAAAGTCCTAACCACCCTCTTTTCACCCCAAAACCAGTAGAAAACTTAGAACAGAAAACTGTCCCTGTTCTAGAATTTTTAAAACAGAATATGTATTGATCATCTTGGATGTTTTAATCCTTGGACAACAACACATTAACTCATTTAGGATACTTGGTAGCAACTTCAGTAAGTAATTTTCCTTTCTACTTGGACACCTTGTTTTCCTTTCCTAAATGTATTTATTTAGACTTCTTCTCCTTTGGAGAGGAAGCATCTCATTTGCATGCATATGTATTTATAAACTTTTCTTTTGATTAATATCAAAGGATTTTCTGGCCACTTCCATAAGCAAATCAGTAAGTTTGAAGCTTGAAAGACTTAAGAATGGATTAGAAATAATTATGGAAACTATAGCTATGTTTAAATTAAAAGTGTGTGTGAGTGATAACTTAGAAGGCTAATTGTGTGTGTGCTGTAAAGAGTGTTGTATGTGTGCTGTTGAGTTAAAATGAAGTGTGTGTGTAAGTTTGGGTGTAAGGAGTTGTGTGTGAAGAGAAAAATGAATAAAGAGTGCCTGTGTTTTAAATTCCTGCATGTATGTTTTAATTCCAACATGTGAATTTGTGTGCATGACATTGAAGAAAAGAAAGAAGTGAATTTGTGTGTGAAATATGTGCTGGAATTTCCTGCATGGAGTAGGTGTATCTTAAATTTAAAATCAAGTGAGTGTGTGCTTAAATGAAGATGTATTTATAAGAGTGTAGGGTGGACATAAGTGTGTGAAACAAAGCAAAATATGTATGTTTCTTTGTGCATTGTGTGTGTGTATTGGTTAAACAAGAGCTTTTGTTATGGAAGTGCAAAATTATATACATGTGCCTAGCTAGGTGACACTTGTATAATTAAACTTAACTATGTGCCAAATATATGTGTCTAAAAGTATTTTTAGAGGAAGGTACATCTAACGAAAATGGACGCCATACATTGATATTTTATGGCGTCCATTTTCATAAGTGGAAATATTTTATAGGATAAAATAAGGATGAGGTTGTGTTTATATAACTATTGTTGACAACTTAAGTGTGCGAACCTAAGTGCAGGTTGTCGCGAAGTAGTAATTCTCGAAATTCGAGTGTCGAACTACAGGGATTTGGGGAAACAAAGAACACTAAAAAAATAAAATTAAGAAAAATTTATGATAGATGATTTAGTAGAATGATGCAAATAAAATATATAATGAAAATAACAATTAAAAGGGATCGCTATGGCATTGGGGTTTTACTTTGAACAAAATTATAATATTTACTTCGCAACTCATGTGATAATCGAAGAATAGATAAGTGAATACCTAGAGAAAATATCATCGAAAGATTAATCTTAAAATTGATTGATTTTATTACGCAAAATTGGTTATTTGATTTGCAAGGAATTCAAAGCATTCACTGTACCCGTAGTTAACAATGAATCAATGAATTTTGCAGAACAAAAACCTTTTTCTAAGAATAAATCATGCAATCAATTAAAAAGATCTTACATTAAAAACCATAAAAGAGTTGAAAAATAAATACTACAATCTTATTAAAAGTTTCACCCTTAGCTCAGCTAGAAATTTAGCTAGACATGATTATGTAAATAAATTTCATCGTTAAAATCATAAACATCGTGCTAGCAAAATAAAATAACTGAAAAGAAAATAAAAATAAATCTTGAACCGTTGTTGCTGTCTTCTTTGATCTTGAGCTGAATGTCTTCTTCTTCTTTTTTTGCAATTTTCCGGCCCCCTTGTTTGTTGCCGTGTTGCTTCTCTTATAGAGATAAGAGTCATTCTTCTTTTGAGATTCGTACTACTATAAGAATCTCAGTCTTCTCTTTATTCCATGTCTCTCTCTCTTACACTTGAAATAAAACTCCGCTTCTTTTTATAAGAGCCAAAGACACCTTTTTCTTCTTGGTTTTGTCATGTAGTAGTATTAGAATGTTTATCCAATTCATGGGTCCAGCAGTTTGGTTTCACCTCTTCTTGTTTTACACATTGGACTCTATCTTGGGCATATGATAGACTTCTTCTTTTGACCCACATCTTGGCTTTTACTCTTTGATTTCTTTTGTAATTCCTACATAACACAATTTCTTACATTAATATATCATTTAATCTTAATATTAATATTTAAACAATATTCCACAATTAAATATAAAATGCAAGAATTAAATTATAATAAAGTATGATAATACTTATTTTAATAGGAAAAATAAGCACTTTTAAGCTATTATCAACTATTGTATTTAAATCTATAGCCGTTGTAATGAAAAAATAACCTCTAATAAATAAGTGAAGTAGTAGTAATGAACATTCTCATAATACTTTTCACTAATTTAGTATTATCACATGATTACAATTATGCAGTTCCTGAACATAACCTTTGGAGCAGAAATAGTAAGTATCTCTATACTTATTAAGGACGAAACTGGTTGATTTTTCCTATAATATTATGTCTACTGCCTTATTTACTTGTTTGCGCATGTGACTTTGCACGTTTTATTATTTTAATAATCTGTTTAATAACAAGCTGTGGATCTAGATCCACAGTGGTACATGACGATTCATTGGTTGCCCAGGTATAGTGAATGTAGAAGTACTGAAAAAGAGAATAATAAGTACAAAAACTGGTGTACCTAGGTCACCAGGAAAGACCCAGGTTTCTCGGAGCCTAGACTCCCAAAGAATATAATTAAAACTTAAGTGAGGAAGCCTAGGCTTCAAATAAGACGCTAATTGTGCCTAGGCCAACAGAGGAGTGGAAAAAGGAAAATACTTAAAACTCTGCATTTAAAACTGTCATATCATTGCTTTATGATTATGTTTATATTCAATCTATGTCTATGACTCGCGACCATAGATTATATATTGCGTATACATGTGATTATAAAGCCATAGTGCATAATGTTGCATTTATTAAATAAATCAGCATTCATATTATTATGGGAAACAGCGGACTCATTTTAGTATGTTGTGCTGTTGTTTTCTCTCTGTATTATGTGATAAATCAAGTTATGAAGAAGAAGAATATCAGGACTATCCAGACCCTTAGATGGATCATGATATTAGTATTTGAGGCTAGATTGCCTCCTTTTTTTGGACTACTATATTGTAGTTCATTAACCTAGTTTCAAAAACAATATTTCTATTTCTGTTGTTGTGTAATTACTAAACTCTAGATATTTTGGCTTGTATAATTATATATGCCCTGTGAGGCCTGACTACTACTACTTTCGTATAATTATGCTAACTTATTATATCTATCTTGAGGTATTTCAGTAGAAGCTCTGAAGTGTTATTTAATTCCTAAGTCTGTATTATATATCTAACTCTGATGAGATCGTAATGTCACGAGAAAATTCAAAAAATTTCACTCACGCTTTTTGTAAAAGCGGGGCGTTACAAATTGTCTCTCTTTTTGCATGAGAGGAAAACAAAAAGTTTATGCTCCTTTTTTCTAAGTTGGCCGAGTGATATCCTAGGGAATTTGTCTATCTTTTTGTATGTGTTTTTGAGATTATACATTAAGGCAAAGGGGGACCAGCTGGTGTCTATTTATAGAGGACTTAAGGGTTGAGGTTGGTAGAGTAAAAAGGAATGCTGCTTGCTGGAAAAATCAGAAACAAAAGGAAGCTTCATTTTGTCTCTTTTCTTGCTTTCAGACTTAAAAAGTCTAACCAAGTTTCAACCTAAGACTTTGTTTCTAAATAGACTTCAAAACTGACTAGAAACCAGCTTGTCTCAGTTCTAGAGACCAGCTAGGGCCAGCTTCCTTGGGCTTTGGATTTGATTTTGCTAAAAAATCAACAGTTGGATGATTTAGGCACCGGTTTTGGCCAAAAAGTCAACTGTCTCCAAATTGAATTTTGACTTCACAGAATTCAAGTATTAATTATATATATATATATATATATATATATATATATATATATATATATATATATATATATATATATATATATATATATATATATATATATATATATATATATATATATATATATATATATATATACTATATTAAGTCATTATAAGCCATAAAAAACATATTTATCATGTTCAAATTTAGATGTCAAACTTCAACAAAAAGTGTCACTTGTCACTAAATAGTCATTTTTTAAAGTCAAAAGGCAATTGGTGTACTTTTTACAAACTTTTTCCATATGATAGATCTTTCTTTTGTGAGCATAATGGGCTTTGAATCAATTAAATCTGAGTTTGTTTAACCTGTTTTTGATTCAGTCAAAGTTTTAAGCTCAATTGTCAACTTTAAGTTTTAAGGGTTTTGAGACTTGGTCTTTAAGCTTTAAAAACAACTTTTAGGTTTGGCTATAAAATTATTGATATTGTATTCTCAACAATATCAATGAGTTCTTAAGAGCTTGAATTTTCTAGGCATTACACAATTCATGATTGCCAAAAGATGAGTTATAATTATCCATTGATTACGTGTATGCTAATTAAGAGATTTGATAGCTCATACCTAGGGAAGACGAATCGTATCGCATCTTAATGGTTAGTTGGACGATCCGTACTATTCGAATATGGGTTATTTTTATCTCTTAATAAAATAATTTTCTTGACGACGTCGTTGGGTGCTTGACAATCACACACGAGTCATATCATTCATGTAAATGAAATTCCCATGTTAAACGCAATTTACCATTATTATGAGGTTAGTAGTGAAATCAATTCCATATGTCTTCTCCAACTTATTTTATTTCTACTTTTAAGTTTTTATTTAATTTCAATTGAAAAACAAAATCAAACTTCTTTTCCGAATTAGATTAGAGTTAATTTAAGTAATTAACAATAACCAAACAGTCATTGAGGTTCGACACCCTCTCCTAAACCTATTCTACAAAGATTTTGTTAGTTTTTGTGTTGGCTGCATTCTGTTGGACAAAATCTATAACACCCTAGAAAATATCTATTAAGAATAATATTATTAAAAGAGATTAAGTTTTAGTTAGGACTAATAATAAGGTGTTATTAATAAATAAACTTCTAGAAAACTAGAAGAGAGAGTGACGTGGAGATTTTTTTTAGAATGTTGCTCCAGGAGAATCTTCTAAAGAAATGGGTGAAGGCTTGATTTATTTATAAAGACTTTTAAATAAAATATTGATAGGTTAAATAAATATATATAAAAGGGAAAGGTTCTAGAAATGCTGTGGACTTCATTTGGGTTTTGGTTTTGGATGTGATGTCCTTCACGCATGGCCCACCAGCCATGTAAAAAAAAATATCTATATTATATATGTATATAGAGAGAGAGAGTGAGAGATGTGTAGAACCAACTAGAACTATGCCATCAAGAGTCTTCTTCTTCAAGTTTAGCGACTTTGTCACTGCAGGTATTTTATTTTCTTTTTCCTCTCTTTCAGCCACCTCACTCTTTCCTCTTCTCCATATGGCTGCAGTCCCCCTTACACCTGGCAGCCATGCATTTCCACCTTAGTATACTGCTGCCACGAACATCTTTCCTTCATATGTTAATAATAAATCAGGTTTGCATCTCCTTCATCCATCTTCCACGTTTCATCCTTTCCCTCATTTTCTTGAACACTTGTCTGTCATGCAGACTCATGCTTGTACATTTTGGGACACTTGTCTGCTCCCATTCTCTACTAAAGAAAATCACACTTCTCGTCTTTGTTTTTTTTTTTTTCACTCACAAGCAAATTAGTCAGATTCAATCTTCCGCAAGCAGAACTTTTTCCCTGGTAAATTACTCATTTTCATGATTGATTTTATTTTATTTTTTTATTCGGTGAAAATTTTTGTAGTCTACATCTTGTCTCTTTTCCGAAACTTCAATTTTTTTTCTACCAGCAATATGTACAAATTCTTGTATCATTTTGATGTCCTGTGCTTTGTTTAGACACTGTTTAGATGGCTTCTAGTACTCGTGATAAATATATATATATACACTCCTTGCTTTCGGTTTGTCATCCGCTTCTTGGTATTTAGTTTATGCCAACTGTTATTTCGTTAACATGTTTATTTTCCCTTATTGTTTTGCTAAGGGAAATGTCTTTCTAATAAAGAACATGCACAATGTCTTTATTTCTCCTGCTTGAATTGATGTTAATTATCTCTCTGTTGTGTTCATCTATCTAAGTTATTTGTCTTTCAGCTTTCTTTGATGAATTTTGGCTCGTATTCCATTGAAATTCACTGGGCTTGCGTTGGCTAAAAACACACTGTATTATAATTAGGCAAGTTTTGTAGTAGTAACTTGGACTACTAATTTCGTGAGACTGAAGAGATATATTGGTTCCATATATTAATTTAGACCGGAAGGTAGTGGTCTTATTATTCAGGTGTTGTTGCATTGCCGTCCCCACAGTGGCTGTTGTGGAGGGATTAATGATTATGGTTGTAGTCCTAGTATGGTTTGCAATATTGGTTATCTATTTTTTTTAGATTATTAGTATACTTTTTATCATTTATTTTCGTACTATTATGGAAACGATTCTTTTGAAGATTCATTTAAGTGGGGCCTTTTTCTGTCTTCACTTTTATAGAGTTAACCTGGTCATGTCTTAAAAATGATGATTATCTATAGTGGTATTCTTGCTATAGATATTCGTTACTATTATTTAATAAGCCGTTTTTGAGATAATTGCAATTATTGATTCTGAAATGCTGAAATTTTAATAGTTATAAGACATAATTTAATTTTCCTTTGGATGGTCTCTAAGAATAATTTTATGGTTTGATCTAGGTAGAGAAATTTAAGAGCCTTCTCAGAAAATCCAGGTAAGGGAACACAACCTTAAAAACCCCGGCAAATTTTTAAATAAAATCTTTTCAAAAGAAAAGTGTCGGAAATTTTCGAAAGACTCTTTCACTTTACTATTATTTGTTCTATTATCTCAAGTATGAAATAATGAATATGTTATCTTAATCACATGAATGAATGAAACTGGTGATTATATATTTCATGTGCACCATAAGAATGAAGAGGATGATGTAATTATGATTTTCAAATATGTATATGATACATGTGCACCATGAGAATGAGGATGATGATATATGTGTTACATGTGTACTAAATGAACATGATGATGAATTTATGATTGAATATTTGTTTTATGTGCACCACACAAAGTTTTGTCACACGGTACCATAATGCTGCGATCCGGATCTTATGATGATGATGATGGGTAGCGGGGCAACCACACCAAAAGTGTGGGGCTATCAGCCGGGGGGTTCTCACCTAGGGAGCTTCCTAACCCGGCAGCTCTCCCCTGTGACGACAGGATGAGCCATGGGTCCTTTGGGACCGGTCCTATGGACGAGCCCAACGTGCACCGCTCATGGTAAAAATGCAGAAGTGGGCCAGTGATAGACAAAACTTACACATTATGCATGATGATTATATATGTACATTGCTTGTTAATGCTGTTATTTTTATACGTGGACTTTGGAAATTTTAAAATATCAAACTGTAGTATACCCCCATATATTTTGTTGTGTCACTTACTGAGTTGTCGAACTCACCCCTTTCCCCTCAACATTTTTCAGATGGCAGTATACATTATAGTACTGAGGGATGGAGTACCCATAGGCCTGTTGACGGTTAGGGACCCCCGGATTTGGCCCTATGAGTGGGAGACTTGGACATATTGTATTATAGTGTAGCGGTCTAATCATAATATCAGTTAGCAGCCTGGGGACCCTATCATTACCCTGGACCGTAGAGCGACTAGTCTCGATGTAGTACAGCTTATATCTTTTTTTTTTGTAGCTGTACATTAACCGTCCTATATGTATCTGGGAGGATTATTCACAACTTCGGTTGTTGATTTTTGATGTATATTTCCTCTCTTTTGTAAAAAAAAAAAAGAAACTAGACAATAGTCCCCAGTAATAGACTTATATTTTGATGCTGCTATTACAATTATGAAAATACTCCTTTCACATGTGCCTTAAGTCTTTTAGTCTTTAATTATTGTTACATGCTTAAGTTCGCGTTTCCCTTATTTTCCCTAAACGGAGGCGTGACAACATGGTATCAGAGCAAAGTCAACCGTAAGTTGACTTGTTGAAAACCTAGGGAGCAACGTGGAAATCTAGACTTAAGATAGTTTGCACCACTACGCTTATGATTCAAATTTATAGGAAACTCTAAATCTTGACGCATTGCAGAGTTATGGAAGATGGAGGTGAAGGATCATCACAAGGCATGAGAACCGAAGCTACCTCCGACGTGGCCCAAATGTTCCAAGAAATGGCTAGGCAGTTCGTCGCAGCCATAACCGATTTCAGAGGTGAGGCACCTCGTGACGTGGAGCAAGGTTGCCCATTCAAAAGATTTGAAAGGCTTAACATCCCTATGTTTGATGGGAAGTAAGGTCCTATAGAATCTGAAAATTGGCTAGTGGACGTTGAGGAAATATTACAGTTGGCAGGATGCACAGAAGAACAAAAGGTACAATATACCGCTTACAGATTATCTGGTGAAGCCAAACGATGGTGGAATGCCAAGAAAGTACTACTAGTCCAAGAATTAGGAAGTGAAAGGGTGATCTCTTGGGAATGTTTTCAAAAAGAGTTCCTTCAGCATTACTTTCCTAAAATCCTCAGAGACGCTAGAGCACGGGAATTTATGGACCTGACCCAAGGGAATACGACGGTCACTCAGTACGCTGCTCGTTTTAACGAATTAGCTCGATTTGCACCATACTTAGTAGCAGATGAAGAAAACCGAGTGAGGAAGTTTGAACAGGGCCTCAATCAACGAATTCTTGATCGAGTCGTATGCTTTGAAATCAAAGATTTTGTGGAATTAGTTAACAAGGCTTCTTTGGCTGAAGACAGTATTAAGAAGAGTACTATGGCAATGATGGACTCACGGAAGATTCTGTGAAGTTTTCAAGGATTCTTCGAGAAGATTCTGTGAAGTTTTCAAGGATTTATTTCGATTCCCTATCAGCCGTCCAGACGATGTGGTATTCCGTCCGGACGCTCATCAGTCAGCAACATCCGTCCGGACGACGAGAACTTTTCGTCCGAACGCCCATCAGTGTTTAGAAGCTTCGAACAGTTCAAGATTGCATCTGTCCGGACGGCGTGGTTATGCCGTCCGGACGCCATTCAGGGTTTGACAAGCATTAGGGTTTCTACCTCAAGACACAGTTATGGGAAGACGGCTGCTACTGTCCGGATGATGTGTAATCCCATCCGGACGATGTTCTCCATAAGGCAAAACGTGCATACAAAGGTCAACCGTCTGGACGTCAACCTTCATGGTCCGGACGATCAAGCTTCATATATGGAAATTGCGTGCACCAGCTCAACCGTCCGGACGTCACCCTTCAGGGTCCGGACGCTCCAAAGCCTTATTATGGTAATTACGTGCAGCCAAAGTGCAACCATCCGGACTCTAGGGCAACAACGTCCGGACGTGGCCTTGTTATGGAAGCTTTCAGTGCTACTTTGGAAAGGCAGTTGTAGTTGACCGTCCGGACGTTCGGTCAAGCCGTCCGGACACCCTCGGGTATTTTGGTCATAACATTTTACTCAAATATCGGATTGGGACGAAATTGGCTTCATTGGAAAGCTAAGAAAAAGTTATGTAATTTGAGCTTTTGGATGTCCATTAATAGTGCCTGGGCGGCCTTTGTCCGGACGGAAAGATTTGCCCATCCGGACGGCCCTGCAGAAAATTCCAAAATTACTTTCTGGACAAGAAAAACTTGACCCGTCCGGACGCGCGTGTTTTAGACTCCATTTTGGATGCATTTTTGGGTTTCCTAAGCCTATAAATAAGAGGCTTGAGGCATGCTTTCAACATATAATTCGGTGGTGAATTCTCTACAGCTTAGAGAGGGTGTTTAGAGAGATATTGAAGATCTGCTAGCTCTCTAGCTTTGCCAAGTGTGTGATTTGATCAGCTGTGAAGTCTATCTTAGGGGTTGGCCCTAAGGTAAAGGATTCCATTAAAGACCCCTTCAGGTAGGAGACCTGGTTGGGAAGCGTTTGTGTTGGGTTACACGTTAGAGATCAAGGTACGACCACTGCATCGGGTGTATGTGAGTGTTACTGTCTTGTATCTAGCTTTGTCTTCTGAATAGTGGATATCCTGGGTTTGGCTGCCCCGGAGTGGTTTTTCTCTTAATTGAGTTTCCACTTCGTCAACAAAATATTTGTCTCCTTTAATTCCGCATTTAATATTTTGTTGCACACTGTTCACACACACACACTTGTTAAAATTAGAAGTCCATATTATTTTTTCAGATTTGTTCTATTGCGAGTAGTTATTTTATTATTGATACACTCAAGAACACATCAATATGTATGTATAACATATGATTTCTTCCATTGAAACATAAGTGACTTGTTACTGAAATTATGCCATCCCTTTTCAAAATAAACCACACGTTTTAGACGGCACAATAATGGAGACAACACATACCATTTTTCCTTTAAAAAAAACTCATGTCTAATGATTGAATGTTATGAATTGTTACTTAAGGCTCATTACATAAATCAGTTTCATAATAATTTACTTACTAAGTTGTGAACTTACACAATTACTTTTTCCACTTGTGAAACAGCTCGGTGTTTTTTCAGATTAGCAGGTTGCCAAGCTGTAGACTGAGAAATTCGTCGAGATGAAGATTCCGAGTGAATGACTCACATTATTAGGTTTTCTTAGTTAGAAGATAGTTATTAATGTTATTGGCAAGTTTGTTTGGACACTCTGAGTTTATTATTAACGATACATAATGATGTTAAAGGATCTATTGTTAGATATATCGGATCATTCATTCATTGTTAGATATATCAGATCATTCCATCTGCTTTGCGTGATAGTATACTGTGATAATTAGTGAAGTGTACTGAATTCAGCTAATTACCACTTAATTAGTTTGAAGACACTATGATTAACACTCCATGTTAAGTAAATATAATTATTTAATTTTGAGGGTGTTACAACCATAAACTATGGTATTCAGTACAGTGGGTATCCTACTGGCATAGAAGAAGAAACCAATGTCAGTTGGATCACTGAGTGTGATGATCATATATCAACCAATAAGTGGACTTTAACCCTTGGTGGAGGAACTATCTCTCGGGGTCAAAGAAACAACCATGTATTATAGACCCTAACTTGACAACAAAGTTTGTAGCATTGGCTTATTGGAGCAAAGAGTGGTTGAGGAATTTGTTGTTAGAAATTCTTATTTGGCCAAAACCAATGCCACCTATATCTTTGCATTATGACAGTCAAGTTACATTGTCACGGGCTTATAGTCATATATACAATGGCAAATCTCGATATATTGGTGTAAGACACAATCATATAAGGCAATTACTCATAGCCGGAATAATTACAATTGATTTTGTGAGATTTTGCTAGATTTGGCAAATCCATTGAGAAAGGTCTTGCAAGTAAGGGTGTGCAAAACCATGAAAAACCGCATTGACCCGCTGTCCCCTCCTCGATCCGAACCACACACCATGGTTTTTACGTTGAAATATGCAGGCACAATTTGGATTTTCTCCAGATCGTCCGGGCCGGGCCGGGGCCCAGGTTGTACTTTTAAAAATTACTTGGTCCTTACCTCTCCCCACACTGCATAGAACATAAAACCTAAGTAAAAAACCCTAACACCTCATACCTCATCCCATTTCCTGCGCCGCTCTCAACTCTCACTCTCTCAGTTTTCATTTTCTCTTCACCTTTTCCAGCCCTTTCTCTTCAACGACTCGCATATAGGGTTAGGGCGAACCAGGAGATTCATGTATTGGTCAGGATTGAAGGAGGGGGAGTTGATGGCGTCGAGGGTGGTGCATTTAGAGGAAAACAACGTTGTATTAGGGGAGGAGGACATGGAACGATCCGGGGAATAAAAGCTCGAGAGCAGATCTCTCATTTGCTTGGCCTTGTTGTCCAGTGGAACGTCGACGACCGCTCTGCATCAATGAGGTCGACGATAATCCAGTACATTTGTAATCTTCTTATATTTATTTCTCTATTTTTGTCTTCAATCTGGGATTCTGGATAGATTGGATAGATGTTTCATGTTTTTGTAATTTTGTCTCTTCATCTTCTTTACCTAAACCCACCCCACTTCGCTGAACTCGCACCCCTGCCCCGCTGAACCCCCATCCCGCACGAACCCGCCCTAGTGCGGATTCCCCTTCTTTTATGCGACTGCAGGTGAGAAATTCTCAACCCACAGGGGTATGGGGCAGGGGCAAAAAGGGCAAAAATCCGCCCGCCCTATGCTCGCCTCTACTTGTAAGGGACTTGATGTGTAAAATATCAAAAGGGATAAGGCTATAGCCTAGATAAAATGATTACAAATAATGGAAACTTCAACTTAACTCTTGAACTATCAAGACCTTTAGTTCGTTGAGCTAAAGTAGATTATATGTTGTGATCACAAGCACTGTGAAACTTATATTAATTCTAAACTAATCTACCATCCCAAGGTTAGAAGTGCTTAGTAATTGTAACGTAAATGGAGAGGAATAGCATCAAGCTCTTAATAGGCTTATAACAAATTTCTATTGAAGTGTAATAATTATAGGGCACTTTTGATAAGCCTAACTACATGAGTGTTGGAGGTGGTGCTGCCTCCTATGAGACTTAAGCTTTGTCTTTAGAGCGTTTATGAAACAAGGATATAGACATAAGGTCAATTGACGTGTTGACTTCTAGAATTACCCACAGAGAAGAAATCTTGCGCATGATATATGTCCATCATATCATCTGGGATATCTAGTTCTAAGCATCTCTATCATGCCATCCTAATTTGGTATGTTATCACTACATGAATGTCCAACTTCTCAAGACACCTTTATTTATGTCATAGTTTTCATATTATGATCAAGATGTATTTTGAAAATGGTGGGGGATTGTTGTAACGATTTTCAAAATCAATAATAAATTTACTTATATGTTTTGGGCTTTGGCAGTATGATCTATCGATGCAATTAATTGGATCACAAGATTAATTTATCATTAGTAATAGGTACGATCTCATGGTCAGAATTAGATGATCATTAGTAGAGGATGTGTTTTTTTGTAAGAGATGTGATCTTTGAAATTCAATGGTCCAAATTAAATGATTGTTACGATCAAAACGTTAAAACTAAGTGACTATTCATTTCAAAACAAGGTATCTAATCATGAAAAGACACCTACCCATCATGAAAAAGGCACCTCTTCATCATGAGAAGATACCTGTTTAGAGGATTCACTCCATGATCCAAATTAGATTTCACATATCTAATGGTGTGTATGTTGTCACGTTATTTAAAATTTTAAATGATGTGTACCGTGCACACTGTTAGATACAATAAAATGAAATATGAACCATATTGATTCTCTCAATTTCACTTGAAATTGAGAGGATCCTATTCCCCATTCAGAATAGTCACCATGGTTGGTGAAAATGTTTGTCTCCAAATTTATAAATAACCCACTTCAATTGCAAAAAATATTGATTATCCAAAAAACAATACAATCTCTCTCTCTCTCTCTCTCTCTCTCTCTCCAAAGACTTCATTACTTTTGTTAGTTTTATTGGCTACATTCTATTGAGAAAATCACTGCCATATTAGTGTACTGCTGAAACAGGGACACTGTAGTTATTCAGAGTCTTCAAAATATTCAAAGCATATTTTCTCAACTATGGAAATGCCTTAATATGACAAGTATCAGTGTCACAAGCTTCAAGAAGGCAATTTCTGGATTCCAGGAAGATTCTGCGCAGTTTACAACTCAGCCAAAGTCGGTTCCCTAGTTGCCGTCCTGACGGCCTAGAGAAACTTCCGGATGCCCATCACTGTTCGAGAAGATTCTGAACAGCTCAATAGACACAGTTGGTGAAGATAGTATGCAACAACCTAACGCTAGGGCAACACCGTCCGGACGCGGAGACTGAAGTTTAATGAAGAAACAAGTGAAGCTCGTTATGGAAGTCGGTTGCTGCTTGCCGTCTGGACGCTCTCTGTCTAAGTCCGGACGCCACCTAGAGAATTCTGAATCAGACTTGTATTAGGTCTTCTAAAGCCTATAAATAGAAGTCTCTAGGCTTGTATTATTTACAGAATTTGATACTAAATTCTTTTGTACTAAGAGAGGGTGTTTAGGGAGAAACAAAGATATGTGCTAGCTCTCTTAGGGTGTTTATTGTGTGATTTGATCAACCTTTGAAGTCTAATTTAAGGAGGAGCCCTAAGCTAAAGGATTCCATTGACGACCCCTTCAAGCAGGATACCAAGTTGGGAGGCGTTCACATATAGGCACATGTCAGAGTTAAATGTATGACTACTGCATTAGAGGTATGTGAGTATGAGTGCTTTGTAACTAGCTTTGTTTTCTGAATAGTGGATTTCCAGGGTTTGGCTTCCCCGGAGTGGTTTTCTCTTGATAAGAGTTTCCACTTTGTCAACAAAATATTTTTCTCTTTTAAATTCCACATTTTATATTTTGTTTCACAATCGATCACACATACACACACACACACACACGTTAAATTAGGAGTCTATATTTTTTCAATTAGTATTAGAGCGGGTACACTCGTGTTTGGATTAATTTCCTGGGTGTGATCCATATTTTTGTTTACTCATTTTATCATGAATTCTTCTCAGTTATCTAAAGAGAATTCTGATAATGAGCTATGTGAGGATTTTCTTAAATTGAGTAAAAATTCTAAAAAGTCTAATAAAGAGCTCAAAAAGGTTAAGCAAGAAAAAGAGTCTTTAATCATTCAATTGTCTGAATCACATGTTTTGATTAACTCTTTGAAATCTGAGAATTCCATGCTGTTTAACATTATTGATACACTTGAGAATAAATTAAAAGAATCTGCAGATCTCTTGAGAAAATTCTCAAGTGATAATTTAAAAAGCATGCTTTGTATTCATACAGATAATTTTAACAAGCCTGGCATAATTGTTGATGATTTGGGTGCTTCTACTTCACATGCTTCTCATTCTGAATTAAATTCTCTTTTTATTAAGCATGTAATAGTAGTTACAGCTTGTTTAGATAGCTTTGAAAATTCTTGCTTAGATAATTGTGTGAAGCATAAGTCCAAAGATTCAAGAACACAAGCTCATGGTATGTTTGTTCCTACTTGTCATAATTGTGGGAAGGTTGGTCACATTAGACCAAATTATTTTCTGTTAAAAACCCACAGATCTTGGATTAAGCAGGATGCTCAGAGGAAAGGTAAAGTTGAGAAACCTTCCTCATCTAAATATATCCCTTCGTATAGGAGAGATATAAAAGGTAAGGATATTGTTATTTGTAAGAATGCTAACCTTAATTCTACAGAGACTACCAAAAAGCATTCAAACAAAAGAAGCCTACCCACCTATCTTCACTGCGGCATCACCGATCACATCCGACCCAAATGTCTACAGCACTAGGCTCAGAAGTCGAAGGTTCAGAGGGAGCTGCCAACTAAAGTTGCATCAGGCACTCTACCTCCGACGGCACATCAGGCTCCACGACATTAGCGGGGACAACAGAAGTTTATTCCTGCCAATCAAAGTAGCAAACCAAATAAGAGCAAGTCAAGGCGCTTCAAGAGAAAGCCGCAGAAGCCCAATAGCAACCATGGCTATGACAGGTTGCTAAGCTTAATGCAAGGTATGCTAAGAAGAATGGACAACCTGGACAAGACCCGTAAACCACCTCCATAGGTCAAGCACGTATTGGTTAGAAATGATGAGACCATTCACCCCTTGAGGGGGAGTGGACTCACCTAGTAAAGGTGAAGTCACACCATGCCTAGGATTTTGGTTCCTAAATCCTAGTGCATGTCAGGTATGTTTGCATTGCATTATTTATCATGTCATATATTTTTCATGCCTTGCATTCTGTTTGAGGAATCATATTTTCTATTCCCAGATTTTCTCTTGTTGTATTGAGAAAATTTCTGCAGGTATTTTATGGGGATGATAGAGAAAGCACGTCACTGCTTTTCTGTCTTGGTAATTTCGAACCTCTCTCCCCGAGGACAGGCTTGATCTTACCTCACATGCTAGGACTAGGTATTGTTTCTTTTCCTAATAGCATGTCTTTGTTGTTTTTCTGTCTTATTTTCTTTCAACATAAAAAAATAAAAAAAATAAAAAATTGGGGGAGAAGATGCAGGAATTTTTATTTTTTCTTTTTATAGCTTTTCAGATATTGCATGTATTTTTACCTGATATTTCAGTCATTGTGCATTGATGACATATGCTTATCTATGATTGAGAGTTTATTCTTGATATCTGCTAAAGTATTTCTATTGCATCTTAATGATAGATAGTTACTATTATCATGCGATGAAAAATTGTGCACTATCCAAAGCTCCCCTAAGGTAAAAGAAATTTTACTCTCTGATTTTTAGCTTCTAAAACTTCTGATGAGAGAGATTTTTTTTACTAAGATGGTCAAATTGACCAACTCGCTAGTTGAACCTATAAATTTTGGCATTCTCTCTAGGTTGCAGCTCAAGCAATAAATAAAGCATTAAAAAATCAAAAAATCTGGATTCAAAAGATCCACTGCTGAATGTGCTTAAAAATATAATCTTGAACTTGTCCTTATAGAAATAGTCAGTGATCAATTCATTGCAGAAACAAATGGTCACTTATGGACTAAGTGAAAGAAAAAAAAAGTGCTACTTCTTAGGGGGAGTGTATCAGATGAGGGTGACTAGGCCCTAGTAAGATAAGGCTTGACTTTTGACTGATCTAACATTGAATATTTCTTTTGTTTAGAAAATTCAGTTATTCTAAATCATATCAGCAAACATCATACCTTATTGAGAAAGCTTTCACGCACACACACATAGCATGAGTTAAGTCATCTATTTAAAATTTCGATCTACAGGGAAATTTGTGCTTATTGAATACTTAACTCTCAATTATATCCTTACATATTTTTAAATTGTTATTTGACTGTCTTATCAGTTATTTATACATGCATGTTCTGAAGCTAACTTTAGGGAAAATTATTTTTCTGCAGAATTTCCTCTGTTTTAAGCTTCCAATGTGAAACGTCCGGACGAACTTGTTCTTTGGTCCAAATGTACGCGGCTCTGCTGATCGATGATCTGGTAGTGTGCTGTCCAGACAAGTGAGTAACACGTCTGGATGCTAGTCCATTACTTTCTCAGCCAGCCGCACACCAGTGCATTTTTCTTGATTTATCATAACTTGCTATGTGCGTTTTCTCGCGGATTTCTTCCAAGATTTTGGCATTCTTTGTACATCTCTTCTCATTCCATTGTATCTTCCTTGTTCTTTTAAGTTGTTATGTTCTTTTAGAATAATGAAATATTTATTGACTAGAATATTTTCTTGAAATATTGTGCATGAAAATCCTATTTTGTTTATGTGTTGGGTTGATATTGATATATCTGTGCCATTTGGATTGCTATATTTGCGTTTGTATTTTTTGGCATCAAATTGACAGCCGTCATAATACCACAATTATTTTGAAATTAATAGGATCTAATCTTTCTTTGTGCTGGTATTTTTGAAAATATTTCTGTTTAATTTTTTTTTTTTAGGAAAATATTTCTGTTTAATTTTCCCAGCATAGTATTCGACAGATAGATCCTTTGGAAAACAGACTGTTGTTGAAGTCATATGCTCAAATTCCAAAGGTCTCAGGATTTATATGAGCTTCTTCCCCCAGCTTATGCAGAGCCTTCCATAGCATCTTTCTTCATATCTGCACTAGTTAGAGGTTCCGTGGTGAATCTTCACAATCGTCTTGCAAATCAGTTGACTAGAGGATTTCAATCTGTGGACGATCAGTTTCAGGCTTTGCAGATTCAAGTGACTGAAGGTTTTCAGTCTATCGATTCCTGGCTTTCGGAGCTAGCAGTTGAAGTGGCTTAAATTCAAATCAATGTGTGGAACACTCTCCGTCACTTGATGCCAAAGGACCAGTGATTTGGTGCCTTGAGGATTTTCTTTCATCTTTTCAGTTGTTTTCAATTACAACTTGATTTGGGCTACTTTCCAACAGTTTACTTTTATTCCTGTTTTGTTGAATATTAGTACTGTTTATCTGTGGTTTTTAATACTCTGTTTACCATATGTCCTTTTGAGACAAAAAGGGTGAGTATTTTTAATTTTTGAACTGGTTAAGTGAATTTGTCCCAGAATAGCCAAAAGGGAGTTTGTTACTTTTATTGGCTATATTTTGTTGACAAAATCACTGCCATATTAGTGTACTACTGAAACAGGGACACTGTAATTATTTAGTGTCTTCAAAATATTCAGAGCATATTTTCTCAACTATGAAAATGTCTTAATATGACAAGTATCAGTGTCACAAGCTTCAAGAAAGCAATTTTCGGATTCCAGAAAGATTCTACGCAGTTTACAACTCAGCAAAAGTCGATTCCCTAGTTGCCGTCTGGACAGCCCAGAGAAACGTCTGAACGCCCATCAGTTTTCGAGAAGATTCTGAACAGCTTAGCAAAAATAGTTGGTGAAGATAGCATGCAACCGCTCGTACGCTAGGGCAACATCATCCAGATGTGGAGACTGAAGTTTAATGAAGAAACGCGTTATGGAAAACGGTTGTTGTTTGCTGTCCGGATGCTCTCTGTCTAAGTCCAGACGCTGCCCAGAGAACTTCGAATCACACTTGTATTAGGTCTTCTAAATTCTATAAATAGAAGTTTCTAGGCTTGTATTATTTACAGAATTCGGTACTGAATTCCTTTGTACAGACATATGCGCTAGCTCTCTTAATGTGTTTATTGTGTGATTTGATCAACCCTTGAAGCCTAGCTTAGGGAGGAGCCATAAGCTAAAGGATTCCATTAAAGACTCATTCAGGTAGGAGACCTGGTTGGGAGGCGTTCATGTATATGTACGTGTTAGAGTTATAGGTATGACTACTGCATCAGAGGTATGTGAGTACGAGTGCTTTGTAACTAGTTTTGTCTTCTAAATAGTGGATTTCCTGGGTATGGTTGCCCCTGAGTGGTTTTTCTCTTGATAAGAGTTTCCACTTCGTCAACAAAATATTTGTCTCTTTTAAATTTGGCATTTAATATTTTGTTTCACAATTGATCACACACACAAAAGTTAAATTAGGAGTCTACATTTTTTCACCTTTTAAAAACTTTTTCTTCAAATTATCATTAGAATATGTTTACTACAAGATCAAATTTATAATCTCTTAACAAAATAGTATGAAGATATTCGATTTAACTTCATTTTGTGCATAATGCAGTTAAAAAACAAATCGGATATGGGCTTCATTGTATCCTAGAGGAAAATTTGTTATAATCCAATCTAATGCACCAAATACATTAAAAAAATGGTGGAGAAAGTATCGCCTTAATGATAACAAATTAATTATGCGCCTTGAAGCAATATGATATTCATTTTTCTTACAACGTCAACGGATTTCCTCCAACAATTTATAACAAGAAATTCCTACTTTTCCCATGAAATCAACTTCAATTATCTTCTCAATCATGGCGCCAATTTTTTTTGGCATATATTCTTGTCCTTTAGTGGAAGACATTAGGCTTATACCCATAAATGTGTGGTAAACAAACGAATTGAGAATTGAATTGAGGACGAGTCTTTTAAGAATAAGTAGGTATTGGTTTCAGTAGCTTTGATTGGCCACTTGTTTTGGATTTTTGGAGCAGTAATTTTGCTCAAGTTGGAAACTTAAGGGGTGTCTTTACAATTTAATCTCTTCGGTTGTGCTATGAGTTGGGAGAATGATGGGTGTTAGTCTACCATATTGATCGAAGGGAAAAATTAGAGGTTGCATAATGGCTAATGATGAGTATTGATTGTTGCACATTCAAGCCCTTTAGCTCGCATATATTAGCCTCTTAGTTTCATTGTGATATGATTTTTTTGCATTTTTTTATGTTGACAGCACTCTCAGGAACCAAGGGAAAAACACTAGTAATCTTCCGGACTTAAAAGGAAAATTCCAGAATTCACCAAGACAAATCAGCTTGAGCGCACATCAGCTAGGCTCGAACGCATCAGGCACACTGATGTGATTTTTTCTTACTTCAATAATAATACCACTCGCAATAGAACGAATCATTGTAGGATAATGTCTATATTGAGGGTGTCGATCCACAAGGAATGTATTGGTTGCATGCATCAAGCTTTAATAAAATCGGTCCTAATTTATCCTTTGGAAGGTATGTTGTTTTTTTGATTTTCAAGTTGTAAACTACTGACAGAAATTAAATTCTACAAAGTAAATTAAAGTTGTATGAAATGATATAGGAAACTAGGGAATTGATTTCACCGCTATCCTTGTACCAATGGCCATCACATTAATATGGGACATTCTTTATAGGCATGATATTACCCGTGTGCGGTTGTCAAGCGCACAACAAGGTGTCAAAAAAATACCATCATTAAAAATAAGCATACCCTATCCTAAGATTAGTACGGATCATCTACCTAAGCTAGGGTGTAGCATCATCCGTCTATCCTAGGCATGAGGTATCAAATTTATTAACTTAGCTACATGCAAACAATGATTAAGTGTAGCCCATCCTAAGATTAGTACAAATCACTTACCTAAGCTAGGGTGTAGCATCATTTGTCTATCCTAGGCATGAACTATCAAAACCTCTTGTTGCATGTTCAAATAATACCATTTCATAACCATTACATTTACCATCTTTTGAACAATAAACATAATTTGAGCACAATCAAAATGATAAGCTTTCTAGATAAACATTTCATCATGATTGCATTTAACTTTAAAACCAATTACAAAAATGTAATTCTCATAGTTATACAATCATCAATCATGAGTTTTAATGTAATTCCTATATACATGATTCAATGCTCAAAATCCATTGGAATCCCCATTGGATGACAACCAAGGCAATAGAAAATTTACACACTAAATATTTTTTTCTTATTTTATTTTTTTTATTGTTTTTTTTTTGTTATTATTTTTTTTTTTATTTTTTTTATATATGTATTTTTTTTTTTTTCGTTCGGACTATGCAATGTCTAGCTTCCTTAAGCTTTCTAATTGACCCATGTAACGAGCTTTAGACCAATGACTCCCAAACCCGATGGCTCTAGGGCATTAGGTGTTGAAACACCCTTAAATGTTTACTAACTCGAGTCAAAAAGGTTACGAAGCTAAACTAGTCCTAAACACTACATTAACCATCCCAAACTTCTTTTCTTTTGACACGAACACTTACTGCTTAATGAGGCAAGAGGCCCAGTTACTCAACAAAAGGCTTAGAATAGTTACTTTTCTTCTTCTCTTTTTTTTTGGTTTCTTTTTTTTTTTTTTTCTTTTTTTTTAATAAGATAAGCTATAAACATATGCCAAGGTATTCACCCAACACGTCAACCAATTGAAATCCGAGACATCAAACACATGCATATTTAGTTTCACATTTCAGTCCTCACAACTACATGCTAGTGTGCTTTATGCTAAGTGCAAGGTAAAACATGTGATGTCATCACCATTCACAAACAAGTAACCAAATCAGCTTTCCTAGTCAAATGATCATGTGTTCATAAGTTTAAACTCGCCAATGAATGCAAATCAGAGTTAAAATGTCACACATTCTCGATTTTGTTTTTGTTTTTTTTTTTGTTTTTTTTGTTTTTTTTTTTAAAAAAAGCTTATAAACAAAAGGACATTCCTTACCCCCAAACTTGAATGACACATTGTCCCCAATGTGTGAATAGAGATACATTACCGGGAGAGAAGGAAAAGATGGGGCGAACCAAACTCCCCCAAACTTGGACATAAGCACATCTGTCCCTTGAATAGGCATCATGAAATGCATGGAAAAAAATGTTAGTAGATAAAAACAACTACTGAAAATAAAGAAAATGAACTGAATGTAAACAAACACAATCAACTGGATGGATGGGTTGCCTCCCACCAAGCGCTAAGTTTAACGTCTTCAGCCAGACCCTTCAAAACTGACTTCCAAAGATTGGATCAATAAACGATGGATGGTGTGCGGCATTGAAAATGTGGGGTTCAGCATCCGTGTTCCCATTAGGCTCTTTGAGACATTGAGAGAAGCTTTGGGTTGATAGTCTGTCTCAAAAAGGTCAATGGCTGAGTAAGGCACTTCACTTATCACTTCATTGCCTTTGGCCTGTTTAGGCTTTTCTGTTGGCCCTATTTGCTCGGTTCTCCGTTTCTCCACTCGATTATTGACTATCCCTCCACTCCTAAGATTAGTATTCTCCTGGACCTGCTCATGATGAGAATTACTGGAAGCATGCTCATCAATCATGTAGTGTCCTTTAGGTTTAGGCAGTGGTTAACTTGAAAGCTTCCATTCCTCTCTTTGATTGAGTGCATTCGCTAGCTGTCCAATTTGGACTTCTAGCTTGGCTATGGATTGAGAATGGGAATGGAGCAATTGAGTTTGTGACTCAAGTTTGCTAAGAGCAGTCAACACTTTATCTTCAAAAGCAGTGTTCTTAAGAGGCGGAGGGGCTAATTGCTATTGTTGGTGGGGAGGACAAGAGTCAGATAGAGGTTGGAAAAACTGATTGTTGGACTGGGGATAAACTTGATGGTGTGGTCCATTGAATTGTTTAGCAAAATTTTCATTACCAGGAGCTCGCCATGAGAAATTAGGGTGATTTCTCCATCCCGGGTTATAGGAATTGGAATAAGGGTCATTCCCCGGTCTAGAGAAAGTAGCATTCACTTGCTCTGTAGAAATATTAGAGAATTGCCCATTGCTGGGATAATCTCTCACGTGATGTGTAGTGCTAGAGCAGAATGAACATGGTTCATGCTGTGGAAAATGTTTGAAGAGGAAGTATGGACAAAACCGACTGCCATTAATTGGTCTATTTTACGAGATAATGCTTCCACCTTGGCGGTCACATCGAATGGAATGCTTGCTTCGAAAAGACTTTCAGTCTTTGGGGCTTTGGGAGCAGGTGTCCTACGACTAGTAGAAGCATGCTGCATAGAATTTTCACTTAAATTGTCAAATAGAATCCATGCTTCATTCTCGCTCTTCATCATGAAAGTACCTCAACATGAGGCATCAACCATCTGCCTTTGTGGCTCAGACAAGCCATCATAGAAACATTGCACCAGCTGCCATTTAGGAACTGCGTGGTGTGGGCATTTCCTTAAAAGGTCTTTCAGTCTTTTCCATGTCTCATGGAATTGTTCTCCCTCAAATTGTGAAAAACTGATGATGGTTTTCCTTATTTGATTGGTCCTGCCAATGGGAAAATATTTCTTCAAGAATTCTTGCTGCATCTGAGTCCATGACGTGACAATGTTGGGTTCAAGGGACTTTAGCCAATGCTTGGCTTTTTCCTTCAGAGAAAATGGGAAAAGACGCATCCTCAACGCATCTTCAGAGAAACCGTGCATCTTAATCGTCGAACAGATTTCTAAGAATTCATCAATGTGTTTGTAAGGATCTTCGTTATTAAGTCCATAGAAAGATGGAAGCATTTGAATTATGCTGGACTTAATTTCATAATTAGCCACCGCGACATTAGGTAGCTAAAGACATGAAGGTGAATTGTAGGTGGACGGGAGATAGTGATCTCTTAACAAAACAGGTCTTTCTTCTTCATCGGCCATGACTGAGTTAGAATGTTCTCTAGACACACTAGCCGTTCTTCTGGTCCTATTTTGCCTAAGAGTACGCCCAAGCTCAAGGTCGCACAAATTCAAAGGAAGTGATAAAGATCGACGACCTAGCATAAACTAATCTACAATTCACACTACCTACACAAATTAAATTAAAAAGAAAAGGTACTAAAAACATAAACAAACAAACGAAAGAAAATATGCGCACTTGCCAGATGTTCCGAAATTCTGTTTAAAAAGAATGACTCTCAGTAATTTTTTTTTTTTTTTTTAAAAAAATAAAATAAATATATATATATATATATATATATATATATATATATATATATATATATATATATATATATATATATATATATATATATATTGTATATTTGGACCCCTTAATTTGCACTTGGTAAATATTTAGTTTGGTCAATTTTTAATATCTTTTGCAAATTTTAGTGTTTTAGTGTTTATCGGGTCATTGGAAGAAAATGGCATGCAATCACGTTTCCTGGTCGAATTAATGGTTTTATTCTGAGAAAGGTTGGACAGATTTTTTTCTCCACAACAATGCAGCACACGTGAGGCCCCAAACCAGCAGCTCCAAAGCTGCTGGACAGCAGCCCTCTCTCTCTCTCTTGTCTCCCCATGCAAATCTCTCCTAACAAGGCCAGCACCGAATCTCCAAGCAGCAATGACAGCAACTCCCAAGATGGACAGCTCCCAATGCTGTCAAAGCTGCTGGACAGCAGCACTTAGTGATGGGCAGCTTCTCCAAGGCAGCTGGAGCATGCACCTTTCGGCCAGCAGCTTACCCAAGGACAGCATGCACACATCTTCAAGGCTTGGACATCTCCTGAAAGGGACAGCATCTGCTGGACAACCTTCTTCCACGCCACCTGCAGCAGCCCCCATCCTCACTTCACCACACGGCAGCTTCTCCTAGGCAGCTGGAGCATGCACCCTTCGGCCAGCAGCTTACCCAAGGACAGCAAGCTCTCCTTGGACAGAAAAGCAGCATGGGCTGCTCCATTCTCCGGCAACGGCGCCAAAAATTGATGTGATTTTTTCTTACTTCAATAATAATACCATTCGCAATAGAACGAATCGTTGTAGAATAATATATATATATATTGAGGGTGTCAATCCACAAGGAATGTATTGGTTGCATGCATCAAGCTTTAATAAAATTGGTCCTAATTTATCCTTTGGAAGGTATGTTGTTTTTGTGATTTTCAAGTTGTAAACTATTGACAGAAATTAAATTCTACAAAGTAAATTAAAGTTGTATGAAATGATATAAGAAACTAGGAAATTGATTTCACCGCTATCCTTGTACCAATGGCCATCACATTAATATGGGACATTCTTTATAGGCATGATATTACCTGTGTGCGGTTGTCAAGCGCACAACAAGGCGTCAAAAAAATACCATCATTAAAAATAAGCATATCCCATCCTAAGATTAGTACGGATCATCTACCTAAGCTAGGATGTAGCATCATCCATCTATCCTAGGCATGAGGTATCAAATTTATTAACTTAGCTACATGCAAACAATGATTAAGTGTAGCCCATCCTAAGATTAGTACAAATCATCTACCTAAAGCTAGGGTGTAGCATCATTTGTCTATCCTATGCATGAACTATCAAAACCTCTTGTTGCATGTTCAAATAATACCATTGCATAACCATTACATTTACCATCTTTTGAACAATAAACATAATTTGAGCACAATCAAAATGATAAGCTTTCTAGATAAACATTTCATCATAATTGCATTTAACTTTAAAACCAATTACAAAAATGTAATTCTCATAGTTATACAATCATCAATGCCCAAAATTAATATCCCAAAATAAAACACAATTAAGCCATTGATACTTGGATAGAGTTTATCAAAACCCTAGGGAGAGCTTTAGCCACACATGGAGGTCCTTTGAGAATTTGGAGTTGAAAAGTCGTCCATCCCCTTGCTGTCCACCGAAAAACAGTTCGAAAATTGGTGCTGGAATTCTCCTCCAGCAGCCTACTGTCCACCGCCCTTCCAGGAGCTTCCCCCCCCCATTTACAAATGGACGTGGTCTCCTTTTTACTCTTTTTTTTTTTTTTTGAAACAAGCTCTCCCCTTTTCTCTCTTTTTGTCCTTGCTGCCAGCTTGGGGAATGGAGCAGCCCATGCTGCTTTTCTGTCCAAGGAGAGCTTGCTGTCCTTGGGTAAGCTGCTGGCCGAAAGGTGCATGCTCCAGCTGCCTTGGAGAAGCTGCTGTGTGGTGAAGTGAGGATGGGGGCTGCTGCAGGTGGCGTGGAAGAAGGTTGTCCAGCAGATGCTGTCCCTTTCAGGAGCTGCAGGAGCTGTCCAAGCCTTGAAGATGTGTGCATGCTGTCCTTGGGTAAGCTGCTGGTCGAAAGGTGCATGCTCCAGCTGCCTTGGAGAAGCTGCCATCACTAAGTGCTGCTGTCCAGCAGCTTTGACAGCATTGGGAGCTGTCCATCTTGGGAGTTGCTGTCATTGCTGCTTGGAGATTCGGTGATGGCCTTGTTAGGAGAGACTTACATGGGGAGACAAGAGAGAGAGAGGGCTGCTGTCCAGCAGCTTTGGAGCTGCTGGTTAGGGGCCTCACGTGTGCTGCATTGTTGTGGAGAAAAAATCTGTCCAAGCTTTCTCAGAATAAAACCATCAATTCGACCGGCAAACGTGATTGCATCCCATTTTCTTCCAATGACCCGATAAACGCTAAAACACTAAAATTTGTAAAAGATATTAGAAATTGACCAAACTAAAGGTTTACCAAGTGCAAATTAAGGGGGTCCAAATATACAATATTTGTGACTTATCACACACTTGAGGCTCGAGCTCAACAGAAAGACTCATGCACATGATACCATCACATTGGGTTCGCGCGCACATCAACTAGGCCCGAGCACAACATGAGCTGGAGCACAGTAATACCTGAGATCGAGCACAGTCGTGCGGCAGAGTTGACAGTTAGACACCAAATTCACTAAGGAGTTGTTTTACAATTTCTAGTTGGATTATATGTTCTTATATGTACAAATCCATGAAGGATTTCACTTGTCCTCTCTATAAATACCCTAGACTCGTCCAAATTAAAAAAGAGATAAGATTAGATTACATTAAAGAAAATAAATCAATAGGATTAGAGGCTAGGGAGAAAAAGTGGAGAATTTCCAGCAACGATTTGGGATGGATTTCTTTTTGACAAAGATGATTTCCAACGTCTCCATGAGCGGCTAAACCTTCCGTAGGGTATTGAGGTAGCCCTTTTTAAGTTGTAATGGTGTAATTGTGTTTTCTCGTGGGAATTTTATGAACATGAGTATTGGTTGTTTAATCTTGAGATTTTTTCTAATGTTTATATTCGATTTTGATAAATCTTTTATCTTGTGGTCTTAGGAAATAATTTATCTTGATTGAACTCAACGTTCATATTTTTCTATGATTATGTGAACAACGTTTTTACAACGGTTTTAATTGACACATAATCCAGAAGGTTTGATAGGCCATGCCTAGGAAGAATAAATTGCTTTACACCTTAGTTAGTTTAATTTAGGTAAATCGATTTATGCATGCCGAAATATGAGTTATGCTTATTGCTTGATTATGTGTAAGATAATTAGGATATTTGATAGCCCATGCCTAGGAAGAATGAATTCTTCTACACCCTAGTTTAGGTAGAGCATTCATACCTTGCCAAAAGATGAACTATGCTTATTTCTTAATAAAAGAATTTTCTTGATGACATCGTTGAGTACTTGACACACACACATGAGTGATAATACTCATGTATGTGAAATTCTCATGTTAAATGCAATTTACCATTATGATGAGGTTAGAGGTGAGATCAATCCCTTATATTTCTCCTTATTACATTACACTTTCATTTACATTTTACTTTAGTAATAATTGTTACAAATCAATCAACTCATTTTATAGATTATATTACAATTAATCTTGTTAACTTAACGATGTAAGAATTCATTCTATTGTGAGTAGTTTTTATTATTTGTACACTCCACACCACATCAATTTTTGGTGTCGTTGTCGGGGATTGTTTATGGCTACATCATTAAAATTGTTGGGATTAATTTTAATATTGATTCCTAACTTAGGACAATTGTAGGGTTTAATTTTATTTCTTTTTTATGTTTCTGTTTCAGGATCTACACTGCCAAAACCACTTGAGCGTAACATAATTGAGCTCGAGCGCATCACTACTGCATTGAAAGGCTTGAGTGTAGACCCTTTGAACTCAAGCCCAATTGCCCAAAGCAGACCAATGACAACCCAGTAGTACTGAAGCTACTGCATGCACCACGAAAAGCTGTAGCCTTTAAATTTTTTTTTATTTTTGTTTTTATTTTTTGTTTTCTATTTAAATTTGTATTTGTTTTACTTGATTATGATTGGTCGCTGTTCTTTGTCACTTCTATTAATCTTTGCGACCTTGACCTTGAACCATGGCTATTGTTGTGCAAATATACACCTAAATAATAGGCGAATAAATGTACGTTTTACTCGCAAGTGCACAAGATCAAAACAATAGTATAGAGAGCAAGTACAAGATCATTCCTACGAGGATTGATAAATTGTGTTCAGAGAGAATTCTATAAGATGAATATTTTGAATGAAGTAAAATATGATTGCAATAAAATAAAGTAAACAACATAATTAAAATCAATAAATAAAAGGGTAGGGTTCTAATATTCACCACTAATCATACTATTTTCAGGAAACGATATGCACCATGCTACAAACCATATTGTGATTCTTAATGTTTACTAGCAACAAGGGCATGCCATCTATTCCTAAAGCTATTAATTTCCTTAAGCAACGAGTTAGGCATGACATCTACTCTAACTCTTTTCTTCCTTGAAGGATTTAGCATGGCATTTATTAAGTTGTTATTCAAGAAAGCATAAAACTATGAAAATCGGTAAACACACTCAGGCTAGAACATGGCATCTATTCCAGTTGTCTTCATGTTGATTAATCCAAGAACTTGTGATGGGTTCTTTCGTTACTCTAGTATGCTCAGGATTCGGCCATCCAAATTGATATAAATAACAAATCCATACCACATGCATATGATGATCAAGTATAAACATGCGAGGAATTCAAGAAAACTAGAAATAATCAATTAAGAAACATGATTAGGGCTTCAATCAAGCACCAACAAGAGTAATTAACTACTACTAATTTGGACTAAAAATATATACATACAGAAAATAAATAAATGAAGAATAAAAAACCAAAACCCTTCTTGATCTAGCCTCAAATTCCTCCCCCAAAGCTTGTGTATTTTTTCTTTAATGTTTAAAGGCCTATTTATAGGGATTAGGAGAACACTAGAAGCTCTAGAAATTCCAAAAAATTAGAAGTCAGTCACAAATTAAAGAGACATGCTCATTCTGTAATCTTTTCAAAAATCACAGATTTTTGCCAACTTCTCTTTTCTTCAGCAAACAAGTTCAAAATTGATTTGGAGTTGGATCTTTCCAAAAGAAACAAATCTACCTGTAAAATGCAAGAAAACACAAATACAACACAAAACATCAAACTATAACAAAACTAAGAGATTAACATATATGAACCCATATGAAAGTTATCAAGACTAACATTCAGCATTTATCATCTATGGACCCATATGAAGGTTATCAAACTCACTTTGGGTTTAATCACTTTGATTATTATAACCCCGAGATGGAGAAACCCTCATAATTTCTCTTGGGAAGCTCCAACCACGAGAAATTCAGCTCCTTACTTTCACGGACTGCAAAATCAAGCGAATCCGCAGTTCAATAATCAAGAATTCTATCCACCATCCAGCTTCCATCCTCCCTACCAGGAATGGCATTCATCTACATATAGTGCTAGCTGTGAGGATAAAATGTTGGCGGCTCTTGAAAAACTTGAGGCAGACACTAAGTTGGTGCATAAGCTAGCATTCCAAGTGGGCCAGCTAATTAATGCACTCAATCAGATAGAGGAAGAGGAGTTTTGGAGTCAATCTAAAGACAATTCTTTGAACTACATGATTGATGAAACTGCTTCAAGTAGTTCTCATTATGAACTGATCCAGGCCAACATCCCATTGAGGAGTGAGAGAATAATTGACAACGAGATGGAGGATAGGAAGAATGAAAATTTTGACCCCCCGGAAGATCCAATTCCATACACAGTTCCTCTTGAGATGGAATATGAGCCCAATGCTCATTTTCCTCACCATCTCGAAGAGCCTATAGAGAAAGTGGGAGTAAAGCGCAACATCTTTAGTGCCGCCCAACAATCGCCATCTGAGAATGAGTGTTTCTTCCTAGACACTGAAAAAATTGGTTGAAGACTCACGTCCTAGCATTCTAAATAAGGGTTGTTTTTTACTCCCATTCATTGATCAGCTCATAAGATGTCAGTTTTGACGGGTCTGGCTAACGACATTAAACTTAGCACTTCTGGGAGGCAACCCACTACATTCTTGTCTTTTTCTTTTTGTTTATCTTTGTTTATTTTTTATTTTATTATTATTATTTTTGTTTTCTACCCATGTTTGGCTAAAGACGTTAAACTTAACTCTCATGGGAGGCAACCCATTTCATAATTTTATTTTTATTTTTTTTACTTTTTGGTTTAGGTCAATTGTTCTTGGGATCGAGCGCATTTAGACATGCAGTCGAGCACTTCCAGCACAAGAGGGTGAGCTCAAGCTTAGTTCCAGATGGGCTCAAGCTTAACACTGAGCTCGAACACACAACTAAGCTCGAGCGCACTTTCAGAAAGCGCTCATGCGTAGTTGTACAGAGTAGGGCATGTGACTCTTTTTATAAGAGAAATCAACCCATTTGTTCATTTCACTCACAAATGCTTGAGCTCTCTCTCCCTCCCAGCAGTAGCTCTCTCCATCTGGTCATTCCTTAAATTGATTCTCTCTCTCTTTCTCACTTTGATTTTTAGTTTTACAAGCTAAGAGGGATTCCAAATATTCCTCCCTTTGTGAAGATCAGCTCCAGCTTCTTCCACATCCAAGGTTTGTCATACAACAGTTCCCTACGCCCAACAAGTGCTCAAAAGATTGCCCCAACCAAATTTCAGCATGCATACTACTCAGGCCTCTACATCTCGCTCCTCCAACGCTTGCAGCGCCTTCATTAGTGGTGAGTGGCAACACTGGGGGCTCAATCTTGAGATCCAATTTATGATCAAGGATGAATTCAAGCACCTTGAAGCTACAAGGTGGGCTGTCTGGTAATTTAAGCGGCAAGGCTTAACATCATTATTCCACCCGGCCACCGACACGGCTTACCAATGCCATGTCAGGTTGTTCTACCAAAATTTGTCCTATGATTGTGAACATCTAGGTGTTCTCTCCCTTTCTCTTGATGGGGTCAATCTCTAGGTTACTCCAAGCGACATCGCCCTTGCTCTCGACTGCCCCCACGAGTGTCCACCCAACTTGGTCAAGCGGGATGACACTCCTCGATATAGTAGGCCCCCTTTCGGCCTCACAATTCCAGCCATGGTTGATGATATGTGTGATGGCCACTACATGAACGAGCATCACAATTGCACTAGCAAATCCATGTTGCCACTGCACCTCTGGTTTTTGGATACGGTCTTACAGAAAAATGTGTGCTCTTAAGGGTACAAAACTAAGAGACATGGCACATTCTTGGCAGCGTTGTATGCCGTCCATAGTGGTTATTGGTTCTTCATCCCAGTCCTTATCTGGGATCAAATGCACAAGTGTTGGGAAGGGCTGATCGCTAAAAGAATAAAGGCTGCAGAGACTTGGTCCCCACCACTCCCCTTCCTTATTACTGAGCTCTTGCATCCAAAGGGGTGGCTTTCTTGGATGAAGACTTCTCCATAATAGACTTTCTTAAGTTCGGCCTGTAGCAATGTAACCAGAGCACTTCCCACATGCGACAACAAGCCCCTGCCATAGTTGAGGAGGAAAACGTTGAGGAGATGGATTCTCCCGAGGCCATGGAGAAGGATCAATTTGACGAAGATGCAACTCCTTCTGGGGAGGATGAAGCTCAATATGAGGACGATGTCGCTGCCCAATTGCACGAGCCTATCACACAAGCAGAATAGATACATCTTTGTGATGACGTAGCTCGGTTACAATTCGAGATCACTGACCATTGATGGGAATATCGAGAGGAACAACTGAGGAATCAACAGGCACACATACAGATTCAGCAGCTGCTGCAGTCCCTTTTGAAGAGATTTCCACATGCCCCACACACATTTCCCAGTGCACCACCGCCTCCATCCCCATGATCCAGTATTGCCTTTCTGTGTCCCTTCCTCCAGGTATGATTTTCTATCCACACATTGAGGATAATGTGCATTTCAAGTTTGGGATTACGGAAAGCCACTGCTATCTTTTTGTTTTATTTTTTTCTACTTTAATGACTTATGCTTTTTTTTTTTTTCTTACTCTATTTTTTTTTAGAAATTTTCATGTTATTTCTGATATTTGGATTGAACTTTAACTGTGATTTGCATTTCATTGGTGAGCTTAAAATTTTGAACACATGATCATTTCATTAGGAAATCCAAGTCTTCGCACTTACCTTTGGCACATGAGATTTCACAAGTTTCATATTGAAACTGTCCCAAGCACATTAGCACACAGTTCTAAGGTATGACATGTGAATCTGATTATGTCTGTTTTCAATATCTTGAAATGAATTTGTGACTTATTAGATAAATGACCTTGGCATGAGAATAAAAAGAACAAAAAAATTGAATTTTTCATTGAGTAACTGGACTTCTTACCTCATTAAGCATTGAGTGTTCACGTCAAAATGTGAGAAACTTGAATTGATTAATAATATGGCTAAATTTAGCTTTGTAGCATTTTTTACTCCAGTTAGTAAGCTTGTAGGGGTGTTTTACACTTAGTGCCCTAAAGCCATTTGGTTTGGGCCTCATTAAGAATTGAGTGTTCACGTTAAAATGTGAGAATTTTGGATTGATTGATAATGTGGGTAAGTTTAGCTTTATAGCATTTTTTACTCCAGTTAGTAAGCCTGTAAGAGTGTTTTACATTTAGTGCCCTAAAGCCATTTGGTTTGGGAGTCATTACCCTAACACTTGATACATGACTCAATTAGAAAGCTTAATGAAGCTAAACATTGCATAGCCTAATAAAAAGAAAAGAACAAAAAAGAATAATATCATCATACCTTGGTTGTTTCATCTAATGGGGATCCCAATGAATTTTTAGGTATTGAATCATGCACGTTAGAATTGATTTGAAGCCTCATAATTGTGTATTAGTTCACTTTACACTAATTTGACCTTGTGATGCCTCAACCATCCATCTGTAAATGTTTAAACTTTGGAATTCTCAAAAAGTTTTGAAGATGTAGTTTATCTTGTTAAGCTTGCTATTGAATAAGAAACATTGTTATTGCGATACTTCTATCTTATGGATAATATGATTTGTGTAATGTTTGTGGTTAGCATTTCTGGCAAACCCTCACGAGACTTCACTCGTCCATTAGGGAGTTCAAGGGTTTAAAAGGCTTGTAGCATATGCTAAATGCAATCGTGTTCCCACGAAAGAGGAAGTAGTGTAGATTGCATTTTATCTCTTTAAATTTTGTTTTGTCTTGCTAAGAGACTAACAATATGTAAGTTTGGAGATGTGATTGCACATTCAAGCCCCTTAGCTCGTATGTATTAGCCTCTTAGTTTCATTGTAATATGATGTTTTGCATTGTTTTATGTTCAAAGCACTCTTAGGAACCAAGGGAAAAATACAAGTAATCTTCTGGACTTAAAGGAAAGTTCTAGCATTCACCAAGACAAGTGAGCTCGAGCGCACATCAGTTAAGCTCACATCAAGCACACTTGAGGCTCGAGCGCACATCAAGAGCTCAAGTGTAGTAAGATAACTCGCATGCAGAACACCATCACATTGAGCTCTAGCGCACATCAACTAGGCTCGAGTGCAACCTGATCTCGAGCGCAGCTGTGCAGCAGAGTTGACAGCAAGACACTGAATTCACTAAGGAGTTGTTTTACGATTTCTAGTTGGATTGGATGTTCTTATATGTACAAATCCGTGAAGAAATTCACTGTCCTCTCCATAAATACCCTAGACTCGCCCAGATTAAAAAGAGATCAGATTACACTACATTAAAGAATAGAAATCAATAGGATTAGAGGCTAGGGTTTTGGAGAAAAAAGTGGAGGATTTCCAGCAGCGATTTGGGATGGATTTCTCTACGACAGATTATTTCTAGCGTAATGGTGTAATTGTGTTTTCTCTTGGGAATTTTATGAACATGAGTATTGGTTGTTTAATCTTGAGATTGTTTCTAATGTTTATATTCGATTTTGATAAATCTTTTATCTTGTCTTAGAAAATTATTTATCTTGATTGAACTCAACGTTCATATTTTTCTGTGATTGTGTAAATGATGGTTTTATAATGGTTTTAACGGAGATGGAATCAAGAGACTTTGATAGGCCATGCCTAGAAAGAATAAATTGCTTTACACCTTAGTTAGTTTAATTTACGTAAATCAACTTATGCTTGCCGAAAGATGAGTTATGCTTATCCCTTTATTATGTGTAAGCTAATTAGGATATTTGATAGCCCATGCCTAGAAAGAATGAATTGTTCTACACCCTAGTTTAGGTAGAGTATTCATAGCTTTTTGAAATATGAATTATGCTCATTTCTTAATAAAAGAATTTACTTGACAACATCGTTGCATGCTTTACACACACACACACGAGTCATAATATTCATGTACATGAACTTCCCATGTTAAATGCAATTTACCATTATGATGAGGTTAGAAGTGAGATCAATCCGTTATATTTATCCTGATTATGTTACACTTTCATTTACGTTTTATTTTAGTAATAATTATTACAAATCAATCAATTCTTTTTTCTGGATTATATTATAATTAATCTTGGTAACTTAACGATACAAAACCATTAATCTTTGAGATTCGACACCCTCACATAGATCATATCTTACAAGGATTCGTTCTATTGCGAGTGTTTTATTATTGGTACACTCCACACCACATCAGCTAAGTTTACTATTTGGGGAGGGAATTTAATGATGCGTTAGACTAGTGTGTGGACTATAGTTTGAAGGAGTAGATAAAATTAAGGAAAAAGTACACAAATTTTCCTCAACCTACAAATTTTCTTATAAATTTGAAAGAAAAAAAAAAAAAAAAAAAGCAACCCACCATGTTGTAGATCTTGTGCGAAGACCAGCCATTTTTTTAACTTTTTGAATTTCACTAAGGGAATTTTTGTCATTTTCAGAACATTGAAATTTTTTAGTAGTTTGGAAGGGGGGTGGACATTCTGTCAATTGATAGTTTGGAAAGACTTACAAATTTTTTGATAGTTTGATGGGAAGACATGTACTTTTTCCTAAAATTAGGGAGTTGAAAGGAAGACAGCATGCACAAAAGGTGGGGAGGAGCTTTTCTCGGACACTACACCAAAGGGGAAGGAAGTGTGGGGTCAAACCATTGGACCAAACAAATATGATCCTTCTCTTTCTCTTTCTTGTTTAGAACGAACAATTCTGGAAAACTTAAGAGCATTCGTAGTGAAGTCATCGAACAGATGAAATCACCAAAATCAGACAATTTTGCTCAAAATCTCGTCTCCAACAAGCTGGTCAACACCATCGTTAAATTGAGGATTGTCAGAAACCCTCGTCTGATGAGACGAGGGTTTCGTCGATCGTCTCTTAATTTTTTTCAATTTTTTATTTCATCTCTTTTCTCTTACTATCCTATTCATCATCATCATCTCAGATGCGACGACCAGAGTAGGATCCTTTCATTTGACAAGTCGACTGGCTGGCCGGTTGGGCACGGAGCACCGGTGTGGCGAGCTGTTCAAGCGGAGGTACCACAAATCATCGGCGAACCACAACGTGACTGAACCAGTTCCCGTTGGTGTTACTAGCGTTGATAATCTGGCCGATTTTACTACGGCCGTCAAAAATCAAGTACCCAGCGTGACAATCCGGCCGTCAAAAATCCAGTACCCAAGGTTGATAATCCGGCCGATTATGCTCCTGACGTCAAAAATCCGGTACCCAGCGTTGATAATCTGGCCGATTCCGCTCCCATCGTCAAAAATCCGGTCGATTCTCTCCTGTTTTTGCTCCCGCCGATCTACTGGAAGGTTCTATTTTTTTAATTTTATTTTTATAAAACTAATAAAAAATTAGCATTTATTTGAAGTAGTGAATATTTGAAGAGTTTAGTATTTAGAGCTTTAAAAAAGAAGGTAGCTAAAATAACAAAAGTGACATTTTTCGTCAAAATTAGCTGAAATTTTGACGACTTCAACTACAAATGCTCTAACAGGTTTTCTATCTTGTTTTAGTGACTTCCACCTCCCTTTGGGAGTGCCTTCTGGAGGAGGATGTCTCCTCTCCTCTTCTTTGTTCCCTTGGTTTTCTCTTGTTTTCCTCAATTTTTTTTGTCTTTCCCCGTCTCAGCACAGCTCCGACACCCTCTTTGGTGGGTTTCTTTGGTTTTCCACCCGTCCTCCACCCTTTTGTTGTTTGTGGGTTATGGTCTCCTTGGATCTTCATGTGTTTATCCTTTGGAAGAGCTTTTGTTTTCAGAGTGTCACTTCTCAACATTGACAGATTTTGATCTGGGTTCAGTATTGCCTCCCTCTTCTCTTATGTTTTACCTAACAGATGTTCTGGTAAAGTTGAAGGGGTTTTCAAGGGTCTTGCATCTGCATGTACGGATAGGGTTGAAAGATCTCGCAAGGAACGTTCTAGTAGGGTTAAAAGGTCATTTGAGGGTCATGCCCTTACTCGTGTCCCCTTTATTAGGAGTTTGTATAGGGTTGAAAAATCTCGTAAGGGTCATGTCCATACTTTTGTTTGGTGTCTATATTGCTTTATGCGGCCCATTCCTTAATTTTTGCTCAAAGTTTAAAGAACAGGGACATTAGAGTCATTAACGCACTTATTTTATATTTGCTGATTCCAATCTCGGCGTTGTTTACTTCGTTTCGATTTGATGTTGAGGAGCCTAGACCTCTTTAACTTTTTGCTCCTTGTAACGTACCCTTCTCCCTTTCATTGAATGATCACTAGGTACCACATTATAATACAGCAAATATTGAAATTATACCCCTCTATATTTGCTGTACACTTGTTACCATGTCCTGAAATCTGCACTCCCAGCAATTTGCCAAATAATCCAGCTTGAGGGTTGAGCACTCAATTCTTTGGGATTAACACGCCAAATGAAAAACAAAAACAAAAAAATCTGAGACCCAAAAAAAATTAAAAACTAAAGGTAAAATCCCTTGCTTCACAGTCAAGTACTTGGTAGCTCAACATGGATATGACATGACTCCTAAGTTTCACCAAGAATATTCACTTGGTCAATTGCAGTCCTAAACTTCAAAATCCTAAAGAGGCTTCATTGCTTTCCTCTTGCAAGCCAACTTTCCAGGAAATAGACTAGAGATCAAGCAATATAATCATGTTGTAATTATACCAATATGCATCTCGACTGACATGGACTCTCGCTTCTTTCCTGATATAGTTTTCAGCAAAACAGAGCCGAAATTTATAAACATAGCACTTTTGCTGAAATATATATTTGAAAATCAGTTAAAAATCATAAATTTACATAAAGCCAGCCCATAATGGTGGGAGAGGAGGAAGCACATAAGCCGCCTGGTTCAGAAATCCCAAAGCAGCTTCCCCACGTGTCCATCACATCAGTCCCAACAATAATAAGGAACTCCAAACCTTCAGTGCAAAGATGATCTCAGAAAGAGGCTGAATTTGTTCTTCGAAGCTGATACTTTGTTTCAGGTGATGATTCACAAGGCAACATTTTATCAAATTCCTACAGGACCAAAAGCAAACATCCATATTGGAATAAAATAAACATTGAAAAGTACAGAAGGACAAAAGCTTCGGAGAGAAGGAATATTTATAGAAACATCTACCAAGGACATTTGCAAATTAACGACAGGAAAAAAATACTGAAGAGATCTCTAAGATTTAACCTTTTATCAAATCGCCCCTTAGGGTTTAAGTTTTACCAAATAACTCCTTGACGTATGTTTCATCATCAAATAACTCGTTAGGTTTCTTAACAATGAACAGTACCACGTAGGCTGATGGCCATGTTATAGCCAAAAATTAAACAAAACATGTATTTGTCACTGAGCCAGTACCAATTAACTTTTCCATATCATCATCTAATAAATGTCCTATTAGAAAAAAAAGAAAGAAAAAAAGAAAAAAAAAGGGTGGTTGTTGGCCTTTGGAGGTGGTTCAACCACCCCTTGGCCTTTGGGAGTGGTCAAACCACCCCTAGTGACCAAATGGATGGTCGGCCACCCCCAGCTACCTCTCTCTTTTTCTTTTTTCTTTCTTTTTATTTAATTTTTTCTTATTATTATTGATGTGTCAAAGTTAATTAGTTGACTCAATGATATGCGCATGTGTCGATAAATTATTGGCTATATAACATGGTCATCAGCCTACAAGGAATTGTTCACCGTTATAAAACCTAATAGCAGGTGTACGGAAGTAGCTATTTGACAAAATCTAAACCTTGAAAACAATTTGATAAAAGGTTGGACCCTAGGGACCTTAACAATATTTTTCCCATAACAACATGTCAAGGGAAAATTTCTCTTATATCACAGCAAGTAGTAACTCATCCTCATCAAGATCTTAACTCTTTAAGTGCATCTAGCAACTAAATATTAGATGGTTAACTATAGAAAATAGTACAGGGTAAAATAGTCGATATGTTAGAGGGGCATACATAAAAGAATTAAATACAGCTGATATAGAAATTGAATAGTTAGACATGTTGAAGTTGTCTATTATGGAATACCATTTCTCAGAATTGTATCACTTTTATGTCTTCTTACTAATGCTGGAATTGAAAAGTGTGCGCACACCATTATATAGAACTTGAATCTCTAACCAATTAAAGTTGTGGGTTTACACACTGGAATGGCATGAGAAGATTGGATGCTCAAATTCCAAACAAATTTGATTTTTTGTTTTAATAAGCGAAAAGGGTAGGACGGGGCAACTAGAGGTTGACACTCCCTACCAAGATGTTACTATGATAGAATCCAGCCCGCTGAGGCACAAACAGGAGGAACCTAGACAGGTCCGTGCGAACGTGACAAACCACGGGTGCTCCCTCAACTAGGGTTGACCATAAACTAACCCCAACCCCACCAAAGGCATATTAGTAAGTAGCCGACGAGTATGAATACAAAATTTGAATTATCCTATATGCTATTACATAGTACACATGCTAGCTGGTATAGTTGGTGAGAAATAGAATCAAAACAATTTTGTGAAAATAGAAAAACTCCTAGTATATCTAAGCTGGCCTAATAGATTAGAACGACAAAGTCACTCTGATTTAATAGCATCCAGAATTGTAAGGATACCATATGCATCTCTGACATATTCCAAGTAATATATGAACAGTAATATCATATCTATGCTGGCCTAATGAGTAGTAAAATGACCCAACCAGGTAACTCCAACAGGTCTAATGTCATGCTCTAGTATGCTCACCCGTTTTGCTGGAAAAGCTTATAAACTGGGCAGGTAAGTCATAATAAAGGTGAGACATAAGCTTGAAAATCCAATCTTAATTATAAGATGTGATTAAATGCCACTAAATCATTCATATTTTGACACCAACATGCAATAAAATAATAGTTTATGTATACATGAGCATACATGCATAAATTGTATGTAAATTCACATGCATGAACACAAACATTGATTATTAGGTAAAAATAATAAGTCTAAATGCAAACATCTCTATATGCACAACATCCTAATTGCAGCTTCATTTTAAGTAAATGTTCATATTCAAAAGCTCTAATACCAACAGGACGTAACCATGTCAACTTTTCCTTACTAAGTAATGTGAATTTATTTTCTCTTAATGTGTAATTAAGGCATTCTGATTTTTTTGAGCCAAATTATAGCGTTAACCCCACATTGCAACGATGATCAAGCCAAAAATGAACGATTGGTTATGAAACCATGTAAACAGAAGTAATTCTTAAATGATGAGAGACAAAAAGAAAGTTCATTCCTTGGCAGCAATTGTAACAGCTAATCAACAAAGTCTTTGACTTTCTTATTAGAGTCCCTTCCAGGAATGAACTGTGTTTTTTATGCATATGCAAGAAAAAAAACTAGTGCAGCGAAGAGATGCAAGCACGGAGTCAACCCCAAACTAAAAGGAGGAGAAGTACAACTACACTACAATTTATCAAATTATCCTCTCTTAAGGGGAGAATGGTATATGTTGATTCATAGGAAAGACCTCCAACCACTCTCAGGCTATCCTCACAAGGATCATCCATCAATCATCATCAATCAAGGTCTACTTCCATAAACTGATGTCATTCCGCACAAGTATAAAGGCACCCAATCAGGTACGTGATAGCACTTCATTCCAATTTAGACCCTTGCCTTTTATGGTTTGATTCATGTTTGAGGATGAAATTAGTTGCTAAAAATTCATTAATATTGTGAATTTGCTCCCTTAGTTTGCTTCACTTTTGGGAGATTTTTGAGAACGTGGAACAAAAGAAAAGACTCTATATCAGGGGCCATCCAGCAGTCTAAAGATGTCGTGATTCAAACATGTAAGCTGGAGGTTCAACAATGTCTCAGGATGAGGCTCACTATCTAGTTGACAATAGTCCAATCACTATGGGACCTCCTGACATGGTGGAAGCGAAACAAATTAAAAATTGACAATAAGACTCAAAATACAGAGGAAAATAACCCATGAATATTTGATTGATTCTGAATGCTTACGTCGTGAAACATATACATTATATAGAGGAGAAATTGGAACAAAAAAGAAATTGAAATGCTTGGAACTTTCAAGATATAGAGACATCGGTGACAGCCTGATCAATTGGCTTGGACACCAGACTGCTCGTGCCCACCCATTATGTCTCGCCTGTTGCGGAAGATTGTGTTTAAGACGTTACATACTTGGATAGCTGCACATTATAGCTTGCTTGTTTCTATATTTGCAGATTTTTTGAATTTTTGTTCTTTTTCTTCAGATTTGAGGTTCTCTTGTATATTTCCTATGTATTAGGGTTGTGCCAATTTACGCTTTATTAATGATATGCAATTACTTATCAAAAAAAAAGAAAGAAAAAAAATTGGCAATTCGTCCTACTTAACCTGCATACAAACTAGACCAAAACTTCCCGTTTGGTTGATGCCATACTGTGTAAATAACCAGAAGCCAGAAAAGAAAATGACTCTGAATAATCACCACATCCAGCAGGCAAACAAAACTTGGTTTATTAAAACTTCCCATCGAAAACACTTTAATATTGTTTGACAAACAGAAAAAAGAAAAGAACAGAAAATCTGCACACATTGATCATATTTCAACCTGGGATGATTAATCACCCGAAAATAAAAGCAAACGATAAATGACAGTGTGTCTAGCGCCAAGTAAAATGCAGCTTTCTTCCTCCAAAGCATATGTTTCTACACCTAAAACGATTGACAAAACCCCAAATCCAATGCTTAGGATTTGTCTTTGAAGGGAACCTTAGATATTACAGCTGACTCCCAACATTACCACAAAACCTCTCATTCGCTATCTATGCAACGTTTAGAGCTAAGACCTAACCCAACACTAAAATAGTGGATGAAGTGTGAAATCTGCTGTTAGTTAACAAAATCTCAACAATTTCCCCTTGGGAATTTCTCATCTATTGTTCGCAGATGATACTCTTGTTATGTGTATCCATAATTTGGACCATATTCTCTAGTGTTTCGAGGCCATTTCGGGCTTAAAGGTTAACCTCCAAAAATCCGAGAAAGTCGCAGTGGGGGAGGTCCTGCACATTGAGGAGCTGGCTAATATTCTCTATTGCAATACCTCTTCTCTTCCATTGCATTATTTGGGCCTTCCTTTAGGTGTTCCCTTCAAATCTAAAGCCATTTGGGATGGGGTGGTTGAGAAAATGGAAAAAAGGCTGGCGAGTTGGAAGATGTATTTGTCCAATGGAAGGTGTCTTACTCTCATTAAGAGTATGCTTTCTAGTATCCCCACTTTATCTTTTATCTCTCTTCCCTTTACCAGCTAGCATAGCAAGAAGACTTAAGCATTTTCAGATGGACTTTTTGTGTGACAACCCAGGCGGGGAACATAAGTTACGTTCGGTAAACTAGACGATTGTTTGTTCCCCTATTGTGAGAGGAGGGTTGGGTTTCAAAAATCTTATTCGGCTTAACAAAGTCTTGCTCGGTAAATGGCTTTGGAGGTTTGGAAATGAACAAGATTATTTATGGAAGGTGACTGTGTCGAAATACAGGATCCATAGAGGGGGATGGTGCTCAAAGGAAGCTAGAGGTACTTATGGGAAAAATATTTTGTAATTGTTTGTAACGCACCGTTTTGTATTTCCGTGTAATTGGGTTTGGGTAGTAGCACGTGTTAATTGGTTGTATATGGGTTTTCTGTTGGGCTGAGTAGTTAAGTAGTTAGAAGTTAAGGGACTTATAAAAGCCCAAGTTAGCAAGGAAAGGATTATGGAACTGTCTAAGTGTTTTCTCAGAAACTGTAATTCTTGGAGCTTGGGGTTGAGCTCGAATCTCCCTTCTTGGAGCTTTATTTGAGCTCGAATCAGATACTTTCAATACAACATCATGTATTTCCTTCATTCCATTTCCATTCATTCTCTCTATCATATTTACATTCAACGCAATTATCCATTAAATTTCCTATTTCCAAAACACAAAAAGAAACAAGTTCATTACATAGTATGGCTAGTGTCAAGGATGCTTCTAAGGTGGATCATTTGGAGGTTTCTAGTGGCTCCCATCCGTGGAACGTAAGCTTTATCAAAGTGGCTTATGATTGGGAGGTGGAAGTCTTTGCTATGTTCTTCAATTTGTTATATTCCTCTAAAGTGATCCAAGGAGGTGAAGATAAGCTTTGTTGGATCCCTTCCAAGAGAAGGTTGTTCGATGTTAGATCGTTCTATAATGTCCTTGTCCCCTATGATGGTACTCTTGTCCCTTGGAACTGTATATGGCGGAATAAAGTTCCCTTGAGAGCGGCGTTCTTTGCATGGTTGGCTGCCCTAGGGAAAATCCTTACCCTAGATAACCTTAGGAAGCGGTATGTCATTCTAGTGGATTGGTGTTGTATGTGTAAGAGATGAGGAGAGTCAATGGATCATCTTTTTCTACACTGTGAGATTGCTAGTGCCTTATGGAGTGCTAACTTTAGTTGTGCTAGTCTTATTTGTGTAATGCTTAGGAGAGTGGTTGACCTATTTGCTTGTTGGAGAGGGTTGAGTAGCAATCCCCCGAGTGCAAAAGTGAAGAAGATGATTCTATCCTATATTTTGGTATTGGAATGAAACGCACCACCGTCTCTGCAATTTTTTTTTTCCCTGCATTTATGGGTTTTCTTTTGTATTTTGGGCCTGTTTTTCGGCTGCTGTTAGCTCGGGTTTGGGTGTCTCTCTTGGGTTTTGGGGAGGGTTTGTTCGGGTTTGTTGGGGGCTTTTTTTGTTTTTTTTTGGGTTGGGTGTTTTTTGGGGACTTTTGCTATAGTTGGGTTTTGGGTTTCATCAGGGTTTTGTTGTTGTTTAGGTGTTTATTGGGGGCTTTTACTGTTTTGGGTTTTGGGGTTCATCAGGGTTTTGGGTGTTTAGATTTTAGAGGGTCTTGTTGGGTTCTACTCAATGGGCTAGCTGAGTTGTTCATTTATATACTCCCTGTGTACCTAATGGCGTCTTATGCTTTTTTAATGAAATTTCTATTATTTATCAAAAAAATTATAAGAGTTTTGAAAACCAAGAGAAGACGGTAGTGAATTTAAAGTCCTTTTTCAATACTCTTTTCCACTAGGTAGCTACTTTAGATTTTCCTTATATGCTTTATTTTCATGGTTTTTTTTTTTTTAACAGTCTTTTTCTTTCAAATTAGGTGTTCCTCTTATATACTTTTGTTCATTTTACACTTTTTAATGATATTTCAATTACCTATAAAATAAAATTTAAACAAAAACTTTCTAAAAGATTTCAAGGGAGACCTATCTACATTTTTCGTGAGACCTTCCAAATACATTTTAGAAACAAAGTGGTAAAAGCAACAGTTTCATATGGTAATTTTTATATAAAGCTCATTACAATAGGGATTCTCAAAATATGCAACTAAGGTTCGTGGTATGTAATTCAAAATTTCTAGACATGTTCAACATTGTTTCTCATTATAATCACACTACATATCATTGTGATCTTCAAACTGCCTTTAGGTGTCACATTTTCAAATTCTGTAAGAGTCATATATTATATTTAAGGGCAAAGTCCACAAACCCTCTTCAAACTACCCCCCCCCCCCCCCACCCCCCCCAAAAAAAAAAAAAAAAAAAAAAAACTTCCAAAAATTGCCAATGTCCCCCAATGACAAAAATACACTTAATTTAAATAAATAAAAATTGGTGATGCAATCAAATAGTAAAAGAACAAAGGAAAATGGATATGGGCTACTTCAAGAGAGCCGTGATCTCCAATGGCTACTTCGAGGGAGTCGTGACCTCGAAGATACCAACAAAGGTTCTAGGTTTGATTATAATTCAGCATGATATTTTATTCATTAGGGTTATACTTAAATAGAAGACGGCTAGGTCATAAGACATAACCATTAAGTCTAACTGTCGTTACATCATGCAGAGAAATTAACTAGGAAAGAAATAAACTAATGGAAATACGTTCCTTATTAGCTAAAACACAAAGGGAAAGAAATATGGAGATTATACTCATTATTCACTGTCGGTTTATTCATTGCCACCTTTCTTGAGGCTACGGTACTGCCACGTAGCCCTAGGAAATCTGAACGTATCATCCCTCCCCCATAGCAACTTCCTTGTCCCCAAGGAAGAATATTGGTTTTGCAAAAATCACTTCATTGCCAACTTCCAACATATCTAGATCATTCCATCCACAAGGACCCGCATAGGCTGCCCATTTGTCATTCATATCGGCACTAGTAGTTATGCTTGCCCATGAATCATTGACGTCATCACTAGTATGCCAGTTGTTTCCCACATTGTCTGCCCATAAGGCTGGGTCATCCACACCCCATTCGCAAAGTGAATCGAAAATTGTGCATCCAGTTGCATTTAGAGCATTACGCATTGGTGGGTATCTTTCTTTTGGATCGATGCACAGATTGAAGCAGTTGTCATATTTCAAATAATCTACACCCCAAGAAGCAAACTGTTCTGCATCATTATTTTCATGAAAAAGCTATCATGGTCGCACTTGACAAGTAAAAATCCAAGCATCAGAATAAATTCCAGAATGAGGCCCTTCGCGTGTACATAATCAGCAAGAGCTTTAATTCCAAATGGAAAAGTTTTTGGGTCTGAGAACAATTGACCCTCTGAATTCTGCTTAGCAATAGACCAGCAATCATCTATATTGAGATACAGATAACCTAGCTCAGCCAAACCCGTTGAGATAAGTGCATCAGCTCCGATCCAGCGATAAAATCCCAACTTCTTTGATCAACTTCGTCTTCTTCTTTTTGTTCCTTCTTTCTCTTCCTGAACCAAGCAAAAATCATGCCCTGCTCTTCCAACCTTTGCTCCATCCCTTCTTACTTTTCCTTCCCATTCTGTTTCAGCACCCCCTTAATGATTTCAGCCCCTTCCGGATAGAGAGACAGGAACTCTCTTGGCTTGCCAAACCCATTCTTCAGCTTCTTTTCGGCTCAAGTTGGTTGCTAGGTAGAAAACTGCCAACGACAACCTGCACTGGACTAGCCGCTACAAGAAGTCTAGCAACTCCTCCCCCAACAACACGACCATCAAAGCTCCCCAACTGCTCCTTGTCCCTTGAGTCTCAATAAGAATGAAAGATCCAAACAAGGAAAGTATTTCAAAACGACCCTTATACATTAAAGTACCCCCAGAAGAATCAAGCCGCATTGTGACTCTCCAGTCCAGCATTGACATTGATTATATGGGGCATAAAATTCGTACCAACAGAACATGCGTTGAACTCTCCAGTTATGGGCAAGGATTGGCTTGCTGGAGAGGTGTGTGGTAGAAAAGAACTTTTAATTCTTCTCATGTGCTCCTCCATCTGTCTGCTAGATTTATCTTTCCACGGGAGGAACTCTGACCACATCTTTTCTATCCTTGCTTGTTGCTCTTCATTCAAGAAAATTTGGAAAGACATGGTGATGGTGTGGATTGGAAATTGTTCTTCATTCTGACCGCATGTTTTCTATCCTTTCTATCAGATTTCTCAATGGGTTCTGGTAGCAACGGGGTGTTTAATATTTCTTATATGTTGTTTGCAGATGATACTTTAGTCTTTTGCGAGGCTAATCCTGATCATCTCCATTTTCTTCAGATTTTATTATTGTCTTTTGAAGCTGTTTCAGGTTTAAAGATCAATCTGGCCAAGTCAGTACTGTTTCCTGTGGGTGATGTGGATAATATGGATGAATTGGCCGGCATCAAGGGTTGTGGAGTTTCCTCTCTACCTTTAAAGTATCTCGGTCTTCCGTTGGGGGCCCCTTTTAAGGCTAAATCCATTTGGGATGATGTAGTTGGTAAGATTGAATGACGGCTGGCTAGTTGGTAGCGGATATATTTGTCTAAGGGTGGTAGAGTTACCCTTATAAAGAGTACTTCATCTAATCTACCCACGTACTTCCTTTCTTTGTTCCCTATTTCATCCAGTGTTGCTAGTCGTATAGAGAAGCTTCAACGAGATTTCTTGTGGGGAGGTCTAGGTGAAGAATTCAAATATCACCTAGTTAGTTGGTCCACAGTTTGTTCCCCTATTTCAGAAGGTGGTTTGGGTATCAGGAATTTGAGGATCTTCAATCAGACTTTATTAGGGAAGTGGTTGTGGCGTTATGCGCATGAGAGAGAGGCTTTGTGGAGATCAGTTGTGGATGCAAAGTGCGGTTCTTCGTGGGCTGGTTGGTGTTCCTTAGACCCCCATGGGTCTCACGGAGTGGGGTTATGGAAGAAAATTAGGAAGGGGTGGAGTCTGTTTAGTAGTCATACCAAATTTATTTTGGGAAATGGTTCCAGGATCAGATTCTAGGATGATGTGTGGTGCGGAGAGATGCCCCTCAAGGAAGCTTTTCTAGGTTTGTATGACATAGCTTGCGACAACAATTCGTTCGTGGCAGCTCATTTGATTCTGGAGAGCGAATCTTTTCAGTGGGATGTCAGATTTATTCGAGCGGTACACGATTGGGAGGTGGACGTCTTGGCTTCTTTCTTTACCTTATTGTATTCCATCAGTCTAGATCATGATGGGAAAGATAAGCTTTGGTAGTCTCCTTCTCGCAAAGGGAAGTTTGATGTTAGATCTTTCTATAAGACTCTTGCCTATAAGGAGACAATTCTCCTGGAAAAGTATTTGGCGTACCAAGGTTCCCTTGAATGTGGCCTTTTTCGCTTGGGCGGCAGCGCTTGGAAAGATCCTTACTTTGGACAATTTCAGAAAAAAGCGTGTCATTGTGATTGATAGATGTTGTATGTGCAAAAAGAATAGGGAGAATGTAAATCATCTTCTTCTCCATTGTGATGTCGCTAGCATTCTATGGAATGTCATCTTTAGCCTCTTTAGTCTATCTTGAGTTATGCCTCGTCGGGTGGTTGATTTTTTCGCTTGCTGGTGGACAGGTAGTCGCTCTCGAAGTGCGGTTGTGTGGAAGATAGTTCCTTGTTGCCTCTTATGGTGCTTGTCGAAGAAACGCAATAATAGACAGTTCAAGGACAAAGAAATAACCATTGAGGAGCTCATTTCTTTTTTCTTTTATTGTTTGTACTCTTGGACGGCTGCGTTCCTTACCCCTTTAGTGATTAGCTTTAATGATTTTCTTGTACTGTTTTCTTCTTCTTCTTAGTTGTCGTTCTTGTATACTACCTGTGTATTTGATCGCTTTTTGCGCTTTTAATGAAATTTCTCTTACTTATCAAAAAAAAAAAAACAATCAACATCGCTCTGATACCACTTAATGCAATCAAATAGTAAAAGGACAAAGAAAAAGGAATATGGGCTACTTCAAGAGAACTACTTCAAGAGAGCTATGATTTCCAATAGCTACTTCGAAAGAGCCGTGACCTCCAAGATACCAACAAAGCTTCTAGGTTTGGTTGTAATTCAGCATGATATTTTATTCGTCAGGGTTATACTTAAATAGAAGACGGTTAGGTCATAAGACATAACCATTAGGTCTAGTCATCGTTACATCATGCAAGAAAATTAACTAGGAAAGAAATAAACTAGTGGAAATACATTCCTTATTAGCTAAAACACAAAGGAAAAGAAATATGGAGATTATACTCCTTGTTATGCACTGTCAGTTTCTTCACTGCCGCCTTCCTTGAGGCTACGGTACTGCCACATAGCCCTAGGAAATCTAAACGTGTCAAATGGTGACCCACAGTCCCATGGAAGCATTGTGGATCTTCAAATTTTTGTTCTTTTCTTTTATCGAATTTATAAGGGTATTTTTATCTTTTTGAAAAGTTATTAAGGGTAGTTTTGTCTTTTTGCAAGACAAAAGGAGAACAATGACAATTTTTTATAGTTTGGGAGGGACATTGATGCAATCCAAAGTTTTGGGGGGACATTGATAATTAGGTGGTAGTTTGAGGTAGGTATGTGGACTTTTCCCTACATTTCCTTTATTAATAGTTAAGATCTGTATTAATTTCATATAAACAATAGATTATAGAAGCCTAAACTTGGCATAGAACTAAGATTCTTTATTCTTTACTTTTTAGTTGCCATCCAACTACTAGAATAAGCTAATTCAACCGATTATATGTATGTAGAGAACCTCCTTTTTTGTGCTCCATACATGAAAATTCTTGTTTCAATGAACTACCAGATTGGTTTATATATTCACCCGATAAGTCTTGAATCCACAGTGCATCCTCCATAATTTTCTTATAAGGGGAAGAGGTTCCATTTCATGTAGAAATCATACAAATAATTTGAGGTGGCAACAACTATCTTTATGAAGATGAAAAAGTTCACCACAAGAAGTCAAACAAGTTATGACAAGATAAACTTATATGCAGTGTGCAACGCTTATGCCTTATCAACTTCAGAAAGAATTAAATATTAATATAACTTTTTTAGAAACAATAAAATAGTAAACTTTTATCAAAAAATTAAAAAATAAAATAGTAGGAACTCTCAAAAGATTAAAGCATCTATAATAGAAACACATGAGAAAACAATTAAAGAACTAAAACCTGAGACACTAATGAAAGGTTTCTTACCTTCTCTTTCTTGAGCTTTATATTCTCCTCTTCCAATCGTGAAACCTTGCCCACCAGTTCGTTATGGTAAGCCTGTGTAGTTCCACATGAATCAGCAATGATCATGCATTAATGGCAAAGATAGGATAAACTAACATACGTAAATTCAGAAAGGAAACAACAAACTTAGAAGCCTACCTGTTTTCTAGCTCGTGAGCGCGCAGCTGATTCCCTGTTCTTGATTTTTCTCCTTAGCCTCCTATCCATAGTCTTCTCCAACGTATCCGAGGAATTCCTTTTCCGTCCTGGCATTGTTGTATCTGATAAGGTGCCAGTTGAAGGGGATGATGACAAAGCCATTTTCAGAGGAAAACTCTGCTCAGCCATATCCAACTCCATGGTAGGACCTATAGAAGCTTTAGCAAAAAGCCCTGCTTGTACCAAGAAGTCTTCTAAAGTCATTTCCCCAAGCGTCATATTTCTATCCTGACCACTCATGCCTTCACCATACCTCTTATTCTGCCCTTGTTGAATCTCTCTCCACACTTGATCAACCGTCTTCCCACTCAATGCCCTAGCCAATGTTGCACTGGCCTGACGTTGGAGGGAAGACGCCGAAGAGAAGTTCTCATTGTCCATTCCCATGGATTGATTTGCTTCAGCAGTCCACACTTTCTGAAGAAGCTCGTCAAGGTTCATACTACCCACCGGTTTCCCCATGTCTCCCAACTGGTTTTTAACTTCGTCTAGGGTGAGGTTAAACCATGAGCTCTGCCTTGACAATGGGGATGGCTGTAAATGAGGCTGTTGGCCATTGCCTTGAGACCCCATTGTTTGAATCCCCATGGAACAAAAACCTATAGTTGCAAAAAAGCATGTGTAAGATTTAAGAATTACATATTTCTCCCCATGAATCTTATGGGATCATTGCTTTAATATTTATAACTACTATACAATTATACAACTTCTACTACAATTATGAATGGTTAGAACTATTCACCTCCTATTTCATTATACATCTTCTGATGTTTTGTTTTCAATATATTGTGAGAACTCTTCAACTGTCTAGTTATTATTATTTTCAACTATGAATGACTCTCCATTGTCTTCATTGACATACCTGTCATTACTGCTGTGAGTTGGATCTTTAAAACACCCCCGCAAACACAATGGTAAGGGACGGATGTTGTGTTTGGAGCGAAGAGTGATAAACGAAAAGAAACAAGAGGTCGATATTTAACACGCCTCCAAATAGTAGGAAAACAATCACCATGATTCCTGATGTAGTCCGCAAAGTGGGGCAACAGTCCATTAGTGGCAGTAGGGCAGTGCTAGAATCTGACAGATGTTCAGAGCTTGTTGAAATGCACTCGCATTGGGTCGGCCTCTGGTCACCTCTTGTTATTATTGCACTCGCAGTAAAGTCTAACCTCGTTACATTCGAGGTATGGGTTAGCAAGAAGAATGTCCTGAAAGTTTGCAAAACTAGGACTTGAAATAGAAATAGATCTGAAGAAAAGGACCAGAGGCCCAAGGATCTCTATTGTTTCAAGAGGGAAATGACTAACACAGTTTGAAAAGAACAAACTCTGTTTAGCGAGACATCAAGTTGTTGAGCTCACAGAACCTAGATATAGAAGAGGACATAGAAGACAATTGTAAATACCTGAGGTATACAATCATTGACAGGGCCGCGTTCGGCAAATGGCTGGAAAGTACAGACCTTATCACTCATTGTTCAAAGAAGATGGAACATCATTCTAGATATTGGAATGTAGTAGTTGAGCTCGGGATGTCTGGCATCTTGAGAAGGTAAAGAAAAGCAAACAATCTCCATATCATTTTTAGGACAGAAGGAGACAAAGGGCTACTTGGAAGCAGACTTGGGAGCATGAATGTTTGATGTAAACATGAAAACTAGAAGGGGCTTTGATTTGTGAAACTAAGAGAGTAGTCATAAGAGAAACAAGGCAATAGAAAGCTGCGTGGAAGATTTGGTGAGAAAAAGATTTGATACAAAAGAACCTTATTGAAGCCCAAAGAGGAATTGATGATTTGATGGCTAAAATAGAATTAACATGCATTAATTCAAAATTGGCATTGAGGATGGTGAAGAACACCGCATTATTGGTGTGTCATTCTATTGAAAATAGGGATAGTAAAGAAGAAGTGGTTATCAATGAGCAGAAACTATAGAAGAAGAATTTGACTATGTGGACTTGTCAATGGTTGACGAAGATGAGAGAATTGTAGAAGATGGTGGGATAGCCATTAAGAATAAAACAAAATCGAGGATCGAAGAAAAACCAGTGTTGCCTTTATGGGATCATTGCTTTGATATTTATAACAACTATACAACTTCTACTATAATTATGAATGGTTATAAATATTTACCTCATATCTCACTATCAATCTTCTAACGTTTTGTATCCAATGTATTGTGAGAACTCTTCAACTGTCTAGTTATTATTATCTTCAACTATGAATGACTTTTCATTATCTTCATTGAGATGTTTGTCATTAATGTTGTAAGTTGGATCTTTAACAGCATGATTGCTCAAAATTAGTAGGGAGTGACTAGAAACCCTAGTGCACTATTTGGGTAGCGTTTTTTTTTTTTTTTTTTTTTTCTCCTTAAAAGTAGTTCTGCAGCTCAAAGAGCAAAAGTAAATAACAATCTAGAAGAAGTACTTCGAATGAATACCGATTTATGCCCAAATTACCTACCATACTGCTCAAACGGATTCTAGAAATGCTTCATTTGGTTTCCAAGGAAATTCCGTGAATAGAGAAGTAATCCTATTCCTACCCTTCCGAGCTAATTCCAATCAAAAAAAAAAAAAAAAATGGAAAGAAGAACTGACAGACACCAACAAATTTTCCCAGCATTTCTCAGCAGCCAAAGGAGGGTAAAGGTGAGCCTAGACAGATCTATCTCACATTCATTTTTAACGAGAGATTAAGGTATCTTTGCCTTCCCTCCCTCCCTCCCTCCGACTCTCAAAGAAGGAAGGATAAAGAGGGGAAGTGCGTTATCACTTGGCATCAATTCAAAGAAATCAAGATCGTATCAATCAAAATCAAATATGGAAATGTCAAAATTTGAAGTTCACTATGCAATATTAAAATATATATATTGTGATATAGGAGTAGCAGCCAAAATTTGTCAGAGAATATTTTTGAAACTGAAAAATAAAATAAAAGAAAGGAAAGAAGAAAACAAAATCTACCTGGAGAAATGGAAGAGAATTATGGGATGACGGGAATATGGATCTAAATCGTGAAAGGCGTGGGTTTTTTTTTTTTTTTTTTTTTTTTGGCTGAGTCGTAAATTACACCAGGAATCCACGAGGAGTATTCGTATGCCGCAACACAACCCAACTGAGGGAGACCGAAGCGAATCGAGATTAGAAGATGAAGCGCAACGCAGAGAACCCAAAATTGATGCCTTTTTCTGTTGTGCATTTAGTTTGCGGTTGGCTCATTGATTCTTTGCCCGTTGCACCTTCGCGTTCGAGGCTGGGTCTGTGGCTTCAATTCATCGGGTCGGGTCTCCTTTTTTTTTTTTTTCCTTTTGTTATTAGTTCACATGAGAAGGGTCTTGTTCGTTATCAAAAATAATAATTAAATAAATGGGGTCGACTAAGCCTAGTCTCCAGCTCAAATCCAGTTCCTATCCATTAAAATAATCTGTTTTTTTGGATAACGAAAAATTGTTCAATGTTGTTTAAGGTTTTGACAAATAGTTTTGTTGTGGGTTAAAAAGTGATTAAGCACCCTATGGAGTAAACAAAACAAAACTAATATGTCAATCGTTAGAAAAGTTGATAGAATCTGTTATTGGCTACATCAACAAGTGTCATTTGCTATAAATATAAAAAATGAAAAAAAAAAAAAAAAAAAAAAAAAGGCAAATTGGGTTCCCCATACTTACCACATGGTCATTTAGGGTGGTTCAGCTACTCCTAAATGGGAGTTGTCAAAACTACCCTATGACCTTTGGAGGTGGTTTTGCCAACTCTAAATGGTCAAAAAAATAAATTTGAAAGGGTGCTTGAACAACCTCTTTTGGCCAAATTGGGGGTGCCTGGCTTGAGAGTAGTTCAACCACCCCCATATATGCTTAGAGGGGGTGGTCGAACCACTTCATAGCCTTAAGAGTGGTTCGGCCACCCCTCCATTTGGCCGAAGATGGTGGTTCGGCTACCCCATATTTGGGTAAAACGGGTGGTTCGATCATTCCTTCCTTTTTTTATATGTACTTTTATTATTTGAAGTGATACATGTCACAATGTGATTGGTGTTAATGTGACAGATTCTGTCAACTTTTCTAACAACTGATTTTTTTTTCTTTTTTTTTGGTTAAATACCTTTGACCCCCCCTCCCGGTGGTTTAAAGACTTTATTTTTTGCCATCTGTAGCTCATTTCGTATCACAAATGATACCTTAGTTATGACTAAAGACGGAGATGGACAAAAGTTCACGTTAATGCCACTAAACCCCTTTAAAAAGTCGACACCTATCACAGATGTCATTAGACACATCCTACGTGTTAAATCAATGCCACATAAAATGAATTTAATCCATGTAAATAGATAAAAATGTCCATTTTCTTCTTCCTCACCACAGTTCCCCCAAATTCCCAAAAATGTTTGAACCCTAACCAACTCTAGTATAATCGTTTCTCTCCAAATCAAACGAAGAATTTGAAGCAGATCCGGCCGATAGAGCTTCTCGTGGACGATTCCAGCTGTATGGTTTGTCTTCCCAACAATCCCAAAACCGAGGTCACAAAAGAGAGAAATGGCATCAAGTCGCCAACGAGATTGGAAAGGGAATGAAGTTTCTCATAGAATAGATAAGGTGTGTGAAAAATAAATGAATTCTAATTTAACCGTGTGTGTGTGCACAATGTGTAACAAAATAATGTAAAAGCGGAATTTAAATAATACAATTTTTTTTTAATGAAGTGGAAACTCAGTTTAGAGAAAAACCACTTCGGGACAGCCAAACCCAGGAAATCCACTATCAAAAGACAAAGCTAGTACATAGACAGTAACACTCACATACTTGATGCAGTGATCGTATCTAGTACTCTGACACGTAACCCAACGTAAACGCCTCACAACCAAGTCTCCTACTTGAAAGGGTCTTCTATGGATTCCTTTACCTTAGGGCTCCTCCCTAAGATAGACTTCAATTGACGAGCACAGTAACAGCACACAATGGCAACGGCTTGAGAGCAAGCGGATCACCACAATATCTCCTAAAATATTCTCTCTAAGCTCTAAAGACTTATACCGAATTATGTGTATAATACATGCCTAGAAGCCTCTATTTATATGCTCAGCAAACCTAAATTGAGTCTGGAACGGATTTCTCGAGGCGGCATCCAGACGCAAGCTGAAGCCGTCCGGACAGACAACTATGCAACCGACTTTTCAAAAAGCACTGAAATTCTTTCCTGAATAAGGCCGCGTCCGGACGGTGTTGCCCTACCATCTGGACGGTTGCACTTTTGTTGCACGCAATTTCCATAATAATGACTGGCATCCGGACGATGTTGTCCTGACGTCCGAACAGTTGCAATTTTTCTCCACGTCTTGCCTTATCAAGGATATCGTCTGGATGATTGCAGCTGTCTTCCCATATCTGTGTCTGCGAAGGAAATCTTTTTACTTGTCAAACACTAACTAGCGTCCAGACGGTATTGCCACATCGTCCGGACAAAAGCACTTGAACGCTGGATTCTTTTGGAACTCTGAAGAGCATCTGGACGTGTTGTTGAGACGTTCGAACAGAAGCAAGCTTGAACAATAGACACTGATAGGCGTCTGGACACATGACTGGGCCATCTGGACGGAAGCTTGGGATCCGATTTCTTCTGACTTGGAAACTGCATAGAATCTTCTTTGAACTTTGAGAAGCACATTCCTGAGAAGAAGACTCTGAAATAAACGGTATCTCTGATCAAATGGTAACATTGCATAAAAGTGATTTTGTCTTCCAACAGAATGCAGTCAATTACAAACTAACAAACTCTCCATTTGGCCATTCTGGGACAAAAATCACTTAACCGATTAAAAATACAATCCCGGTCCAAAAACAAAAAATACTCCTCCTTTTTGTCTCAAAATGACAAAGGGTAAATAGAGTATTTAGAAAAACCACAGATACTCCCCCTTAAAGTCACAATAGGACAAGGGAAACAGGGTATAAATAAAATCTAGACTTTATAAAGTATTACAATAACCCAAAATAAAAACCAATGTCTCAAAATAAATCAAAAACACCAAAAACAATAAACAAATCAATCCTCATCAAGATGATGGTGCTTGAGACACTCCTAGATATCAAGCAGGCACTGCTAAACTTGAGTGCTGATAGAGCGAACCTCCCGCTGAATAGAGCTGATATCACCCTACATCGAACTTAATGCAGCCAATAACTGAGCTTACCCTGTATCATATTGTGGAGGAGGGGCAGTCTAAGAGGATGAGGCTCCTATAAGTATCTCAACCTAGACTGGAGGAGGCTGAGGCGTTTCATCGTGACCTTCGAACCTTAGCTGGGCATTAGACTTCGTGAGAGTCTGACTGCCAAGGGGGTCCTGAATCCTCATCACCGGCTGGGCAGAGACATCTATTCCAGACTGAATGATAAGCTTGGTGATCAAGCAAGCAAAAGGGAGCCTGGTAGAGTGCTCGTCTCTCATCTCTAGCATCAGATTGAGGATGTGCTTACACAAGCAAAAGGGCATCCTCAAACATAGGGCATATAAAAACTGGGTCATCTTCAGAACAAGCTCACTCCTACGAGCTATGGGTCATAGATTGTGCAACACAATCTTTGCAAGCAATTGGTGCGGGGGAGAAAAGGCATCGATCTTGATAAAGGCATGGGCTCGCTCATGGCCCTGTAGATGAGCATGAAAGTACTCTCTGAGTTGCTCCATTGTAGGGGGCTTCATGTCCTTTGAGAAGGGACTGGCAAAAATGGGTAGTACGGGAACATCAATAAGGTCATTGATCACCTGAGGATCAATCTTAAGCATGTGGCCCCGAACGTAAGTCTGAAAAATGATCTCATGGTCCTCATGTTGAACCACCTCCAGGTACCCGTAAAACTCCCTCGCCAGCCTAGGATAAACTGTGCAAGCACAGTTATATAGATAGCCCCAGTGATTGTCCTTATATCAACAATAAAATCTAAAGGTGCAACCATCACATCTGCTCTAAGGACATTCCTCTCGGAAACAACTTGCATGTTTTCCACTTTTGCTAAAGATGTAGCGCGAGCTTCTTCGGTCCTCTGTCGGACCCTGCGCTGAGAGCTGTTGGCAGACATAGTTCTGCAAAAGAATAGTCAAACATTTTACCAAAAAATAACACTAATGAAATTAGATTCTATTAATCTCCAAATATTTCGGCATTACGACAGCAGAAAAATGGACTTCCTAGAAATTACAAACACAATAATTTTCTCAACACAGTCCACATATCTAATAGAACAACTATCCCAATCTCAATGCAGATAAAATAATCAAGATTATGCAATATCCAACTTAAAATATATTTTAAAGTACTAACAGTTAAAAAGAACTAAAAAGATTGCAAAAGATAGAGCAAAATACTTGAGATGGAGAGATAAAGCACAAAGTGACAAAATAGGATGAAAACTCGTGAGAAAACACGAGAAAAAGCACCAAAAAGTACAAAAATCTCAAGACAAAAACAAGAGAAAAAGAGTTTAATGCGGCGGTTAGGGAGAAAAAGATGCGATTTTAAAGAGTAATGATAGGCAGGGGCCATCTTGCCAGCCCCTGCCCGGCCCTTTCCTACGTGGAAAGGGCCATTTCAGTTTTAGTATTTTTTTTTTTTTTTCAAAAAAAAAAAAAAATTCAAATTTCGAAATTTCACCAAAACCAGTTCTGAAACCCCATTTTCTCATTTTCTTCATTTCAGAGCTTCCCCCCAAATTTTTCCCTCCCTCTCTCCATCTAGCCATTTTCTTCCCACCGTCGACCACCAAGCACGACCTGCCACCGCCGTTCTCCACGCACGACCCGCCACCGTCGTTCTCCATCTTCGACCAACTCCATCGTTCTTCCAGTTCCGGCCAATACCGTCGTTCTTCCAGTTCCAGCTGTCTTCCATCTCCGGCCGTCTTCCAGTTCCGGTCGTCTTCCATCTCCGGTCGTCTTCCAGTTCCGGCGACCGTGCGAAACCAGTGCAGTACGTCTTCTTCTCTGTAACCAATTTTTTGGTCCCCAAAACCACTACAAACGGCCACCGTCATTCTCCATCTCTGGCCAAAACCCAACCACCGTGCGATCTCCATCTCCGACCGAACGACCGCCGACGAGGTTCCCCAGTTCCAGCGACCCATTTCCGGCCCAGATTTCCCCCATTTTCCGGCTCTGGTACCGATCTCCCCCATTTTTGCGTTTTTTCAGTTGTTTTCAGATTTGCTTTTTTTAGTTCCTTGCTGTGATTTGTGGTTTTTTGCTATTGGGTTTCTAGTTATAAAATGCCTTCTTACATGTTTGTGTTATGTGGATTGTGAAACCTTGATTGTAAACCGAAAAACCCCTATCGAACATGATCTTCAGAATGGGATGTCTGATTCTTGGTCATTATTCCCTTGTTCCAAACTCTTGAAAAGCCAATATCCAAAAGCTTGAGCTTCTAGATCCTTGAACCGGGGGTGCAGATTTTTTGTTCTCGTGATTAATTTTTTTTCATGCTGGTTTTCTCACTGTCGAGGCACTAAACCCATTTACAGTTTTGTTGTAGAATTGATGCTACTAAAGGAGTAGGATATTGCATTTTGATTGATGCAATTCATGGTTCATAACGAAAAGGCTTTAGTTTGGCTTTAGAGAAGTTTAGACAACTAGGAATGAGAAAGCCCAATAGAAGTTCAGCAATACTGCTTTCCCATGCTGAATGTTAAGCAACACTCTTAGCACGTACGAAATAGAAATACATTTGCAATTCACTTGGTCAATTAAAAGACATTGTTAAATATTTGAAAGTTCAGCATTGCTAAAGCTCCGCTGGAATTATGGTATCTTCACTGTAACATTGTATTCCACTTTTTCCTATACGCTAAGGGTAGTTTGTTGCTCTCATGAGTTTTGGGAAAACCTCTAGTTCCTCCTAAAATGAAGATTCTTTGCATGGTTGGTGGCTAATTTGATAACTTCATGGTGGATAACTTGATTTTCGGAAAGTGAGAAAACTTGATTGATGCCATCTTAATGAGTATGAAGTTTAAATGATTAAATGACGTATTCTTTTGGCTGTTGTCCTTACATTTGAGCAACGTCACATTGTTTTCCTTTTTCCTCTTCAGCTATTGGGATGTGTGCTGTTTGAAAATGAACTCATTTGGTTCAATCCACAACCCCAATGGAGTTGGTGGAATGTTGGCATCAGAAATCTGAGAGACAAAAGAAGAAATCTGACGAGTTCATTTAAATAATATTTTTTTTCGATTTGGATTTGCTGATTCACACACACATCCAGATTGGATCTTGAGTTCACCCTGTATGTGGGATTATGAATTAGATATCAAGTAGGCTTAATGGACTTGCTAAAGTTTTCTTTCAAGCCTCTCTTATCCAAACTTTGTAGACCATTTCACTGCTAATACTGCTGATCTTTGGGAGTTAGCTGTAAAAGGTGGTCCTAATCCTTTGGGGTGAGCAAGCCATCTAAAGAATTGCCCTGAATGCTTGTCTGTCTCAAAGGATAAGAAAGATGTTTATAAATTTGGCTTCTCTTTGCCCTTGGATGTAAGATATACTTCTTCTTTATGTCATACAACAGATTAAATGTATGATATATAAATTTCTGTAGACATCATTGTGGAACAACCTTCATCCACAACAACTTATAGGCACGGCTCTTTGATATGGTGCTGCTCGGCTGGAACTGTTATGGTGTTTTAGTTGGGTGCTTTAACATTGCTCATTTTCTTTGCCCAAAAATTATTGGCAAACCTACTTTTTTTGTTTGGTAGAATTTGAGGATTTTTTTTCTTTTTATTATGTTAGATGGATTTTGGTGAAATTTGAGCTTGTTTGGTTCACTGCAATGTATAGTGCAAGGTGATGCACTTATCTGAAGGTTATGATTGTATCTTTCTTGTTTGAGTAACATATATTTAGCCCCCCAATTCAATATATAGAAGATTCTCATGTCATGTGCTTTTGAATTTAGGCACAAGTAAATGTCTACAACAAGTGATTTGTCAAGCGGTCATCCGTTATGTAAGTGTGGAATTCCTGCATGTCTAAGGAACTCTTGGACCACATCCAATCACACTAAAAAGTGGTATGGATGTAATAACTACAAGGTAATTCTTGTTATATTCTGAAATTAGCTTTGTGTTATATTTCGTCGTTAGTAGTTTATGATATTTTTGTTGACCCTTTTTTTTTCATGCAGAAAGCTGGTGATTGTGATTTTTTTGAATGGGCTGATAAGGAGATGTCTGTATACGAGAAGAGAAGACAAGCTGACAATGACAAAGTTGAGGAATTAATTGAAAAAAAATGCAATGAACAATTAGCGCAACATTTGAAAGAAATGGAGGAGAAAGTTGAGGAATTGATTGAAAAAAAATGTAAGGAGCAATTAGCGCAACATAATGAGAATATGTTTCGTGTTTTGTTGTTAGTTGTCATTTTGCTTTTAGCCTTTTATTTTTGTAGTTATAGTGAACCTAGACATACTAACTTGATGTTAAAATGAAATTATGGAAACAATTCAGTTGTACGAGACTTTTTTCTGTTTGTATGAATTTCCTAAATGTATGTTAAACTGAATTGTTGTCTTTTGGTCTTAAACTGAATTGTTCCTGCAGTTTCTTTGGTCTTTTGGTTAGTTGTTGAGTGATTTTGGACAATTTCTAATATCGGTTGATTCATCTTTGGCTATGACTTCCAACTTTGGGGTTTCAAAGAAGAATATATTCTCGTATCATTAAGATGGTACAGAAGGCCAAAAATGTAGCTACTGTAGATGTGCCCCCACCCAGAAACAATAGAGCTTTGTCAGAATGTAAAGAACCCATTAAATTTGTGAAGGAAAGAAAAAAAAAAAGGAAAAGAAGAAACAATATAATCCTTCAATGGACCATAGAAGATGTACACTGAATGTAGCACTAGGTGCCAAGCCCAAACAACTAATCCAAAACTATTCTCTCCCATCCGCTCTACCCAAGTGTTAAAAGACAAGACTAAGATAAGTACAAAATCTTTGACCAGATCATTTGCATTTCTGTAAGGAATATGACTTAACCATGCCAGCGCAATCCTTCTCCAATGGCTCTCAGGTACATTTATAGGTATCAAATACAGTAATTGAATTGAGAAAAATTGCCTATCAGAAAAGAAAATATAACATTCAGTGCCATGGATTCTTGTTTTTTGTCCAACTTCTTTTGGCGCTTGATGTTGAGCTTGCTTTCTGCCAAGACCAAAAATAATTAAAGCAGTTATTTAGATAACATTGGGCCCAATCTCAAGACATAACTGAGTAAGGAGGAAGAATACATACTGATTTTGATTTCTTTGCCTTGCCCCTGATCCTGTTCTTCGGAGGTTTCAGTTTGTATTTGCGAACCATCCAATGATGAGTTGTGAACACCTAAATTGATATTAAAGCCACAGAAATCCAATCAGAAAAAGAACAGGAACTTCACATGAGAAAAATTTCAGATATATTTGACTAGTTGCACCAAGATCAGTAAAGCTCATCAATCATTGGTTTTGCCCTCATATGAAATGAGAATGAGCACTTGCTTATGGTACCTATTCTTTTTTTTTTTTTTTTAATAAATAGCTTAAATAAAACAACATTTTGGAAAAGAAATCCATGCAAACATCACAAGGAGCTAACCATTTCAAATCATATAGAAGAGGTGGCCAAAACTAGCAACGGTCCAAGAGGCCACAGTTAATTATGTGACAAGAAAGAAGCGGCTTTATTGGCAATGTTCTACACCCTGGGCGCCACGGTTTAACAGTATGGAAGAGTAACAGAGGTTATGAAAACCAGATTCCTAGACTACATAACGTTTGCATGGATTAAACTGCTTTTATTTCAAAGCCCACCACATTCAGCAAGGAGTTAACTATTAAAAAGATGCCCTAGCAAAATTTAATAGTCATAATTATCAAATATATTAATCACATACAATGCTAATTATATCCCACAACGCATTTTTTAAAAAGGCTTGTCAAAGGCTTTACCATCTGTCTCCACAAACCTGTAGTAAAGAGATGAAAAAATTCAAAATTTAAACAGCTAAAACAAATGTATCCTCCATCTAGAAACCACTGACTTCACAGCAAAATCAGACCTGTAATAGGAGAGTTTGTACATGAGGCAGTTTAGCATGGTGGGTGTGGCCTGAGAATTGATCCGATATTGACCATCTCTCTGCAAACAGAAACAAAACATAGTAAAACACATTGCTAACTAAAATGAATTACATAGTAAGCTACAATATCATCTAGTTCCTTTGCCCAAAAAAATAAAATAAAATCCAAGACCCTTAAAAAAATCCAAGACCATTTTTTTTTTTTTTTTTTTTTTTTTTGTGGAAAGTAGTGATAATCACTTACAAGGTAATCAGGTTCCTTGATATGAGGAAATACACCACCTCCTATACGGACCATCCACATGAACTTATTAATATCGTCACTGGGGTAGCCAACAAGACCTGTAAAGACAAACATCAGAAGAGAGTACATTTTTTGGGGGGTATATCTCAGCATACCAGATAGAAATTACCTCCAAAGACAACAAGCACATATTTCTTCAAGACATTTAAAATTCCAGACCATGCATTAATGTACATCTGTTCTTGTTTTGTTTCATTTAGTGAACTTTTTTTCCAGGGTTCTCTCCTTTCAGACTGAGATCAGAATATCTAATAGAAACAGAATAAGAGAAATTCAGATTAAAATACCTCAGCTGAAAGAAAGATACATAGCAAAAGAGACAGGAGGAAACAATCATAGATCAAAACTATTTAGGACAACTCAGAAGAAAATGACTTTGTATACCGAGAGAGGAAAAAAATGAAGGAAAGGTGTTTGCTTTAATACCTGACGGGGACTTAGACTTGAAGGAGACGGATTTGGGGGGAAGCTGGAACTGGAAAACGGCCGGAGATGGAAGAGGGCCGAAACTGGAAGACGGCCAGTGGTTGGGTTTTGGCCGAAGGTGGAGAAAGACGGTGGTGGGTCATGCGTGGTCGTCGACGGTGGCGGAGCTGGGTCACAGTAGCTGAAAAAACCAAAAAATGGTCGCCGGAACTAGAAGACAGCCGGAGATGGAAGAGGGCCGGAACTGGAAGACTGCCGGTGGTTGGGTATGGGTTGTCGGAGATGGCGCCTGGCAGTACCTAGTGGCCGGAGATGGAGATGGAGATGGAAGTAGGCAGTGGTCGACGGTGCTCGTGCGAAACTGGTCGCTGGAACCGGAAGAACGACGGAGCTCTGAACGGTGGCGGGTAGTGCGTGGTGGTCGACGGTGGGAAGATTTTGGGGTAGATGGAGAGAGGGAGGGAAAATTTGGGGGGAAGCTCGGTGAAACAAAAATGAGAAAAATGGGGGGTATGAATTGGTTTTGGTGAAATTTCGAAATTTTTAATTTTTAATTTTTTTTTTTTGTTGAAAAAAAAAAATACTCTAAAACTAAAATGGCCCTTTCCATGTAGGAAAGGGCCGGGCAGGGGCCGGCAAGATGGCCCCTGCCTATCATTACTCGATTTTAAAACCTGTAGGGTAACCATCCGGACGCATCACTTATCCCATCCGGACGCGGGCTGCCATGTCATCCTTCGGTAGAACCACGCGGATCCGGACGTGTCACTTGACCGTCCGGCCGTCTAAACTGCACCCGTCCGGAAGTAAGAGACTACCGTCCTGACACTTCACACTGAAAATCTGAAACTTAAGGAAAAATTGCAGAAAAATATATTACTCTAAAAATAGCTTCAGATCACACATGTATAATCAACTGATATAGCAGTCAAATAGCATTTCAAAAATATACAAAGACATAATTGAGAGTTGAGGGTTCAATTAGCACAAATTTTCCTGTAGATAAAAATTTTAAACAGATTACTTAACTCATGCAATGCGTGCATGTGTGTGTGTGTGTGAAGAATTTCTCAATAAGGTATGAAGTTCACTGATATGACTTAAACCAACTTAATTTTCTAAACAAGAGAGAAAATCAATGATGGATCAGTCAAAAGTCAAACCTTATCTTACTAAGGTCTAGCCACCCTCATCTAATATACTCCCCTTAAGATGCAACACTTTTCTTTTACTTAGTCCTTTAGTGATCGTTTATTTCTACAATAATTTGGTCACTTATTGTTTATTTAGGGACAAGTTTAAGAACAGATTTATAGCATAAAAGTAGTGAATCTTTTTATTTATCCATATTTATTGATTTTTGAATGTTTTTTATCACTTGGTGCTGTAACTTAAAATGCTAGAATTTTTAGGTTCTAGATTCAACTAGCAAGTTGGTCAATTTGATCATCTGAGCCAAAAAAAAAAAAAAAAAAAAAAAAAAAAAAAAAAAAAAAAATCTCTCTTAATAGAATTTTCAGGAGCTAAAAGTCAGAGAGAAAAAAAAATGTACCTTAGGAGAGTCTTAGATAGTGCACAAAATTATCGCATGAAAAGTATCTATCCAGCATTAAGATGCACAGGAAAACTTAGTAGATATCAGGCATAAACTCTCAATCATATTTAAGCATAGTCAATCAATGCACAATGAACATAGATATCAGGCGAAAATACATATAATATCTGGTAGGCTATTTTAAAGAAAGTATAGAAATCTGCATCTTCTACCCAAAAATTTTATTTTTTTTTATTTTTTTATTTTTTTATGGAAAACAACACAAACATGCTTCAACGGTAAAGAAAATAAAACTAAACCTAGCATGTGTGGCAAGATCAAACCTGTCTATAAGGAGAAATGATCAAAATTACCAATATAGAAAAGCAGCCGCCTGACGTGCTTTTTCTGTCATCCCCAAATAGTACCTGCAAAATTTTTTCAAAAACAATAAAAGAAATAGGGGGAAAAATAACAATGGTTCCTAGATTGCAAAGCAAACAAAATATGTCATGGAAAAAATAAAGCAATGCAATCAAACCTTGTTGCTCTAGAATTAGGAACTAAATCTTAGGCATGTGTACCCTGACCATCTAGGTGAGTCTATTCCCCCTTAAGGGGTAAATGTATTCATCCTTTCTGACCCATGCATGCCTTCCCTGTAGTGGTTGATGACAGGGCTTCATCTGGTGATCCATCCACTGTATCATACTCTGCATCCATATAGGTAGCTCCCTATGGAATTGATCATTCTCAAGCTGCTACGGCTCATCCATGTAGTTCCTTGATTTGTGTTTTTTTAGGTTTGCCATTCTGATTGGTAGGAACAAATCGCTGTTGATGCCGCTGATGCTGAGGAGCCTGATGCCATGGGGCCTGATGCTGTGGGACTTGATGCCGGGGAGCCTAATGCCATGGAGCTTGATACTGGGGAGCTTGATGTTGGGCTAGAGGTCTAGTGCCAAATGTAGCTTGTCTTGGCACCTCTTTCTTGACCTTTGATCTTTGAGCTTTGAGAAGGGAGCACTGAGGTCAAATGTGACCACTTAACCCACATTGGTGGCATATAGGAAGCCGACTAATGGTAGGGAGCTTCTGAGTAGCCTATTTAGTAGTCGAAACATCTCCACCAATAACTTCCTTTCTTTTATCCCTGATGATGGTTGGAGGCTCGGGGACTGTGGGCTTGACAAATACAGTCCTAGAAGTAGAGGGGATATCAGAGGAAGAAGCTACATACCCTAGTCCGGTCTTGTCTGTTGGGCTTTTTTTGGATTGAAAGCATACGGGTTAGCTTCTCATCAATGACCCTCTCTAACTGTAGCTGTGTCTCCAGTAGCTTCTCCTCTAGATCATGTATCTTGAGCAGCAAGAAACTCTTCTCAGTCTGTAAACTGTTCAACTCATGGATGTGCTACTTGCGAGTCTCCCTCAACTTCTCGAACTCTACATAGAGGATTTTATAAACCTCTTTGAGTTCTTCCCCGTCTTCATCACAGTGCTCAGAGTAGTAAGAATTCTCCTCGTCTTCATGTGGAGCCACAAAGGCTAGAAATTGATTTGGAGCAGGAGTTTCTTCTTCTTCAGACTCATCACTGAGAGTCACATTGTAGGCATTCCCTTTTCCCTGCTTGAGATTCCCACAGTCAGCCCATATATGCCCAAAGCCTGAGCATTCAAAATATTTGGGGCCTCTTGGGTCTTTCTTCTCAGTTTCTTTAGGATTAGATTCTTTGGGGGCCTTCTTCAGTCTTTTGGAGAATTTATTCTTGAATTTATTATTCTTCATTAATCTCCCAAAAATTTTGGCCAGCATTACCACAACGTCTTCTTCATTATCAAAATCTTCTTCAGATGAGACTTTGGCCTTTTTCTTGGATGCCTTGAGGGCAAAGGTCTTGACCTTCTTGACTGGAGGCAGGGAAAGCTAATATGTTTGAAGAGATCCCACCAACTCTTCAATCTTCATCTCTTCTAGATCCTTGCTTTCTTCAATGCTAGTCACCTTAATTCTGAAAGACTCAAGTAAAGATCCTAGAATTTTTCAGATGAGCTTTACATTCTAGACGGTCTTCCCGAGACTCACCATTGATTTTCTCAGGTCGCTTATCTTAGTGTAAAACTCTCCGAATGTCTCATCTTCAAGCATCTTAATCTCTTCAAATCTAGAAATCAACATTTGGAGCTTGGCAAATTTAACAAATTTTGTGCCCTCATATGTTGTTTCTAGGATTTGCCGTGCTTCTTGAGCGATTTCACAGTTTGAAATTTTAGCAAATTCAGATGGTGAAAGAGCTTGACAGAAAGCATGGAGGGCTTCATCGTTAGCAAGTCGTGAGTTTCTTGTAGGAATTAGTTCGAGAGTTGCATCCTCTGGTTTAGTCCAACCAGATTTAACAATTTGCCAACAATCAATGGATTTTAAAATGAAATGCATGTGAGCTTTCCAATAGCCATAGTTCGTACCATCAAAGGCATGAACAATATTAAGGTTTTGAGACAGCAAAAAAATAGAAGTCAAAAGGATTACACTCAAAAAATAAATCTAACTAGAGTGTACCAAGCTTTGATACCAATTGAAAAATAGATGACTTCTAATTTAACCGTGTGTGTGTGTGCACAATGTATAACAAAATAATGTAAAAGCAGAATTTAAATGACACAATTATTTTGTTAACGAAGTGAAAACTCAGTTAAGAAAAAAACCACTTTGGAGTAGCCAAACCCAGGAAATTCACTATCAGAAGACAAAGCTAATAAATAGACAGTAACACTCACATAATTGATGTAGCTATCGTATCTAGCACTCTAACACATAACCCAACGCGAACGCCTCCCAACCAAGTCTCTTACTTGAAGGGGTCTTTTATGGATTCCTTTACCTTAGGGCTCCCCCCTAAGATAGACTTCAATTGACGAGCACAGCAACCGCACACAACAGCAACGGCTTGAGAGCAAGCAAATCATCACAATATCTTCTAAAATATTCTCTCTAAGCTCTAAAGAATTCAATACCAAATTCTGTGTATAATATATGCCTGGAAGCCTCTATTTATAGGCTCAACAAACCAAAATTGAGTTTGGAACGGATTTCTCTAGGCGGCGTCCGGATGCAAGCTGAAGCCGTCCGGATGGACAACTGTGCAACCTGCTTTCCAAAAGCGCTGAAATTCTTTCCTAAATAAGGCTGCGTCCAGAAGGTATTGCCCTAGCATCTGGATGGTTGCCCTTCTACTGCATGCAATTTTCATAATAAGGACTGGTGTCCGGACTGTGTTGCCCTGATGTCCGGACGGTTGCAATTCTTTTCCATATCTTACCTTATCAAGGATAGCGTCTGGACGGTGTAGACCTGACGTCCAGACAGTTGCAGCTGTCTTCCCATATCTGTGTCTGCGAAGGAAATCATTTTACTTGTTGAACACTGACTGGCGTCCAGATGGTATTGCGACGTCGTCTAGACGGATGCATTTAAACGTTGAATTCTTCTGGAACTCTGAAGAGCGTCCAGATGTGTTGCTGAGACGTATGGAAGGAAGCAAGCTTGAATAGTAGACATTGATGGGCGTCCGGACGTATGACTGGGCCGTCTGGACAGAAGCTTGGGATCCGATTTCTCCTGACTTAGAAACTACACAGAATCTTCTTTGAACTTTGAAAATCACATTCCTGAAACGAAGACTCTGAAATAAACGGTATCCCTGATCAAATGGCAACATTACATAAAACTGATTTTGTCTAACAAAATGCAGCCAATCACAAACTAATAGTGTGTTCTTAACCCAAGTCTAATTTTTTATTTTTTTGAAGCAAATGAAGTCATCATTTGGATCTTCGTCGGTGGTTCGTGGTGAGATGTCTTAGGTATGTTTTTGTGATTTACTTGCACCATTGAAGATGTCCTAGACTAGGAAAAACCCCGACATACGATTTTTGGGTTGCGCCACCTATGATTCAAGAGTGAGTAGTTTTATGATTGAAGTACTTTCACAAAATCGTTATATGAAGCCTAATCCACTTTGAATGAGTTCTTACCTTATCGACTGGTACACTATACTCCAACATAGAAACAAAATCTGCATGCTGATTTTTCAAATGGCTGGACAAACCAACTTGTGCAAAGGGTATGGAGGTCTTAGCTGAGATTCCAAAGAAGGTTAAGGATCTGAAGGATGAAAATGACAATTGCATGTCAATAATTAAAGACCTGGAGGATGAAAATGATAGCTGCATGGAAAGGGTTAAGCATCTACAGAAGGAAGAGAAGGAAAATAACATCTATAGGGTAAGGGAGAAATTTTTTATGTATGCTTAGTTGTTGTTATGGTTTTTAATGTTGTTGGTTGCTTGTGTTGCACTTACTAAATAAGTTTATGTGATGAAGTAGTTTGACATATATAAGTGAATTATGTACTTAATTTATGTATTTGAATTTTATAAGTTGACTATGTACCCTGACTTTTTGGCATGAAAAACTACCATATACATCTGATGTATTGATACATAAGGACCTATCTAGAGCATACACAACAGGTTAAGAAAGTAGGTACCAAAATGGGTACACAATCAATATTTGTTTATGCATGTTGTGTTTACCTTTAACTTGTTGGATACACATGGTATCAAAATAATCTGTTTATAGCATAACAATCTTAAATATAAGCTTATGAAGTTGCTACACACACTCTATTTGATGTCAAAATATTGACAACACAAAAGAATTCAACAATTTCTCTTGAACACATTGATGTCACATAACTTAACCATTTTTACATCAAAAGTTACATACAGATTATAACCTGTATATTCATTACATAATGTAACTGATACAACCAAAAGTTAACACTTACACTTAATCAATAATGACCACATATGCTTATGTCCTATTCTTAGATGAAGATGCTTCACCCCACAACTGAAACCATTTGGATGTAGCCTCTCTAGCATTGCGTAGAACATCATTACATAAAAAATGTACTCTTCCTCCCCGTCTATTGCTTCGAAGTCACTCAAAGCAATATCCTCCTCATCCTCATTCTCCTCATTGTCAAACTGTTGTGGAAGCTATTGTGGATGCTTATGTGGAGCCTGCTGTGCAGGCTGCTATGGAAGTTGCTGCTTGGGCACTTCATCTTCGTAATCATTAATATCCACCTTTGCAGGAGACTGAGATAGAAGCAACATTGTCTACACCACTTCAATAGAAATTGGTTCAACTATCCCATTTAAGATATTATCTCCATATATGGCATGTACGCCACATATACGGTGTTCATTATATTTATTATAAATATAATATACGGTATTATGGTTATGGTCATTTCTATTAATTTAGAGTACCGTAATGGAATCGTTTAATTGATTTAAAATCAATTAATAATATTGTTTCCTTGATGGGAGGAACAATACGATATTTACCATATTTGAGGGTCCTTGACCTAGCCTATAAATAAACAGCCTGTGTACACCATCAGTACGGCAATTTAGTCATAGGCATAGGTTAGAAGATCCCTCAGATAACTTTTCTTGTTCTTCAGATGGATCGTGGAAATACTTGAGCAAATATGGCTAGAGGTAAGCCTGAATCCTGTCTTATTTATTTCCGCTGTGCATGTTAGTTTGGTATAATATGTTTTACATATTCTAACATGTGGTATCAGAGCCACATCTATGTTGTTTTGCTTAGCGTTAAGTTTTGCTATGCGTTATCATTGTTGAATCCAATATTTTATTTGTGAATACAATTAAATTTGTTGTTTATGTACAGTTAAAAACCCCATGATTTTTTATATGGGTATTTTTCATTATCAATATTTTGTCAATGACTCAATATTCTGATATACTATTCATTTCGAATTGCCGTGTAATATGATATGGATTCTTGAACTATGATATCGGTATTTGTTATTGTCCATTAACTGTTTGTCAATATGGTTTAAGCAGTATTGCAATATTTTCGTCCTTTGTGATGCGAAAGAAATGCATTATTTTGGAATTTTTGGGCTGTGATATTTACTGTTTTGCTGTGAAATTTACAATTTTGTCCCTGTATGTTCAAGCAACCCATGGAAATCGCCGTGGAAAACACCTCTTAAATGCCGGCCACCCTGCTCCCTATCACCGGCTGCAGAGACGCCGCTGGGCACAGCAGGGTCGTCGTCACACGAGGAGAGGCCTCTCCCTGCGGCCTCTACCCGCCGTTGTAACAGGCGGCCCGCAAGGACCTCCAGTTACATTAGCGGCGGCCCTCTCCGGGCCACTGCTGTTCTGGTTGAACGATGACCCCTGTGGGTCACCGAGTGGCCGCCAAGAGTGGCTGCCACATAAGGTCTTGGCTAGGGATCAATAGGTGGTGGCGGCTAGGATTAAGGGTTTTTCGAGTTGAATATATGAGGAATCGGGTAGGGTTTCAACCCATTAAGTTTTCTGGGTCGGGTTTGTTTTCAGGTTGGGACTTAAGATTTATGGGTCTAAAGGTTTGGGCCACTGGGTAAGGTTGTTAACCCAAGCCCAATCCAGCTTTTAAAAAAAAAGGCCCATTTAAATGGGCTGACACGGTTTGGGCCAGCCCTATACATTGACCCATAAGCTCGACCCGATTAAGTGGGTTGACCTGGTTGGACCAACCCAATACAGTAGCTCATTACAGTAGCCTTTAAAATAAAAGTGAAGGTTGGGCTCATATGGGGTTAGAACTTGGGACTTTCATGTCCATAAAGTGCCAAGCTTCAAACCATTTAGCTATGCATGGTTTTGTGTTTTCTTATTAAGATTTTATTCCCTTTATTATTTATAGTACTGTGTATTAAAATTATTGTTTATTTAATACATGAATTGAGGAATATATTTTAATTGTTGAATTTATATTGTTTATATATAAATTGCTTGATGCTTAGACCTAAGAATAATTAACAATACCATATATGCTAGCGTATTTACAGTAATATCCAAGAATGCAATGTCTAGAAAAGTTCTGGCTAGAAAAGTCTTGGGATTTAAGTGTGTCCAAGTGACTCCCCTTACTTTCCTGGGAACTCACCTGGTTGCATATTGGAAAATGTTGTTTACCCCATTTAGGTATTGGTTTGTTATATTCTTGGGGCTATTTATGGGGCATCTATAAAGTTGTTAGATGTTAATGAAGTCGCAATTATTATGATAATTTTGGGAGAGCCAAAGCATCCCAATTTTTGAATAATAATTGCATCAGGATTGTACACACGTAATTATCATAATAATTATGGGAGAGCCAAAGCATCTCATTTTTAATGATAATTACATCAGGATTACACGCATGAACCTCATAAAGAATTTTATTAGATGTTCATGAATTATAGCGTGATTATTATGATTTTGGGAGAGCCAAAGCATCCTAATTTTATAATAATTGCATAAAGATTGTACACATGAACTGCATATAGAAAAAAAAAAATATAAAAAAATTAACATCGTGTTGTAATTAATTCATAAATTTAATTACTTATCTCCAAAGGGAAGATTTTATTTTTATGACTTAATTAGAATGAGATAACAAAATTAGTATTAAAAGTAAAATTTCTCTCGGTTGCCCAAAGGTACGGAGAATTTTATTTATTAATATTTAAATTTATTAGTCTTATTTATAAAGAGTAAATTTCATGCGTGATGCAACCTTTGCCCAAAGGTAGGTTGAAATTTACTGTTTAAATTGGCATTGGCGAATTTAAAATAAAGTTACTTCATAGCATTAAAGTATTTATTTTATTTTCTTGGTAATTGCAGCTATTCATATTACTATACTTTTGGTAGTTTTATATTCCAATACTTTAAGGTAATATTTTTCCTAACTGAAAAAAATATTAATATGCCTTTTCACTTGGGGTGTTAAAAATTTGGTGTTCCGTGTGGACAAACCACCTACTCCCGCGGAATTAAGTACGCCACGTGAGATTATTAAGCATGAACGGTGAGAGTGATTTAATCACTTAAGTTAGATGTTCATGAAATCTCATGTCACTAAAGTCATCAGGGATTTATTCTTGAATGTTTTAGGGCCAAAGTTTTATAAAGGTTGTTTATGAACATTTAGTAAATTCAAACAAAACTTGGCCAACACCCTAATAGAAGAAAGAAAAAGAAAAAGAAAAAAAGAAAAAAAAAAGAGCTTTAAAGATAAACCTTTTACAGTTTCTAAAGTGTTTCTAATCTCATTATGGGAATGATGGATATTATAGCTTAGCTTAAGTCCCTAAAGATTGAGATTTTTTTTTTTTTTTGTGTCATAGATGGTCTATTTCATTTTTTGAATTCTCTCTTCTAAGTGTAGAATTTTATCTTTTAACACACATAAGGATAAATGGTTAGTAAATGAACTTTTAACCATGTGTGTTCAAGAATATGAGAGAATCCATAAAGTGTTCACAAGGTTACTCATCTTAAGGGAAAGACCGATAAATGCAAGCATGCTCAACAATCAAAGCAAGAGAATAAGGTGCCAATAAAGTATTATGGCAATCAAGATACCTATTTCTCATGCAATAAGGAAAATTAAGGGCATATAAAGAAAGATTGCATGAAGTATGAGAAATGACTTAAAATAAAGATAATCGCATATATCTAGTATAAATATCTTTTAGTGACTCATTCAAATATGTTGTGGATTGATTATGGTTTAACAATCCACATTGTCAACACAAATGCAGAGTCTTCTTAAAATGAATAACACGTGTTTATAATTGGAGGTTGTTGGGATCTATAGGTTAATTTTAAAATTCAGTTATAATTTTGACCTCAAAAATATTTTATATTCCATAATCTTTTAGAAATTTATTTTCTAGTTTAGTTTGTTAAAAATTTCAATTTTATTTAAAACTTGAAATTTTTCTTATTTTGGGTGGAATATTGGTTGGGGGTTTATTTAAAGTCTATTTAAAATTGACCTATGTCCCAACTTTTAAAATAAAATTATTTGTTTATTTCTGCATACTGATGTTAACATAAAGTAGAGTCTTTGTGAATTTAAAAATGCTCTTGTTATGGCTTTGGAGATTGAAATATATCTCCATACAGTAAATAAAAGTCGGTAATTTACTGACTTTGGTACTTGTGTGGACTGCATAAGGGAAAGCATATGAACAAGACCACTAAAGGTGCCAAAGAGAGCCTTTTGAAATTCTTGAGATCATATATATTGAAAGGTGTTGACCTTTGTCATACTCATTGTCTAAATGGTCAGAGATATTTTTATCTCTTTTAGTGATGATCATATAAGGTTTATGTATCTCTATCTTCTAAATGATAAGTCTGAGGTATTGAATGCTTTCAATACCTATAAGGAAGAAGAAGAGAAACAACATGAAGATCATAAGATCTAATATAGGCATCGAGTATTATGGTAGGTACACACAAAAGGGAAATGATTAGTATTACTAATATGCTATTACCCTTATAGAGTAAAGCTTTGAAGACTGTTGTGTATATATTAAACAGGATTTCATCTAAGGTTGTCATTACGACACCTTTTAAAGTATGAAATAGATGGAAGCCAAGTTTAAATTATTTACACATATGGGGTTGCCTTGCTAAAGAGAGGATTTATAATCCTCGCCTAAGGAAATTAGATTCAAGAACAACTAGCGGATCTTTTATAGGCTATCCAGTAAACTCGAAGGGATTTTAGGTTTTATTATCCTTCATATAATCCTAAAGTTGTTGATTGTAAATTTTCTAAAAGATGTTGAACATAATGGGAGTGTTTATCCTCAAAGGTTTTACTTAGAGGAAACACGAGAATTGACTGAAGCTGTAAAGGTCAAGAAAAATTAACAGGAATTTTGCATTTAATAATTGGTATATTTAAAAATGATAGGAACCAATAATTATATTTTAGGCGGTAGTATTTATGTTGAGAAAATAAACTAAGTCTAAGATAAAATAGTAGAATTGAATAATTGTTATGATAGGTCCTAATTAGATAAATAATTAATCGCATTTGCAAAAGTGTAGTTAAACTTAAATGTGAGGTTAAATATTAATTATCAAAAGATAGGATTTTTGAATTAATGGGTCATACTATAATTTATATAAGCTAAAGGTTCTAAAAATAAAAGTAATCTCCATCTGCCACGTGTCATAGCCTAATTGGCTATGGAAGATTTCATCATCTCTTTCCACCCACTCACAACTTGCCACATGTCTCCTTATCTTTTCTCTTTTTTTTTTTTTTTCCTTTTCTTCCCTTTTTCCCCTTTTGACCGAGTCTCTTCCTTCTCTCTTTCTTTTCTTTCTTTTCCTTCTTTCTCCCTCTCCTCTCTGTTCCGCACAGCAGCACATTCCCTCCCCCTTTCCTTTTCTTTCTTTCCTTTCCTTTCTTTCTCTCCCTCTCCTCTCTGTCACTCACGCACGCACTGCACCCAGCCCGATTCTTCCCCTTTTCCCCTCCACCTCATCACACGCACATACTCAGCCCATGTGAGTGGTACAGCCGTGGGAGAGGTACAGAGATTATGGACGATCTGGCCGTTTGAACTGGTGCGATCCCTTCCCCTTCCTTTTCTTTCTTTCTTCCTCTTCTCTCTGATTTCAACACACACGCACAGGGAACCCGAGAGAGAGAGAGAGAGCTGTCATGTGAGAGATCCGGCCGTTGAGGAAGAAGAAGGTTTCGGTCTAGTGGGATTGTGAGGTAGGATCCCTAACTTTCCTTGGTACTTTAGTTTACCCATTGAATATTAAGTATGAAATCATGTTAATTGTTTGGGGTTTGCATTGAGTATGAGTTTTGTGGAGATTTTTGGAGGTGAGCCGAGAGGGTCCTTTTGGGTTGTAAATTCTGCACTTGTGTTCCATTTTGGTGGTTTTAAAAATTGTGATTTAGGCCTTTTGAGTTGAAATTGTGGGTTTTACTTAAAATGGAAATTTAGGATTTCTTGATGATTTTGAAGGGGAAGGCCGAATGATGTTTTTTCACTTGGGGGTTTCGGTTTTTAGTGTTAACAGCTTATGTTTAATGTTCTAAAGAGTTGTTGGATTTTTGATTTAGTTCCCATAGTGTAGTTTTGATGAAATCTGGATTTGGTTGTAGAATTATGAATTGGGTAAAGCTTAATACATATGGCTATGTGATTTTGCGGAGTTTTGGCTCTTTAATTTTCATGGATTGTTGATGAATTGGTGTTGGACATTGGTGAAGTTTGATTTTATTTACTGAAATTCTGATTTGGAGTAATCCTATATTAATAAAATCTTCCTATAGATGTTGATTCCCGATTAGGAGAATGGGGAGTGCTTGGGGAACTATGGTTTAGTTGATGATTATAATTGATCTTTGTATTGTTTTGTTGAAGAATCGATTCAATGATGGAATTTTGGATATTTAGAGATTTTGATGGGTGTCTTGGTGAAATTAAAATATGGATTTGAAATTGTAAATTGAATATTGAGTTAGCCTATGATAAATGCTTTATTGTAGATTATTGATGTTTTATTGGAAATGAATTTTGAGGGATGTTCTTGGTAGAACGCAAACTTGGTGTGGATTTCCTATCTAGGTAATTATGGTTGGTTCATGTTAGATGTTGATTTTCTTTAGGATATAATTGTTGATTGACTTTGATGGTTGTATGGCATAGGGTGAGTTTGTAGTGGATTTTAAATGCATGGGTGATGGCTGGATTTTGGGTTAGTAGATGATGATGGATTGGTTTAGTTGGTAGGCCGTGGTTGGTTGAAATCGGAATTCTTGATGAATACAGTTTGAGTATAGGAAGTTAGGAAAAAATGGAAGAGTTTGAAGTTAAGTGTTTAGATCCTTTTTATGTAGATGACAAATACAGTGGAAATAGAGATGGAAATAGAGAATATGTTATTGTGGTGTCAAATTGAATAAATGAGTAAGGATAGTTAAAGAAAAGAATAAGCGAAAGAGTGAAGTAAATAAATGGAACGCATAAAGATTGTAGCATAAGAGACATAGCTTATATAAGGAACTACTAAACCAACTTTACGTGTATCTTTAGATTATGTTTAAGCATTGTATGTTTATATGTATAAATGTATATGTATACACATGCATGTATGCGGGTTAAAATATATTGGTAACTTGGTAAATAAGCAACGGGCCATCAAAAGATTAACGATGATAATACGATTTAACAATAATAAGCAGACAAATAAAATAGTAAATGCGTCTTCTAATTAATATCTAACATACAATAGGAACAATGAACTAATGGTAAACCTAATAATAGTTTAATGTACCAACTAGCCCTAGAAGCGAGTAATGCGACGTGTGAGCACGCGGGTGGTTTGTGTGTCATAGAGTATAGAGTTCCATAGCGTAGTCTAACGTTACTAATGTTTGCAGGATAGTGTCTTGATTGGAGATTTCAATTGATTCTCCAATGTAGAGTCCAAGTGACTAGAATCCGAGGGGATGTTCAAGTCAAGAGTCTAATGCAGCTAGGTGATATTTTACTCACTGAGAAACTGTTATTTTTATATATTATAGAATTGCAAAATATATATGTTGTTTTATAAATCCGAACCAACTGTATGTTGAATATATCTGTTTTGGTTGATTTGAGTAGTTTCAACTATGTGCAAATAATATCAATGATGTTATGAAATGATGTATGGATGAAATGTGTAGAATTGTTTTTAAAGTATTTGAATGGGAGCTGCGGTTGGGATTTAAATTATGCAAAGTAGAATGATAAAGTTTCATGTTGATTGGTTTATCGTATTTGAAGAAAGCATGAATTGTAAAGAATAGGAGTATAGAGTTTGAATTGTAAAGCATAAAGCATGAGCATGAGCATGAGCATAAGAATGAAAGGAAGAGTAAGCCTCAAAGAATGGAAAGGAAGGAAAGTCTCTCAAGGAATGAAAGGACCATCATAAGCATGCATATCATTATTTAAATTGTGTAATGCTTTCATGATATTGAATATCGTAGTTTTTGTACTAGACGTATTAGTATGCCTAAGAGTTTTAATGACAAAAGAGCTTATGTATACTGCTATCGTCTAGTTGCATAATTTTATAACATTGAGCTTGGATGAACAAGAATATTGTCATGGTTCGGTATGAGTAATACAGTGTCCTAGGAGTAGGTAGATGAATTGTCGTGGCACGTCAGTAGGAACTACTTGGATACCCGAGTTTTACTCTAGTAACCGCATGGACAACTACGTGCTCGACATGAAGTTGTAATGCCCTAGGATTCTGTGTTAACCATGTTCGGAAAATGATAGTAAGCTTGTACTAAAGAACGAGATGGCATGTTTTAAGCTTAGTGTGCTTGGTTTTGACGCTATTGGTTGCAATATCAGTGTGGCTTGGGAGTAGGTAGATGGATTGTCGTTGCACATCAGTAAGAAGTGCTTGGATATCAGAGTCTTACTCTAGTAACCGCATGGACAACTATTTGCTTTGACATGAAGTTGTAATGCCCTGAGGCACAGTGTTATCACAGTTAATAACGTTAGACCTATGTGCATTTGAGCTACCAACATAAAAGTATTATTGTAGGTGGGTTTATACGTGGTTGCTTTCATGCCAATGGAACTTCTACGTATGGGTCCAACTACATAGTATGCTTTAAATGTTTTCTGATAGTCGGTGTTTGCTATATCAGCTATGGGGGTTTTTAAACAAAATTTTATAAATTGGTAGCTGTTATAGTGTACGCGAGACTAAAAAGAAAAGTTGGTTCATTTGGAAAACTCCGTTAGTTTAATATCACTGAGGTCTCGGTATTATGCACTGAGGCGGTGAACTCATCATTTCACCTATACGGATGTGGCAAACCCCCACAACCGTATAGATGATGTCTCTTGGCTACAAGTACTTAGGTCGTAGTTGATGGGAGTGTAGACGTGCCTTTGAGATATTATGACCGGAGCTCGCTGCGACGGTCGTAAATGCGGGACCATGGGCGTCCTCAGTTTTATAGGTTTTGTTATGGCTTGTGACGCATGTGTCACTCGTTATTGTATAAAGCCATTTTTGTTATGTATTTATATTGAGGAAAAACTTAAACACATAGATGTTAAATGGCTCTTGTTGTTATTAATTTATGATAGATGTTTAAGATGTGATTTCCGCTATTGAGTTTATGTTTTCCGCTGTATAGTAGTTAGATGTTGTACTCTGATTTACCAGGTACATATTATGGGGTATGTACCATATGTTGGTTTTGCGACACATCATCGTGCCACTGTGAGGATCCATTAGTATTTTAAGAGATTAATATTTATGAAATGTTTTGTATAAAAAAAAAAATGGGTCGTCACAGAAGCTCTTTCATATGAAGGATGTTTGATTGTACTTATGGAAAATTAAATTGATTACCTTGAGCTACTATCAGTTTTGGAATTGTCAACTCATGAAGAATAGGTTCATTTTGAATTTACTTAAACTTTGCAAAATGCAGAGGAAGTAGAATTGAGACAATCCGATAGAATAAGGAGATCAACAATTCTTAGTGATCATGTTGTATACCTCCCAGAGTCTGATATTGACGTTGAACATAAAGATGATCCAAAATTGTTTTCACATGCTATAAGTGGAGATAACTCCACATTGTGGTTCAATGCCATGAAGTAAGAGATAAATCCATGGCTCAAAAGTCAAGTTAGACTAGTAGCTAATGGTTTTACTCATAAGGAAGGCATTGATTATTATGAAACATTCTCTCCAGTATCTAAGAATGATTCATTAAGATAATCATAGCATAAGTAGCTCATTTTTAACCTAGAGCTACATCAAATGGATGTGAGAACAACTTTCCTGAATGGGGATCTCAAGTAAGAGGTTTACATGAAACAACTAAAAGGTTTTAAAAATAACAGTAAGAATATTTGAAAATTAAAGAATTCTATTTATGGGCTTTGACAGATCTCTCATCAATGATATACTTTTTACAAGGTTATTGCTTCATTGTTTATTGAAAACCTTGTTAATTAGTATATATACATTAAGGTCAGTGGGAGTACAGTAATCTTTCTAGTCCTATATGTAGATATTATTTTTGTAAGTGGTGATTTAAGTTTGTTACATGAAGTTTCTTTCACAAAACTTTGAAATGAAGGATTTGAGTGAAACCTCTTATGTCTTTTGACATAGAGATTCACAGACACATAAAGAACATTAACATTGTCATAGAAGGCCTACATTGAAAAAGTTTTGGAAAGATTTAGAATGAAGAATTTTGCACCTTCAGTAACAATTAAGATGAACAAATTCAATACAGAATATTGTCCCAAAATGTATTGGAACAAAGGCAGATGAAAATTTTTTTGTAAGCATCTGCATTATGCAACCTAATGCAAGCATATGCTTGCACTAGACTTAACTATTGGACTGACAGTAAGAATACTAGGTCAATAAAGTGTTGTATATAAAGTCTTGAGTATACACAAGGAACCAAGAAGTACAACTTAACCTACAGATACACTTTCTATTTGGAGGTGGTTAGTTGTTCAGATTTGAGTTTTGCTGATTGTGTAGATAGTAGAAAGTCTACTTGAGGGTATATATCTTTTTTTTTTTTAGGAATATATCCTAGAGATGCAGTATGCAGACTATAGTTGCTACGTCTACCAAGAAAGCTAAAATTCTCGCGTGCTATGAATTTAGTACACAGGCATGATGGATGAGACATTTTGTTGAAAGTCTCAATATTGTCGATTTTACAGTTAGACCAAAAAGATACTCTACGGTAATTCTACTATGATCTCCATTTGTAAGAATAAAGAGTAGAAGCAGAAGTAAATCGACATCAAGTATCTCAGTACGAGAGATAACATTAAGAGACATAAATGGTCTATTGAGCATATAAGTACTGAATTAATGATTGCGGATCCCATGACTAAATGTTTACCGGTAAAGAAAGTATAAAGTCATGCGGAGTATATGAGACTCATTAATTCATTTTTGCTTGGTTTGTCTCTTTTTTGTCTATAGACATAAGGTTATTATAATAAAGATTTGTGCACATTTGTTATTTTATTTATGAGGATAAATAAAGTTGGACCCGAATGACTTATAGGAAGTTCATTCATAAAGCTTGATTATCCATAAGGTACTCATGTAAGGAGTGTTTTACATTGTGATACATGAAATGGACAACCTAATTTTATAATGGTTTTACCACTATGATTCATGTGAAATATTTCTTATCTGAGTAGGAGGATTCCATAAGTGATTGGCCAAACTAAAGAACCTAATACCATAAGGTCATGTGTCATAAAAGCCAAGTGGGAGAATGTAAGATATTATCTCCATATATGGCATGTATTATGGTTATATTTATTATAAATATAATATACGGTATTATGGTTATGGTAATTTCTATTAATTTATATTACCGTAATGGAATCGTTTAATTGATTTAAAATCAATTAATAATATTGTTTCCTTGATGGGAGAAACAATATGGTATTTACCATATTTGAAGGTCCCTGACCTAGCCTATAAATAAACAGCCTGTATACACCATCAGTACGGCAATTTAGTCATAGGCATAGGTTAGAAGATCCCTTATATAACTTTTCTTGTTCTTCAGATGGATCGTAGAAATGCTTGAGCAAATATGGTTAGAGGTAAGCCTGAATCCTGTCTTATTTATTTCCGCTGCGCATGTTAGTTTGGTATAATATGTTTACATATTCTAAAATCCCATGGTCTACAAATAAGTTCAATTTGTTTTTCATACCATTTGTCAACTCAAGACATCGATCATCCTAATGATGTCTTGGTCTTTATTAAGTCCATGGATGTTTTTATTACTATCTTCATCATACTTATAGTACAAAATAGGAAGATTTTTGCACTTGTACCCTAAGTACACTTATGGTATATTGCTAATATCTCAAAAGCATAAGCGGTCTGCATCTAGACCCTCTATGGCCATCACATCTCCTCCTACATATTTTTGTTATATACAAGTACTCGTGGGTGGGATATAAGGTACAATTCAATACTTTATGTACGAAAATTTGGCCTCAAAATCTATAGTTATAATATGCTTTATCTTGAAAATTAGGTTTCTAAAGTCTTAAGGTTTTTTTTTTTTTTTTTTCCTTATTGTGGTATGGCATATTTAGTCACATGTAAACTTATTTCTCCATACATTTCTTAAAAATTAATATTGAAAGTGATATCGTGTAGTTTCCGTGAACGGGCAAAATGAAATTTAATGTCTGCCTCAAGCTCGACATCATGAGCCTCCATTTCGTATTCGAGGTCGGCTAGCCAAGGTGGGATCTTTGTGCGAGCTCAAGCTCGAGTACTCGTCTCAAGCTTGGCTCATTCCTCGTAGTTACCTTCGGGTCGTATGGTAATGAAAATAAGATAGTCTCTGTCCCGAACAATGTTGTCCACTGCCTATCTCATCGCTTTCTTGTTACAATCGGAGAGGAGTTGTAAGAACAAAATCTCATATTCATATACGGGATGAGAAATGGAAGATGAAATAAAAGGATGGGAAGAAGAGAGTGAAGTGGCCGTTGGTTTACTAGGGCTGTGTGCATATTTATATGTGTTGTGAAAGAAAATTGCAGGTTGTGCGTAGGTGAGAGAGAATGAAGTAGGAAGAAGAATAAATGAGAAGAAAAAAGAGAGAAAAGTGATAGGACGTTTGTGAGGAAAAGAAATTAAAGTGATGGGAGTATTAGGTGTCAAGTTTTGGTTTGTGTGTAGAAAAATTGCTTGAATTTTTCCCCTCCTCGCGTATCTAAGTGAAATCGGATGCACTTATGTTCCAGACCCCTGATTATAATTACATATTTAATGATTCAATTTAATTCGGTTGATCATATAAGTGAAAGTGAGCTCATGAATATGAGCCACTTCATAAAACTTCCAATGTAAGGCTTCGGTTACAGCTCTAGCCTACGTTCCGAAATTAGGGTCTAATAGTTAGAAAAAAATAATCTAATGGCCCAAGTTCATCGTTGTAAAACTTTTTTATTTTTTATTTTTTATTTTTATTTTTTGGATAAAAGTAAGTGTCAGCACTAGCCTTGATCTACGTGCGTCGTTGGCTGTAAAATTTACTTCTATGAGTACAAAAATGGAGATCTTGGGAGAACAAAAGATTATAATATATAAACAAACAAACAAGTTTGATCTGGTATTTGATTTGACTGTCATCATATGTTAATTCGGACCATTTTGTTTGTGCTCTGTTTTTCATTTTTATGGTATAACATATATCCCAAGATCATCATTAATATATATTAATAAAAACAAGTTATATATATATATATATATATATATATATATATATATATGAGTCGAGCTATAATCATCGAGACGATCTTTATATGAGTAGGTTCACGAATATTAATCGAGTCAAGTCCAATTTATAAGAGTTTGTATCGTTTAATAATCGAACCTAATTTCGTGTTCACAAACAACTCATTTAATAATCGAGTCGAGTACGAATCAAGTTTAGTCAAGTCGAACAGATCCCAAATAAGCTTATGAGTAGTTCAATTCGTTTACACCTCTACCATTACAAATGAATAAAATAAAAATAAATTACGATAATCCCATTCACCTTTTAAGGCCTCTGAGAAAGCTTAGATTGGGACATTTTTGTCATTAAAAAAAAAGTAATACTCCCAAAGCCAAGTAAATGTGAATTCCCACAACTAAAAAGGAAATTCACATTCCCATTGCCAAAGGAGGTTGGGAGGAAATCCACATTCCCTTGTGTATATGAATTCCCTTTCTTTAAGTGCAACAAATCGTTGTAGAGATTACCTACATTCGAACATATTAGAATCCCCTCGAAATTTTTATATATTTGAGATTCTCAAATTGTTAAATCCTAACCATGCTTTACATCTAACGATTCATAATACGCTAACTGTTTATATAAAATAAATGCTATCAACAAAAACTAATATCAATAAATGCTTAAGGATTTATTTCATGTGCACAGTTGGCACATTGTGAACTGTTATATGTAAAGTATAGTTAGAATTTAACAATTTGAGAATCTCAAATGTCTAAAAAATTTGAGAATCCTAATCCGAACGGACGCCTCATATTAGTAGAATTTTCCAAACCTCTAAGGCTGATCCCTTGCTATCCTGAATTCCTGACTGTAGCTGAATAAATAGGAAACGGATGAATAAATAAATAAAAAGAAAAAAGAAAAGAAAAAGAGGAACTTCTGACCATCATATGATTGCTATTCACCCCAACATATTTATTAATTATGAAACTTTCAAATGTCTAATTGTTGCATGCATGCAGAACCACATAGTGAATGAAGGCATCATCAATCATCATAATCATGAAGTCAATTGCCAAGTGCAATGAGCTCTTAGGCGTAATGCCAGTTTTGGCGACGTGTACAGAAATAGAACCTTGTAAAGGATATTCATTTCTCCTCGCATTCCATAATAATACAAAACAGGTAAATCATCCGGCAGCCAAAAAACTGATAAACGGACGAACTACTACTACCTTAAGATATCCACACCTGCCTAAATCCAACCTAAAATTTTTAAATACATTAAATCTAAGATTCCAGGCTCCTAAATGCTACTATGCTAGGCAGAAATGGGCCTAAAAATCCAGACTTTATAGAACCCATCGATTGAAAAAAAATTCACATGCCCCTCAAACTACCATCCAATTGAAAATATCCTTCAAACTTTCAATTGAGGCACAATGTCCCTCCTAAACAACTAAAACATTGTCAATGTACCTCCAAAGACAAAAATGACCTTACAATTTTTTTTAATAAAACAAAAATACCACAATAAATTCAAAAAACATTAAATAATTCAAAATAAATTAAAGTAAATTTTTATTTAAAAAATAAAACGAAATATATATATATATATATATATATATATATATATATATATATATATATATATATATATATATATATATATATATATATTTTTAAAAAAAAAAACGAAATTTTTTCAATTTCTAAAAAAAACAAAAAAATTTATTTATTTATTTTTAATTTTCTTTTAATTTTTAAATTTGGCCAGCTTTGGTTTTTATATATTTCTTTTTCTTTCTTTAGTTTTAGTTTTTTTTTTTTTTTAAAAAATTATTATTATTATTATTATTATTATTATTATTTTATTAAAGATATTTTCATCATTAGAGAACATTGATAATTTTTTATAGTTTGAGGATAACATTGTCAATTGGGTAGTAATTTGAGGTGGGGTATGTAGGCTTAACCCCACCCAAAAAAAAAATCATACTAACTTTTTAAGGAGAAAATTCTTGTTAATATAAAAAAATGACGAGGGGAGAGAGAGAGAGAGAGAGAGAGATCATTTAGTTTAAAGAGTAATTATCAAAATGATTTCCCAAAAGTCCTTCAAAGACTTGAGAGCATTTCCAATTTCCATAACCATGGCAAAGGTCCCATAACAACCTAAGCAAATGGCAGATATCATGCTTTACCTCAACTTGACCTTATTTGGAGTTCCGGCATCAAATCATTGCCGTTGTGTCTCCTAGCTTCGACTTACAACCTGAAATCAACAAACCCCAAAACAAAATTGATTAATCTGTCTCTGGGAATTACAGCAACGCAGCAAAGTCGCAAAAGCAACATTAATTATCTCACACGTATAAGATCTGGATGATAAACAAAAATATGATCTTAAAAATTGTGTTATGCTGATTCTCCCTACAAAAAGAGGAGAGAAGGGGGGAAGGGGGGCGCAGAGGTCATAAAATGTAGTAATTTTACCATATCTGTAAGGGTCTCAGATGTAATGCAAGGTAAAAGTAAGCAAAAATGGAAGAAATGCAGGGTAGAAGATGATGAATCTGGATGGAATTTAGGGAAATGCTAGATAAGGCTCTTCGAGAGGCCTGACTCTCCAATTAACTAATAACTTCAATATTCTCTTCCCCCCTTTCTCCATACAACAGCCTTCCTTCTATAACCAATTTTGTTGGAATATATTCAAACAGAATTTCTACAGCTGTTCAAATAACAAAACGCAACAATAAAGCTTAAAACACAGCATGGGCGAAATGCTGTACAAGATACCAAAACGCCCATTCTACAACATAAAACGCAAAGCTTAAATGAAATACAAAACGATTGTCTTCAAGCATAAAGCGCAACAACAACTTTCCTCTAGAACCTTCTATCTTCTTCCCGTTAGAACGCTTTTAACCATACTTCCATAATGCATACATCCATTATCTCCCTTAGTAATTAAGCCCTCGCAGCTTGACCAAAGATTCTATGGGATCGTCATAAGCTGGCCCAAACCGGATGAGAAGAGCCTGAGTGAAAGAATCCCAGGTAGAAAACTGACCTGCTTCGTCAGGGTCCTCGAACCAGACAAGGGCTTCACCCTCCATGTGGAATGACGCCACTCGGATACATTGATATAATGGTGTTTGGTAATAGTTGAAGAATTGATTCACTTTGTACGTCCACACCGACAGATTCTCACCATTGAAGCGGGGAAAATCCAGACGCAAAGTCCGGGTGTGAATATTCCGGTCACCCCAAGGATTATCACGAAATTCGTCATCCGGAAGCCAGCGATCCTCGTGGTCATTGCGGCGGTCATCTCAATCCTCACGACGGTCAGGGCCCAAAGGAGGAAAAGGAGGGGGGTGTCCCCTGTCACGGCCATCAAGCGGACGGTCTGGCCCGGAGGATTTTGAGTCTGAAGGACTGAGCGAAGGAGCTCAGTGAGGTCATTGAGCTTCTAATCCACTGTGGAGTTGAAGGTTTGCTGCTGGACGTTGAAGGTGTGCTGTTGAGTCAACCCATCATGACATTCTTTGATGGATTCTTGAAGCTGGGACAGATGAGTACCATCGGCCATGGATGCCGGTCGAAGGAGGAGAAGATGAAAAGAGGAAGAAAAAAAATTGTGGCAAAAAAGCTGAAAAAAGAAGAAACGTTGGCTGATACCAACTGTAAGGGTCTCAGATGTTATGCAAGGTAAAAGTAAGCAAAAATGGAAGAAATGTAAGGTAGAAGATGATGAATCTGGATAGAATTTGGGGAAATGCTAGATAAGGCTCTTCAAGAGGCCTGACTCTCCAATTAACTGATAACTTCAATATTCTCTTCCCCCCTTTCTCCATCCTATAGCCTTTCTTATATAACCAATTCAGTTGGAATATATTTCAACAGAATTTCTACAGCTGTTCAAATAACAAAACACAACAATAAAGCTTAAAACACAGCATGGGCGAAATGCTGTACAAGATACCAAAATGCCCATTCTACAACATAAAACGCAAGGCTTAAATGAAATACAAAACAACTATCTTCAAGCATAAAATGCAACAACTTTCCTCTAGAACCTTCTATCTTCTTCACGTTAGAAAGCTTTAACCATACTTCCATAATGCATACGTCCATTATCTCCCTTAGTAATTAAGCCCCTAACAATATCACAATTAATAGCACAGATAGGATATGAGGAAGATGAGTCAAAAATAAAGCTATAAATTAGATTAAACACTAAAATCCACACAGAATATTTTTTTTTTTTTTTTGATAAGTAAGAAGAAAATTTTATTAGAAAAACGCAATCAAGTATACAGGGGGTATACAAGAGAGACAAATCCACACAGAATATTTTATGAAATTATAATATTATTATATCCATGCTTCTCCATATATCTCTATGTTTAAATATCTGCATGTAAACATAATGAAGTTAGTAACCACGTTGAAAAACCAAAACATACAAGTGACTTGCCAAAATAGCATAATAGTCTTATTAATCTGCAATTGATGGTAAATTCTTTAATAGACTGATGTCAAGTGTTCAAGATCCCAAATTCAAAGAGAAGTGTCTGAAAAATAATTGGAAATAAGAGCCACAACTTGATAATATAAAACCTTGGATAAATGGAAACTGAACAAATAATACAAGACAAATTCATGCACTGTAAATTGGCTAAACCATCTTGCACTAAAAGCTTTAGATATTCATAGGTTGCTTGATGTCTAAATTAAAAGGCATTTCACTTCTCAGCCTTACTACATACCAATTACCAGAATTACCATCCTGCCATAGCTGAAACACACAAGAATTGGGTTGGCTCTTTAACAGGAAAAAGGGCAGCAAATGCCAAAGAAAGAAAAAAGGTACTTTACTGGTACTGCCAAGCTCAAACCCACATAAAAATAGGGTTGGCAATTTTTGACACGACCCGCGAACCTGGCACGAACACGACACGAAAATATAGGGTTTGGGTTTGGGCTAATCGGATTCGGGTCATAATCGGGTCACACCCGATTAGAATTGTGTCTGGCGGGTCAACCCTTTTTTTTTTTTTTTTTTCCCAAACCCGTTTATGACACGTTTACGACCCGTTTATGACTCATCAACTCGTTTAAGACCCGATAACCCGTTTATGGCTTTTTTTTTTTTGAATTTTTATTTTTATTTTTTAAAAAATAATCACAACCGGGTTGACCCATTCCAACCCGATTATTAATCGGGTTGTACTTCAACCCGTCGGGCCGACACGAAACCGACCCACTAACCCGAATGGCCAAGCCTACATAAAAACGACCTCTACCACATTGAAGGCAAGTAACTACATGGCAATGATTTATATTGCTACCCCAGTTTCATACACCTCCATTGTCAAATCCACATTCTCTGAACAAGGCGAATTACTTTTGCCAATGAAATACAAGTGTACCACAGGTTCCTGTTCAATCTCCACGTGAACATAATCACCTTCACCTACTATCCTCTAAAAATTATCAAGACAAATGAAATTGAAGTCCAATACTTACTTGTGCCTGATTGGATAGAATTATCAAATAATCTGAAGGCATACATTTATTCAGGCTTGGGAAAATATGCATGGCTGGTGCCCAGCAGAAAAAAAAATAATAATAACAAAAAAGCTAGAAGAAATCACCACTTTTAAAGAATCGAAAAAAAAAAAAAAAAATTCATATACCACTCATAAAGCGGCCATAAGAAATCAGCCTTGTTTTTAGTACCAGATGATCCAAACCCTCAAATGTCGAATAATATATCTCACACAAAAGACTTCACATTAAAGATAGCAGAGCAGCACTCAATAGTGAATGTGCTTTCGAGTTCCAAAACACGTGTCTAACGAGCTAACAACTAAATGACTGGGCTTTAGGATGGAAAAAGTTATGTTTTTGCTGATGAGCTTCACCAATGAGCGGCAACCAACACAGTTTTCTTGGCTTCGGGTGGCGGTCTGGGCAGCGGGAAGCATTCGTTTTTTATGAGTACAACCGCTCGTGAGAGAGAAATCAGAAAGAGAGAAAGAATAAAGAAAGCATATTTAAATGGTATAAAGAAATAGTAGATAATCTAACGTGGAGTGCATTTGAAAAGCCTTTATCTAAAATAGAAAAAAGTATACTTTCAATCGAAATTTAGGTAGAATTTTAGAGAATCGGATGCTAATGCTCTAATATTCAACTGAGAATCTCATCTAAAATCACAGTGAGATCATGGAAACCAAATTAGCAGTGAATGCATGTTATGAAGTATCTATGTTACACATTCAATCAGTTCTTAAAAAAGTAAAAATACAACCGCACACAAACCAATAAAAGAGCAAACATCCATAAGAAAACTAATTCTAGAAGCCAAAATTGTGAAAGAAACAAAACCATTTTGAAGAAATGGCTATGCTACGTATCTTACCTAGCGCCCCAAATAAGATGGCAAGGTTCCAACAGATCCAATACCAGTTTGGGACCTCGTTGCTGCTGAAGACTGACCCAATTGGGAACTCTGATATGTTCCCAAACCTTGCAAAGCGGCTTGAGACCCATAATTACCAATCACACTCGGGCTTATACTACTAATAGCAGGCTGTGGACCAAACCCCGCACTCATTTGACTCAATCCCATAGAAGTAGCAATTCCAACCCTGTTCAAGGACTGGGACACTCCACCAGGATACGACCCAGGGAACCCGAATCCCACCTGATTCATCGGTCCGCCAGCGCCCACACCCAACACTGGATTGAGAAACCCAAAACCTGGACTCTGAGCCATTAAAACCGCACCCGGACTGAATGCTTGAGAAACGAAACCCGGATTCAATTGCATTGGTAGAGCAACACCGTTCGGGGACAATGAGGCTCCAGAAACACCAGGAATACCAGAAGCGGCACCAGCAGCAACATAATTCGTGTTATTACTGTTCATCTTATTCTTAGCATTACGTCCTTCGGTGGCGACCGAGCATAGCAATTTGCTACCATCGAAGAACTTAACAGGCTCTTCCAATGCCTTTCTGATTCCCTCTACCGAAGTGTAAACAATTATGGCGTATCCCCTAAACTTGCCCGTCTCCTTATCGATACCACCCAAGGACCCATCCTCAATCTCCCCAAACTTGGCAAAGAACGCCCGCAGCTTCTCAGCGGCAATCTGCGGCCCCACATTGGCCACATAGAGCCTGCGGCAGCCGGCGTCGGAAGCCACCGATTGAGGCTGATTCTGCACGGGCCCGGCGCACGCGAGTTGGCAAGAGGCCATCCGATTCCCGATCTTCCTCTGGGGCTGCTTGAGGGCCTTGCGGGCTGCGGCGCGGGTCTTGAAGAGGACGAACCCGTAGCCCTTGGAGCGGCCGGTGGTCTTGTCCGTGACGACGTTGCATTCCTCGAGGGGACCATGCGGATTGAAGGCGGAGGTTAGGGTTTCGGTGGTGGTGTCCCAAGCGAGGCCGTGCACGAAGATCTTGCGGTGGATGGGGTCAGAGTCGATGGACTTGATTATGTGGGCGGTAATGGAAGGGGTTTTGTCGGCGGCTTCTATGAGGATGTTGATGAGCTGGTCTTTGCCAAAGGGTTGCAGAAGTTTCTTTATTGTGTCTCGCTTGGAGTCCACGCCATCATCTTCTGATGATGATGATTCGTCCTCTGGTTCCTCTTCTACTTCCTCTTCAGATTCTGATTCCAAAGAGGTTTCTTCTTCGTGAGGGAGCGGTTTGGGTGCCACCTGTTTAGGCTTAGGAGAAGGTTCTTCCTCGGAGGCTGATTTACGCTTCTTGGAGGCCATTGATACTGCTTTGAGGGAGGTTGCGATGTCCACAGTGACTGAATTAGGGCGTTTCACGCAGCGTTGGAGGCGTTTCGAGCCTTCGGCTATTTCTTTAGAAAGTAGGTGGGGAAAGGAGAAATGATCCAAATAATCTCGTACACTTTTTTATTTTACATCTCTCCGTGTAAACAAGTTTTTAAATTTACCATCAAATTTATCATTGGATATATTAAAAATAAAGTAGATCTTATAAATTTAATGATAAGTTTAAAATTCAAAATATATAAAAATATGTTAAAGCGGTGAAAGACATGACAAATAACTTTACGGAGTTTTAAGAGCGATTAATTGCTCATAAGTAGGGTTGGACGTCAGATAAAGCGGTGACAAAATAGGGCTTTCCGCCTATCGCCGCCCACTATTGGTAAAGTTGGAAATTTCACCAACTTTTTTCAACAATGGGTTATTCGGTCACTGTCTATAACCGGGGTGTCACAAATGAGTCTTCTGTTTTCATAGTATAAAAGATTAATGGATTATTGAAACAGTTTAATGGCAAAGATAATGAATGTATGAATATGCAACGTAGTAGCGGATTGGTTTTGAGTCTTAGATTTGATTTCTTTTCACTCCTTTCGCATCTGTTATGTCTTTCACCATATAAAGTTTACTTACTTTTCAAACTGGAAGCCTATCAATTCCAATCCACTGGAAGCACAATAATTCCAACTTGTTTATTATTAGTAGTGTTTGGACTGATAGCCAATACTACCCAATCCATTAGAAGCTCTCAATTCCAGCTTTGTTTAGTAGCTATCTTATGTGCTCTTTAATTGTTTGGACACAACATGCTTTTCAAGTGTAAGGCAAATAATAAATAAAACAACATTTATTATAGTAATGAAACGCAATGACATCTCTCAGTAAGTACTTCTATACTTACTCTTTTTTTGATTGATTTCTTAGTTCTCTCTCTCTCTCTCTCTCTCTCTCTCTCTCTCTCTCTCTCTCTCTCTCTCTCTCTCTCTCTCTCTCTCTCTCTCTCATATATATATAGACACACACAAAAACAACATAACATAGTTATCAGTTTTTTTTTTTTTTTTTGTTGCTCTTCTCGTGTCAGGTTGTAAAAATAGCGAATCTTGAGGAGTTCCTGCCTATCAAAGGAACCGAACCCTCGCTAGAAGAAACAGCACTACTGCTTAAAGGGATAATAAGCCATGTGACAAGGCTACCTTTAAAGCCACTAGCCATGTGATGGCATAGGCTTTATTAAAATTAGGGGTGAAGATGCGGGTGAATGATTATCGTCCGCATCCGTTATCCGCACATAACTGTTATCCGCTATCTGTATATGTGGATGCGGTTATCAAAATCTATTATCTGCATATACGGATGCAGTTAGCGATTTTGAGGTATGCGGATGCGGTTATTCATTCCCTTTGTATATAATATATATTATATATATTTAATTAAATTCACTAAAATGAGGTTGTTTTGAATTTTTTAGGGAAAATTACAATTTAGCTCCTCAAACTACCAGCCGTTCTACATATAGCCCCCCAAACTACTAACGCTTTGACTCTGCCCCCCCCCAAAAAAAAAACTACCAAAACATTTGAAAAAGGCCATTTTTAGAGAAATATGCCCATAATACCCTTGCTACGTGTCATTTTTCAATTAAAATAATAAAATTTAAATTTAAATTTAAAAACTATAAAAACTATAAAATTAAAATTAAAAATTAAAAACAACAAAAACTAAAATTTATTATTTTTTTTTTTTAAAAAAAAAAAAGAAAGAGAAAATTTTAGCCAGCGCCACCTCTAGGGTGGCTCGCAGCCTTCCCATGGGCCGAGGGTGGTCACGCGCCACCTCTATCCCAGATGACATTAGATTTTCGATGTCAAGCCTAGAGCCTTCAGTCTCGATGATTCATTTCGAGTTCACTAAACACCGGGAAGCATCTAGGAATTACCAAGAAGAGAAAGATGGTCGTATGCGTTCGTCACTAAAGGATGCTCCCCGGCTCTCTTACAATGGAAGGCTATCACAATATGCTTATGCTTACAAGTCCACCATAAAGCTCAAAGAACTCCCAAGGCTATCATTGGACAGCAGAGAAGGCTCTATAAGGGGTTCTATCTTGGGCGTTGCTCCGACGCAGATTGTGCCAAACGCATGGAGGTACCTTTTTGCCTCTTTCATTCTGTGGCAAACTGTTATTGGAGCCCAGATGACAATCTTGGAATTTTTTAATATCTATCGACCGGCGGGCAAGGGTGACAGGACGGTGGAGTTCTCGGTTCACATGAAGCCGATTTTCATCTTCCTCACCCAGACTTACTCCAACAAAAAACAATGGAGGCAACAAACCTTCCGAGTCTCGGGTCAATGGGAGGCCGCTGACTCTGAGATACTTTTTAAGGATCAGAGGGTGCCCCGAGAATGGGCACCTTTGGTCAATGATTTGAGGGAGCCTCCAGAGTTGGATTCAATCGAGAGACGCAGGGTAGACACAATGCTCCACTTTTCCCTGGGGAGGGGGGGGGGGGGGATTGAATTTTGAGCTGATCAACTTTGATCACATTGTCACAGATGCGAACATGCGGGAGATTCTCAGGCATTGGATACTAATAAGTCTTGAAATATTCTATTCAAAACCCTTTAATTCACATATGTTATACCTAGTTTGTGTTGTAAATATAATGTTTTGTTGTGTTTTTGTGTTTTGTCTTAGTTTCAGGTCTTAATTAAAAACTAATTCAAAACATCTGAATTAGACCTGAAAATACATCAAGGATGATTTCTATCATGTCCAGAGCTCAAGAGCTCCTGCCAATTGGAAAATCGGCCAAGGCAAATCGATCGATCGAAATTCATTAATCGAAGAAAAATCGATCATGTGACATGTGATTGATCGACACAGGGCAACAGAAAAGTGGATCGAACGAAAAGTCGATCGAGCCACTTCGCGGGTCAATCGAGTGAATTCAAATCTTCCGGAAAAATCTGCAGATATCGACACAATCTTTGGGTGATTCAAAATTCAAATGCAAGTGGTGCGGTTGATAGAGGATGTCAACATCTATTTTGTGCGGCCAAAAATCGATCATTGATGATAGTTTGTTAGATTAAAATATCTATAAATATTAGATGATAGATTAGGGTTAAGATATGCTTTCTTTTGAGGTTTTGATTTTCCTAAGTGCATCACCAGCTTAATTTTCGTGCCTTTCATTTCCTTTGATGCACCCTTTCTGGGCAAAAATCCAGAGAGCTCGTTTTCTTTGTTTTTCTTATTGTCTTTCCATTTCTAGCTTAGGTTCTGTTTTTCCTTTTCATTTCTTTTCATGTAATCCAAATTTTATACTTTTAATCTAGTGTTTTTAATTCATTTCCAGCTTGTTTCTTTACTATTTTTCTTAGATTACATGCTTAGATTATTTTTAATTTTGCATAGCTAAATCCGTTTGTAGGGTTTTGATCAATTCTTTTCCAAAAACCGTGGTTTGTTCTTGATGTTCTTAGATTTTTCTTGATATTTATGATGATCGCATGGTCTTGAGATTCCAAAACCCTTGCTTTTACGATTGCAAAGCGATTTTGTTATTGCTTTTCAATCTATATTGATTCATGAAAAAGAGTCCTTCTTGTCTATGAGAGTTCTTAGATTTCTCGAGTTAAATCAACGTTTTCAATTTTTGTGATTGAGGAAACGATGGCTATGCAATGGTACCATTTGACATGTGTCATGCTTTGCTTATTAGGAGATCTTATAGGGCATGCCAAGGTTCATGATTCGTTCACAAGTAGATGTTAGGTGAAAGAGTTATGCGTAAAATGCCTTATCATTATTTCTTAATTAAAGTACTTCATGCCTTGTGTATACTTATTAGGATGTTTTATTGGGCATGCTAGGAAACACTAATCACTACACACCTTTTGTAGTCTAAACGTTTTTTTATTGTAGTGTAACTTTTATGTGGTAAGTGATTGGTGTGTAACTAAGATGCCTTATTATTACATCTTAACCAAAGTAATCTTTATGTCGATGTCATCGTGTGATTGACACCCATTACGCGCTCATATCATGCATGTTAGGAAGATCCATGTTAGACTTTAAGCTTTCCATTGGTATGCAGATTTGATGCGATCATTACCTTAAGATTTTCTTTCATTTATTTCATTTTCCGTTGCTCTTCAATTTACTTGTTGTAGCTTTAATTTTACAACCCTTATCTTTTCTTTTTCAAGGTTAAGTTAGATACGTTCTTAGATATCCCATTACGCAAAACAACCATCCAATCTTTGTAGTTCGACACCCTTACTATAGTGCAAAGACTCGTACTATTGCGAGTGGTTTATAAATATAAAATCATTCAAAGCCGATTTAGTTTTCAAAACCAAAATCAATATTTTTAATCATTGGTGAAAATGCTACTAGATACTGGAGAATAGAGTCCCTTTTGATAAAAAAAGGGAAAGTCCAAAAAAGCAAGGAAGGGTGGATCCGAGACCGATGCACCAAAGCAGCATGCTCCGAAGAAGAGGGAGGGGAAGAAGAAAGTTCAAGACGTTTTGGACAAAGGGAAAGGGAAGATGTCTGAGGCTTCTGTACTGGTTCTGGCTAAGGGTCAAGAGAAGACGCCACAGCTAATCAGCAAGCTGATGGGCGATGCTATCAGGATCGGGGGTGGCGATTCCTCAAGCAACGGTCAGAGGGTCAAAACAATGGCTAAGAGGAGGCCTCATACATCCGAGGTGGAAAGAGGCAATGAGACCGTGAAAAGGCCCAAGCATACTGTGTAATATCCTTGACCTCTTTAAGGGATAGAATAGTAATTTCCTTGAGTGTAAAACTAGGCATAGTGGATTGGTCTAGCAATGAGAATGGTTAAAAAAAAAAAAAAAGGGGGGGGGGGGAGGAAAAAAATTTATATATATATATATATATATATATATATATATATATATATATATATATATATATATATATATATATATATATTAAATTAAAATTTTATCAGATAATCAGTTTTGTATTTTTTTTAAGTAAATCTGTAAATGCTTTTACCTTTATTAATATTATATTAATATTTTATACCCAAACCCTAACCCTATAAATTTGTCCTTAAGTCAGCCCTCTTTCTCCTTTTCTTTTAAAATCTGCCGCCTCACCCTTTTTCACCCAAGCATTTCCTTGACTCTCTCACTCTCCTTGTTGGGGACCACTGTAGGTAAGCTCCTTGTACCTTCCTCCTCACTTTCCTTTCAATAATCTTGACTAGTCATACATTTCTAGCATGTGATTTTTACTACTCACTGACTTTGTCTTTTTGTTTCAACCTGTACGGGTACTCTTGTGCTTTAGTGGAGTTTCCTTATTATTTTTTCTACTTCTTGTACCTGTTATGGACTATGTATCTTTTTTTTTTTCCATTGTTTATTACGTTTCTCCACTGCTGCAACTGTGTCCTTGGTAGCTCTTCATTATTTTATTTGTTGTTGATGATATTTCTTCCTTCAAGAATCTAACCTCCAACCTGCTTTTTCCTTATTCTTCTTATCTATTATTTATGGGATTCTTTTTGTCAGGTCATTTCCCCTCTTTGCATGTTGTTTATTCATTTTTTTCTTTTTCTTTTTCCCTTTCTTTCCTTCTTGCTCCAGCCGTGCATGTAATTCCAGGGGTTTTATTTTTCTTCAATTAAATTTCCCCACTTCTCTTGTTCAACGTGGGACCCTTGGTCTCTTGTTACTGGATTTTTCTCTTCTCCTCTTGTTGTACGAGAAAGGCCCACCCACCTTTTGATTGCACCTTGACTTTTACTTTCCATATTTTGTCTCTTTTATTACCTCTCTTTGCATGAGTTATTTAAGACCCTTTTTGCACAAAATTTTTCCCCTTTTCTTCTATCTGAACCGGAAATTGCCCAGATTTGTTGCTTGTGTTCTAGCCATTTTATCTCCTGCCATGACTGTCCAACTTCCTTCCTAAAGCTTTTAATTTTTTTTCTTTTCTATTGCCTTAAGCCGTGGCTTGTGGATTTCCAAAATTTTTCATGTGTCTATCTACTTTATTCCTTCTTTTACCATGTTGTACAGTAAAGTTGACACCCAATATTTATTTAAAAGTTTTATTTCTTTTCCCTTGCATAACCATGAGTCGTTGGAAATTGTTAGTTATTTCTTTTACTTTTATTTCTTTTCTCTCTATAACCTATTTTCCTGAATTTATTAACCTCACCAAATTTCTTCGAATTTCATGACTCTAATAATATATATGTGTTACCTATTTAATGGAATAAATATTATTTCGTTAAGGTTGTTATACGTATATTTTGGAAACCATTCTCAATATGCTAGCAAACCAAGCTGTAGATATGTTAGTACGTTGTCTAGAAGCGAGCTTATGCTAATGGATCGTTTGAACCTGTATTCAGGTGATTAGCTAGCAGCCAGATAATTTTAGTAGCGGCGTTCAGAGATGTAAGGGACCCTCTACCCCTTCTTAAATTTTTTTATGTTGTATTACTTCAATTATTCCTTTATTTGCATAATTGCGATTTGATTGTTCTTGTTCTTTATTTCAAATTATTTTGTTTGCATGAAGGATTTATCTTAATTGGTTTGATATGAAAGTTATTTAGTGAAAATGATATTTTGAAAGTAGTGATTTTAAGAAAACCTCGGTTCTAAAGGACTTTACAATTTTAGAGAATTTATTATTTTACCCGTGATGGGAAATTTCCCCTTTTAGAAGTGACGAAAAGAGAAGTGAAAGTTTGTTAAACCCTCCAACACGTTGCCCCTAGATATACAAGAAAAAGAATGAGAAAGTTTTATGAGATAAATAAAGGAGAAATTTTTGAGATAAGGGCACGTGTATGGAGGAGACTATTTTGGCCCCCGAGTTATTGACAAAATTCATAGAGGATAAGCTCGGTACCGTTGCTTGAGATGGAAGCGCAACCGCTGAAGAACGTTGAGAATGTGGTAATCCGTCTCTAGGTCATGCTAAGTGCACTTCAATTAATTAGCTGACGGGGCAGGCATGCGGCCACAGTTACCTGCCATGGTCACAGCAAAGACCGCGCAACCCTAAGTACACAGGGCGTAATAGTGTACATGGGCCCTATTATGAGAATTTAGTTTTAAGTATATTAGTATAAATTATATCTTTTGTATAAGAGAATGGGTTTCAACTTGGTTATTGAGAATTGAATTGAAATTGATAAATGATATGACACAAGAACTTTGGACAGTTTGTTTAGATTCAATGTTTTAAGAGAGAATTTTATTAAGAAGGTTATCTTGTGTAAATCGTAATAAGTGATAATTATGCTGTGAACTGCGTCAGAAAATAAATTGTTTTGAGGTTTTAAAGAAAAGAATTTAACTCAACTGTTTTAAGGTTGAGGATTTCCTTACTGAGCATTTCTCGCTCACCCTTATTTTGTTTTGTTTTCAGGTTTTGAGCAGTGAGACCTAGGCGGCCGGAAATTTGGGAATTTAGGCTAGCAGTAGGAGCATTGCATGTCTCTTTTGTTGTCTCTAGCGCATTTGCACGAACTTATGCCCTCGGGCTTTTATCTATGGTGTCAGACTTAATTGTTATTTTGATAATCGTTCCCGCATGTAATGAAGTTTATGAATTTGACCATTTTGTTCGCTTTAGAAATCATGCATCCTAGTTTAAAGCTCGGCAGCCCTTATGATTTTGTGCCCCTGAGTTTGCCTTTGGACGACCCTAACCTTATCCTGTTTGGGGGCGTTACATACTGAGATAAAATCAGTAGTTATAGGATCTTGTGGCTGACTCAGGGGCCTGTTATGTTCGCTTGAGGATTTGCATTTTGACTCCTCTTGTGTCATTTAAGGAAGAGTTATCGGATCGGGAGGAAGATGCCCCAGCGGACTTCGATTTTGGGCATGTTTCAGATGGATCCGAGTCTGAAGATTCGGAGGCTGACGCTTTAATCAGAAAGGAAAGGGTAAGTCTCTCTCCTTCTCCGTTGATCACTGGAAAATTTTTCTTTACTCCTCCGTCTTGCCGCCCCCTTAGCTTCAGGAGTGGTTCTTATCGAGGAGACTATCGGGACTTCTAAGGCTCCGACCAAGGCTCCAGAGAGATTACAGACTCCGGCTATAGGGGATGAGGGCGACACTGGAGATCTTACAAACTCCAGCCATGGAGGATCTGGTGATAACTACTTCGACCTTAGTCCTGGACGAATCGAGGGTTTCTCCATCGAACTCGAGGGCGGAAGAACCAAGGGCTCCTGCATCGAACTAGAGGGGGGAAGAAACGATGGCTTCTCTACCGAACTTAAGGGCGTAGGAACCGAGAGTTCCTGTACCGAACTTAGAATTGGAAGAACGAAGGGCTCCTTCATCGAATCTGGATGCGGAGGGACCAAGAGAATCTACTCCGGAGACAAGGGGAGAAGCTTTGCCTACACAGTCCCACCTTTTTTCCCCCTCGAGAGCTGGGCTCTCGGCTTTTGCAAGCTCTTCTAGGACAAGCAATTCAGGAAGGAGGTTACCGATCAGGTCCATTGGCTGACGGCATGCGGGGCGACCCAATGGAGGCTATTAAGGGTGTAATACTGGAGAATTTTCTTCAAGGAAATGTATCCGGCCAAGTTCCTCCCAAGAAGTTCAATGATGTCCTTGTTCATCAATAGATTGTGATATGAATGTTTATTATTTCTGTCGTTCGTTCCTTTATCACTTGGATTATGGTGTTAACAAATTTTCTGGAGCTGACGACTTGGAATCCTGGACGACAGCGGGTACCAAAGCTCCCAAGGTTGACGAAATTCAAATGAGTATTCTTCAAGTTGTCTGCAAAACAAAAGGGGTTGTCGGGGTGTCCCGGCAACGCCTCCTCCGACGATCAAATTAGAATTGGTGTAAAAAACCTCCTTAGCAAGAAGAAATTCGTGTGTGTTTTTTAAGAAGATACCTCTCTTTTATCAGCCCAAACCTTTTATATGTCTGCCCTCAATAAATGTCCTTCGCGTCAACATTTATTACTCGAATATGCTTTTCTTTTCCTTCATTAATTCGAGCCCATAAATCCAGGCGCTTATACCGAATCGTCCCTATTTTCTCTGATCGGCGGCGGGCAACCATCGATTAATAAGACAAAATTATTAATTAGGGAGAATCTCCCACTTCATTTCAAACAGCTTCTCTCTTAGCCGTAGACATCAGCTCATCTCTCTATTATTTTAATAAATGGCGGGAAATTCCTTAACACTTACCCCCCGAATTCTTTCTCCATCTCAGTGAAGGGGAAGAGAATTCTAGCACTTTTCCAGGGATTGTCTCTTCCTGCCATTTAATTCGGGGGTGCCCAGGCCTCCACGGTGGACCCCAAGGAGAGGACATTTGATTTCACCCTTCTCTATCGTGACCAGCTTATTGGGAAGGGATTGGAAACGTTCCTACACTGAACAGGCGCGTTTTTTTAGGGATCAGACACCTTAACAGGCGGCGTAATGATGACGACAGTAAGGCCTTTCGACTTCCGCGCCAGTTACAGAATTAATTCGCTGCCATCAATCAAACAGTCGCACACCCCTCCGTTTTCCAGAGGTTGTCGACTTCGTTATAAATATCTCCCCTCAACTTCAACTCTGTTCACTTCTTCCGTCGCTCATTCCGTCTTCACCTTCTTCCTTTCTCGGCTCTTTCTCTTCATTACCTCCTCTGAACTCTACATGGCCACCTCCCGCAGAGACCCAGCATCCAGGAGTCTTGTGGATGCCCCCGGAGAGCCTGTTAATTTGGCCGTTGTCTCCCCTCCCACCGTCAGACCTGGGGTTGCTCTTTTGGTGCCGCCGGAAGATCGGTTAGAGTCGACCTGGTTGGCATGCCACGAGGCGACTCTTCGGAGGGCCTATGACATCGGCCCGTCGGTCAACCTCTTCTTTCAAGAACCTGAATCGCGGGGGATAGCCGGGGGTGAAGTCACCTTGACAGAGCGCATGTTCATGGCAGGGGTTCGACTTCCGTTCCCGAGAATCGTTCGCGAGGTTTGCGCGTTCCTCGGGGTGGCCCCCGGCCAGATCGCTCCGAACGGCTGGAGGTACGTGGTGGCGTCCTCTATCCTGTGGCGGCTGGTCCTCGGAACCGAGATGGACGCTGCCCAATTTTTCAGTATATACCGCCCGTCTACCAAGGACGGCGCCGTCGAGCTGCGGGTGCGCCAAGATCCGATATTCATCTACCTCGACCAACGCAAGTACGGGAACAACAAAGGTTGGAGAGAGCAGTTTTTTCGGGTCTCCGGGGAATGGGAATGTCCCTCCCAGTCGGTGGTTCCGGACTCCCAACGGGTGCCTAGAGAGTGGAGGTCACTAGTCGACGACTTGCGGATCCTTCCTACACTGAGCGTCGCTAAAATCAAGGAGGTTAACACCATGCTCTCCTTCTCGGCCAGGGCGGTTCAGTCGTCGATCGACTACGAAAAACTTGTTTCAGTCCAAAGCCTGAATGACTGCTTTGGGTATCAAATCCCAGAGCAAAAAGTAATTTTGGACAAGCGGGGAGCCCCGGTGGTTGGGTGGTCCATCACGACCGGCAGGCCCATTCCGGGCAAGGTTCCGAGGAAGGTTGCCCAAAAGGGGAGTATGTCAGGGAGGCAGGCCAAACAGTCTTCTCGGAGAACACGCTCTTCGAAGGTTCATCAACCACAGGCCCCGGCCTCCCGAGTTCCTCAGGCCCTTCCGGACAGGTCATCTTCTGATTCATCGATCGGCTCCGATGACTCCATCATGAGGGAGATTGATGAGGTACCTGAGGTTCCATCCTCGGAAGAGGAGGGGAATTCTTCCCCAGCTGTAAAGGTTCTTCCCCGTGATCCTCGGACGAGCCCTTCCTTCGCCGGTTCGGGCGCCCGTTCGCCTCCCATTTCTTTTGAAGACGTCGCCGAGGACGTAGCCACCGCTGCAATCATCGAGGTGGTAGAGAACTCTCCTACTTCTCCAAGTGATCCCAACCCTCCTCCCCAACCTGCAGAAGATCCGGTTATTCAACCTGAGGCGCCCCTGCCTCAGCAGAAAGGGAAGAGGGTCGCTCCGGGGGCCGACGAAGGTCCCGAATCCAAAAAAATTCGAGCTCAACGGGATAGCAGCTTTATGCTCGGCCGGATATTGGCCATGGCCAAAGTTTACACTCCTCCTGGCAACCAGAATCCTCCCACCACTGCCTCCCTTCCCGCACTTACCGCGTCGGTGACTTCTCCGGTCGAACCTGCGGTCTACCCGGAGGCTGAAGCGAGCCCCGGAGTCAATATTGTTGGGGGAGACGAAATTCCTGGCAGGGGGTCACCAATTCAATCACCACTGAGGGCGGAGCCGGATACTTTCTCTCAGGAGTTCAACAAACTGCAAGAAGAGGTGGCCTCCGAAAGGGAGGCGCTCGGGCAGGCCTCTCCAACGCCCTCTTTTTCCATCAGACCTGAGTCTTCGACTCCAATTCCGGTCCCCACATCGCCCCAAGCTTCTACCTCCGTTCTCCCTTCCGATTCTGCAACTGCTGGGCGACGACAGGACTTTCAGATCCACGGGCTGGCAGGATGTCCCCTGGAAGCTCTGAGCTCCTTAGTCACCCCGGACTACAGCCCCCTATTCAGGGAGCTCCCAGTGGAGGGCTATGCCGAGCAGCTTACCGGGAAGATTCTTCAGGTATTCGATTCTAACATTCCTTATTTTTAGTTCATCTCCTTTCTCCGTTCGAATACTGACACCTCATTTTTACTTAGTTCGCCGTGGACGTTGCCGCATCCTGGAGAAGTCTTCGGGAACCCGAGCAAGGCCAACGCGAGGCCATTCAGTCCTTACAGGCTCGTGTAAAGGAGTTGGAAGAGGAATCCCGGGGTCAGAGGAGAGCTTTGGCCGAGTCCGAGAAGCACCGGTTAAGGCTCCAAAAACTATCCGAACTCCGGGAAAGCACGCTACAGAGCACTTTGACCAGCTGCGAGAGAATGGTCCACGACATGGAGATCCTCGAAGGCAATCTATCCAGAGCCCAAACTCGGCTAAAAGACGCTCTTTCCTAGAAGGCCAAGCTTGAGGCCACATTGGGGGTAGAGCTTCAGTCTTCGGGCTCCTTGCGGGCAACTGTCCAATCCCTACAAGCCGAGAATTCGGAGTTGAAATCCGAGCTGCAATCAACTCGAGCGGCGAGAGACCGAGCTTTGATCGACAATGAAAAGCTTGCCGAGGAAAGAGATCAAGCATTGTCCGAGAAGGGGATAGCACTCACTGCTAGGGACAGGTTTACGTCGGAGCTCGAACAAGCCATCGCTGACAAGAAGCAAGCTCTCGACGAACAGACTAGTGCGTACCAGGAAAGGAGAGAAGCGGTGGAGAGGATGGAGGAGCTCCACCTTCAAGTGGTTGAGCTTACCAGGGAGCTTTCCCAGGTCCCGGAGCTCCGAGATACATCATGGGCCGTAGGCTTCAATTGGGGCTTCGAACACTTAAGGGGCGTTGCCAGAAGTGCCCCTCCCGGCGACGAGTCCTTCAAGGATCTCGACATCAGCACCATCCAGATCCCGGACGAGGCCTTGGAGACCATGGCCAAGCTTGGGGTCGATCAGTTCCCTCATGTAACCGATTGGAGCCCGAAGACCTCTAAACCCTCTCCGGCCGGAAACTCAGAGTCGGGGTCCACTTCCTCTTCATCTAGAGAAGGGGCTCCTTCCTCCAGTCGCGCCCCCAGCCACCCCTGATAACTCCTTTCTCTTTTTTGAAAATACCGATGTACTACTTTGCTTTATTATTTCAATGAAAAGGAGAGATTTGTATATTTCATTTATGACTGCCATTAATGAACATCTCGTCTGGTCTTACTCCATTAATGGCTACCGGCCCAAATTGATTTTCAATCTAACTTCTCAGCGTTAGGTATACCTGCCATTAAGGGAATAGTGAATGCATTTAAACAACTTCGCACCTATATATGTATGTACCTCTGGACCTCCCGTCCATCATACTTTCATCTCAAGCTCTCACACTTGCCTTTTCTCATTTGGAGTCGCGTCGCGGTTCCAGCACTTAGGCATGGAGTCAGGAGTGTCCCAATTCCAGCGTTTAGACCCACTTGGATGCGTGATCTTCGGCTTTATCTAGCAAGGGAGGCGCGATCTCCGGCTTTACGCCGGAGATACCCCATTGCTCGCCATGCCCAGTTGGGAGTCGCCTGCTTCAGGGTCCACTCCGGCGTTCAGTGGACCCCATCGTCCGACTTCCCGCCACTCTCCAACTTTGCATTGGCCACCTGTGCCTTTGAACCGCTGGGTTCCTGTATGCTAGGGACGTCGCCTCCTGACAACACCTTCATGGGGAGGAAGCGGAAGAGGTCGGTGACCTGTTGGCGCCCGATTCACCCTCATGTATGCCAGTCCAAATATTCTGCAACATGTAACTGTGTATTTTATCAATAAACATGTTCTTTTCTCTTTTTAAATATCTCCTTTAGACGTTGTTCCCATAATACCCCACTCTCCCCTCCAAATCTATGCGTTGCTACTAAGTAGGAACGGAGGGATTTGTTATATGTAAGGGGTTATTTGGAGTGATCATAAACCAAGCAGTTTCCGTTCTTCCGCTCGTGGGGGCGGGTTCCGTTTCCCCCCTGTTCGGAGACAGGGGGTCCACCCGTCCATCCCCTCGTGGGGGCGGGCTCCTTTATCCCCCTGTCCGGAGACAGGGGGTCCACCCGTCCATCCCCTCGTGGGGGCGGGCTCCTTTATCCCCCTGTCCGGAGACAGGGGGTCCACCCGTCCATCCCCTCGTGGGGGCGGGCTCCTTTACCCCCCTGTCCGGGGACAGGGGGTCCACCCGTCCATCCCCTCGTGGGGGCGGGCTCCTTTACCCCCCTGTCCGGGGACAGGGGGTCCACCCGTCCATCCCCTCGTGGGGGCGGGCTCTGTTATCCCCCTGTCCGGAGACAGGGGGTCCACCCGTCCATCCCCTCGTGGGGGCGGGCTCCTTCACCCCCCTGTCCGGAGACAGGGGGTCCACCCGTCCATCCCCTCGTGGGGGCGGGCTCCGTTATCCCCCTGTCCGGAGACAGGGGGTCCACCCGTCCATCCCCTCGTGGGGGCGGGCTCCTTCACCCCCCTGTCCGGAGACAGGGGGTCCACCCGTCCATCCCCTCGTGGGGGCGGGCTCCTTCACCCCCCTGTCCGGAGACAGGGAGTCCAAATGTTTTCAGAGTTAATACAACAAAAGCTTCACTTTACAAGACAAGAATTTCAAAAATGATACTTTTTGAGGTGTTCTACATTCCAGGCCCTTGGGAGCGCTTTCCCTTGCTCCGTAGCCAAGCGATAGGCCCCATTTCCACTGGAGCTAACGACTCTGTACGGTCCTTCCCAGTTCGGTCCCAGCTTACCATCAGTAGGCTCTTGAGTCATCAGGTTGACCTTCCGCAATACCCAATCGCCAACTTGAAGCTCTCTGGGTCTAACCTTCTTATCATAATACTTGGCCACACGGCGTTGATAGGCCGTACATGCTGTGCGAGCATCCTCCCGACGTTCCTGCAACAAATCCAGATGCAGATTCATGCCTTCTTCGTTCAACCCCGGATTGTAGTGGGCCACTCTGAAACTTGGTGACCCCACCTCAACGGGTACTACTGCTTCCATCCCATAGGTGAGGGCAAACGGGGTCTCCCCCGTTGCAGTTCTGACCGTAGTCCGGTAGGACCAGAGCACTTCCGGGAGGTATTCGACCCATGCTCCCTTCCTCTGGCCGAGTTTTTTCTTCAACGTTTGGATCAATGTTTTGTTGGTGGCTTCCACCTGGCCGTTCGATTTAGGGAAGACAGGGGTGGAGAAACTCTTCCGTATGCCCAGCTCGGAACACCACTCACGGAAACGGGCGCAATCGAACTGTTTGCCATTATCGGTCACCATTGCATAAGGTATCCCAAATCTGCACACTATCGACTTCCATAGGAACTTAATAACATTCTCGGTTGTGATCGTTGCAAGTGCCTCGGCCTCCGCCCACTTAGTGAAATAATCCACTGCAACCAGCACGAACCTTTTGTTACCTTTTCCCGTTGGTAGGGGACCGACAATGTCGACCCCCCACTTGGCGAATGTCCAGGGAGAGGTAATCGAATGAAGGTATTCCGGAGAGCTCCTGGGGATACGGCAGAATCTCTGGCACGCATCGCAGCCTCTTACTAACTCCGCTGCATCTTTACTCATCGTCGGCCAGTAATATCCTGCCCTGACAACCTTGTTCATCAGAGCCTTAGCTCTTGAATGGTTTCCGCATACTCCGTGATGCACTTCCCTCAACACATAATTCGCATCTTCATTCGGCAGGCATTTTAGTAAGGGAAAAGAATACCCCCGTCGGTATAAAGTTCCTCCGACCAAAACATAACGCGCCGAGTGACGGATAATTTTCTGAGCATCTTCCTTGGCCGGCGGGAGCTCTCCTATTCTCAAATACCGTACAATTTCAATAGCCCATTCGGGGTCCGCCTCGCCTATTTGCATCAGTTCTTCTGTCACGAATACCGTGGGGTGAGTTTTGGTCAGGAACTTGCAGCCGCGTACTGACACTGTGGAGTCCGACCCTGACCCGATTCGCGAGAGAGCGTCTGCCAACCCATTCTTCTCCCGGGGGATTTTAACTATGACGACCCTGTCAAAGTACGAGTAGAACTGATGCACTTTTCTGAGGCATTCGGACATCCTCGTTTCCTGCGTGGCATAACTTCCGTTTATCTGCTCGACAATTACTCGCGAATCGCTTCGAATCTCTATATCCATTATTCCCATTTGCCGCGCGATCTCCATGGCCGACAGCACAGCCTCATACTCAGCTTCGTTATTAGTGGCAGGGAAATCAAACTTCAGAGCATACCTGAGCTCTTCCCGGTCGGGCCCTCGGAACACCACTCCAGCTCCGCTTCTTCCCCCCGCTGAGGAACCATCAACGTAGGCAACCCAAGTTGGTCCCTTCGTCGGCCCTTCCTCATCTGGACCTTCACTAATCTCTACTACAAAATCAGCCAAGGCTTGTGCCTTTGTCGCTGTTCAAGGATGGTACTCGATATCAAACTCCCCCAACTCGATTGCCCAATTGACTAGCCTTCCCGACAAATCGGGTTTCTGCAGCACCTTCCGAAGGGGGTATTCATTGAGGACCCGTACCGCATGGGCTTGAAAGTAGGGCCTTAATCTTCGCGCTGAAATTACCAGAGCATACGCTAATTTCTCAATCCGAGGATATCGCTCTTCCGCCCCATGCAATACCTTACTAGTGAAGTATACCGGCCTCTGCTTGCCCGATTCTTCCCTCACTAATACTGAGCTGACTCCAGTTCGGGACACCGCAAGATACAAATAGAGGATCTCCCCCTCCACTGGGCGACTCAGGAGTGGGGGATTGGATAAATAGGTCTTTAGCTCCGCAAAGGCCCTCTCACATTCCTCTGTCCAGCTGAAAGCCCTCTTTAACACCCTAAAGAAAGGCAAGCATTTGTCCGACGACCGGGAAACAAAGCGATTCAAAGCGGCTAACCTTCCCGTCAGTCGTTGCAGTTGCTTCATCGTCCGGGGGGAGGGCATTTCCAGAATGGCCTTCACTTTATCGGGATTCGCTTCGATTCCCCTATGTGACACCATAAACCCCAAGAACCTTCCGGAGTCGACCCCGAAGGCACACTTCTGCGGGTTCAGCTTCATTCGGTACCTCCTCAAATTTTCAAATGCTTCCGCCAGATCGGCAATATGGCCTCCAGTAGTCAGGCTTTTGACAAGCATGTCGTCAACATAAACCTCCATATTCCGCCCGATTTGCGTTTGGAACATTTTGTTCACCAGCCTTTGGTATGTAGCACCAGCATTTTTTAATCTGAAGGGCATTACCGTATAACAATACAGCCCGCAATCAGTCGTGAACGACGTCTTCTCCTGATCGGACTCCGCCATGCGTATTTGGTTGTAACCGGAAAATGCATCCATAAAGCTCAATACCTCGTGACCGGCCGTCGAGTCGACGAGCTGGTCTATCCTGGGGAGAGGAAAGCTGTCTTTCGGACAAGCTTTGTTGAGGTCGGTGACGTCTACACACATCCTCCACTTCCCATTGGCTTTCTTTACCAACACTACATTGGCCAGCCATTCCGGATAATCAATTTCCCGGATAAATCCTGCTCTAATCAACTTTTGCACTTCGTCTGCAATTGCCTGATTGCGCTCTGAGGCGAAAGTCCTCCTCCGCTGCTTTACTGGTCTACAGTTCCGGTCAACATTCAGCCGGTGTTCAATAACCGAGGGGTCTATTCCTGGCATCTCATCATGCTCCCAAGCAAAGACGTCCAGGTGGTCCCGCAAAAATTTCACCAACCTTTCTTTTTCGTCTGTTGGAAGCTGTGCGCCTACCCGGAGTTTCCTACCTTGGGGTCCGACCTCCACCTCCTCGAGATCCCCGGTCGGATTTGTGACGTCCCACATCGCCTGGGAATGAGGATGTGCTTATATGTATAAATGCACCATTTATGACACAACGCGTTTTAAAGCCGTGATGGCCATGAACCTATCAGAACTCCGCAGTTAAGCGTGCTTCTGCGAGAGCAATCCCAGGATGGGTGACCTCCTGGGAAGTCTGGTTTGGAGAGCCAAAAGTGGACAATATTGTGTCATTGGGGGTGGATCGTTACAAATGTAACGCCCCCAAACCGCTAAGGGTTAGGTTCGTCACTTTCTCTTTAAAAACTGCAAAGATTCATAAGGTCTGCCAAATATCTTAACTAGTATGCTGATTCAAATAAATAAAAATAATAATGATTTTAAAACTCAGAGTTTTTAATAAATGCGGAAACGGTCATTTAGAAAAATTTAATTATAAAAGATACAATAACTGAAAATTATGGGGTAACATAATGAAATGTCCTAATGCATTCCTAGATCCCATCCCGGCCACCTACGTCTCTCTGTTCATAACCTGAAAACAAAAACAAAATAAGGGGTGAGCACAAAAAAACATGCTCAGTAAGGAATCCTCAACCATAAAACAGTTGAGTTAAATTCTTTTGAAAATCTTCAAACAATTGTCAAAAACTCCTCTTAAATATCTCCAAAACATTTGTAAAAAAACTCCCTTTTATAAATCTCCAAAACATTTGTCAAAACTCCCTTTTTATACACAAGATAATATATATATATATATATATATATATATATATATATATATATATATATATATATATATATATATATATATATATATATATATATATATATATATTTGAAATAATCATTACTCATAGTATGCCCAATACACTATTACGCCCTGTGTACGTAGGGTTGCGCGGTCGTTACTGTGACCCTGGGTGAGTAACGCGGTTTACCTGTGGCCACAGGCCCCACCCTCGTCAGCTAATTAATTGAAGTGCACTTAGACTGACATAGAGACAGATACCGCTGTCACTAAGCGAACCAGCGGGTGCGCTTCCATCTCGAGCTACGGTACCGAGCTAAATCTTGAAGGGTCTCGAATCTCTGCGGGTCTAGGGCCCAAATAATAGTCTCCTCCACACACGTGCCCTTTTCAAAAATATTTCTCCTTTATATATAACTCAAAGAGTTTTTCTCCCAAAACTTTCTCATTCTTTTCTTGTATATCTTCTCACAAAACTTTCTCATTCTTTACTAGTATATATAGGGCAACGTGTTGGAGGGTTTTTTACTCAAAATCACGATTTCAATAATATCATTTTTATACTCAAAACTTTCATATCAAAACCAACAAATCCTTTATATAAATAAAATAATTTGAAATACCGAATCAAAATAGTTAATCGAAATTTTGCAAATAAAGGAATAATTAAAATAATATAATAATTTGAGAAGGGGTAGAGGGTTCCCTTACTTGGACTTTCTATTAGCATCGGAATCGAGCTTTTACCAAAATACTTCCTTGCACACACTTCAAGCCTTAAACCACACAAAACTACACAAATCCCACAATTTTCTCTCTTGGCCTTTAGGTGTGTGTGTGAGTGAAGCTTGATGGGTATTGTGTCTTCCATTTTGGGTTCTATTTATAAGAGAATGAATGGTTAGGATCAAGTAGACACATTTTGATCCAATGGATGGGAATTAACCTTACCTACCTCAATGCACTCAAAAATGCACTCAAACTTACCTACCACAATGCACTCAAAAATGCACTCAAACTTACTTACCACAATGCACTCAAAAATGCACTCAAACTTACCTACCACAATGCACTCAAAAATGCACTCAAACCTTAATATATTATTCTAACATTATTATTATTATTATTATTTAACCATTCTCATTGCTAGACCAATCTACTATGCCTAGTTTCTCACTCAAGGAAATTACTATTTTCTCAAAGGTGGGTTGGGTTTGTAGATAGCAATTGGAATGGGTTGGGTTAAGTTCAAAGATGGCCCAATAATGAATAATGTGAATTTAACATGTGAAATGTGGGTTGGGTTTGTAGATAGCAATTGGAATGGGTTGGGTTAAGTCCAAAGATAGCCCATTAAAGAATAATGTGAATTTCCGTCCAGAACAGGGGTCATATTTTTCACGGGTGTTTTCATAGCCTTAACGACGTCCAAAAATCATGAAATTTGGAGGGTAGCTAGAGGACTTCAAGATGAGCGTTCAGAATTTTGAATCGACCAAAACGGAGTTCGTTTGACCCTGTTTTCGTTATTCCAAAGTTTAAGGTCTGTTTTGAGTTTTTATCAAATGGTAACTATAAACATTTCTACAAACAAAAATACACATTTATTTTCATAAATAATCGTAGTTATTCTTTTTCCTTATTAAAAATGTTTTAAAATTAATTTAAACCATTATAATTTATATCTTAAAATTTGGGGCGCTACAGGATTCCTCGCCTGTAATTGCTATTTAGTCACAGGACCTGTCCCCTGACCGGGGTGTGCCTGGCGGGAAGAACCCCCCAAGGAAACATTGTAGCACTTGCGGGCTGCCTTCTGCTCCCCTCGGACTGCCCCCACTCCGTCGTCCGTCGAGAATTTCATTTTAAGATGGGGTATTGATGTGACCGCTTTCAACTCAGCCTGAGCTGTCCTCCCGAATATAGCATTGTAAGCGGAGGGTTGATCGACAATAAGGAACCTTAGCGGAATCGTCTTCTCTGTCGGGGAACTGCCCACTGTAACTTGAAGCTCAATTGACCCCAGTGGCATCACCCTTTCCCCTGCGAACCCCACCAGGGGAAATCTGAAGGCAGAGAGCTTATCTTCACTAATTTTCATCAAGTCGAAGGCCGACTTATAGAGAATGTCCGCTGAACTACCATTATCCACCAAGACCCGATGAATCCTGTGATTTCCTATAACCATGGTTACCACCAGGGCATCCGAATGGGGTAAGTATACCCCCTCGTAATCTTCATCCGAAAAGGTGATGGCTAACTTCTCGCGCCTCGCCGCTTTTTCCGGCCTTGTAATCGCGTAAATGGACACCTCTCGCATTTCCTTCGCGTAAGACTTGCGAGCCGAATATGTCTCGCCTCCCCCTCCAAAGCCTCCAGCTATAGTCTGGATTTCGGGGAAGCACCCCGAGTCCTGCGGCCTCCCGCGGCTTCTGCTCCGCTCGCGCTGAGGCGACTTCTCCGCTCGGACATCCCTGCGGGGCTGCTGAGGCGGTCTTCTTTCTCGATAGTATTGTTGCTTTCCCGGGCGCGCATCACGTCCGGATAATCCCTGATTCCCGGCAAATTTATACGCAGGGCGCTTATCCGAGGTGCCCTCTCGTCTCTCCACGAAACGCTTCAACTTGCCATCAGCTATATACCTTTCGATCACCTCTTTCAGAGAAATGCAATTGTCTGTATAGTGACCAAAAGAGCCATGGTAGTGGCAGTATTTATGCCGGTTGTGCGGAGGTGGATGGCCCTTTATTGGTGAGGGATCCCTGTAACTCGGGTCCTTTCTGATTTCCATGAGAATCTCCTTCACCGGAGCATTCACAGGCGTCCAGTGATAACCCTCAACTCTCCTAGCGGGTCCGCGCTCTGCAACCTCCCTTCCTATCGGGGCCGCCCTCGACTTTGATCTCCTGTCCGGTACCGGGTTTTCCTTTCCTGGCCCCTCGGCCCCTCGGAACGCACGGAGGGTTTCTTCCTGGTTCACGAACTCTTCCGCCCGATCATAAAATTCCTGCAAACTGTCTGCCGGTCTTCTTGCTAAGTCTGCCATGAGGGCACCATCCTTCTTGATCCCTTGATAAATGGCACAGTGGATAAATTGCTCATTCTGAGTCTCCGCGGCTAACCTCTCCTGGTTGAAGCGGAGCAAGTAACTTCTCAATGACTCCTGGGGGCCTTGCTTAATGGTCATCAATTGTTGAGCAGGCTTTTTCCGGACAACGCCTGCCATAAACTGAGACGCAAACTTCCTGGCGAGGCCTTCAAAACTTGAGACCGAACGAGGAGGCAAAGTTCTGAACCATTCTCGAGCTCCCCCTGCCAAAGTGAGGGGAAAAGCTCGGCACGCAACCTCGTCCGGAGTGGCATGCAGCACCACGTGTGCACGGAAACTGGCCAAATGTTCAATAGGGTCCCCCAATCCTGTATATACGGGTATTTCGGGCATTTTGAACTTACTTGGGAGTTGGCATGACATTATACTATCAGTGAAGGGGGACACTGCGGTAGAAAACAAGCTGTCGGTCAACAGAGCTTTCCCCTTAGCTCCCGATTGCGTGGATCCCATCAAGTAATCACACTGTTGTTCCAATTTAGTCAGTTTTCGAGCCCACTCCTTTTTCACCTTCTTATTCTTCCCCATGAGGTCAGCAAGTTCGGCATCACTGTCAGACTCGTCCTCACCTCCGGCCACCTCTTCCAAACGCCCATCTTCACCTTCAAGATTCACCTGATCACCCTGTTGCAGGTCTTCTTGAACTTTCAGCCGCTCCGTTTGATCTCGCTCCTGCAGCTCCCTTTCAAGTTGCACCACTTTCTCATTTAAGCGGGCTATCTCAGCCTGGGGGTCATGTGAAGTCCCTGGTCCCTCATGCACATTTTCTTCAGCCATGCTTCTTCGAGTTAACCGCGTACTTACCATAGAAGATTCCAAGTATTCTCGTATTCACAGGAACACGTGACCACGTCGTTCCCACAGACGGCGCCAAAGTGTTAACAAATTTTCTGGAGCTGACGACTTGGAATCCCGGACGACAGCGGGTACCAAAGCTCCCAAGGTTGACGAAATTCAAATGAGTATTCTTCAAGTTGTCTGCAAAACAAAAGGGGTCGTCGGGGTGTCCCGGCAACGCCTCCTCCGACGATCAAATTAGAATTGGTGTAAAAAACCTCCTTAGCAAGAAGAAATTCGTGTGTGTTTTTTAAGAAGATACCTCTCTTTTATCAGCCCAAACCTTTTATATGTCTGCCCTCAATAAATGTCCTTCGCGTCAACATTTATTACTCGAATATGCTTTTCTTTTCCTTCATTAATTCGAGCCCATAAATCCAGGCGCTTATACCGAATCGTCCCTATTTTCTCTGATCGGCGGCGGGCAACCATCGATTAATAAGACAAAATTATTAATTAGGGAGAATCTCCCACTTCATTTCAAACAGCTTCTCTCTTAGCCGTAGACATCAGCTCATCTCTCTATTATTTTAATAAATGGCGGGAAATTCCTTAACATATGGTGACCTCTTCTTTCCTTTTTTCAGCAAGCTGTCAAGTTGGTGGCTCTTTACGATCAACATACTGAGTACCTCCGCGGTTACCCTCAAGAGATGACTAAGCTAAGGACTTGGGTGAGGAGCTTGGAGTATGAAGTTACGCAGTTGAGGAACCTGAATCCTGCGGTGGAGAATCTCAAGAAACTCTTAGCTGAGTGGGACCAGGAACTCACGGGGAGCCAATGGAAAGAGACTCTGGCTGAGGAGAAGTCTCAGAAGCTAACTGCCTAATTGGGAGAGAGGTCTCGGGAGTCGACAGAGTTGCGAGCTCGGCTGAATGAGGCCGAGGCTAGGTGTGGGGCCCTTTCGGCCAGTAAAGCTTTTGTGCAGTCGGACTTGCATATTGTTGAAGATAAGCAAAAGACTGCCAAGGAAAGTCAGAGGGTCCTCACCAAGAAGCTAGAAAAGGCCGAGAGTCGTGGGAGGAGGCTCAAGAAAAAATACAAGCATTATAAGTCAAAGGCCGCTCGGTTCTTGAAGCAGCTTTCTTTCTTCCCGTGGCTTCGGGACCAGAGTTGGGTTCGAGGCTTTCACTAGGGTTCAAAAATTTATGGGCAATTGTCCTTCACCCCAGGTCTTTTCGATGTTAGGCTGAGGTTGTATCAGCAGTGGAATTCATGGATCTCCTCGAGCTTGCTACTGTCGAGATTCTCCAAATGGTAGAAGACTTGTTTCCTAATGCTCCGGGATAAGGACAGCGAGCCAATTATCTCAAGGATCTGAAGTTATCCTCAATGCTTTCAAACGCAGCTAGGGCCTCTTCTAGCAGTAGGGCTTCTGACGCTTCTGCCGGATCTCTTAGTTTTTAGGTTTCGATTTTTATAATAATTTTTGCTTTCTCTTGTACAAGATCAATTTTAGTAACGAATGAAAGTTTTTTGCTTTTCAATTCATGTGAAAAATTGTTTTTTTTTTTTTTTTTGTCGGATTCTCTCTAGTACTCCTTATTACTGAACTTAAAAGAATTTTAAGCTTAGTAATTCTGGGCGATCGGGTGCCGCTTGACTTTTGTACTTAGCTTGTTAAAGCTAAAGTGGAAAAGTGTTATCTAGCTCGGTGATTCCGGGAGATCGGGTGCCCCTCGACTTTTGTACTTGAAGCTTGTTAAAGCTAAGTGGAAAAGTTTTGAGCTCGGGTGCCGCTCGACTTTTGTACTTGAAGCTCGTTAAAGCTAAGTGAAAAAGTTTTGGGCTCGGGTGCTACTCGACTTTTGTACTTGAAGCTTGTTAAAGCTAAGTGAAAAAGTTTTAAGCACGGCAACTGGGTGCCCCTCGACTTCTGTACTTGAGGCTTGTTAAAGCTAAGTGAAAAAGTTTTAAGCTCGACAACTGGTTGCCCCTCGACTTTTGTACGTAAAGCTTGTTAAAGCTAAGTGTAAAAGTTTTAGCGTCTCAGTAATAAATGACAATCAGTGGTTGCACAAATCATTCTTTTTTCACTTGAAATATGAAGAGCTGAATACATGATCCGATTACGTATAATACTTGAGCAGATGCTCGACATTCCATTGTCTCTAAAGCATCTTTCCGGCCATTGATTCGAGATGATAAGCACCATTGCGGTGGCACTTGATTACTCGGTAGGGGCCTTCCCAAACCGGGCCTAATTTTCCCTTGGTCGGGTCTTTGGTAGCTAGAGTCACCTTTCGCAGAACCCAATCACCATGGATGAAAGACTGAGGTTTTACTGTCTTATTGAAGTACTGGGCAATTTTCTCTTTGTAGGTAGCTACTTAGACCCTTGCTTCTTTCCATTTTTCGTGAAGAAGGTCGAGATGTAGGTTGATTCCCACATCGTTGTGACTAGAATTGTAATGTTGGAAGTGGAAACTGGGAGAGCCAATCTCGGCCGGGCAGCTTCTTTTTCAGTGTCTTCATCAGGGTCTTGTTAGTTACTTCCACTTGTCCATTTGCATGGGGATGATACACTGAAGAGAAGTAGTGTTGGATTTTTAGCTTGGCACACCAATCCCATAATGGCCTGCAATCGAATTGTGTGCCATTGTCGTTAACCAGGGCATGGGGAATTTTGTACTGACACACTGCTGACTTCCATTAAAAATTCTTCATGGCATGGTAGTAATTGCTGCCAAAGGCTCCACTTGTGCCCATTTGGTGAAGTAATCTACGGCAACTGGAAGGAATTTGCAGTTTCCTTTTCTCGGGGACATGGGCCCTACAATGTCTAGCCCCCATTGAGCAAATGGCTAGGGTGAACAGATGGAGCTTAACTTTGCCGGGGGACTTTGGTTGATTTTTGCAAACCTCTCACACTTGTCGCAGTGTTTCACCATCTCTGAGGAGTCTCGGTTCATAGTTGGCCAGTAGTACTCGACTCTTACCGCATTGTGTGCCAACATCTGACCCCTCGAGTGGCTACCGCAGACTCCTTCGTGTATTTCCTTCAAAACGTACTCAACTTTGGTTCTGGAGAGGCAATTTAGGAGCGGTAGGGTGTATCCTCGATAGTATAGGGCATCCCTGATGAGGGTGTACCGAGCAGACTGTGTTCGTATTCTCTAAGCCTCCTTTTTTTCTTCGGGTAGTTCACCTTTCTGCAGGTATTCAATGACATCTTTAGCCTAGTCGGGTCTATCATATATGTCATCGATCTGCATTACCAGCTCGGGAACAACTATAGTTGGAGTCAGAACTCTTACCTTCTATTTTGATGCTTCGATATCTCCATCCGCCCTTGATCTTAGCTGGGCGAGTGAATCAGCTCGAGTATTGTCAGTCCTCAGGATTTGTGTGATCACTATCTAGTCAAATTGATCTTGGAAACTTTGAACTTTGGCCAAGTACTTTATCATTTTTTCTCCTTTGGCTTTAAATCCTCCTTGTATGTGGCCCACTACAACCTGTGAATCACTACAGATTTCAAGGTTTCATGCGCCTAGTTCTTTTGCTATACCGAGCCCTGCTAGGACCACCTCGTACTTTACTTAATTATTGGTTGTCGAGAAGGCCAGCTTTATTGCTATCGAGACTTCATCTTTTTTTGGCCTGATTAAGACAACACCGGCTCCGCTACTGATTTGAGTGGATGACCCATCTACATAAGGTATCTAGGTCTCACCTTTGGGTAACTTCTCGCTCTCCGGGATTTTGCCGAATTCCATAATGAAGTCCACCAAAACTTGTCCTTTGATTCCTGTCCTTGGATGGAATTCTATGTTGAATTCTCTGAGTTCAATCCCCCGTTGACTAACCTTCCCGAGAGGTCAGGTTTTTGCAACACCTTTTTAGATGATACTCAGTGAGCACTCGGATGGCGTGTGCTTGGAAGTACGACCTCAGTTGCCGAGCTGAGACAATCAAAGGGAATGCCAACTTCTCTATTCGAGGGTATCTTTCTTCAGCTACGTGCAATGCTCTACTGGTAAAGTATACCGGCTTCTATGTCCTGGCTTCTTCTCGGAACAAGGCTGAGCTAACAGTTGAGGGTGATACAGCTAAGTAAAGATAGAGGATTTCTCCCTTGGTTGCTCGGCTCAGCAGAGGCGGGTTGGTCAGATACTCCTTTAACCGGTTGAACGCCTCTTCACACTCGTCACTCCAGATGAATGTTTTTCGAAGGATTTTAAAGAAGGGTAGGCACTTGTCAGTTGACAGGGAGATAATGCGATTTAAGGCTACTATCCTCCCAGTCAGCTACTGCAATTGTTTTGTTGTCTAAAAAGCCTATGTTAGTTTTTGATTGGCTACATTCTGTTGACAAAATCACTATCATGTAATGTTGATGTTTTCACAGGGATGCCGTATATTTCAGAATCTTCACAGTAATTAGAGTTTTTGTCTCTAGTACGAAAATAGCCTCATTATGACAAATTGCAAGTGTCACAAGCTTCAAGAAGGCTATTCCAAGTGTTCGAGGAAGATTCTGTGCAGATTCCAACTTAGAGAAGTCAAATCCCATGTTTCTGTCCGGACAACCCAGTAAAGCGTCCAGACGGACGCTCATCAATCAGCAACATCCGTTCAGATGACGTGGCAATACCATTTGGACGCCCATCAGTGTCTAGAAGCTTTGAACAGTTCAAGGTTGCATTCATCCGGACGTTATGGCAACACGTCCGGATGCTATTCAGAATTCAAGGAGAATTAGGTTTTCCTTTGCAGACACGGATATTGGAAGACAGTTGCATCCTTTCGGATGACAGGTCTACACCGTCCGGACGCCATCCTTGATAAGGCAAGATGTGGAGAAGAATTGCAATCGTCTGGACGTTAGGGCAAAACCGTCCAAACGCTAGTCCTTATTATGGTAATTGCGTGCAGTAGAGGTGCAATCGTCCGGATGCTAGGGCAATAACATTGTTTGGACGCAACCCTATTCAGGAAAGAATATCAGCGAATTTTGAAAGCTGGTTGCACAGTTGGCCGTCTTGATACTTTCAGCTACCGTCCGGACGCAGTTTAGAGAAAATCGTATCAGACTCGATTTAGGTCTTCTGTAGCCTATAGATAGAGGCCTCTAGACATGTATTATTTACAGAATTTGGTATTGAATTCTATATAGCTTAGAGAGGGTGTTTAGGGAGATTTGAAGATCTGCTAGCTTTCTAGCTATTGCTAGTGTGTGATTTGAACAGCTGTGAAGTCTACCTTAGGGAGGAGCCCTAAGGTAAAGGATTCCATTGAAGACCTGGTTAGGAGGTGTTCGTGTATAGGTGCATGTCAGAGTTCAAGGTACGACCACTGCATCACGGGTATGTGAGTGCTACTACTTTGTAACTAGCTTTGTTTTCTGAATAGTGGAAAGCCTGGGTTTGGCTGCCCTAGAGTGGTTTCTCTTAACTGAGTTTCCACTTCGTCAACAAAATATTTGTCTTTAAATTCCTCATTTAATATTTTGTTGCACACTGTTCACACACACACGGTTAATTAGAAGTCATATTTTGTTTTCAATTGGTATTAGAGCGAGTACACTCCGTTTAAAGGATTTAATTCTTGAGTGTGATCCTTATCTTTTTGTGACTTCTATTTTTTTGTTAACACCTTTAATCATGAATTTTTCTCAGTTATCTGAAGAGAATTCTGATATTGAGCTTGTTAAAGTTTTTGATAATTAAGAAAAAATTCTAAAGTTTCTCATAAAGAGCTTAAAAAGATAAAGTAAGAAAAAGAGTTTTTGATTATTCAGTTAACTAAATCACATGTTTTGATTGACTCTTTGAAATTTGAGAATACAATGTTGCTTAATACTATTGATGCACTTGAGAATAAATTGGAAAAATTCTCTAGTGATAATTTGAAAAGCATGCTTTTTATTCATACAGATATTTCTAACAAACCTGATTTAATTATTGATGATTTGAGTGCTTCTACTTCACATGTTTCTGATTCTGAATTAGATTCTATTGTTATTAAGCCTATGATAATATATACAACTTGTTTAGAAAATTCTTGCTCAAATGATCATGTGATGCCAAAGTCCAAGGAATTAGGAACACAAGGTAAGTTTGTTCCTACTTGTCATAATTGTGGGAAGATTGGTCATATTAGACCAAATTGTTATTTGTTGAAATCCCATAAGCCTTGGATTAAGCAGGATGTTCCGAGAAAAGGTAAAGTTGAAAATTTTTCCTCATCTAAATATGTCCCTTCGCATAGGAGACATATAAAAGGTAAGGGCAATATTGTTTGTGAGAATGCTAACCTTAAATTTGTAGAGATTGTCAAAAAGCATTCCGACAAAAGAAGCCTGTCCACCAGTCATCATTGCGGCATCACTAGTCACATTTGACCCAAGTGTCCACAGCTCCAAGCTCACAAGACGAAGGTTCAAAGGAAGCTGCCAACAAAAGCTATATCAGGCACTCTACCTCCGACGACACATTAGGATCCACGGCATCAACAACAGTTTGTTCCTGCCAATCAGACTGGCAAACCAAAGAAAAACAAATCAAGGCGCTACAAGAGAAAGCCGCAGAAGCCCAATAGCAACCATAGCTATGAGGGGTTGTTGAGCCTGATACAAGGTATGCTAAAGAGAATGGTCAACATGGACAAGACCAGTAAACCACCTCCACGGGTCGAGTAGGTATGGGTCAAGAATGATGAGACCATTCAGTGCTTGAGGGGGAGTGGACTCATTTAGTAAAGGTGAAGTCTCACAATGCCTAGGATTTTGGTTCCTAAATCCTAGTGCATGTCAGATATGTTTGCATTGCATTGTTTATCATGTCATATCTTATTCATGCCTTGCATTCTGTTTGAGGAACCATTTATTTTATCCCTCATATTTTCTCTTGTTGTCTTGAGAACTTTCTGCCGGTACTATTTGGGGATGACAGAAAAAGCACATCAGCCTGCTGTTTTTCTGTATTGGTAAATTCTAAACCTTTTGTGTGAACAGGTTTGATTTTATCACACATGCTAAGAAGTGTTTGTGTATTTATTTTCATCTAGCATGTTTTTGTTGTTTCTTTGTCTTATTTTTCAACATAAAAAAAAAAAAAAAAAAAATTGGGGCAGAAGATGCCGAAATTTTATATTTTCTTTTGATAGCTTTTCAGATATTGCATGTTTTTTTGCCTGATACCTCAATTCATTGTGCATTGATTGAATATGCTTATATATGATTGAAAGTTTATGACTGATATCTACTAAGTTTTTCTGTGTATCTTAATGCTAGATAGTCGCTTTTCTCATGTGCTGAAAAATTGTGTACTATCCAAAGCTCTCCTAAGGTACATTTTTTTTTTCTCTCTGATTTTTGACTTTTGAAAACTTTGATAACAGAGATTTTTTGTGCTAAGATGGTCAAATTGACCAACTCACTAGTTGAACCTAGAACCTGAAAATTCTGACATTCTTTCTAGGTTACAGCACCAAGTGATAAAAATCATTTAAAATTCAGAAAATATGGATAAATAAAAAGATCCACTGCTTTTGTACTATAAATCTATTCTTAAACTTGTCCCTATAGAAACAGTCAGTGACCAAATCATTGAAAAAATAGATGGTCACTAAAGGACTAAGTAAAAGAAAAAGTGCTACATCTTAGGGGGAGTGTATCAGATGAGGGTGGCTAGGCCCTAATAAAATAAGGTTTGACTTTTGACTGATCCAATATTGAATTTCTCTCTTGTTTTAGAAAATTTAGTTGCTTTAAATCATATCAGCGAACATCATACCTTATTGTGAAAGCTTTCACACACACACACACACACACACGCATTGCATGAGTTGAGTAATCTATTTAAAATTTCTATCTATAGGGAAATTTGTGCTTATTGAATATATACTCTCAATTATATCTTTGCATATTTTTGATTTGCTATTTGACTGTCTTATCAATTATTTATACATGCGTGTTCTGAAGCTAAATATAGGGAAAATTATTATTTCTGCAAATTTTCCTCTGTTTTTAGCTTTTCAGTGTGAAGCGTCCGAACAACTTGGCTTACACATCGGACGCATGCGGTCCTGTCAATTGCTAGTCTGGCAAGTGGACCATCCAGATGCATTGTATCACGTACGGACGCAATCCTTACAAGTTTTTATCCGTCTCTTTGCTTTCTCTACCAAACGCACACCTCTGCATTTTTATTGATTTATCATATCATGTTGTGTGTTTTTCTCATATTTCTCTCGAGATTTTGGCATTCTTTGCACATATCTTCTCATTCCATGGTATTTGTTGTGTCTTCCTTTGTTCTTTTCAAGTTTTTGTGCTTTTTAGAATATTGAAATATTTGTTGATTGGAATATTCTCTTAAGATATTGTGCATGAAAATCCTTTTCTATTTGTATGTTGAGTTGATATTGATATATCTGGGTCATTTGGAATGTGATATTTGCTTTTGTAATTCTTTGGCATCCAATTGACAACTGTTATAATACCACATTCTTTATGGAAATAACATGAACTAATATTTCTTTGTGATGTTATTTTTGGATAGATTTATGTTAAAACTGAAAACTTAAATGGACTTCTAATTTTAACAAGTGTGTGTGACCAGTGTGCAACAAAATATTAAATGCGGAATTAAAGGAGACGAATATTTTGTTGACGAAGTGGAAACTCAATTAAGAGAAAAATCACTCCGGGGCAGCCAAACCCAGGATATCCACTATTCAGAAGACAAGACTAGATACAAAGTAGTAACACTCACATACCCCTGATCCAGTGGTCGTACTTTGCTCTCTAATGTGTAACCCAACATGAATGCCTCCCAACCAGGTCTCCTACCTAAAGGGGTCTTCAATGGAATCCTTTACCTTAGGGCCAACCCTTAAGATAGACTTCACAGCTGATCAAATCACACACTTGGCAAGAGCTAGAGAGCTAGCAGATCTTCAATATCTTCCAAAACACCTTCTCTAAGCTGTAGAGAATTCACCACCAAATTCTATGTTGAAAGCATGCCTCAAGCCTCTTATTCATAGGCTTTGGAAACCCAAAATTGAGTAAAAAATGGAGTCTGAGGCACGCGCATCCGGACGGGAGCCAGGGCCGTCCGAACGGGTCAAGTTTTTCTTGTTTGGAAAGTAATTCTGGAATTTTCTGTAGGTCCGCCCGGATGGGCAAATCTTTCCGTCCGGACGAGTATAATGGCCGTCCAGACATTCAATTTACAAAAAATTTCGTTAGCTTTCAAATGATGCCGATTTCGTCCCAATCCGATATTTGAGTAAAAAGTTATGTCCAAAATACCGGAGGGTGTTCGGACAGCTTGACCGAGCGTCCAGACGGTCAACTACAACCGCCTTTCCAAAGTAGCACTGAAAGCTTCCATAATAAGAGCACGTCCGGACGGTGTTGCCCTAGTGTTCGGACGGTTGCACTTCGGCTGTACGTAATTACCATAATAAGGCTTGGAGTGTCCGGACCCTGAAGGCTGATGTCCGGACGGTTGAACTGGTGCACGTAATTTCCATATTTGAAGCTTGATCGTCTGGACCATGAAGACTGACGTCCGGACGGTTGAACTTAGAGTGCACAACTTGCCTTATGGAGGACATCGTCCGGACGGGATCACACATCGTTCGGAAGGTAGCGGCCGTCTTCCCATAACTGTGTCTTGAGGTAGAAACCCTAATACTTGTCAAACACTGAATGGCATCCGGACGGTATAACCACGTTGTCCGGACGGGTGCGCTGGAACACTAGGATCTTCTCGAACTCTGAAGAGCGTCCGGACGAATGCAATCTTGAACTGTTCAAAGCTTCTTGACACTAATGGGCGTCCGGACGGATGTTACTGACCGATGAGCGTTCGGACGGGAGACCACGTCGTTTGGACGGCTGACAGGGAACCAAAATAAACTTCCTTGAAAACTTCACAGAATCTTCTTGAAGAACAAGGCTGAAGAGTAGACTTTGGATAAAGCAGCATCCCTATGAAAGCAGCAACATTACATAGAAGTGATTTTGTCCAACAGAATGTAGCCAACACAAAAACTAAAAAAAACTTTTCAGGAATATGTTGTCCAGCAGCTCCCAGCACAATATCTCACAGATGGATCCTTTGAAAAATTATTTTTGAGGTCATATGTTCAAAATTTTCAAAGGTTTCAGGATTTAGATGAGTTTGTTCCCCCCAGCTCATGAGCCTTCCGTAGCATCCTTCTTCTGATTTGCACCAGTTAGAAGATCAGTGGCAAATCTTCTTATTTATCTTGCAGACTAGTTGACTAGAGGATTTCATTCTGCGAATAATCAGGTTCAGGCTTTGCAAACTCAAGTGACTGAAGTTTTTCAGTCTATGGTTCCCAGCTTTAAGAGCTTTAGCTAAAGTAGCACAAATCCGGCTTATTGTACGAATCTCTTTTTGTCACTTGCTTTCAATGGATCAACAAGATTTAATACTTGGAGGATTTTTGTTCCTTCCTCTATTAGTTGTTCTACAAACTTCTGATTATTTAGGTTACTTGCAGACACTTCTCTTTATCCTTGTTATTTTTGGATTATTAGAACTTTCTATCTGGGATTTTATATACTCTGTTTACCCTTGTCTTGTTGAAAAATCAAGGGGGAGTATGTTAGTTTTTAGACCGGGATTGTATTTTTAAATTGGTCAAGTATTTTTATCCCAGAATGGCCAAAGGGGAAGTTTGTTAGTTTTTGATTGGCTACATTCTATCGACAAAATCACTATCATGTAATGTTGCTGTTTTCACAAGGATGCCGTATATTTCAAAATCTTCACAGTAATTAGAGTTTTTGTCTCTAATACGGAAAGAGCCTCATTATGACAAATTATAAGTGTCACAAGCTTCAAGAAGGCTATTTCAAGTGTTCAAGGAAGATTCTGTGCAGATTCCAACTTAGAGAAGTTGGATCCCATGTTTCCGTCTGGACGACCCAGTAAAGTGTCTAGACGCTCATCAGTTAGCAACATTCGTCCGGACGATGTGGCAATACCGTTTGGACACCCATCAGTGTCTAGAAGCTTAGAACAGTTCAAGGTTGCATCCGTCCAGACGTCATAGAAACACGTCCGGACGCTATTCAGAGTTCGAGGAGAATTAGGTTTTCCTTGGTAGACACGGATATGGGAAGACAGTGGCATCCGTCCAGATGACAGGCCTACACCGTCTGGACGCCATCCTCGATAAGGCAAGACTTGGAGAAGAATTGCAACCGTTCAGACATCAGGGTAACACCGTCTAGACGCTAGTCCTTATTATGGTAATTGCGTGCAGCAGAGGTGCAACCGTCTGGATGCTAGGGCAACACCATTCGGACACAACCCTATTTAGGAAAGAATATTAGCGAATTTGGAAAGCCGGTTGCATAGTTGGCCGTCCGGATGCTCTCAGCTACTGTCTAGACCCCACCTAGAGAAAATCGCATCAGACTCGATTTAGGTCTTCTGTAGCCTATAAATAGAGGCCTCTAGACATGTATTATTTACAGAATTCAGTATTGAATTCTATATAGCTTAGAGAGTGTGTTTAGGGAGATTTGAAGATCTGCTAACTTTCTAGCTGTTGCCAAAGTGTGATTTGATTAGCTGTGAAGTCTATCTTAGGGAGGAGCCCTAAGGTAAATGATTTTATTAAAGGCCCCTTCAGGTAGGAGACCTGGTTGGGAGGCGTTCATGTATACGTAAATGTCAGAGTTCAAGGTACGACCACTGCATCAAGGGTATGTGAGTGTTACTACTTTGTAACTAGTTTTGTCTTTTGAATAATGGAAATTCTAGATTTAGCTGCCCCGGAGTGGTTTTTCTCTTAACTGAGTTTCCACTTCGTCAACAAAATATTTGTCTCCTTTAAATTCCACATTTAATATTTTGTTGCACACTGTTCACATACACATGGTTAATTAGAAGTCATATTTTATTTTCAGCTTGGATATTTAGCACTGCATTGACCTTCTCGGGATTGGCCTCTATTCCTTGCTGTGGAACCATGAATCTCAAAAATTTACCCGAGGATACTTCAAAGGCGCATTTGGCCAAGTTCAAATTCATCTTGTTAGTTTGTAATTGGCTACATTTTGTTGGACAAAATCACTTCAATGTAATGATGCTTTTAAACTGGGATTCAACTATTCAGAGTTCGTCTAGAAGATTCTGCACAGTGTACAAGTCAGAGAAATCAGATCCCTTGCAGCCGTCTGGACGACGTGATATACCGTTCGGACGCTCATCTATCAAAGCATCATCCGTCCGGACAACGAGAACTTTCCGTTCGGACACCCATCAGTGTCTAGAAACTTCGAATTGTTCAAGATTGCAGCCGTCCGGACATAATGGCAAATCGTCCGGCCGCTATTCAGAGTTTGAGAAGATTCTAGCATTCAAGTGCATCCGTCCGGACGACGGGGCAATACCATCCGGACGCCATTCAGTGTTTGACAAGAGTAATAGGGTTTTTGTCTCAGACATAGATATGAGATGACAGTTGCAACCGTCCGGATGCTATCCTTGATAAGGCAAGTCGTGTAGAAGAAGTTCAACCATCCGAACGTAAGACTCCATGGTTCGGACGCTCAGACCTTATTATGGAAATTGCATGCAGCGGAAGTGCAACCGTCCAAATGCTAGGGCAACACCGTCCGGATACCCTCCGATATTTTGATCATAACGTTCTACTCAAATATCGGATTAGGACGAAATTGGTGTCATTGGAAAGATAACAAAAAATTATGCAACTTGATGGCCTAGATGACCAATAAAAATTTCCAAACAGCCCACCATCCGGATGAAAAGATAGTAGCGTCCGAACGGCCCGCCAAAATTTGAGAAGTTTTTAGAATTGCCTTTCAGACACGGAAACAGTTGACCGTCCGAACGCCTAAGTCTACAGTCCGGACGCGCATGCTAGAGACTCTGATTCTGACTAGAATTAGGTCTTCTAAAGCCTCTAAATAAGAGGCTCTAGGCATGCATTATGTACAAAATTCAGTAGTGAATTCCTTATAGCTTAGAGAGGGTGTTTAGGGAGATATTGAAGATCTGCTAGCTCTCTAGCTTTTGCTAGTGTGTGATTTGATCAGCTGTGAAGTTTATCTTTGGGGTTGGCCCTAAGGTAAAGGATTCCATTGAAGACCCCTTCAGGTAGGAGACTTGGTTGGGAGCCGTTCGTGTTGGGTTACACGTCAGAGTTCAAGGTACGACCACTGCATCAGGGGTATGTGAGTGCTACTACTTTGTAACTAGCTTTGTCTTCTGAATAGTTGATATCCTGGGTTTGGCTGCCTCGGAGTGGTTTTTCTCTTAATTGAGTTTCCACTTCATCAACAAAATATTTGTCTCCTTTAATTCCGCATTTAATATTTTATTGCACACTGTTCACACATACTTGTTAAAATTAGAAGTCATTTAATTTTCACATCTTGTAGTCTCTTAGTGTGTTGAAGGTTTCTTCAAGATCTGCTATATGGTTTGCCACTTGTACGCTTTTAACCAGCATGTCATCCACATAGACCTCTGCATTCCCTCCAATCTAGTCTTGGAACATTTTATTGACTAGCCTTTGGTATGTAGCTCCAGCATTTTTGAGTCCGAAAGGCAACGTCTAGTAGCAGTACAGTCATCCGTCGGTGATAAATGAAGTCTTCTCCTGATCAACTTCATGCATGTGAATTTGATTATACCTCGAGAAGGCATCCATGAAGCTGAAGAGCTCATGTCTCAATGTGGAGTCAACTAGTATGTCCATCAGAGGAAGGGGAAAGCTGTCTTTGGGACAGGCTTTATTTACGTCAGTGAAGTCAATGCACATCCTCCATTTGTCGTTTGCCTTCCTCACCAATACTACATTTGCTAGCCAATTGAGATAATCGACTTCTCGGATGAACCTGGCTTGTAGGAACTTATCTACTTCTTCGTGTATTGTCTGATTTCTCTCGGGAGCGAAGCTTTTCCTTTTCTGTTTGACCGGCCGGTGACTCGGATAAACATTCAGTCTGTGAGTCAATACCAAGGGATCGATGCCCGACATGTCTTCATGGCTCTAGGCAAACGCATTTGCATTATCGCAGAGGAAGACCATCAAGGATTCTTTGATCGGTGGAGAAAATTGGGATTCGACTATTATTTTTTTTTCTAAGCTCCTGATCTTAAACTCCTTTATTTCCTGGAAACTGGCTCCCCTGACTGTGATTGCTACTTTTCTTCTTCTTTGACTTCGAGAGCTATCTTCCCAGGAGTATCCTTCACTGTGATATTGTAGCAATGCCGTGCTACCCACTAATCTCCCTTAACTTATCTGACTCCATGCTCGGTCAAGAACTTCATCTTTAGATGCAACATGGAGGTGATGGCTTTTAGCTCGTTAAGAGCTGTCCTTCCTAGGTTGGCGTTGTAGGCCGAGGGCGGTCTATCAGCAGGAATTTAACCATTATAGTCTTCTATCTCGGGTGCTCCCCTGCTATGACTGGGAGTTCGATAAAGCCGACTGGGAAGACTTGCTCTTCTACGAACCCCATTAGAGGATATCTAGTCGGGACAATTTTTTCCCGGCTTATATCCATGTGCATGAATGTCGACTAGTACAGGATGTCAGCTGAACTTCTGTTATCCACGAATATCCTGTGGATCATATGGTTGGTCACCTGCAAGGTGATGACTAGTGCATTTGTATGAGGGAGGGACAATATAGAGCCCCAGATTTTTAATCTTGAATACAGTGTCTTAAATTAGAATTTAAGACTAAACAATAAATCCAAAAATATATGGACTATATGAATATTTATAAGATTAAATATTCATTGGTATTTGAGGCACGTTTACAGTTCCAAATTGACTAGGAAAGTTTAATAGACCTTAAACTTTAGAATATAACATTAAAAGTAACTAATCTGAAGGAGGGTGACCGATACCCAATAGTTGACGATCGATCCACAATGGCGATCCTTTCCCAAAATATGGCGATCGATCCCCATAGAACTGTAGGGGATAAACTTCACCGAACAACTGTCCTCTTATCAAAAATCATCATTGTCCATTGATGATTTTTAGTTCATGCATGAACCCATTTTGTCAGTATCTAACTCTTAAATGTTATGAAGGCTAAAGCAAACTAAATTAGTTAAACCACTAAACTTAGTTAGGAGAAAACTTTCGGTTAAATGGAAATTTAACTGATAGTTCATTAGAGATAGCAGATTTTTGTTACTGCAATGACTCACCACATAGCTCATCGACACCCAGCTTGCTGCCCATGAATAGGATCTTCAGCCATTGATCAGGTACAACTCAAACTGATCTAAGCCATCCATAGCACTATATATAGAAGTGCACCCCTCGCGTTCAGCACACTTCTTCTTTCTCTATTATTTTTTTGCAAAAAACTTTCATCTTTCTCTGTTTCTAAAAAAATAGCAAGCTCTCATTCTCTGTATGCTACACGGCCTGTACCCCTTTAACATAAAATATGAGACAATTCTCTTAAACTCTCTCCTTCCTTTGTTTCTTTTCATGGCCAACCTAAAAGAAAAACCAGAAAAGCCTCTAACTCTCTCTGCTTTCCCCATTCGGCCAGTAGCTCAAAAGTAGCATAAAGAGCTCTTAAACCTGCTCGGCTACACCCATCTCTTAAACAGAAAAATAGGAAGCAAGCTCTCTCACTTTCTCCTTCTTTGTCTACGCTTGCAACATATAAAGAAAATAGAAAAAGTTCTCTTTCAACTCGTAGTTGCTCTCGGCCGGCCTTGTTTCAGTGCTTGGAGTCTTCTTAAAAATATCCTAATATAAATTGGAGATATTTTGGGTAAGCTTCTAAAGCTATTGTTTTAGTTTTTTAATATGATTTTGAAATTATTAAGTTGTCTGTTTTTATGCTTAAAAGGATATTTTCAAAGTAATGTATTTATTTTATAAATACGCTGTTATAATACCCAAATAAAATTAAGTATTTTATAAAAGCATCGTTATGCTATCCAAAATTATAAAAAATATTTTTAAGCATTAGTCATACTAATGCCATTATTCTGCCCGAATTTTATAAAATGATAAAATAGAAATTATTTATATTTATGCAGTAATGCTGCCCATGTGTTTTAAAAATATTATACCCATTATTTATAGGATTGATATGTATATTTTCATAAAAAGAATACTACACTATTATAATGTTTGTTTTACTTTATAGGTATTTAAGGCATTAATTAATAAATACCGTAATAATGCTCATATAAAAATATGTGGTCATGCAACCGACCTAATTTTATATGCTACTATAATATCCAAACGACATTAGGAAGCTATGTTAGGTTGTTCAGAAGTCAGATGTGACAAAAATATTTGAAAAATAAATGACTTCTAATTTGCCATGTGTGTGTGCACAATGTGTAACAAAATATTGTAAATGCGAAATTTAAAGAACACAAAGCTAGTACATAGACAGTAACACTCACATACTCGATGCAGAGATCATATCTAGCACTCTGACACGTAACTCAACGTGAACGCCTCCCAACCAAGTCTCCTACTTGAAGGGGTCTTCTATGGATTCCTTTACCTTAGGGTTTCTCCCTAAGATAGACTTCAATTATGACCATAACAACAACACAATGGCAATGGCTTGAAAGCTAGCGGATCTTCACAATTTCTCCCTAAAATATACTCTCTAAGCTATAAAGAATTCAATACCAAATTCTGTAAAGAATACATGCCTAGAGACCTCTAGGCGGCGACCGAACGGTAGCTGAGAGCGTCCGAACGGACAACTGTGCAACCGGCTTTCCATAAGGCGCTCCACACGATTCCATATTAGGGTCGCGTTCTAATGGTGTTGCCCTAGCATTTGGATGGTGTTGCCTTAACATCCGAGTGGTTGCACTTCTACTGCACGTAATTACCACAATAAGGACCTTGTCCGGACGGTGTTGCGTTGCCGTCCGGATAGATGTAGCTGTCTTCCCATATATATGTCTGTGAAGGAAATCCCATTACTTGCGGAACTCTGATGAGCGTCCGGACGTGTTGCCAAGACGTCTGGATGGATGCAACATTGAACTGTTCGAATCTTTTAGATACTGATGGGCTTCTAGATGCAAGTCTGGGCCATCCAGATGGAATCTTGGTATCCGACTTCTCTGAGTTTGAATCTGCACAGAATCTTCTTTGAGCATCTTGAATCACTTTTCTGAAATGAAGACTCTGAAATAAACGGCATCGCTGATTATGTAGCAACATTACATAATAGTGATTTTGTCAAATAGAATGCAACCAATCACAAACTAACAGTATTAAAATAGAATTTTAGCAATTTGTACTAATTCATTATTACATGTATAAAACTATATTGCAGTGAACACTTGTGTGAATATTTTCTGAAGCAAGAAATGACTGTAAGTATGAAATACTTACTGAGAGTGATGTTGATTTCTATAATGTTATGATTGCTGATTTGTTTAATTGTATGCGTATGAATGGAACTTTACATATTTTACTGTTGTGACGAAATCGATTAATAACAAAGCCAGTGCTTTAGGCCACTAGTGGGACCTTAGGCTTTCGTGAAAGATTTAATAATAAAAAGGCTGAGACTTTCGGCTTTCAGTCGGCTGGGAGCGTAGACTTCCAACAACAAACAAATAAGCCTTATTAAAAGACTGGGGATTAAATCCCACGACATATGGTAAGGAGAGCTACGACTCCTAGAAAATCGTTAACTAAGCACATGCTATAACGAGAGGAGTGCAAGAAGAAAATAAATAAGATTGTGAATATAAAACTGTATTCATATCATTGCATTATATGCTTCTAGTTAAATCAGTAAACGTTATATTATTGAAATAGTTTCCTCACACAATTACAATATGGGATTGTGGTAATGATTACAATCACATAAATGATTATGCAGGATAGGAGGAAGGTCAGGACTGTCAGAATCATTATGCCAATCCCGATATTTATGGATGAGGCTAACTATTGCCTCTGTTGTATGATGGACAACCTTGCTTAGTCTATCTTTTGTATATATGTTAGACTTATTATTTACGTATTTTTTTTATTATGTAATATTTGATATTATGGTTTGTATTAGGTTAAAACAATGATTACGTTGTATCAGTGCCGCATGTGGCACATATGTGACTTGTTAGTTTGTAATTGGCCACATTCTGTTGGACAAAATCACTTCTTTGTAAATATGCTTTTTATCAGGGATTCTGCTATTCAGAAGTGTTCTAGAAGATTCTGCACAGTTTGCAAGTCAGAAAATTTGGTTCCCTGCCAGCCGTCCGGACGACGTGTCATATCGTTCGGACGCCCAGCTGTCCAATGCATCAGCCGTCCGAACGATGTGACATACCGTCTGGACGCACATCAGACTAAAGCATCATCCGTCCAGACGATGTGGATTCCCGTCCGGACCTTCCTTTTTGTCGAGAAGCTTCGAACTGCTCCAACTTGCATATGTCTGGACGATTCAGCAACCCGTCTGGACGACCCTCAGTGTTCGATCAAGCTTCAGTATTTCTTTCCAAACATAGATATAGGAAGATTTCTGCAACCGTCTGGACGACATGGATTCCTGTCCAGACGCGCTCATCCATAAGGCAAGTATCGCAATTCTAATCTAGACGTCCGGACGATAGTCAGCATGGTCTGGACACGCGTGCATCAGTTATGGAAATTGCCAAACACTCATTTGAACTGTTAGCCTATAAATAGAGGTCCTTAGGCTTGAGAACAACAAGAATTCGGTATTGAATTCCACTAGTGCTTAGAGAGTTATTTTGTGAGGTTATTGAGTTGATCCTCTCTGAAGCCGTTGTTGTGTGTGCTATTGCTGCACTTAAACTGAAGTCTATCTTAGGGGTTGGCCCTAAGGTAAAGGATTTTGTTGAAGACCCTTTCAGGTAGGAGACCTGGTTGGGAGGCGTTCGTGTTGGGTTACACGTTAGAGAGCAAGGTATGACCACTGCATCAGGGGTATGTGAGTGTTACTACTTTGTATCTAGTCTTGTCTTCTGAATAGTGGATATCCTAGGTTTGGCTACCCCGGAGTGGTTTTTCTCATCTTGAGTTTCCACTTCGTTAACAAAAATTCTTGTGTTATTTATTTCCACATTATTTTGTTAACACATTATGCACACACACACTTGCTTTATATTAGAAGTCAATTTCATTTTTCATTACTGCTTTAGTGTGATTTTATTATGTATGAACATGCTGTTCATATCTATTTTTATGGAGGTATTTTAGACAAGCTTTGATGTGTTATAAGGGAATCGTCCCTCTTTTTCAAAAAAAAAAAAAGATATATATATTTTTCGCTGCAAGATTTATCATCTATGATGTAGTAATGTCATGTGGTTATTCAAATATAATCACTTATGCCTTTTTGTAAAAGGCTGGACGTTATAGAAACTCTAGCATAATCTTCGTTCGAGAATCCCAAAATCGAGGATTTCTTCTTCTTTGACTTAAGAGGTTGATTAATTGCCAGCACCTCCCAATTCTTTCTCTGCCCAGCGTAGGCCTTCCTGTCTGCGCTAATCTCTCCACCTCCAGCAAACCCTCCAGATATTGTCTGAATCTCAGCTATGACACGCTGATCTTAGGGATCGGGTTGCCTCACAATCCTGCTCCTGCTCCTTTCTCTTGGTGGCTCTTCCTTTCGTGGCTCCTCCCTTATTCTATCAAGTTCCAGAGTCCTTTCTTCTTGATACCTTTGAGGGGATGGAGCTCGTTGTCTATGGACCCGTGGTGGATTATCCCGAGGCTATCGGTCTTGGTTTTGTCTGGGTTGGGCTTGATTATCCATAAGGAAATCTTTCGATCATAAGTCGCAAAGATATGCAACCCTTAGTAAGGTGCCCCATTGTGTCATGAAACGCACAATATTTGTCATTGTTCTTCTCCAGTAGCTCCTTCGTAATCTTATGAGGGTGGAGATAGTCAGGATCACTTCTGACTTCCATTAGGACTTCATGGATCGACGCGTTGAGGGGCGTGAAGTTGTAGTCCTTGAACTGCTTGCTCGATTTGTCCTCGGTTGCTTGCTCCGCTTGCAGATTCTTCTTCTTATCCTCAGGGTTCTTGGGAACCAAGACTTAAGCCTTTTGGGAGCCCATCATGGCTCATAGTGTTTCTTCTTGGTTTATGTATTCCTCCACTTTATCCACAAACTCTAGCAAGTTCTTGAGCTCTCAGCGAGCAAGGTCAGCCATCAGGGGTCCCTCGGGTCGTAACCCCTGGTACCAAGAGGTGTATACCATTTCATCCATAGGACTCTCTGTAGACAATTTGGCTTGGTTGAATAGCATGATGTAGTCACGTAAGGACTCATCATCTCTCTGTCGCATCGACATTAAGTGACCTGAAGGCTTCTTCCGTACGCGTCCGGCCAGAAATTGGATCAGGAACTTTCTTCCTAAGTCCTCAAAACTAACGATGGACTTCGGAGGGAGTTTCCTGAACCAATCTCGGGCACTCCCCAATAAGGTTAGAGGGAATGCTCGGCAGGCCAGCTCTGATGGAGTCCTGTGAAGGTCCATATGAACCTAAAAATTATCTAGGTTCTCGGTTGGATCTTTGATCCCGATGAAGGTTGTGATGCTCGGGATCTTGAACTTCTCGGGCTGGAGAACAACAAATATCTAATCGGTGAACGGCGAAGTCGTCCCATGCAGCAGGTTGTCTACCAAAGAAGTTTTTTGCCTTTCTTCTTTTGGTAGATTTCTTGCTGAAGGCGGCTGTACTTCTCACCAAGGGAGGCCACCACCTCACTCAACCTCTTCTTCTTATTGTGGTGAAGAGTTCTTTCACCTCCATCGTTTTGGGAGTTATCCCAGGGTTGGTTATCCCGAGGACCCCCTCGGCCCCCTAGATTTACGTCTCCATCAACATGTACATCGCTTTCCTCTCCTTCATTTTCTCTAATTCTTCTAGGATTCATCCCCCCGGGAATCGCCCCAATAGTCACAAGTTTTGCTCGGTGAGAGCTTCAATATCCTTGGACATTCGAGCAATCCGAGCTTCCATGGTAGTGAAGTGTGCGTCATTCGATGGTCCCCTCGTCTCGGGTGGAGGGTTGTTTCTTTCGGGATATGTGGCTCTTGTGCGAACCATGACAAGTTTTATTTTTATTTTTATTTTTATGAGAAACGATCACAAAATCTTAACTATTATAACAGTTTCTGGTTGCTAGTACAAGCTTCTAGAAAGTTCATCTTAGAAGTTTTGCAAAACAATATACCTCAGTAAGGATGCTTGCTGGGGGTGCCAGCTGGTCTCACTCCGATGCTTAAGTCAGTCAGGAGAATATGAGAGAATGTATGAATGCCTTAATCAGAATAATTTCAGCTAGAACATACCTGAATGTCTGTGGGTGTTTATAGTGAGGATGAGGATCAGTTTCTCCCAAAAATGGAGGGAGCTGATCATCCGAACGTGGGTCTCCCATTACCCGAATCGTGGGATCTCCGCACATCCGGATCAGGGGTCTTCCTGCATCTGGGACGTGGGTTTCCACGTGTCCAGCTTGTATGTATTTATGCATCTGGATCGTGTGTACCCATGATCCAGAAACATGGGGCTACCATATATGTATCAGGAAAGTGGGACTAATTGTTTCTGAGGCACGTTTTGGGTAGCTTGAGATTTAAATCTCTTCATGTGCTCTTTGCGGGTTATTTCTGGGTGGGTTTGGTTCTGCAATGTGACGCATCATGAGGCCTTGAAGGACAATTGCCCAAAAAGTTTTGAACCCCCAATGAAAGCCTCGAGCCCAACTCAGGTCCTGAATTCATGGGAGGAAAGAAAGCTGCTTCAAGAACAGAGCAACCTTTGACTTATATTGCTTGTATTTTTTCTTGAGCCTCCTCCCACTACTTTCGACCTTTTTGAGCTTCTTGGTGAGTACCCTCTGACTTTCCTTGGTAGACTTTTGCTTATCTTCAACAATACGCAAGTACGACTACACAAGAGCTTTACTGACTGAAAGGGCTTCGCACCTAGCCTCGGCCTCATTTAGCTGAGCTCGCAACTCAGTCGACTCCTAAGACCGTCTCCCAATTGGGCAGTCAACTCTCGAGACTTCTCCTCAGCCAGAGTCTCTTTCCGCCAGCTTTCTGCGAGTTCCTGGTCCCGCTTAGCAAAGAGTTTCTTGAGATTCCTCACCCCTGGTTCTAAGTTCCTCAGCTGTGTAACTTCATTCTCCAAGCTGCTCACTCGAGTCCTTAGCTCGGTCACCTCTTGAGGGTAACCGCGGAGTTACTCGGTATGTTGATCGTAAAGAGCCACCAACTTGACAGCTTGCTGAAAAAAGGAAAGAAGAGGTTAGCATAATCCAAGTGATAAAGGAAAGAATGACAGAAATAATAAACATTCATACCGCAATCTATTGATGAACAAGGACATCATTGAACCTCTCGGGAGGAACCTGTTCAGATACATTTCCTTGAAGAAAGTTCTCCAGTATTACAACCCTAATAGCCTCCATTGGGTCGCCTCGCATGCCGTCAGCCAAGGACTGGATTGGAAACCTCCTCCCGGAGTTGCTTGTCCCGAAAGAGCACGCGAAAGCTAAGAGCCCAGCCCCTAAGGGGAAAAAAGGGTTGGAATAATTAGTCCCACATTTCAGATACATAGCAGCCCCATGTTCCAGATCGTGGGTGCACACGAACCAGTCTTGGATCGTGGATTCACACAATCCGGATGCATAAAGGCATATAAGCCGGACATGTGGAAGCCCACGTCCCGGATGTAGGAAGACCCATGATCTGAATGTGCGGAGATCCCACGATCCAGGTAATGGGAGACCCACATTCAGAGGATTAGCTCCCTCCATTTCTAGGAGAAACCGATTCTCATCCTCACTATAAATACCCACAGACATTCAGTTATGCTCTACCTGTAATTATTGTGATTAAGGCATTCATATTGAAAATTAAAGGACTTATAATTTATCAAGTGTGTGCAATAATGTGCAACAAAATATCACAATGTGGAAATTAAAGAGACAAATATTTTGTTGATGAAGTGGAAACTCAATTAAGAGAAAAATCACTCCGGGGCAGCCAAACCCAGGATATTCATTAGTCAGAAGACAAAGCTAGTTACAAAGCAATAGCACTTACATACCCTTATGCAATGGTTGTACCTTGAACTCTAACGTGTAACCCAACATGAATGCCTCCCAACCACGCCACCTACTTAAATTGGTCTTTAATGGAATCCTTTACCTTAGGGCCAACTCCTAATATAGACTTCAGTTCAGCACAGCAACAGCACTTGGCAACTGCTTCAGAGAGAGCAGTGCAGCACAATAATCCTCACAATAAACGCTCTAAGCTCTACGGAATTCACTACCGAATCCTTACAATTCTCAAGCCCAGGAGCCTTTATTTATAGGCTACAGGTTCAAATGAGCGTCTGACTTGAAATACCTAGGCGCCGTCTGGACAGTAGACATAAGGCATCCAGACGGACAACTGTGCGATCGGCTTTCCAAATTTCGCAGAAATTATTTCTTGAATAGAGCCGCGTCCGGACGGTGTTGCCCTAGCGTCCGGACGATTGCACTTTAGCTGCACGCAATTTCCATATCAAGGCTTGGCACGTTCAGACCATGACATCTATTGTCCGGACGGTTGATCTGATGGACGCCATTTCCGTATATGAAGCTTGAGTGTTCAGACCATGAATACTGTGGTCTGAACGGTTGAACTTTGAATACACGACTTGCCTTATGAATGAGCGCTTCCGGATGGGAATCCACATCGTCGAGACAGTTGCAGCTGTCTTCCCATATCTGTGTTTTGGAAAGAAATTCCATAGCTGATCGAACACTGAACGGCGTCCGGATGTGCTCCTAAGATGTCCGGACGGATGCAAGCTAGAACAGTTCGAAGCTTCTTGACATAGAGGAATGTTCGGACAAAAAGTTCTCGTCGTTTGGACGGATGAAACTTGGATAGTTAAGAGTTTGGATGGAATAGCACGTCTTTTGGACGAATGCACTGGAACGCTAAAATCTTCTCGAACTTGATTGGCCATTACGTCTGGATGGATGTAAGCTTGAACGGTTCGAAGTTTCTAGACACTAATGGGCATCTTGACAGTTTTGACACCTCGTCCGGACGTAAGTTGCTAGCTGATGAGCGTCCGGACTTTTAGACTGGGTCGTCCGAACGAAAACATGGGATCCGACTTCTCTGAGTTGGAATCTGCATAAAATCTTCCTTGAATATTGAAATAGCCTTCTTGAAGCTTGTAACACTTGTATCTTGTCATAACAAGGCTCTTTCCACATCAGAGAAATAAACTCTGAATATCTGAAGACTCTGAAATATACGGCATCCCTGTGAAAGCAGCAACATTGCATAGATGTGATTTTGTCCAGCAGAATGCACCCAACACAAAAACTAACACATACATTCTCTCATATTCACCCTAAAATTGACTTAAGCATTGGAGTGGGACCTGCTGGCATCCCCAGCAAGTATCCTTACCAAGCTTTATTGTTTTGCAGAACTTCTAAGACGAACTTTCTAGAAGCTTGTGCTACTGACCGGAAGCTATTTTAATAGATAGTGTCTTATGAAACTATCGTGACTTCTGCATGGTCTACATCAATGACATACTTGTCTTCAATAAAGACCAACAATACCACATGACCCATGATGAGTGCCAAATATTGTATATTTGGACTTCTTAATTTGCATTTATTAAACTTTTAGCATTGTTATTTTCTGATATTTTTGTTTAGTTTTGGTGTTTTAAGTGTTTTGCAGTTCATTGAAAGAAAATGATGGTCTTTATGTAAAATTGCAAAGAAGCGAAATTATCTTTTATAGTCTGATCAGATTGTACTCAAAATTTGGAAGCTTCAGAGCAAATTTGAAGAGAATGATATTTTGTCTAGGCGCCGTGGGTATCATTATTCTTAAAACCCAACAACCGTGCATGAGATAGAAGACATGCTTTATTTCTCTCCTGTTTAGAACCCAAGCACGTGAAGGACAGCTAGCAAGCCGTGTTTGAGTTTCTTTATACATGTCTTTATCTAGAATTAAAGAACCAAACATGACGTGGGAAGAAGACATGGTTACACACGTTCCTCATAAGGCAAGAATGCTACATGGACTTGGGACACGTTGTGCGGTGTAAGAGAAATTTATTTTCTAGACCTAGCAGACACGTTTTCTGGAAGTCACAACTAGTAGCACCAACACACTTATGCTCTGTTTGTTTCGACGTAAAATGGTTTCCGTCGTAAAATGATTTCAGGGAAGTCATTTTTCTGAAAAATATTTTTTCATCGAAAGCATTTTTCGGTGTTTGGTGCGTACGGAAAATCACAAATATTTTTAATATTTTTATTCAATCATATTAACCTATAAAAATCAATTTTTATTCAAAACATATAAATATTAATGTAAAATAATATAAAAATTACCGAAGACGAGATTCTGTCACTGACCGACAGGATTCCGGCCACTTTTACCGGATTCCGCCATTCCGGCTACTATAACCAGAATCCAAGATAAAGGCCGGAATCCGAACAGTTTCGTCAGAATCTGGCTTGGCCGGATTCCGGCATAGAACAGCCGGACTCCGGCATACTGGCCGGAATCTGCCAGAACAGCTGGAATCCGGCCAGTAGGCCAGAATCCGGCCGTTCTGGCCGGAATTTTCTGGCCAGATCCGGCCGGCCGGCTGTTTTGGCTGATCTGTCCGGCCAGCCGGCCGGAGAACAGCCAAATTTTGGCTAGATGGCCGGAATACTGTCGGAGGAATTTGGGCTGACCGGATTTCGGCGAAGATGGCCGGATTTCGTCGCCGGATTCCGGCGACATTGACTGAATGCTGTCGAATTTCGGTACCGGAAAGATTTCGGTGATGGTCGACTGCTTGAAGTGAAGGTCGACTGTGTCATTTAATTGGGGTTGAATGCGTCTGGCGTCTTCGGAAAATGATTTACGCCTTTAAAAAGCGTAAATCATTTTCCAAAATTTATTAAGCATTTTTGGTCAAACAGAAATCATTTTTCGGTTGACTATTATTTTCGCCCCTACCAAACACCAAAAAATGTCGAAATCATTTTCCAGAAATCATTTTACGCCGAAACTAACATAGCATTAATTCTTTCCAACAGAAGAGACCAGCCGTGATTTCTGCCAGAATTACTACAGCAGCCAAACTACCAAAACTAGCAGCAAAGCACCGACACGTTTTCTTCAGCCTAGTAGTTGTGTGTGAGTTCTATTTACAAGATTTTCTTTCCTAGAAAAGAACCACGTGAAAGGGAAAAGAGGCCCCATAATGCTTTATTTGTAACCTAGACCTGTGCATGAGTAATATATACACACACGTCTATTTCTTTCCATACCTGGCGGTGTACGTGGACGTGAAGGGCGCAAAGGGACATGCAGTATCTATACCTTCCCTTAAGAAGAGCCCAAAGAAACAAAAAAACTAAACCAGCAACTGGAACTCAAAACAAAATAGAAACATCAATATTCCATCTATAACAGAGGCTGATATTTTCCTCATTCCTTTGAAACTTCCCTTGCTTGCAAGCCGGGATCTAACCTCCCAAATAATCAGCTTCAAAACCTGCTCCTCTGTACGGGGATGGCCTGCATGTTTAATCTCATTTCTGGCTCTCCAAATCCCATAGACAGTAGAGCTAAGTACCAATCTGCAAACAACACCGAACATGGAATAGCACTTAATTCTTTCTAAAGCTGGAACGCACTAAAGAGCAAAATCCTGCTCCTCTGTACGGGGATGGCTTGCATGTTTAATCTCATTTCTGGCTCTCCAAATCCCATAGACAGTAGAGCTAAGTACCAATCTGCAAACAACACCGAACATGGAACAGTACTTAATTCTTTCTAAAGCTGGAAAGCACTAATGAGCAAAATCCCTTAAACAAAGCAAAGAGGTGGTGCGGCGCAGCTAATTGAAGACCAGAATTGTTGATGATGATTTTCATCCCGGTGATGCGGCAGCCTCAGAGTCATCCCTTTGCCTGTAACCTGCAACAAAACAAAGACCCGCCGGGGGTTGGCCGGCGGTTCCTCCTCCGACGCCCAAATCAGTTGGAGTGTGAGAGGGAGAGAGTATGATGCTTAATGTTAGATCCGATCCATACCTCTTAGATGATAGGTATATCTATATACTCCACTTTATTGTTGATGAATAGCAAAAAGTCTTGTTTGCACAGTATGAACAGTGACCGGTAAGGTGTGGAGATGCTAGGCATGGTGCTACCTGATGATTTCTGACCTGATTTGACAAGTACTAAGATCCTAATAAATACTAAGGATCCTGATGACTCCCGACCAACCACATGTTCCCGAGACCTTGGTCACTCCCGACCAAGCATATAATCCGAGTGGTCATCACCGACATGGCACATAATCCCGACCAAGCATACATCCGAGTGGTCATCACCGACATGGCACATAATCCCGACCAAGCATACATCCGAGTCCTTGGTCATTCCCGACCAAGCGTATAACCCGAGTAGTCATTCCCGACAGAGCATATAATCCGACTCGTGCACTACCCGAGTGGGGAATAATAATTCCCCAACAAGAATCACAACATCGACACACGTACAATTTTCTTTCCAAGTTTGGAACCGAAAGCAGCACATGTTTCTTTGTCCAAAGACAGACAGGCAGCAAATCAATTCTTTCCAAAGCTAAAGGTCACCGAGGGAAACAAGAGATATTCAGCATTTTGTTTTAAGGAAAAAGCTGGCAGCGCCCAAACATGTTATTCTCCAGGAAATAATCAAGCAGTAAAGACACACATTTATTGCCATAGCAAGCAGCAACCGAGAGACACGTTTTCCTTTCATAGCCGTGCCGAACCTTAGGACATTCAGTATATTTGAAGTTATTTTCTCTTTAAAAAAAACATGGACACAAGGGTAGAGACGCCATTTTTGTAAAATTTGGGTTTTTAACCTAATTTTTTGCTATAAATACCTCGTGCTAGGCACCACTTGTAGCATTAATTCTTTTTCAGAGCACTCGTCTTAGCTCTTGTCTTTTCTTTTATAAGTTGATATATTGTTCATAGTTCTTTTAATTTAAAGTTACTTAATTTTCAGTTCTTCTATCTTTTTTCCTTGTCAATTTATTTTATTGCTTTAATTTATTTATCGTTATTTAGTTTCCATTCTTCCTTCATTTCTCTTTATTTTAATCTATCGCTTTCTTTTTACTTAAAGTTTTTAAATTTCTGTTCTTCTTTCTCTTCTTTGTTTTTATCGCTTTATGTTTTCATTTCAAGAGTTTTTGGTGTTTTTAGTCATGAGAGGCTAAAATCCTTAACTACGGTTGATGATAAAACCTCATCAATGATAATACTGATACTCTTGCCATGATATTCATAGATTCGATGTTCTTGTATTATATTCAAGTTCCATTTCAATTTATTGGATTATTTCTTTAGATTGATTATTTTTACTGGATGTTTGTTGTAATTCAACCGATGGATACATCGATTGATTTCTTTGAGATTGAGATATCCATTGTGATTCCGGATACAATTGATGATTTCTACTTTAAGGGATAATCGTTATGATTTGTTTGAGTTGGATTCATCAAATGTTTTCATGCATTGTTATTTAAGAACTTGAATATTGAGCTCATTGAATCGAATTTATGAATAAAATGCAAGAATAGGGTGTTTGATTTGATTTGGTGAATTCCGATACCTTAGTGTTTTTCTTTTTTGCATTATTTACTCATTTTTTTCTTTGTCCTTAAAAGAAATCCAAAATCATGGCTCTAAGTTAAAACAAAAATAATTTAAATAGAAGTTGATTTTCTTTTCTTTACACACACTTTTCTATAGATACGATCTCACACTTTCATGTACTATGCTACATATGACCCGTGCGCTTGCGAGTATCAAAATTTGCACATCAACCCATCTCAAAATTGTGGCTCAAGAACTCAAAGATAATGGTATTATCCTTTCTGAAAAGAAAGCAGAGTTCAATAGGACTAGGACCGATTTTCTAGGACTAACCTTGGAGAATGGTGGAGTCCAGCTCCAATTGCACGTCTTGACGTTCTTGGATACGTTCCCTAACGAATTCGAGAATCGAAAGTCAGTGCAAAGGTTTTTAGGATGTATTAACTATGCAGACTCACATTATCTTCCTAACATGGGTCCTCTTAGAGCTCCTTTACAGGCTAAGTTGAAGATCAATAATGGACAGGAAGCGCCATGGAATTGGAAGCCAGCAGATTCTCAAGCAGTTGCGACAATCAAGCAGGCATGTCAAAAGATTCTACCAATGGTTCTCCCAAGCGAAAGAGAAGCTTATTATCACTACTGACGCTAGTGACATTGCTTGGTCAGCGGTTCTCTGTACCCGCAAGAAAATCGAATAGAGCAAATGGGATCCCCAGGAGCATGTAGTAAGATATGCCAATTAATGGCGTATGGAACGACACTGAAATAGCCTGGACCACATTTGATCAAGAGTTAAGGGCGATCGTTCTCGCTCTGGACAATAAAGCTGTTATTGGGTTTTTAATTTATTTATTTTTATCAATAATCCTGTTAATGCGAATCAATCTGCTAGGTGTTGCAGGGACAAACTGAAGATCCACAAGTTTCTTAGGTGGATGACAGTCGAACATATTAGTGGCTCGAGGAATTTTATAGCTGACACCCTTACACAGGAACTAAGCTATTTCAATTCCAAACATGAAATGCATAAGGTCATTGACCTCATTAACACTCTAGTCAGCACCTCATTTCGCTGATGGCAGTATCATGTATTTCGCATAAGCATACCGAGCTCGAAAGATATTCAAAGCTAAAGAAGACAAATGGCAAGCCAAGATGCAGCTAACTTGGAACAGCAGAAGCAAATCCTCCAGCTCAAAATTCAGCTATTGGAGCTTCAGCAACAGTGCCTCTCGGGCTCCTCTTCGCAAGCTTCACCCATTGTGGAGCCCAAGAAAGAAACAGCTCAGCCCACTGCTGGGTTGTCAAAACTTTATATGCCACATCACTATTGCGATGCTATGGCAAAAGAGGATAATAATCCCACCTACTGTGAAAAGGCTAGTGAGCCAACTATAGTAATGGGTAAGCTCAATAAGGGCAAAAACAAAATGGTTCCACTTGGACCAAGACCCTCTCAAAAGGGAAAAGCCCAAGTGGCTAAAACTGCTAGGATCCTTGGTGATGCTAGTAACCCAAAGTCCTTGCCCACTACAGGACGAGAGAAGCCCACTACTGCTGACATAACCTAGCCTAAACTTGGAACCCAATTTCATGACCTACAGGATCACCGCAAGATTAAACACCTTGCAAAATCCACAGGAAAAAGTATAGTTGACCTCCTAGTAGCCCGAGCCCAGCTCGACGAAGAAGAATGGCCCCTCGAACACCGACCAAAACCAGTCGAAAGGGAGAAGACTTCTACCGAGTATCTGAAGAAATCCTGTTTTCTTTTAACTCCTAAAAATTTTAATGCCTGGAAGCTTTCTAATTGTAGCGTTTGTTAACCAAGACTCCATGCAAAACACTACCTCTCCTACTGTTATGGTTACTGTTAGGGAAATTTCCCAACTAAAAAAAAAAAAAAAAAACATTTTTAAGGACCCCGGAAGAGCACAGAGTTCAATGGCTATAACAGGATATATCCGGACGGAGGAAGAGGAGGAATAGAGCATTAAATAAGGGCTTTTATGAAGGAATCACGTCATTAAAAATTTTGATCCTGCTAATCAAAGACAACCGCCGCCATATGGGAAAGCACGAACTGTAGCATGAGATGACCATTTGAGACCGCCAAAGGGAATTAATTGAGAAAAGATAAGCATCTCAGGATAATAAATAGCAGTACGGATAAAGAAAGGGGAGAAAAAGAAAATAGATAAAAGGTGATCAACACGGAAAAATAAAGGATAGGAAAAACTCTCTGACTCTCTGATCTTATAAAATTCTCTGATTCTCCTCCTCGTGGAGCTCATACTAACTTGATCGTCGGAGGGGGCTCGGCCGGAAACCCCGCCAGTCCTTTTGTCTTGCAGGGCGCAGAGGAGGTCGTTTCAAGGTTTTCCACTTCCATTTGTTCGGGGTCCGAAGACCAACCAGGAGTTGACACGTCTCATATCCGAAATTTAGCATCAACACTTTGGCGCCGTCTGTGGGAACGACGTGGTCACATGTTCCCGCGAATACAAGAATACTTGGAACCTTCTATGGTGAGTACATGGTTAACCTGAAGGAGTATGACTGAAGAAAATATGCGTGAAGAAGCAGGGAGTTCACATGACCCCTAGGCAGAGATAGTCCGCTTAAATGAGAAAGTAGCGCAACTCGAGAGGGAGTTGCAGGAACGAGACCGAACGGAGCGACCAAAAACTCAAGAAGACTTGTCACAGGGTGATCAGGTAAATCTCGAACGTGAAGATGGACGTTCGGAAGAAGCAGTCGAAGGTGATAGTGAATCCAACAGTGATGCCGAGCTTGCCGACCTTATGAGGAAGAATGAGAAGGTGAAAAATGAGTGGGCTCATAAATTAACTAAGTTGGAGCGACAGTGTGACTACTTGATGGGTTCCACTCAAGCAGGAATTAAAGGGAAAGCTTTGTTGACTGATAGCTTATTTTCTACCTCTGTGTCCCTCTTTACTGACCGTATAATGTCATGCCAACTCCCAAGTAAGTTCAAAATGCCTAAAATACCCGTGTATACAGGATTGGGGGACCCTATTGAACATTTGGCAAGTTTTCGTGCGCACGTGGTGCTGCACGCTACTCCAGATGAGGTTGCGTGCCGAGCTTTTCCCCTTACTTTGGCAGGGGGAGCTCGGGAATGGTTCAGGACTTTGCCGCCCCGCTCGATCTCGAGTTTTGAAAGCCTTGCCAGGAAGTTCGCGTCCCAATTTATGGCTGGCGTTGTCCGGAAGAAGCCCGCTCAACAGTTAAGGACCATTAAGCAAGGACCTCAGGAGTCATTGAGAAGTTACTTGCTCCGCTTCAACCAAGAGAGATTGGCCATGGAGAGTCAGAATGAGCAGTTCATCCACTATGCCATTTATCAAGGAATCAGGAAGGATGGTGCCCTCATGGCGGACCTGGCAAGGAGGTCGGCTGAAAGGTTGCAGGAATTTTACGATTGAGCAGAAGAGTTCGTGAACCAGGAAGAAACCCTCCGGGCGTTCCGAGAAACGGAGGAAGCTGATAAAGGGAGTCACGGGGATGGAGGAAGATCGAAACATGGGGCCGCTCCATCAAGGAAGGAGTTTACTCGGCGTAAACTCGTCAAGAGGGTTGAAAATTACAGTTGGACGCCTGTTAATGCCCCGGCTAGAGAAATTCTTATGGAGATCAGGAAAGACCCGAATTACAAGGATCCGTCGCCAATAAAGGGCCGGCTGCACCCGCGCAATCGCCACAAATATTGTCACTACCACGACTCATTCGGCCACTGGACCAACACATGCATTGCTCTAAAGGAGATAATCGAGAAGTACATAGCTGATGGTAAGATGACACGTTTTCTGGGAAAGCACGAAGATTTGACAGTTAAACTCCCGCCAGACAGATCAACCGGAGGCCAAGGTTCGTCCGGACGGGATGCGCGTCCGGGGCGACCCCCGTATCGCCAAGAGAGGAGGTCGGTTCGACAACCTGACAGAGATTTCCGGGCGGAGAGGGCGCCTCAACGAGAGTGGAGTAGGAGTCACGGCCGGCAGGATGGGTCGGGCGATTTCCCAGAAATTCAGACTATAGCTGGAGGTTTCGGAGGAGGGGACGAAACTTATTCGGCCCGAAAATCTTATGCTCGAGAGATGAGGGAGGTGTCCATTTATTCGGTCGCAAGGCCGCTGAAGACTACAAAGCGAGAGAAGCTGACTATCACCTTCTCGGATGAAGACTATGAAGGGGTTTACCTGCCCCACTCTGATGTCTTGGTGGTGACCATGGTGATAGCGAATCATAAGATACATCGGGTCTTGGTGGACAACGGCAGTTCTGCCGACATCCTATACAGGTCAGCCTTCGATCTGATGAAAATTAGCAAGGATAAAGTTTCTGCCTTCCGTTTCCCTTTGGTAGGATTTGCTGGAGAGCAGGTGATGCCTTTGGGATCGATTGAGCTGCAAGTTACCATTGGGAGCCCCCCAACACAGAAGACGATTCCGGTGAAGTTTCTTATAGTTGATCAACCATCGGCTTACAATGCTATCTTTGGAAGGACAGCGCAGGCCGAGTTAAAGGCGGTAACATCGATACCTCATCTTTGCATGAAGTTTCCGACGGATGATGGAGTGGGAGCAGTCCGGGGGGAGCAGAAAGCAGCTCGTAAGTGTTATAATATCTCTTTGGGAAACCCTTCCCGAGGCGCGTGCCCTGACACAAGGGTGGGCCCTTCAAACAAGTAGCAATTACAGATGAGGAGTCCGACCGGAGAGTTGGAGGATGTAATGGTCGGACCCCATAATCGGAAGCTTCGGATTGGAGCGCAACTTCCGGAGGCAAAGAAGAAGAAGTTGGTGGAGTTTTTGTGTGACCATATTGATGTCTTCGCCTGGGAACATAATGAAATGCCTGGAATAGATCCCTCAGTCATCGAGCATCAATTAAATGTCGATCGGAATTGCAGGCCAGTGAACAGCGGAGAAGGACTTTTGCACCTGAGCGCAACCAAGCGATTGTGGATGAGGTACAGAAGTTGCTTGAAGCTGGGTTTATTCGAGAAGTTGACTATCCGGAGTGGCTGGCTAATGTGGTATTGGTGAAGAAAGCGAATGGAAAATGGAGGATGTGCGTAGACTTTACAGACCTCAACAAAGCTTGTCCGAAAGATTGCTTTCCCTTTCCCCGGATTGATCAGCTCGTAGACTCGACAGCGGGGCATGAGGTGTTGAGCTTTATGGATGCTTTCTCCGGTTATAATCAGATACGAATGGTGGAATCCGACCAGGAGAAAACCTCATTCACGATCGATCGAGGGCTATATTGCTACAAAGTAATGCCGTTCGGACTGAAGAATGCTGGGGCCACATATCAGAGGCTTGTGAATAAAATGTTCCAGGCACAGATCGGACGAAACATGGAAGTGTATGTTGACGACATGCTAGTTAAGAGCCTGACCTCGTATAATCATGTTGCGGACTTGGCGGAGGCATTTGATACGCTGCGCAAGTACCATATGAAATTGAACCCGCAGAAGTGCATGTTCGGTGTTGATTCTGGAAAGTTCCTGGGATTTATGGTGTCGCAGAGGGGAATCGAGGCGAATCCTGACAAGGTGAGGGCCATCTTGGAAATGCCATCACCCTGGACTACAAAACAGCTACAGCAGTTGACGGGAAGGCTAGCGGCACTGAATCGTTTTGTTTCTCGATCCTCGGATAAATATCTGCCTTTCTTTAAGATCCTAAAGAAAGCCTTCAGCTGGACGGAGGAGTGTGAGAGAGCTTTTGCAGAGTTGAAAACCTATTTGACTAATCCCCCACTCCTGAGTCGTCCAGTAGAAGGAGAGATCCTCTATTTGTATCTCGCGGTCTCACGGACCGCGGTCAGTTCGGTTCTAGTGAGGGAAGAGTCAGGCAAGCAGAGGCCGGTATATTTCACGAGCAAGGTACTGCACGGAGCGGAGGAACGATACCCCCGCATAGAGAAGTTGGCATATGCCCTTGTGATCTCGGCACGAAGGTTAAGACCCTACTTCCAAGCACATGCTGTCCTAGTATTAACAGAATACCCTCTCCGAAAAATATTGCAGAAACCGGATTTGTCGGGAAGATTGGTCAATTGGGCGATCGAGTTAGGGCAATATGATATTGAATACCACCCTCGGACGGCTGTAAAGGGGCAGGTTTTGGCGGATTTCGTAGTAGAAATGAATGAGACACCGGATGTGGAGGAACTGCCAAAGGGCTCAACTTGGATTGTCTATGTAGACGGCTCGTCGGCGGGGGGAAGATGTGGGGCTGGGATAGCTTTCCGGGGTCCCAATCGGGAAGAATTCCGATATGCCCTCAAGTTCGGATTTGCTGCTACGAACAATGAAGCCGAGTATGAGGCCGTGCTCTCGGCCATGCAGATTGCCCAGGAAATGGGAATAATGAATTTGGAGATCCAGAGTGACTCGCGCATTGCAGTCGAACAAGTGAATGGGAGTTATGCTGCCCAAGAAGCGAGGATGTCGCAGTACCTGGACAAGGTAAGCCAATTCTACCTTTACTTTGATAAGGTTGTTCTAACCAAAGTCCCCAGAGAAGAAAATGGCTTGGCGGATGCTCTTTCGCGCATCGGTTCGGGGACAGACCCAGTAGTGACTGTAGGAGGCTGCAAGATCTTGGTTAAAGCTCGCCCAACAATATCGTCGAAGGCAGAGGTAATGCAGTTGAGCGAAGCGGAGCCTGAATGGGGAACGGAAATTGTGCGATACTTGAAGATGGGAGAGCTCCCCACTGGGAAGACAGAAGCTCAAAAAGTCATTCGGAATTCGGCTCGCTATGTGCTGGTCGGAGGGATTCTTTACAGACGTGGATACTCTCTTCCTCTGCTGAAATGTTTGCCGGATGAAGATGCAAGTTATGTTTTGAAAGAGGTACACCATGGTGTGTGCGGAAATCATTCAGGAGCAAAGGCGTTGGCAAACAAAATCATAAGGGCAGGATATTATTGGCCGACGATGATCAGAGATGCGAAGGAAATGGTGAGAGCGTGTGACGCATGTCAGAGGTTCACCCGTGTATCAAACAGCCCCCCCGGAATATCTTCATTTAGTTACTTCGCCATGGCCATTTGCTAAATGGGGGGTCGACATCATCGGACCCATGTCGCCGGGCAAAGGTAACCGAAAGTTCATTGTGGTTGCGGTCGACTACTTCACTAAATGGGCTGAGGCTGAGGCATTGGCCGCAATAACAACTGAAAATGTTATAAAATTCCTTTGGAAGTCCGTAATATGCAGATTCGGTATCCCATATGATATGGTGACCGATAATGGAAAGCAGTTTGATTGTGACCGTTTCCGAGAATGGTGTGCCGAGCTGGGCATAAGAAAAAGCTTTTCAACCCCCGTGTTCCCGAAGTCCAACGGCCAAGTTGAGGCCACCAACAAGACACTGATCTAGATGTTAAAGAAGAAGCTCGGCCCGAAAAAAGGAGCCTGGGTTGAGTATCTCCCCAAAGTACTCTGGTCCTATCGAACTACGGTCAGAATTGCTACAGGGGAGACCCCATTCGCTTTAACCTATGGGATGGAAGCAGTAATTCCTGTGGAAGTGGGATCACCAAGCTTCAGGGTAGCCCACTATAATCCGGGGTTGGATGAAGAAGGAGTAAATCTACATTTGGACTTGTTGCAGGAAAGGCGTGAAGATGCCCATGCAGTGTGTGCAGCTTATCAGAGCCGAGTAGCTAAGTACTATGATAAGAAGGTCAAACCTCGGGCATTCAGTTTTGGAGACTGGGTCCTGCGGAAGGTCAACCTAATGACTAAAGAACTGGCTGATGGAAAATTGGGCCCAAAGCGGGAGGGGCCATACCGGATAGTCAGCTCCAGCAAGAATGGGGCTTACCGCCTAGCCACAGGACAAAGGAAAGCAGTGCCAAGGGCCTGGAATGTAGATCATCTTAAAAAGTACTACTTTTGAGATTTTTTGTTCCTGTAAATTAACTTCTCTATTTCAACCGCATTAGAGCCAACCATATGAATGTCCGACCTCGGACTTGGCCCCCTCCTGCTTTCGGACAGGGGGGTGGAAAGGAACCCGCCCTTAATAGGGGACTAATGGGAGAATGTCCGACCTCGGACTTGGCCCCCTCCTGCTTTCGGACAGGAGGGTGGAAAGGAGCCCGCCCTTAATAGGGGACTAACAGGAGAATGTCTGACTTCGGACTCGGCCCCCTCCTGCTTTCGGATAGGGGGGGAAAGGAGCCCGCCCTTAATAGGGGACTAACGGGAGAATGTCCGACCTCGGACTCGGCCCACTCCTGCTTTCGGACAGGTGGGTGGAAAGGAGCCCACCCTTAATAGGGGACTAACGGGAGAATGTCCGACCTCGGACTCGGCCCCCTCCTGCTTTCGGACAGGAGGGTGGAAAGGAGCCCGCCCTTAATAGGGGACTAACGGGAGAATGTCCGACCTCGGACTCGGCCCCCTCCTGCTTTCGGACAGGTGGGTGGAAAGGAGCCCGCCCTTAATAGGGGACTAACGGGAGAATGTCGGACCTCGGACTAGGCCCCCTCCTGCTTTCGGACAGGGGGGTAGAAAGGAGCACGCCCTTAATAAGGGACTAACGGGAGAATGTCCGACCTCGGACTTGGCCCCCTCCTGCTTTCGGACAGGGGGGTGACGTGGAGACCGCCCTTGAGAAGGAACTTACAGGAGAATGTCAGTCCCCGGTGCATCTGTCCCCGGACTTGGCACCCAACCTGGTTTCGGACATTCCGAACTTAACAACGGATTAATGTCCGACCTCTTCGTTTTGGGTGACATGGGCTTATGCTTTTCTTATTACAAATCCCTCCGTCCCTTTTCAGTAGGAACGAATGGATTTGGGGGGGAAGGGTGAGGTGAGCAACCCCACTCCTTGTGACGTTCGTGTACTTTTATTTGGTTGTGTTAGTTAAAAGTGGAAGTGAGTGCTCGAAAATAACAGAAGAATAATATTTAAAGGAGACATTTTAAAGCAGAAAAAGAACATGCTTATTGGTAGAATACACAGTTACACGTTGTAAGATATTTAGGCCAGCGTACATGAAGGCAAGTCATGTGGTAACAGGTCGCTGGTCTCGCTGTTTTGAACAGTTGGGTTCCCGTCCTCCTGGCGTGTCAACCCCTGACAGCGTCTCCATGGAGATGATTTCTCATCTTCCCTCACCGCCAGCGTCTCCATGGAGAGGAACTCGTCGTAAGGGCCGACGACTCCCGACCGGGCGTGATAAGCAGTGGAATATCTCCAGCGTAAAGCCGGAGATCGCGCCTCCCTTACTAGATAAAGCCGCAGATCGCACATCCAAGTGGGTCAAGATGCTAGAATTGGGAACTAAAGTGCAGAAATGGGACACTCCTGGCTTCATGCCTAAGTGTTGGAACCGCAAGAGCATCGCGACTCCAAATGAGAGAAGGTAAGTGTGAGAACTTGAAGTGGAAATGTGATGGACGAGAGAAGTCTGGAGGTACATATATATATGCGCGAAGTTGTTTAATGCGTTCACGATTCCCGCGATGGCAGGTATACCTAACGCTGAAAAGCTAGATTAGAAAAGAATTTGGGCCGGTAGCCATTAATTGGGTAAGGCTAGACAAGATGGTTATTAATGGCTGCAATAAATGAAACATACAGTTTCCTTTTCATTAAAAAATAAATAAATAAAGTGAAACAGTACATAGATATTTTAAAAGAAAGAAGGGGTTATCAGGGGTTGCCGGGGGCGCTGCTGGAGGAAGGAGCCCCTTCTCCTCCAAGATGGGCGTTCCCTCTCTCCGGAGATGGCACCGCTCCGGACGCAGAGGAAGTAGACCCTGACTTTGAATTTCTGGCGGGAGCAGGTTGGGAGGTTTCGGACTCCAGTCAGTTACGTGGGGGAACTGATCGACTCCTAGTTTGGCCATGGTCTCCAAGGCCTCGTCCGGGATCTGAATGGTCCTGATATCGAGATCCTTAAAGGACTCATCACCGGGCGGGGCGCTTTTAGTGACACCCCTGTAGTGCTCGAAACCCCAGTTGAAACCCACGGCCTATGATGCGTCTCAGAGTTCCGGAACCCGAGAGAGCTCCCTTGTAAGCTCGACCACTTGGAGATGAAGCTCTTCAATTCTCTCCACCGCTTCTCTCCTTTCATCGAACGCGCTGATCTGAAGGTCGAGGGCTTGCTTTTTATCCGAGATAGCCTGTTCGAGCTCCGACTTAACCTGGTCCCTGGCAGTAAGTGCCACGCCTTTCTTGGACAACGCTTGATCCCTTTCCCTAGAGAGCTTCTCCTTGTCGAACAGGGCTCGATCTCTCGCCGCCTGGGTTGATTGCAATTCGGATTTCAACCCTGAATTTTCGGCTTGTAGAGACTGGATGGTCGCCTCAAGTTTGAAGATTGAAGCTCGACCTCTAGCGTAGCCTCAAGTTTGACCTTCTCGGACAGTGCGTCCTTTAGGCGAGCTTGGGCTGTAGACAAGTTGCTTTCCAGAGCCACCATGTCATTGACCATCCTTTCACAGCTGGTCAGGGTGCTCTGCAGTGTACTCTCTCGGAGCTCGGACAATTTCTGAAGCCTGAGCCGATGCTTTTCGGATTTGGCCAAGGCCCTCCTCTGCCCCCTGGATTCCTCTTCCAGCTCCTCCACACGAGCCCTTAAAGACCGAATGGATTCGAACTGGTTTTGTTCGGGGTCGCGGAGACTTTTCCAAGATGCGGCTACGTCCACGGCGAACTAAACAAGGATAATGCATCAATGCGTGAGTCGAAATGAGAGATAAGGTACTATCTAAGCGGAGATTATCAAACCACGTACCTGGAGGATCTTTCCTGTGAGCTGTTCGGCGTAGCCTTCCACTGGGAGCTGCCCGAACAGTGGACTATAGTCCGGGGTGACCAGTGAGCTCAGAGCTTCCAAGGGACATCCCGCCAACCCTTCGGTTTTGAAATCTGGCCGTCGCCCGGTGGTTACAGGGATGGTTGGAGGGGTAGAAGTTGAAGTTCCGGGGACCGCGTGGGCTGAGACCAGAGTCGGGGATTCAGGTCTTGTGGATGAAATAAGCATCGGCGGGACCCGCTCGAGTGCCTCCCTTTCGGAAGCCACTTCTTCCTGTAATTTGTTAAACTCTTGAGAGAAGGTGTCCGGGTCTTCCCCCAGTAGTGAGTGAGTCGGTGACCTGCCGGGGAGAACTTCATCCCCCTCAACAACATTAACACCGAAGGACAGTTCGGCCTCCGGGCGACCAATCGGATCATCTGAAGAGGGCACAAGCGTGGTAGGCGAAAAGAAGTAGTAATCAGAAGATTCCGGTTGCTCGGGGGAGCATAAACCTTGGCCATGGCTAAAATCCGGCCGACCATGAACCCGCTGTCCCGCTGGGCTTGAAGTTTTTTGGGCTCGGGACCCTCGTCGGTCTCTGAAGCGACCCTCTTCCCTTTCTGCTTGTGTGGAGGAACCTCATGTCGAACAGCTGAGCCCTCCGCAGGTCGTGAAGGGGGGTTGAGCTCGACTGGAGAAACGGTGGAGCGCCTGACCACTTCAGTGGGAACGGCAGCAGTGACCATGTCTTCGGTGACATCCTCGAAAGAAATGGGGGGTGAACGAGTGCTTAAACCAGGGGAAGGGGGACCCGCACGATGATCTCGGGGAAGGATCGTCACAGCCGGAGAAGAATTCCCCTCCTCTCCCTCGGATGAGGCTTCAACTACTTCGTCGATCTCCCTCATGATAGAGTCGTTGGAACCGATCGACGAATCGGAAGATAACCCGTTCGGGGAAGCCCCAGGAGCTCGGGAGGCCGGGGCCTGTGGGTGATAAACCTTTGAGGAACGTGTCCTCCTGGGAGACTGATCGGTCTGCCTCCCTGAAGTGCTCCCTTTTTGGGCGGCCTTCTTCGGAACCTTGCCCGGAACGGGTCTGCAGGTCGTTACAGACCACCCGGCTATCGGAGCTCCCCGCTTATCCAGGATTATTTTTTGCTTTGGGATTTGGTACCCAAAGCACTCATTCAGGCTCTGAACTGAAACGAGGTTTTCGTAGTCGATCGACGACTGGACTGCCCTAGCCGAAAAGGAGAGCATTGTGTTGACTTCTTTGATTTTGGCAATGCTAAACGTTGGCAAGATCCGTAAGTCGTTGACCAACGGCCTCCACTCTCTGGGAACCCTTTGGGAGTCTGAAATAGCCGACTGGAAAGGGCATTCCCATTCTCCGGAAACCCAGAAAAACTGCTGCTCCAACCTTTGTTGTTCCCATACTTGCGCTGATTGAGGTAGATGAATATCGGATCTTGATGCACTCGCAATTCGACGACCCCGTCCTTGGTAAATGGGCGGTATATACTGAAGAACTAAGCGGCATCCATCTCAGTTCCGAGGACTTACCGCCGCAGGATAGATGACGCCACCACGTACCTCCAGCCATTTGGAGCGATCTGGCTGGGGGCTACCCCGAGGAACGCGTACACCTCGCGAACGATCTTCGGGAAGGGGAGTTGTACCCCTGCCATAAGCATTCGCTCTGTCAGGGTGACTTCCCCCCGGTTATTCCCAGCGATCCGGGCTCTTGAAAGAAGACGCTGACAGACCGGCCGATATCGTAAGCCCTCCGAAGAGTTGCCTCGTGACTCGCCAACCAGGTCGACTCTAACCGGTCTTCCGGTGGTACCAAGCGAACGGCCCCAGATCTGACAGTAGAAGGAGGAACGACGGCCAAAGGAACAGGCTCTCCAGGGGTGTCCACGTGACCCCTGGTTACTGGGTCTCCTCTGCGAGTGATGGCCATATGGTGGTCGGAAGAAGCAACGAAGAGAAGAAGCTGAAAAAGCAAGAAGATGGAAACAGAATGAGCGATGGAAGAGATGACCAGAGTTGAGGCCGAAAGGAGATATTTATAACGAGGCCAACAGCCTCTGGAAGATGAGGGGACGTGACTGTCTGACTGATGGCGGCGGGCGTCCGATAGTGTCAGCGCGGTAACCGAAAAGGTATATTCCAGTCATTGAATAATTGCCTATTTTAGGGGCCTCCAGCTTAAAAGCTGAGTACAATTAACCAGTGTGAAGGCATCCCAGCGGCCGCCCGATTCGAGCGGTTGAAATTCATCCCTTGTTAAGGCGGCGTAAATGCCCACTTTAAAGGAGGGTAAGTAACGGACGCGTTGCTTCCTCATCCTGAAGAGGAGTGGATATAATGCCAAAGAGTAATTGGGATAGCTGAGATTCATAGCCAGAAATCGCAACATTGAGGACTTAATTCATGGGGCCTAAGCGTCAAGGAAAGATCAGTGTTAGGCCTGACCTCTGGATTTTCCGGAAAGCGCCTGTGGAATTCCCATCTCCTTACGAGAAAGGAGATGAGAATTCGGGGGGTAATTGTTAGGGAAATTTCCCAACTAAAAAAAAAAAAACATTTTTAAGGACCCCGGAAGAGCACAGAGTTCAACGGCTATAACAGGATATATCCGGACGGAGGAAGAGGAGGAATAGAGCATTAAATAAGGGCTTTTATGAAGGAATCACTTCATTAAAAACTTTGATCCTGCTAATCAAAGACAACCGCCGCCATATGGGAAAGCACGAACTGTAGAATGAGATGACCATCTGAGACCGCCAAAGGGAATTAATTGAGAAAAGATAAGCATCTCAGGATAATAAATAGCAGTACGGATAAAGAAAGGGGAGAAAAAGAAAACAGATAAAAGGTGATCAACACGGAAAAATAAAGGATAGGAAAAACTCTCTGACTCTTTGATCTTATAAAATTCTCTGATTCTCCTCCTCGTGGAGCTCATACTAACTTGATCGTTGGAGGGGGCTCGGCCGGAAACCCTGCCAGTCCTTTTGTCTTGCAGGGCGCAGAGGAGGTCATTTCAAGGTTTTCCACTTCCATCTGTTCGGGGTCCGAAGACCAACCAGGAGTTGACACGTCTCATATCCGAAATTTAGCATCAACAGTTACATAAGGATAACATCATTTGAATATAGTCTCCAGATTACATAGTATCGATCTCTTAGATCAAATTACTTAGTTGTATATTTAAATATTTGAATATGTGTAGCTTCCTCCTTTATTTTCTCAACTATAAACTCTATATAAGGATAATACAATAAAAGGTTTAGGTAAGTTTGCCAAACCATTCTTCACGTATTGTTTGTTTCATGGTATCAGAGCTTCTATAGCTCACGCTTGATCCTAAGTCTTCCACTCATTTGTCCTTTTTTTTTTCTTTTTTCTTTTTTTTTTCCCTCTTTGTTATTATCCTCTGTCTTCCATGGCTCCACCTATCTCTTCATCTCCTATTCTTGCTAGTCCCCAATCTATTATCCTCCAACCCGTACCCACGCTCTCTATTCCCCCACCTGCTATACTCCAACTTGCGATTTATGCAGCTCCATTTAATTATCGAAACATTGCACAAATTGTGTATGTCAAATTGGATGGTCCTAATTATCAGAGATGGCTCACCCAGATTTTACCCGTGTTACAGAGTACTGAGCTTTTAGGCATTGTGGATGGTTCTCTCCCTTGCCCTCGCCAATTTACTGCTGATGCTTCAGGAACAGAGACCTCTGTTGTGAATCCTGAGTTTTCTCTTTGACTAGGAGGGATCAATACCTTCTTAGTGTGATCAATGCCACTCTTGTAGAAAAAGTTCTGTCTATTGTCTATGATATGAACTCTACTCTCTAGGTATGGACACATCTTTCTAACAAGTTTGCTTTTTCAGTCTCCATCCAGAATCGCTCATCTCAAGCGTCAGCTTGAAAGTCTTACTCAACGCTCATCATCTTATAATGATTTTCTGCAATCAGCCAAACTATGGGCTGATTCATTGGCTGCTGTGGGCAAACCTCTTGTTGATGATGATCTGATCTCTTATGTCATCAGTGGCTTAAATCATGTTTATGCTCCTTCTATTACATCATTATCTTTTGCTACTAGGGACAACACTATCACATTTGATGAGTTTCAATCTTAACTACTCTGTCACAAGATTTTTCTGAATCAACACTTGGCATCATTTCCGAGCCTTGCTCATGCTATCTTTACTGTTGTGAGTTTTAAATTACTCACAAGCACACGAATCGTTTACAATATAGTATATGTGCAAGTGCGAGGTCGAATCCACAGGGAATTGTGTTGCGAAAATTAATTTTTATTTAAACATACAACATTACATGATAAATCAATAAAAATGCAGAGATATGTGTATGACAGAGAAAGAGACGCAAGTCTTAAACCTGTAGAGATCACGTCTGGATGTGTCACTTAACTGTCCGGACGGCTACTGCTAGGTCGGCGTACGGCAAGACTACTCTTGTTCGGACGTAAGAATAGGTCCGTTCGGACGCTTCACATTGAAAATTTGAAACTAGAGAAAAATTTGCAGAAAAATATTTTTCTCTAAAGTCAGCTTCAGAAACGCATATATAATCCACTGATAAAGCAGTCAAATAACATTGCAAAAATATGCAAAGATATAAATGAGAGTTAAGTATTTAGTAAGCACAAATTTCCCTGCAGATAGAAATTTTAAATAGATTACTCAACTCATGCAATGCGTGTATGTGTGAAAGCTTTTTCAATAAGGTATGAAGTTCACTGATATGACTTAAAGCAACTGGATTTTCTAAACAAGAGAGAAAATCAATGATAGATCAGTCAAAAGTCAAACCTTATCTTACTATGGCCTAGCCACCATTATCTGATACACTTTCCTAAGATGCAGCACCTAATTATTTTACTTGTACCATGAAGGACAAGATAAAATTTTTACTTACACTATGAAGGACAAGATATAAAGCTAACTCAGCACAGAAGTAGTGAATATAAGCATATAACAAGGAATTCAGAAGAATAACTACTTGTTTCTTTTTGGTGCTGCAACCTAGAGAGAATGCTAGAATTTTTGGCTCTAGGTTCAACTAGCATGTTGGTCAATTTGACCATCCTAACAAAAAAATTTCTCTCTTATCAGAATTTATAGACGCTAAAAATCATAGAGTAAAAAAAATGTACCTTAGGGGAACTTTGGATAGTGTACAATTTTTCATCTCATGAGAAGAGCGACTATCTAACATTAAGATGCACAGGACCACTTAGCAGATATCATATATAAGCATATTCAATTAATGCACAATGAACTGAGATATCAGACAAAAATAGATACAATATCTGAAAAGCTATCAAAAGAAAAAATAAAATTCTGCATTTTCTCCCCCATTTTTTTTTTTTTTAATGTTGAAAACAAAAAAACAAAAAAACAACAAGGACATGCTTATGGAAAAGGAAATAACATCTAGTCCCAGCATGTATGGTAAAATCAAACCTGTCCTCAGGGAGAGAGGTTTAGAAATACCAAGACAGAAAAGCAGCCGCCTGACATGCTTTTAACTGTCATCCCCAAAAAATATCTACAGAAGTTTCTCAAGATAACAAGAGAAACTAAGGGGATAGAATAAATGGTTTCTCAAACAGAATGCAAGGCATGAATAAGATATGACATGATAAACAATGCAATGTAAACAGTCCTGACAAGCACTAGGATTTAGGAACCAAAATCTTAGGCATGGTGAGACTTCACCTTTACTAGGTGAGTCCACTCCCCCTTAAGAGGTGAATGGTTTCATCATTTTGACCCATACCTGCTTGACCTGTGGAGATAGTTTGTGGGTCATGTCTATGTTGTCCATTTATCTTAGCATACCTTGCATTAGGCTCAGCAACCCTTCATAGCCATGGTTGCTAATAGGCTTCTGTGGCTTTCTCTTGTAGCGCCTTGATTTGTTCTTCTTTGATTTGCCACTTTGATTGGCAAGAACAAACTACTACTGATGCCATGGAGCCGGATGTGTCGTCGGAGGTAGAGTGCCTGATGTAGCTCTTGCTGGAAACTCCCTTTGAACCTTCGACTTCTAAGCTCGAAGATGTAGACATTTGGGTTGGATGTGACCGATGATGCCGCAGTGATAACAGATGGGCAGGCTTCTTTTGTTGGAATGCTGCTTGACTTTCTTTGCAAAAATATGGTTAACATTCTTACAAATAACATTGCCCTTACCTTTTATATGTCTCCTATGAGGAGGGACATATTTAGATGAGGAAGAATCTTCAACTTTACCTTTCCTCGGATCATCTTGCTTCATCTAAGGCCTATGAGATTTCAACAAATAACAATTTTGTCTAATATGACCAATTTTTCCACTGTTATGACAAGTAAGAATAAACTTACCTCGTGTTCCTGATTCCTTGAACTTTGGCATCACATGATTATTTAAGCAAGACTTTTTCTAAACAAACTGTATCTACTATCACAAGCTTAATATCAATAGAATCTAATTCAGAATCAAAAGCATGTGAAGTAGAAGTACTCATATCATTAATAATTAAAGTAGACTTGTTAGAAATATCTGAATGAATACAAAGCATGCTTTTCAAGTTATCACTAGAGAATTTTTTCAATTTATTCTTAAGTGAATCAATAATGTCAAACAGCATTGTATTCTCAAATTTAAAAGAGTCAATCAAAGAATGTGATTCAAATAATTGAACAATCAAAGACTCTTTTTCTTGCTTCACCTTTTTAAGCTCTTACGAGAAACTTTAGAACTTTAGCATTCTTCAATTTATCAAAATCCTCAAAGAGCTTAATATCAAAATTTTCATTAGATAACTGAGAAAAATTCATGATAAAAGGTGTAATAAAAAAATACAAGGATCACACTCAGGAATTAAATCCTTTAAACGGAGTGTACCCGCTTTGATACCAATTGAAAATTATAGGACTTCTAATTTATCAAGTGTGTGCAATAGTGTGCAACAAAATATCACAATGCGGAAAATAAAGAGACAGATATTTTGTTGATGAAGTAGAAGCTCGATTAAAAGAAAATCCACTCCGGGGCAGCCAAACCCAGTATATCCACTATTCAGAAGACAAAGCTAGTACATAGACAGTAACACTCATATACCCGATGCAGCGATCGTATCTAGCACTTTGACGTGTAACCCAACACGAACGCTTCCCATCCAAGTCACCTACTTGAAGGGGTCTTCAATGGAATCCTTTACCTTAGGGCCAACTCCTAAGATAGACTTCAGTTCAGCATAGCAACAACACTTGGCAAAAGCTTGAGAGGGGACGCTTTAGCACAATCACTTTAAAATAAACTCTCTACGCTCTACGGAATTCACTACAGAATTCTTACAAACAACATGCCTAGGGTCCTCTATTTATAGGATACAGGAATCCAAATTCGCGTCTGACTTGAATTACCTAGGCAGTGTCCAGATGGTAGTTGAAAATGTCCAGACGGACAACTGAACCGGCTTTCCAAATTCGCACAATATTCTTTCCTGAATTGGGCCGCATCCGAATGGTTACACTTTAGCTGCACGCCAATGTTAGTCAGTAGCCGGGTAAAACCTAGAAAATATCCTCCCTAAAATGATACTCAGAATTAGGGTAAGGAAAACCATGATTTGGAACCACAGGGATCTTGGTCACTTGGGCAATGAAATAGGGGGTGACATGGATTAGAGTATTCAAAACTTCGTCTTAAAACTAGGAGGAGAGGAAAAACTCACAAAATGATGTTCACATAGAAGTAGCGAACAAGACAAATGTAGGCACCAATGGGCTTAAAGAGTGACAACCACTGATGATATCTGAAATGGACATGATGATGGAATACAGAGGATCCTCAAGGTTGTAAACCTTTACACCCCGCTCAACCACAAGAGAAAGGTTTTCTTAGTTTCTCTTTGATAGCATACATCTATTCTCGGGATGTCTTCTTTGAGGTAGACATCCTGAAACAAAGAAGTGAACACCCAAGCAAAAACAAGTACAAGAGTTAATCACCTAAGCACATGTGATTCACAATAAATGAAGCAAGACACCTCCTCGAATCCACTCACACTCACCAATCCTAGGTAAAACATGTATGAGAATGAAATGCTCAACGCATGAAACACGTGTTATAACTCAATCAAAAAATCACAAGGATTTTCGAAATACCAAAAACGTTTTGAAAATCTCAAATTCATGACTTTTCGATGCACACGATGCACCACAATGCATAATGAAACATTGTAGAATTTAAAAAAAAAAAAAACAATCAACTTGAAACTAAATTCTATCAAAACTTTCATTTAGGCGTTTTGACAAACACCTTATGTGTATACCCAAAATTGGAACAAGTAGACCATAGTGAAATCATGAAAAACTCCCTCAATACATGTTATTATTCGCTCAATAAAAAAAATTTCCAACTCACAAATTATCAAAAAAAGATGCATGTATTAACAACATATATAAAAATCCAAAACCTAGGGTTTATGAAATGAAAGACAACTCAAAAATCAAAGCACAACTGGTACGCTAGAGTCTAGACGACTCCGTACATGGATTTTAAATTTATATATTGAACCACTTCACAATAGTTTGTATCAATTGTACTATAGTAAGGGTTATCGAACTACAGAGATTAGGGGGTTGTTTCACATAACGGGATATTTAAAGAACGTATTTAACTTAACTTAAAAATAAAAACAAAAGTAAAGTTGTAGAATTGAAGCTACAACGAATCAAGTGATAAAAACAAGAAAATGAAAACAAACTTAAAAGAAAACTTAGGGTATATCAAATCCTCGACCAATGGAATGCTTAAAGTCTAAATGGATCTTCCTAATATGCATGATATGAGCGCGTAATGGGCGTTAACCATTACGACGACCTCAACATGAATACTTTAGTTAAGACGTAATAATAAAGCACCTAGTTTCACATTAAACAACTCAACGTGAAAATTAATCTATAATTGAAAACCGTTTACACTACGAAAGGTGTGGAGTGATTAATGCTCCCTAGTTTACTACTCTATAAAACATCCTAATAAGCATACACAATACATGAAAACCTTAATTAGGCCACAATGATAAGATATCTAGTTTCGCATCGATCTATTCCACATAAAAGTTACACTATAATTGAAAAATATTTTAGACTACCAAAGGTGTGAAATGACCGGTACTCTCTCGCATACCCTATAAGGTGACTCTAATAGGTAAATACACATCATGTCAAATAGAACCATTGCAAAAGAGATCGTTCCCTTTCAAGAATGTTGATTTTGCTCAAGAAACCTAAGAAAACTCATAGACAAGTTAACTCTTTTTCATGAATAAGTGGATTGGAATATTAAAGACAAAACCTTTTAGCATGGGTTTTGCAATCCTCTAGCCCTTCACAATCATCAAACACATCTAAAAAATCATAAGAACATCAAGAACACTTCATGGTTTTGGAAAAGATTTTGATCAAAACCCTAAGGAAGGGTTTTAGCTAGACATGAAATAAACTAATCTAAGCATCAAATGTAATTAAAACAGTAAAGAATCAACAGGAAAATAAAGAAAAGTAACTATATTAAACTATGTAAAATTCGGATTACAAAATGAAAGAAAAGGAAATACAAAACCTAAGCTATAACTTGAAATTTAAAGAAGAAATGCAAAGGAAACAAGCTCTCTGGAATTTGGCCTAGAAAACGTGCATAAAAGGAAATGAAAAAGCACTAAAATTAACTAAGATACACCTGAGAAAATCGAAACCCCCAAAAGATGCATCATATAAACCTAAATCCTAATCCTTATATTTATACAGAATTGGATTTACAAAACGACTGCAAGAGTTAATTCTAGCCAAGTATTCAGAGCTGGTCGCCGTCCATTTCTGTCCAAAGAACTCAACTTTTGATTTGGATCGCACAAAGATTTGGAAATAACTGGACCTTCTGGAAGATGCGAAGTCGATCGATCGAATTTCGATCTATCGATATTCTTAGTGTTCTAAGAATCGATCGATTGCATCTTGATTGATCGAAGTTGGGTCGACTAAAATTCGATCGATCGAATTATTGACTGTACAAATAATCAATCGATCGAAATGCCTTGGACGATTTTAATCTTTTCAGGATCAACCTTGAACTTTGGAAATGACCAAATTGCTCTTGCTGTATTTTCATGTCTAATTCAAGTGTTTTGAACTATATTTCAACTAAGACCTGAAAATAAGACATAACACAAAACTACAACAAAACATTATATATATAACACAAACTAGGTATAACAAATGCAAATTAAGGGGTCTTGAATTGAATAATTCAAGACTTATCAACAACCAAGTGAGAATCACTTACACAAGTTCTGATTGATGAAGACTATGCAAGTTTTGATGATGAAAAGTTGTCCAAGCAAGCTAGAGTAGATCATGAGACAGGAAAAATGAGATCTCAAATGAATAAAATGGGAAAGAATATGTTTTTCAGGTTTTAAAACTCAAAAATACGTCAGCTCCCATTGGGCACGTCCAGACATGGTAAGTAAAACAGGATTTCTGACCTGCAGCCATGCTTGGACACAGCTAAGGGTTGTTTGGACATTAATGCCCAAAAAACTTGAAAACCTTTCTTTTCTCACAAAAAATTCCACTCCCCCTAAGTGCATTACCATATCATTTCACACACATAAATATGTCTTATTTGACAATCAATTGTGATCAATGAATCAACATGTATAAAATTGTAACACCCAATAAATAATTAAGGTTGAGAGTGCTCTAATTATCACCTACGATGTTTGATATTGGTGCTAATTGGAAGAAGTGTCATTTTTTTGGACTTTTGTGGATTTTGGGTGTAATGCCCAAGACATAATTTGGGTGTTTGTGTGCGTGTAATTGGTAATAATAAAACACTTAGAAAATTGGATAAATTTCAGTTTTTCACCTTAGGTTCAAACTGGGAGTGTGTCAGTTCAAACAGGCCAAGGCAAAATGAAGTATGAGGGAAAACAAAACTCTGTGTTCTAAGTTCTATTCCAAGTTAGTTCGAACTGGTGAGTTTAGATGTCTGGCAGACCATTTGTTCTAACTTCTGGTCTAAGTTCAGTTCGAACTGAAAATACATTATAAGTTCCTTTCTAAGTTCAATTTGAACTGGTGAGTTTAGAAGTCTGGCATAATCATCTATTCTAACTTTTGTTCTAAGTTCAATTTGAACTGAAAATATATTCTAAATTCAATTTGAATTGGTGAGTTTAGAAGTCTGGCAAAATTGTAATTCCCTGCAAAATTAACACCTAACTAAAAATAACAATTTAGTCATTGTAGTCAAATTCCGTTAAAATAGTTAAAGGATTCTGTTAGTGTCAATGTCAACACCAGTAAAATGATGACATGTGTCACACTTAATAAAAAAAAAATCAATATATTAAAAACATAAATTTATAAAACTAAATCACTCATTGCAGTCAAATTCTGTCAAAACACTTGACGGATTCCATTAGTATGCCACGTTAGCATCAATAAAATGACGACACGTGTCACTATTAATAAATATATAAAACTAAAAAGTTAAAGAAATTAAAAACTTAAAAATTTATTTATTTTTAATTAAAAAAAAAGGAAAAAAAAGAAGAGAAGAAAACGGGGGGCTTGGCAAACACCCCAAAAAGGGGGAGAAGGATTGAATTTACTTTGAAATCATTGATAAGGGGAGTAAGTAATATTTTTTTTGATGCTGTGATTAATTAACATAGTTGTGCTAATGTGTTTATTAAATATATATTCAATTATTCATCTTTATGTTAATCTAAGTTTTACTATTTCAGATCTCTATGCACATAATGGGTTGTTCATGTTTCAGAGAATAAGTTAGACTCAGTATTTCATATAAGTTTATGTTGAGTTTTGGGTTTTATTTTTTTTAACCTGAGCTTTTTGTTGTAATTAGGTTTTGTCACCGAATTGCCAAATGATGAGTTTGTTAGATTTTTAGTGTTGGCAAATTCGGTGTCAAAACTTATTCGGTTTTATCAAGAACGGAAAGAGCCAAGTGAAGAGATTATTGCAGAATATTAATCAAGAAATAAAATAGCCGAGTGAATAGATTATTGCAAAATATTAATCAAGAAAGGAAATGGTCAGCTACCAGATGTCTTTCAAGAATGAAAGAAGAGACTATTGACAGATTATGATTTGGAAGATATTTTGCATAATAAAGTTTTTCTAAATTTCCTGATTCCCCTTCTACTGAACGGATATTCTTATTGTGTACATTTTCCTGTCTGGACCGATGTTCCAGAAAGTTTACTTTTTACGTTGTGTCTGGACACGGTAATAACCTGTCCAGACATCGCCGCCTAGAAATCCATTCCTGACTTGTATAAGGGTTTCCAAAGCCTATTTAAAGCGGTTTCTAGGCAGAAGTTCTGTAAGAATTCTACTTTTGAATTATGTGGGCTAAGAGAGGGTTTTAGACCTGAATAGAATTGTGATATATCTCTCGTAGAGTTTTTAGTTCAACCATCAACTTTGAACATTTTATTGGAATATTAATCAAGAAATAAAAGAGCTGAGTGAAGAGATTATTGCAAAATATTAATCAAGAAAGGAAATGGTCAACTGCTAGTTGTCGTTCAAGAATGAATGAAAGAAGAGACTATTGACAGATTATGATTTGAAAGATATTCTGCATAATAAATTTTTCCTAAATTTCCTGATTCTCCTTCTACTGAACAGATTTTCTTATTGTGTACAGACATATGGTTTTCCTGTTCAGACCAATGTTCTAGAAAGTTTACTTTCTGCTTTTTGTTCGGACAGGGTAATATCCTGTTCGGACACCGCCGCCTAGAAATCCGTTCCTGACTTGTATAAGGGTTTCCAAAGCCTATTTAAAGTGGTTTCCAGGCATAAGTTCTTTAAGAATTCTACTTTGGAATTATGTGTGCTAAGAGCGGGTTTTAGACCTGAATAGAATTGTGATGTATTTCTCGTAGAGTTTTTAGTTCAATCATCAACTTTGAACAATTGAAGCCAACTGGAGTTCCAGTTATGGAAGATCAAGAAGAAGATGTAATACCCGAGAAAGACAACCCACTTAAGTTATCAAAATATGTGCATAAATATAAGACTTAAGAATTGCTCTTAGTCTAATTGAGTTATATAGTTATGCATGTAGAGAGTTGGATCAGTAAAGTGAAGTCGATCGAGCGATTATAGGTCGAAGTCGATCGAGCGACTTTATTTTCGATCGAGCGACTTCGCCCAGTGCAGTGCAGTTTCCGCCAATTAAGAAAATTGATTTTTCCACCTAATGATTTGGGACCCACACGTGGTACTTGATGCCAAATGATCATGCCCATATTTAGTTAGCCTAGTTAGCCCATTTTGGTTGAAGCCCAACTAGATTTCCTTAGATATCATGTAATCATGGACTAAGATATGGAATAGTCACCTATGAGATTTGAGCTATGGATTTGAGGTGTTGGCTGGCTCAAATCCGGCCATTGAGATGATGATTTGTTGGTTAAATCTCAGCCCTTCAAGAGTGCTATATATAGGTTGCATGGGGAGTTGATTTTCATGAAGAAGAAACAAAACTCTAGCCAAAACTCTCTCTCACTCTAGTGCTGTAGAAGTAGCACGAAAATCCTTCATTTTCACCTCACTTTCCAGCACCTAGCACACCCAATTAAGCTCCAAAACCACCCTCATTCTCCCACAAAATCAGTGGTAGAGTGTGAGTGGAAACCTCCTTTGTTTTGAGACCAAGAAACCAAGCTTTGCAAGTGGAACTCTCTTGGGCAGCAACTCTCCTTCACTCTTTAAGTTATTGGGGAACTTTGGGTGAGTATTTTCTCCCTTAAACTTCTCATAGATCAAGTAGTTCTATTGTTATTTGAAATCATGACTTGCTCTTGCTTTTAATTATGCATGTTGTATGAAAAGTTGGCTAACTTACATGTGAGTATATGTGTAAGCATGTGGATGAGTATTCACTACATAAGATTAGTAATTTAGAATGGGTAAATTGTGTTTTAAAAATGGATCAAGAAATGTAAGTGTGAGAGTATATATATTAAGAGAAAAGAGGTGAGCAATATTTAGGTGTGTGTTATAAGGATGTGTGAATTAAAGAAGAGTAAAATCATATGTGTGCTTGATTATATGACAATGTATCCTTATTTTTAAAGTGTGTTATGTGATGGATAATTCTAGTAGTGCTAATACAAGAGTTGGTGAGTAAGCATTAAAATAGATAAATAAGAGATCATGTTTAAATCTGTAGCCGTTGCAATTTCTAGGAAGAGATATGGTAATAATAATGATTTCATAGAATGCTTTATTAATTCGTTATCATCATATGATGATTGTTATGCAGTTGTAAAGGAAAATATTTGGAGCAGAAACTAGTAAGTATCTCTATACTTACTGAGGACGAAGCTAGTTGACTTTCCTATAATGTTATGTTTACTGTTTTATTTACTTGTTTGCGCATGTGGTTTTGCATATTTTATTATTTCTAATAACCTGTCTAATAACAAACTGTTGGATCAAGATCCACGGTGGGTATGCGAGGCTTCACATGAGTTCCAAGGTTCTCAGTGAATGAGGAGATACCTGAAAAGAATAATAAATACAAAAACTGGTGTACCAAGGTCACCAGGGAAACCAAGGTTTCCAGGAGCCAAGGCTCCCAAAGATTATAATTAAAAGTTAAGTGTGGAAACCAAGGTTTCAAATAACAGGCTAACCGTGCCAAGGCCAACAGAGTAGTGGAAAAAGGGAAATACCTAAAACTCTACACTTAAAACTGTCATTGCCTTATGATTACGTTTATGTTCACTTTATGTCTATGACTCGCGATCATGAATTATATTTTGTATATACATGTGATTATATGGCCACTGCATTATGTTGCATTAACTAAATAAATCAGCACTCATATTATTATTGGAAACAGCGGACTCACTTTAGTGTTTATGTTGTTTTCTTCTCTTTGTATGGTATTTGTAATGGTTCAGGCTATGAAGAAGAAGAGAATTAACAGGACTATCCCGACACATAAATGGTTCCTGGTTCAGTTTTTGTAAGGCTGGATAGCCTATATTTTGGGACTACCCTATTATAGTTCATTAGCCTAACTTTAGACAATACTTATAATTCTCCGGTTATATGTAGATATTTGGCTTGTATGATTATATAGCCCTGTGTGGCATGACTGGTATTACTGTCTGTATAATTATGCTGACTGGCTCATTATATATATATTTTTTGAGGTATTTCAGTAGTAGCTCTTAGGTGTCAACCTATTCCCAATTTATATTACATTTATTCCGTTGCCAATAATTACCTCTGATAAGTTAGTAATGTCTCATGGAAATTCAAAAATTTTCACTTACGCTTTTTGCAAAAGCAGGGCGTTACAAAGAACTCTCCAGAGGTTTTGGGAGAGAAGCAAACAAGTGAGTCACTTGTTATAATTCAAGAGTGTGACAACTGTAAAGGTTTTGTGAGTATTAACATCTTGTAATTCGCTGTTTCTTTATAGAAATTGATTTCCTGGGTTTGGCTACTCCGAAGTGGTTTTTCTCTTTGAGTTCAAAGAGTTTCTACTTCGTAACTAAATATATGTGTCAACTGCTTTACATATTTGGTTGATTGTTTGGTTGTAGTTGGTTTGGAGTCTATTTATTATTTTCAAACACCAAATAAAATGATGACACGTGTTATTCTTACTAAAAAAAATATCAATAAATTAAAAACATACATTTATAAAACTAAATCACTCATTGTAGTAAAATTCCATCAAAACCCTTGACGAATTCCGTTAGTGTGCCATATTGGCATCAATAAAATGACGACACATGTTACTGTTAATAATATATATATATATATAAAGCTAAAAGGTTAAAAATTTAATTTTTTTTTTAATTTTTTTTTTTAATTGGGGTGGCTGTTGAGCCACCTCTTTTCTTTGTTTTTGTTTTTGTTTTTTTTTTTTTTTTTTTTTTTTTTTTTTAAATTTTTTAAATTTTTTAAATTTTTATTTTTTAAAAAATTAGTTTTAAATTTCTTTAACTTTTTAGTGTTATATTAATAGTTTTCTTAAATCTCTTTATTTAAAAAAAAAATCTTTTAATTAATTTTTTATTTTAGTTTTGAAGAGAATAAGAGTATTATAGTAATATTTTGACAAAAGTGGCCTTGTTGGCACACTTTGGTAGCTTTGATAGGTCACATTAGTGCACTTGAAAACTCAGGGGGCTATTCTAAAATTGACTGTTAGTTCATGAGGCTTTTTCATATTTTTCTCTTAATAAAAATATAGTGGGACAATGATGAGTAACCTATTATTCGATCTCTTGCACATTTCGATGTTGCAAAATTCACTAATAAATAAAATGCATTTCAAAAGAATTCAAAAATGATTCTTTTTTATTTTTATTAATTTAAAAACCTGAGACATTTGAACATTTGAAGTTGGATTCAAACAATCCTTGCTTGGGAACATTTGAAGTTGGATTCAAATGATCGTTACCTTGGAATGATTGAATGAGATTCAAACGATCGTCATATGTTGTTATCGTGTACAACAATGATGAATAATATGGAATCAAAAAAAGTGAGAGTAAGAGAAAAACAAGACACATATTTACGTGGTTTGACAATGTGCCTACATCCACAGGAGTGCAACTATATTCAATAATAATTTAGGGTTACAATATAACATATTTATAACAAAATCCTACTATATGGATAGATTTGGGTGGTTTGGCCACCTCCACAAGGCCAAAGAGAGAGAGAGAGAGAGAGAGAGAGAGAAAGAAAAGATTTAGGGTTTGGCCCTTGGGGGTGGTCGAGCCCTCCTCAAGGGACATGGGGGTGGCTCCCTCCTTTTTCTTTTTTCAATTTTTTTTTTTAATTTTTTAAAGGATTTTTTTTTAATTTTTAATTAGACATAGGACACGTGTCAGCTTCTTAGAGGTGTTGATGTGGACTTCCATAAATTTTTGGACAGGAAGTTGGACAGAGGTACCATTTCCGTTTTTAACTTTAAATGAGATATCATTTACCATACGAAATGAACCATAGAGGGCAAAAAATAAAGTCTTTAAACTTCATAAGGCAAAAACATATTTAACCCTAAATATAATTAGTTAGTAGTTGATGACGTTTGATGTACGACTTGATCGTTTGGTGTAGGATCTGACGTACACACCAAAAGCGTGGGATGTACATTCTGAAACACGGTTCACGACGCTCGAACGTTTGTGAATGATCATTTGGCTACTACTACAAACGTTCGGTCAAAAAAGAAAGTCAAAATTTTCACAAGCCTTAATATCCAAATAAGGCTCACTTAACACTATTTAATATTTGGGGTACTACAATTTTAAGGGTTTATTTTTAGAAATCTAAAATCAATTTATTTTGCTTTTTGCTACAATATACTCTAATTTTATTGTATAGCGAAGTGAATTAAGCTAATTACCAGTTAATTGGTTGATGACATTGTAACTAACACTTCAAATTAAGTAATATAAGTATTTAATTTTGAGGGCGTTATAGGGTATATCACCATATGCTAATTAATTGTCCAATTTAATATGATATAGGGTACATGATCATGTCCGGTCAATTACCCAGCAAGATGTCATGTGAGCTGTAAATTACCAGTAAAGTGCTTCGCAAGCTGAGTTGCAGACTTCCAACAATATTATGTCACCTGCATCATATGTAGTCATTCAATGATAGCACCTCGATTGGGTCACAGACTTTTTTTCTTTTTTTTTTTTTGGCACCGTTCAACAGAATTGTGATCACCCAAATGCCTCATGGTCGTGCTACAATAATCTCTAGAGTCCTTACTGATACGGTCCAGTGGGATTGTGGTAGTCCAGCAGCCTCGTGGCAGTGCAGCAACAATCCTTTAGTAGTAATGTGTGTCAATTCAACGTTTACTCTTATTTGTCGAGGCTTTTGCTGACTCGTTAAGATGAGCTTTTGGGTGTTTCTTGAATATGGCCCTTTTGTATCGCATTGGATGTTGGGTTGATGCCTTTTGGGTCCAAAAAAGTAGCACTTAACAGAGATTCTGATACTAATGTTAAAAAAATTACATATTTAAAAAATGTTAAATTACCATTTATTCTAAAAATTTAAACTAATAAGAATAAGTAAATTTAATCACTTAATTAAAACTTTAATATTTTTCCTCACATGTGAGTTCAAACCTCTCTTTAATAGATGGGGTCTAACACGTGAAATATTAAATTGAAATGGGTGAATTGATGATGTCAAGGTTCGAACTCAAGACTTTTGACTCTGACGCCGTGTTAAATTATCACTTGTTCTAAAAGCTTAATCTAACGCCCGTATTTGATCCCAATGATTGTGAATTTCTTTTTGTTCTATGTTATTGTCTTGGTCTCCGTAGACAATACTTTGCAGTTCTGAATATACAGAAACAGCGGTCATGGCTCCTCACAGTAACAAATCAGAGGACGTCGTCGTTCAAAACAGTTTGGTGGATTTCTCTCAGACTCAGCAAAGGAGGAAAAAAAAATAAATAAAAAAAAGGTTTGGTTTACATATATATAAGGATGAAAAAAAAAAAAGAAGAAAAAAAAAAAGAAGAAGAAGTAGAAGAGGAGAAAATTCGGTTAAGAGAAAATATATATAAAAGAGGCCTAGTTGCCCATATCTTTTTTTTTTTTTTTTTTGTGCCCATCGTTGGCTGATTATTTGGTCTATTGTTGGTCATTTGTTGACCCAAACCTATCTTTTGGCATTTGTGGTATTGTTTAAAATTCAAGCCCATCTTAGCCCATAGTTGGCTCTTATTTTAGATTATAGTTGGCCTAATGAAATTTATGGTGTATCTCCAATCACCGTCGCCAATAGCCTCCAATCATCGTCGTCAATCGTTGTTATCTCCAACCAAAAAAAAAAAAAAAAAAACTTAATCTTCTAGATTCTTTCGTCTTGAGTTTGAAGAGGAATGTTAATTTATTATTTACTCTCATAATTTTCATACGTTACATATTGATTATGTAACTCGATCTCATGCATTACGCTCATAATTCTCATATGTTACATATTGATTATGTAACTCTTTTAATTCTCATACGTTACATATTGATTATGTAATTATTGTATTAATGGCCACATTCAACTATAAATAGGTCATTTACTGTACAGTTTCTATCAATGAATAAAAGCAATAATGTAGACCTTTGGACTTTATCTTATGAACGTAAGTCGTAGATCGAGTAAAATCTCTTGTATCTCTTTCTCTTTATTCCGCTTTGTCTTTATTTTTTTTATTTAATTCTTTTTTCCTTCAAAATAAATAAATTCAATCTACATTGAAGCTTGATATGACTAGGTTTGTTTCACTTGCTTTAATCTTTTGAAGAGTTGCTTCATTCGAAAGTAGAGCACGCTACTAGAGGAATATCCACAAATATTCGTAGGGGCACCCCCATTGATGGGGAGGCTATATATGGCCAAGCATTATGAATGGCCCGTTATAATAGTTGGGCGTTACGCATGGCCTCTTATAATGACAAGGCATAATGCCTGGCTTTCTCAGGCATTGAAGAGCGGGCCTACTTTGGTTGATTTTCATGTGGCAACAAACTATGACAATAGTCACTCAAACTCTCATATCTCATGTAAATTGATCTTTAGCGATAATTTAACTCAATCATTCAAACCTTAAGACAAGAAATATACATCATAATTTCCACAAATAAAACATGTTGAAATCAAATACTTAAGTAATATACTTGAAATTTAATTGCCAATTATTACAAATGATTTTCAGGACACAAACCGTAGTGAAAAATCAGCAAAATATCAAACAATGAGTTGCCAATTAGTTTTCTGAGAGAGTGGTTGGCACTTGGACTATTCTCAATTAACGAAATTGAAATGTCCCATAAAGGCAGGACCAGTGAGCCTAATTCATTCAACAAAACGAATAGAAAGAATTGACCACCGACACCTTTTACACGAGTGTTTTTTTTTTTTTTTTTTTTTTTTTTTTTTTTTTTGTGGAGAGCAAAGATTCGCTTGGATCGCAAGATTGCGAGAACTTCATTATTGCAATTCGTTTGTCAACCTGCGCGCTAATTGTTCAGTCCACAATCACAAAGCAGATGGTCCCTGGTCATGATTGCTAGTTTGGATTAGCACATTCTAACGCATGTGCCTGTTTCACGGTAGCAGATAATGATACAATTCACATTTATTTTCACCATTTTTACCTGGTTTCATTTTTTATTTTCTTATAATATTTTCCTTGGATACATAAATTTTTTTTCCGGATTTATTGTTGTTGAGAATAAGGTTGTATATTGAATTACGTATAATACTGTACATGAGGGATCTATATATATAGGCTAGTAATATAGGTATACACACCAATAACCCATGTGGGACAAGGTACATAGTACATAAAATATAATCTAACAGCCCTTCTCAAACTCAAGGCGGAGTGTGAGAGACAATCTTGAGGTTGGACACAAGATTGCGGAACCACCCTAGAGGATGAGACTTTGCAAAGAGGTCTGCGAGTTGATCATGAGATGAAACAAAATGAAGCTGTAGAGAGCCCTACAGGAGATGATGACGGACAAAGTGACAATCAATCTCAATATGTTTTGTCCGTTCATGAAAAACATCATTATGAGCAATTTGAATAGCACTTATATTGTCACAGTAGACAGGAGTAGTTGAGGAGAGAGAGACAACCATATCTTATAGAAGACATCGCAACCAAAGGAGCTCGGAGGTGGTGTCAGCTAAAACACAATAATCTGCCTTGGTGCTAGAATGAGCAACAACAGATTGTTTCTTACTTCGCCAAGAAATAAGAGAGATTCCAAGTAGAAAACAATAACCAGTGATGGAGCGACGGTCTATAGGTTCACCGGCCCAATCCTCATCAGTATAAGCATACAATTGAAGAGGGGACTCTAAAGAGAAGTGGAGTCTATGAAATAATGTCCCCTTGAGGTAGCAAAGGATGCGAAGGACGGCAGAAAAGCTATTGAAGCGGGGAGCAGCTATGAACTGACTCACCTGATGGATAGCATATGAGATATTAGGCATAGTAACAGTAAGATAGACAAGGCTACCAACCAAATGCAGATAAAAAGTGAAATCATAAAGAGGCACCCCATCATGGAGATTAAGACGAACATTGAGCTCAGTCGCGTGTCGACGATCTTACAGTCTGTGAGATTGGCCCATGAAAGAAAATCAAAGATATACTTGGCCTGTGCCACATAGTAACCATCAGAAGAAGAGAAAATCTCAAGACTAAGAAAATAGCTGAGAGGGCCAAGGTCCTTCATCTCAAAATGCTGACTAAGAAACTGTTTGAGCTCCAAAATACAGTGAAATCATTTATTGTGATAATCATGTCATCAACATATAACAAAAGAAGAATGATGCCTTGATCCATACGACGAAGAAACAAGGCGAAATCATAGGAGCTGATGGAGTAGCTAAGACTAGAGCCAATGGCGCTAAATTTAGCAAACCAAGCTCGAAGAGCTTGCTTAAGGCCATAGAGAGCTCAACGGAAACGATAGACCTAGTTCGGGGGAGAAAAGAGTCCAAGAGGTCGCTGCATATAGACTTTTTCACTTAGATCGCCATTAAGGAGGGCATTTTTGACATCCATTTGAGAAAAAGTGACCAATGTCGAGAGGCTTGAACGGCTAATAAAGCACGCACTGAAGATAGGCAAGCAACAGGAGCAAAGGTCTACTCGTAATCCACACCATACTCCTCAGTAAAACATCTGGCCATAAGTCTAGCCTTGTATCTGTCAACAATACCATCGAAACAAGTCTTGATTTGAGAAAGTAAACCAGATCCTATGTATGATTCTTGTGTACAGCATCAAGTTCCTCTTTCATCTTGTCTTGCCAAAGAGGGTTAGTGGACGCCTCACAATAGGAGTGAGGTTCATGTAAAGCAGCTAAGTCATGAAAGCAATGAAAATCCTAGAGATGGGATGGAAGAGACTTTAACCAACTGGATCGGCGAAGTTCAAGTTGTAACGCCCCGCTTTTGCAAAAAGCATAGGTGAAAATTTTCGAATTTCCACAAGACATTACTAACTTATCAGAGGTAATTATTGGCAACGGAATGAATGTAATATAAATTGGGAATAGGTTGACACCTCAAAGCTACTACTGAAATACCTCAAAATATATATAATGAGCCAGTCAGCATAATTATACAGACAGTAATACCAGTCATGCCACACAGGGCTAGATAATTATACAAGCCAAATATCTATATATAACCAGAGAATTATAAATATTGTCTTAAGTTAGGCTAATAGACTATAACAGGGTAGTCCCAAAATATAGGCTATCCAGCCTTACAAAACTGAACCAGGAACTATCTATGTGTCGGGATAGTCCTGATAATCCTCTTCTTCTTCATGGCCTGAACCATTACAAATGCCATACAAAGAGAAGAAAACAACATAAACACTAAAGTGAGTCCGCTGTTTCCAATAATAATATGAGTGCTGATTTATTTAATTAATGCAACACAATGCAATGGCCATATAATCACATGTATATACAAAATATAATCCATGATCGCGAGTCATAGACATAAAATGAACATAAACATAATCATAAAGCAATGATAGTTTTAAGGGTATAGTTTTAGGTATTTCCCTTTTTCCACTCCTTTGTTGGCCTAGGCACGGTTAGCGTGTTATTTGAAGCCTGGGCTTCCTCCCTTTAACTTTTAATTATAATCTTTGGGAGCCTAGGCTCCTGGAAACCTCGGAATCCCTGGTGACCTAGGTACACCAGTTTTTGTATTTATTATTTTCTTTTCAGGTACCTCCTCATTCACTGAGAACCTAGGAACTCATGTGAAGCCTCGCGTACCCACTGTGGATCTAGATCCAGCAGCTTGTTATTAGACAGATTATTAAAAATAATAAAACATGCAAAGCCACATGCGCAAACAAGTAAATAAAACAGTAAACATAATATTATAGGAAAGTCAACCAACTTCGTCCTCAGTAAGTTTAGAGATACTTACTAGTTTCTGCTCCAAAAGTCTTTCTCTATAACTGCATAATTCCAATCATATGGTAATACTAAATTAGTGAAATGATGCTACAAATATGTTCACTATATTTATCCTTAAAGTATCATTTTAACCGTTGTCCTAATACTTCCGTTTTTTTTTTGTTCTCTTGATCAAGATATTGAATGCCATCTTAGGTTATTGAATAATGAAACTAAGACATCCCTTTTTACTAGCCATTAACTCTACTAGTATGTTGATATATATATATATATAACTCTCATTCATTCCCTTATGTAGCCAAAATAATACTTTCCACACTCACATGCATTAGCCATATACCCATATACACTTACTTACTAGTTCATACTTTAATATTCTCATTCATGCAGGGAATTCCAGCACACAACACACATACACACCTTCCTTTTCATTAATCAATACACCTATATTTCAACAGCTTACTCCCACACAAAAGTATTAAAGCAAAGCTACTATTTTGCTTGTTTAAAACTTCATGAGTGTAATTCTTTCAAGAGGAGAAATTACCCATGATCCTAGGGAACACATACTGAATTTTGGAGAGTAGAAAGGAAGATTCACTTACCAAGATTCGCACCCAACAGATTGGATAGAAGAAGGAGGTCTAACTCCAAAGCAAAGTGCTTGAAATGAGTTGGAAGTTGCTGGGTTTTGAGCTAGAATCTGAGAGAGGTTTCAGATGTTGATTACTGGTGTTTTGTTGAGAAACAAGAGGAGATTTAAGGCTTTATTTCTGGCTATAGGTGCTGGCTTTCATAGAAGAATGAGAGAGATTTTTCCATGGGAGATTCAGTCCCCAAAACAGTGAAGGGGAGGGAGCTTACGTGAGTGATATGGGGAGAGCTTAGGCTGGTTTTTTGGTGTCCCATGCAAGCTATATATAATAACTACGAATGGCTGAGATCAATCCAGCACAAATTCTTCCAAGGGTCGGATCTTTGGCAGCAAGAGAGAGAAATATCCAAGCAAGATCATCTAATATCCAAGATTAGATTTTCTTCCATATCTTGTGTCATGATTAAATTGTACCACCATATCTAGTTCAATTTCAACCAAACTAAGCTAACTTAGGCTAACTAAATAAGTTTCAATCATTTGGAACCGTCCATAAGCAATGGGTTCAAAATCAAAGGTAAAAATCACTTTTCTGCTGTTTACCCGTAAGCTGCGTCGCACTGGATAAAATCGCTCGATCAAAACTTAGTTGATCGATCGACATCGACCTATAATCGCTCAATCGACCAGAAAGTCGCTCGATCGACTTCGCTTTACTGATCCAACTCTCTACATGCATAACTACATAATTCTATTAGGCTAAGAGCAATTCTTAAACCTTATATTTATGTACATATTTTAATAACTTAAGTGGGGTGTCTTTCTCGGGCATTACACAAGTGGGGAAATACGAACGGGAGCCTCGAATTGAACAAAATCTGGAGACTCGAGTAGAGCGGCTTCGTGAGCATCAGATGAGTGCTATTCAAGCGAGGAAGATTCTAGAAAAATACCACCAATAGTAGGAGGAGAGAGAGGTGTCTGTAGAAGTGTGATAAAGAGTGGGAAAGATGGCATGCAAAATTTTACTACTTCGTGAAAGAACTTATGCTCCCAGAAGACCACATAACAGGAAATGCAAAGACAATGTGACACAGGATCATAACACCGATAACCATTTTGTTCCACCCCATACCTAAGAAAGCAACACGACCAAGAACGAGGCTCTAGTTTGGTGCGTTCATGTGGTTGGAGTAAAACAAAACAGGCAAGTCCAAAGACACTAAGTTGATGGTAAGTGGGAGAAGTGCCATACAATCGATCGTGAGGGGTGCAATTGCCATGAACATGTGTAGGCTACTTGTTGATAGTGTAGACAACAGTGAGAGTGGCTTCACCCTAAAAGGAGTATGAACCAAAGAGGAAATGAGAAGAGCACAAACAATGTCTAGAATATGCTGAAGTTTTCGTTCAGCTCTGCCGTTTTGCTGAGTGGTGCCTGAACAAGACTAGTAAAGAGTAGTGCCATAATGTTTTAAAATGTTTTGAAAAGCATGTTGAGTATATTCTAAGACATTATTAGAACAGAATGCTTTAATGCATTTTGAAAACAGAGTCTCAACCATTTTCGCAAAATTGCGATATATATCTAATAATTCAGAACGTGATTTTATTAGAAACACCTAGGTGTAACGTGAATAATCGTCAACAAAAATCACAGAATAACTTGAGCCACTCATACTACGAGCATAGGAAGGCCCCCAAACATCATAATGAATTAAATCAAAAGAAGCAGATGCAGTGGACTCATTATTATTAAAAGCCAAAGCTGGTTGTTTCCCAAGTTGATAAGAAACACAATCAAAAGAGCCATTGGACACTGAACCTAATAAACCATTAGACACTAAAACTTGTACCTAAGACACAGAGGCATGACTAAGACGTAAATGCCAAAGTGGAATGGATGGTGGTGATGAAGAGGCAGCATAAGAGACCCTAGAGATGGAAAAGGTATAACGATAAAAGCTCAATTAGTTGCCCAACTCTACGCCCAGTCCTAAGTGTTTGGCTGGTCCGAGGATCCCGTACATACACACCAGAGGAGTCAAAAATAAGTCTATAACCCAATTCACACAGTTGCCCAATAGATAGAAGGCTAAAAGAAAATTTAGGCACATGAAAAAAATCAGGAACAAAAAGTGAAGGTGTATGCACAGTGCCTATTGTTTGAACAGTCATAGTAGAGCCATTAGTTGTGTGAATTAAGGAGGTGTGCGGTGGAGGGGCAGAGGTGGTAAATGAAGAGACATAGGGCATCATGTGATTACAACATACAGAATCAAAGAGCCAAGATGAAGATTTACCTAGCAAGACGGAGAGAACAGAGGAAGATGCATTACCAGAATGGGAGAGGGCCTGGTTGACAATTGCCTCAAAGTCAGCTGGAGATTAGGTGGAAGTAAATCCTAGAGACTCACCAAAGATAGCAGACAGAGAAGGAGCACTCTCAGTATTGGTAACAGCTGCAGCAGATGCATTCGATTTGGCACTGCACCAACTGTTGTCAATAGTATGTCCACGGCATCAACAGAAGCGACAATAATTGTTGTCACGATTCTTGGAAGGAAGTCCATGTCCTGACATGTTAAAGTGCTTGGGCAGAGAAGATGAAGCACTAGAGAATTGAGCAGCTAATACTGGATGAGTAGGTTGAGTGTGTTTAGAGTGCAAAGAATGCAATTTAGTCTCCTCTAGGACAAGATCACAGACAATCTTGTCCAAAGTGGGAAGAAGAGTCCAATGCAAAATTTGCCACGGACAAGCTCAAAATCATCATGCAAAGCCATCAAAAACTAATAAAGACAATGTTGATCTATGCATTCAGCATACACCTGAGCATCGGTAGGATCCTTCCAAGCAGGATCAAAAAGAGCCAATTTGTCCCATAAGAATTGTATGTGAGCAAAAAGATCATTGATAGTCTGGTCTGGTTCTTGCTTCAGATGATATAGATCAAGATAAGCTGGTACTCTCAAGAACCATCAATAGAAGAGTAGCAAGTAGTAAGCATATCCCAAGCACCCTAAGCGTCATCAAAACAGCCATATAGTACCGCAAAGAAGGAATGGTGGTGTTACGAAACCACGTATGAATCTAATGGTGTTTGTTGTCCCAATCAATGAGATGAGTGTGGAAAGCGTCATCAATTTCGGCAATAACCTTAGTTGGCTTAGGGATATCCCCAGTCACATAAACCTAGAGTTTGAGGCCTTTGAGAAAACTACGTATAGATTGGGACCAAACTGTGTAGTTGGTGCTGTCCAATATAGCATGAACATGAGTAAGAATCTTGTTTTGTACCATTTGGATATGTCAAATGCAAAAAATAAACCAGAAATATGGAATCAGAACGAAAAAATAAGTAGGAAACACCTGGTCAACTTTTGCGGTGGTCAAAGGCAACAGTCAACAAGTGAAGTTAACTCTAACAGAATGCTGACTCATCACTAGGGCTAACGTGTCAATAAGGTTGATGTGGCAAATCTGCTGACATGGCACAAGATCTGACAGAACGCTAGACGTCCTGCAGGCTGGCAGCCCGTGGGCACGTGAAGTAGATGTACTATGATGACATTCTTAATATCGCTGGACAGCTCAGCGGCAGATCTATGGAGTGGAACTGCAACAGAGTTGATAGGCTAACGGGAGCGGCACAAGGCGAGACGACAGTTTCTTTAAGCAGCAGAATCTTTTACTAACACGTGGCAGTGTGTCAGAGCTCCGAAGGTGACGTTCCAGGTTGTTCTAGACAGCTTGGCAGCAGTTATATGGCTCTAAATGGCGACGGGAGTGATCGGTTGATGGTAGCGGAGCAGGGCAGGATGACAAAAACTTCAGGCGGCATGGGGCAGAGCGTGTTGACTCCGATGAGGAAGGTCTCAGTGAATCTGGCATGGTCGTCTCCCAAGGTTTCGTGTGGTATAGTCACCAGCTCGAGATGAGGTCTAAAAGAGGAAGAAACGAAGATGATACAGCAAGGAGCAGAAGAAAAGGTGGCTGCGCAAGAGTTTGGGGAAGATGCCGGTGTTATTTTGTTATTGGCTACATTCTGGTGGACAAAATCACTTCTATGTAATGATGCTTGTTATACAGGGATGCTGCTTTATTCAGAGTCTACACTTCAATTTTTAGCTTCAAAGAAGACTATGTGTAGAATTCAAAGCAGTTAGTACAGTTGCCTTGCAATCGTCTGGACAACTTGTTATACCGTCCAGACACTCAACTGGCTAAGTATCATTTGTCCAGACGATGAGAACTTTCGATCCAGGCCTTCCTCTGTTTCGAGAAGCTTCGAATTGTTCCAAGTTGCATCTGTCCGGACGTCGTTCAGGGTTCCATCAACCATGGGATTTCTTTCCAAAAACACAGATATAGGAAGACAGCTGCAACCGTTCGGACGATGTGTATTCCTGTCTAGACGCCTTCATTCATGAGGAAAGGTGTATTCAAAATTCAACCGTCCAATCGACAGTCTTCATGGTCCAGATGCTCAAGCTTTGTATATGAAAATTGTGTGCATCAGATCAACCGTCCGGACGACAACCGTTATGGTCCGGATGCGCCAAGCCTTGATATGGAAATTGTGTGCAGCTAAAGTACAACCGTCCGGACGCTAGGGCAACACCTTCGGACACAGCTCAAATCAGGAAAGAATTTCAGCGAATTTGGAAAGCCGATCGCAAAGTTGTCTGTCTGGACGCCCTCAGCTATCGTCCAGATGCGCCTAGGGAAAATCATATTTGATGCGACTTAGACCTCCTGTAGCCTATAAATAGAGGCCCTTAGGATTGAGAATTGTAAGAATTCGGTATTGAATTCCGTAGAAGCTTAGAGAGTTCATTGTGAGGGTTATTGTGCTAAAGCGTCCTCTCTGAAGCCGTTGTCAAGTACTGTTGTTGTACTAAACTGAAGTATATCTTAGGGGTTGGCCCAAAGGTAAAGGATTCTATTAAAGACCCATTCAAATAGGTGACTTGGTTGGGAAGTATTCGTGTTGGGTTACATGTCATAGTGCTAGATACGATCGCTGCATCGGGTATGTGAGTTTTACTGTCTATGTACTAGCTTTGTCTTCTGAATAGTGGATATCCTGTGTTTGGCTGCCCCAGAGTGGTTTTCCTCTTCATTGAGTTTCCACTTCGTCAACAAAATATATGTCTCTTTATTTTCTGCATTTTGATATTTTGTTGCACATTATTGCACACACTTGTTAAATTAGAAGTCCTTTAATTTTCATTTGGTATTAGAGCTTGGTACACTATGTTTAGATTCAATTCTTGAGTGTTATCTTTCCTTTTAACTTCTAGTTTTATTTCAGTGTCTCAAAATCTTAATACTGTTCTTGCCTTTGATGGTACGAACTATGGCTATTGGAAAGCTCGTATGCGGTTCTTTTTAAAATCTATTGACTGTTGGAATATTGTTGAAATTGGTTGGACTAAGCCAGCGGATGCAACTCTAGAACTAGTTACTAAGAAAAACACACAAGTTTCTAATGATAAAGCCCTCCATGCTCTATGTCAAGCGCTTTCACCATCTGAATTCGCAAAAATCTCAAACATTGAATCTGCTAAAGAAGCGTGGCAAATCTTAGAAACAACATATGAAGGCACCAAACTTGTTAAATCTGCCAAACTTCAAATGTTGATTTCTAGATTTGAAGAAATTAAGATGTTGGAAGATGAGACATTCAGAGAGTTTTACTCCAAAATGAGCGACCTAAGAAACTCAATGGTGAGTCTTGGGAAAACTGTCTCAGATGTAAAACTCATCCGTAAAATTCTAAGATCTTTGCCTAAGCATTTCAAAATCAAGGTGACTACAATTGAAGAAATCAATGACTTGGAAGAGATGAAGATTGAAGAGTTGGTGGGTTCTCTTCAAACTTATGAGCTGTCCCTGCCCCTGGTCAAAAAGATGAGGACCAATGCCCGAAAAGCTTCCAAGAAGAAGGTCAAAGTCTCATCTGGAGACAACTTGGAGGCTGGAGAAAAAGCTGTGGCTATGCTGGCCAAAAATTTCAGAAGATTAATGAGAAATGAGCGATTCAAGAAGAAGTTTTCTACAAAAATGAGGAAGGCCCCCAGAGAATCTGAACTTGAGGAAGCTGAGAAGAAAGATCTTAGAGGCCCAAGATGTTTTGAATGCTCAGGATTTGGGCATATACGGGCTGACTGTGGAAACCTCAAGCAGGGAAAAGGGAAGGCTTACAATGCGACTCTCAGTGATGAGTCCGAAGAAGAAGAAGCTCCTGAGCAAGAAAAATTTCTAGCCTTTGTGGCTCCTCATGTAGAAGAGGAAGGTGCTTACTACTTAGAGCACAGTGATGAAGATGGAGAAGAACTCAAAGAGGCTTATAAAATCCTCTATGTAGAGTTCGAGAAACTGAGAGAGACTCGCAAGCAGCTTATTCACGATCTGAATAGCTTATAGATAGAGAAGAGCTCACTACTGCTCAAGATACAGGGGCTAGAGGAAAAGCTACTAGAGACACAGCCACAATTGGAGAGGGTCACCGATGAGAAGTTGACTCACATGCTATCAATTCAGAAGAGCCCAATAGACAAGACTGGACTCGGGTATGTAGCTCTTCCTTCTAGTATTCCCTCTACTTCCAGGATTATCTTTGTTAAGCCTACAGTCTTCGAGCCTTCACCCACAGTTGAGGATAAAGGGAAGGACAAAATCAATGGAGATGTTCTGGTTACTCAAAAGCTACCTACCATCAGAAGATCTCATGTATGCCATCACTGCGAATTAAGTGGGCATGTCCAACCCCAATGCTCCCTTCTCAAAGCTCAAAGAGCAAAGGTCAAGAAAGAAGTGCCCAGACAAGCAAATTATGTGGCACAAGACCTTTGGCCCAGTATCAGACTCCATGGCATCAGGCTCCTCATTAGGCTCCTTATCAGGCTCTAGGGAATCAAGCTTCAAGGCATCAGGCTCCTCAATATCAAGCCCTATGGCATCAAGACCCAAGGCATCATGCCTCGCGACGCCAGGCTCCTTGGCATCAACGGCCTCAGCAGAGATTTGTTCCTGCCAAGCAAAATGGAAAATCAAAGACTAACAAATCCAAACACTTCAAAAAGCCGCAGAAGGTGGAGGATGATCAAAACTGCAAGGAGCTACCCATCTGGATGCAGAGCATGATACAGTGGATGGATCATCAAATGTGTTCCTACCAACAACCACCGACATGAAGGCAGGCATGGGTTAGGAAGAAGGAAGACATCCACCCCTTGAGGGGGAATGGACTCGCCTAGCTGGTGAGAATTATCATGCCTAGCGTTTGGTTCCTTATCCTAAGGTATCATGTTTGATTGCATTGCATAATCTTTTACTTGTTATATCTTGTGTTTGCTGTGCAATCTTGGAACCACTGTTATTTGCCCCCTATTTCTCTTGAGAGAATTTGCAGGTACTGATTGGGGAAGACAGAAAAAGCACGTCGCCCTGTTTTTTTGTATTGGTAATTTTGATCCTTCATAGGTTTGATCTTGTCTTGCATGCTAAATCTATGATGTTGTTTCCATATAGCATGTTTTTATAAAATAAATAAATAAAAATTGGGCGAGAAATTGCAAGGAATTTTTTTTCAATTCTTGGCATGTCAGATATTGCATGTATATTACCTGATATCTTAGTTCATTGTGCATTAATTGATTATGCTTAGATACGATTGAGAGTTTTTGTTTATATATCTGCCAAGTTTTTCCTGTGCATGTAAAAGTTGGATAATTACTTTCCTCATGCGATGAAAATGTGCACTATCCAAGGCTCCCCTAAGGTACATCTTTTCCTCTCTGATTGGTTGCTTCTAGAAATTCTAAATAAGAGAGATATTTTTGATAAGATGGTCAAATTGACCAACATGCTGGTTGAACCTAGAGCCTAAAAATTATAGCATTCTCTCTAGGTTGCAGCACCAACAAGAACCAAGCAGTTATTCTTATGAATTCTGTGTTATATACTTATATTCACTACTTCTGTGCTGAATTAGCTTTATATCTTGTCCTTCATGGTATAAGTAAAAATTTTACCTTGTCCTTCATGGTGCAAGTAAAAACAATTAGGTGTTGCATCTTAGGGGAGTGTATCAGATGAGGGTTGCTAGGCCCTAGTAAATAAAAATGTTTGACTTCTGACTAATCTTTCATTGATTTTCTCGTTTGTCTAGAAAATCCAATTGCTTTTTGTCATAGCAGTTAACTTCATACCTTATTGAGAAAGTCTTCACACACACACGCATTACATGCGTTGAGTAATCTATTTGAAATTTCTATTTATAGGAAATTTTTTGACAGTTGGGCGTCCGGACCACTGCAAGGGATTCGATTTTTCAGACTTGTAAACTGTGCAGAATCTTCTAGAAACACTCTGAATAGCGGAATCCTTGTTAAACAACATCATTACAAAGAAGTGATTTTGCCCAATAGAATGTGGCCAATTACGAACTAACAAACTCTCCATTTGGCCATTCTGGGACAAAAATTACTTGACCGGTTTAAAAATACAATCCCGGTCCAAATTAAAAATTACTCCCCCTTTTTGTCAAAAAGGGACAAAGGGTAAAACAGAGTAATGGAAATCAAGCACACCAACACACCAAAAAATACTCCCCCTAAAGGTCTCAGAAGGACCAGGGTAAACAGAGTAATAACATCCAAGAGTTTAACAAGAATATAAAAAAGACAACCAAAATTGAAAAATAAAGAGACTTCTAATTTATACAAGTGTGTGTGAACAGTGTGCAACAAAATATTAAATACGAAAATTAAAGGAGACAAATATTTTGTTGACGAAGTGGAAACTCAATTAAGAGAAAAACCACTCCGGGGCAGCCAAACGCAGGATATCCACTATTCAGAAGACAAATCTAGTTACAAAGTAGTAGCACTCACATACTCCTGATGCAGTGGTCGTACCTTGAACTCTAACGTGTAACCCAATACGAACGCCTCCCAACCAGGTCTCCTACCTGAAGGGGTTTTCAATGGAATCCTTTACCTTAGAGCCAACCCTTAAGATAGACTTCACAGTTGATCAAATTACACACTGGCAAAAGCTAGAGAGCTAGCAGATCTTCAATATCTCCCTAAACACCCTCTCTAATCTATAAGGAATTCACCACCGAATTCTGTGTCAAATGCATGCCTAGAACCCCTTATTTATAGGCTTTAGAAGCCCTAATTCGAGTAAAAAATGGAGTCTCTGGCACACCCATCCGAACGGTAGCCTTGGCCATCTGGACGGGCAACTGTGTTTGTGTCCGAAAATCAATTCTGAAAAATTCTCGAATTCTCGCAGGGGCCGTTCGGACGCTTGATGTTTCCATCCGGATGGTGGCAGTATGGACAATTCTAGTGACCATCCGAACCATGAATTTACAGGATTTTTTGATAGCTTTCCAACGACGCCTATTTCGTCCCAATCCGATATTTGAGTAAAACATTATGACCAAAATACCGGATGGTGTCCGGACGGCTTGACCGAGCATTCGGACAGCCAACTACAACCACCTTTCCAAAACAGCACTGAAAGCTTCCATAACAAGGCCGCGTCCGGACGGTTGCACTTGGGCTGTACGTAATTACCATAATAAGACTTTGAGCATCCGGACCATGAAGACTGACGTCTGGACGGTTGAACTTTGTATGCATGACTTGCCTTATGGAGGACATCGTCCGGAAGGGATCACTCATCATCCGGAAGGGATCACTCATCGTTCGGACAGTTGCAGCCGTCTTCCCATAACTGTGTCTTGAGGCAGAAATCCTAATGCTTGCCAAACACTAAATGGCGTCCGGACGGTATAGCCACGTCGTCCGGACGGATCACTGGAACATTGGGATCTTCTCGAACTCTGAAGAGTGTCTGGATGATTTGCCATTACGTCCGGACAGATGCAACCTTGAACTGTTTGAAGCTTCTAGACATTGATGGGCGTCTGGACGAAAAGTTCTCGTCGTCCGGACGGATATTGCTGACTGATGAGCGTCTGGACGGAATACCACATCGTCCTGATGGATGCAAGGGAACTAAACTGACTGATTTGAATTCTTCACAGAGTCTTCTTGAAGCTCATAACTGAAATATAGACTCTGTATAAAACAGCATCCCTGTGAAAGCAGCAACTTTACATAGAAGTGATTTTGTCCAACAGAATGCAACCAACACAAAAACTAACAAACTCCCTCTTTGGCCATTTTGTGACAAAAATCACTTGACTGGTTAAAAATACAATCCCGGTCCAAATAAAAAATTACTCCCCCTTTTTTTTTCACAAAATGACAAAGGGTAAAACAGAGTAAGAAGAAAAACCATACAAAAATTACTCCTCCTAAATGTCTCAGAAGGACAGGGTAAACAGAGTAATAATATCCACAGACAAAAATGTTCTAAAATCCAAAACAATAGGAAAATAAAGAAAAGTCTACAAGTGGCCCAAAAGAGAGGAACAAAAATCCTCCAAGTACCAAATCCTGCTGATCCACTGAAATCAAGTAACGGATAGAAATCCGTATAAAAAGCTGGATTTGTACCACTTCGGCTTCTAGCTCAGGAAGCTGGGAACCATGGACTAAAAAATCTTCAATCTCTTATTTTGCAAAGCCTGAAACTGATTATCCGCAGATTGACATCCTCTAAGCAACTGGTTTGCTAGATAAATGAGGAGATTCACCACTGAGCCTCTAACTGATACAGATCTAAGGGAATGCTACGGAAGGCTCTGCATGAGCTAGGGGAAAAAGCTCATTTGAATCCTGAGACCTTTGGAATTTGAACATCCAACTTCAACAACGGCCAGTTTTCCAAAGGATCCATCTGTCAGATATTGTGCTGGGAGCTGCTGGACAACATATTCAAGAAAAGATTTAAACAGAAATATTTTCAAAAATAACATCACAAAGAAATATTAGATCTTGTTAGTCCCAAAAAGAAAGTGGTATTATGACAGCTGTCAATTAGATCGCAATCCAAATGACCTAAATATATCAATATCAACCCAACACACAGATATAATAGGATTTTCATGCACACTATCTCAAGAAAATATCCCAACAAATATTCCAATATTCTAAAAGCACAAAAACTTAAAAGAATAACTTAAGACACAATGAAGATCATGGGATGAGAAGAGATATGCAAAGAATACCAAAATCTTAGGAGAAATCCACGAGAAAAACACACAACATGACATGACAAATCAATAAAAATGCAAAGATGTGTGTATGGCATAGAAAGAGACGCAAGTCTTAAACCTGTAGAGATCCTGTTCGGACATGTCACTTAATCGTCCGAACGGCTACTGCTAGGACAGCGTACGACAAGACTGCGCTCATCCGGACGTAAGAATAGGTCCGTCTGGACACTTCACACTGAAAATCTGAAATTGGAGAAAAATTTGTAGAAAAATATTTTTCCCTAAAGTTAGCTTCAGAACACGCATGTATAATCAACTGATAAAACAATCAAATAGCATTGCAAAAATATGCAAAGATATAAATGAGAGTTAAGTATTCAATAAGCACAAATTTCCCTGCAGATAAAAATTTTAAATAGATTACTCAACTCATGCAATGCGTGTGTGTGTGTGAAGACTTTTCCCAAAAGGTATGAATTTAACTGATATGACAAAAAGCAACTAGATTTTCTAGACAAGAGAGAAAATCAATGAAAGATCAGTCAAAAGTCAAACCTTATTAATTACTAGGGCCTAGCCACCCTCATCTGATACACTCCCCCTTAGATGCAACACCTAATTATTTTACTTGTAACATAAAGGACAAGGTAAAATTTTACTTGCACCATGAAGGACAAGGCTTATTTCAGGACAGAAGCAATGAATATAAGCATATAGCACAGAAAACTGAAGAGTAACTGCTTGATTCTTTTTTATGCTGCAACGTAGAGAGTGCAAGAATTTTTAGGTTCTGGGTTCTTCTAGCATGTTGGTCAATTTGACCATCTTATCAAAAACATCTCTCTTATTTAGAATTTTCAGAAGCAAAAAGTCAAGGAGCAAAAATGTACCTTAGGGGAGTCTTCGATAGTGCACATTTTCATCGCATGAGGAAAGTAACTATCTATCATTAAGATGCAACAGGAAAACTTAGCAAATATCATGCATAAACTCTCAATCATATATAAGCATATTTAATCAATGCACAATGAACTGAGATATCAGGCAAAAACACATGCAATATTTGAAAAGCTATTAAAAGAAGAAAAAAAATTTTGCATCTTTTTCCCAATTTTTTTTTTTTTTTTTTTTTTTGAAAAATGAGGCAGAAAAAAAACAACAAAGACATGCTTATGGAAAAGGAAATGACATCTATTCCCAGCATGTAAGGTAATGACAAACCTGTCCTTATGGAGAGAGGTTTAGAAATACCAAGACAGAAAAGCTGCAGCCCGACGTGCTTTAACTGTCATCCCCAAAAAAATGTCTATAGATGTTTCTCAAGACAACAAGAAAAAATATAAGGGATAAAGTAAACGGTTCCTCAAACATAATGCAAGGCATGAATAAGATATGACATGATAAGCAATGCAATGCAATGCAAACATACCTGACATGCACTACAATTTAGGAACCAAAATCCTATGCATGTTAAGACTTCACCTTTACTAGGTGAGTCCACTCCTCCTCAAGGGGTGAATGGTTTCATCATTCTTGACCCATACCTGCTTAACCCATGGCAGTGGCTTGCATTTCTTGTCCATGTTGTCCATTCTCCTTAGCATACCTTGTATCAGACTCAGAAACCCTTCATAGTCATGGTAGCTAATAGGCTTCTTCGGCTTTCTCTTGTAGCGCCTTGATTTGTTCTTCTTTGGTTTCCCACTTTGATTGGCAGGAACAAACTGCAGCTGATGCCGTGGAGCCTGATGTGCCGTCGGAGGTAGAATGCCTGATGTAGCTCTTGCTGGAAGCTCCCTTTGAACCTTCGACTTCTGAGCCTGGAGATGTGGACATTTGGATCGGATGTGACCGGTGATGCCACAGTGATGACAAGTGGGCAGGCTTCTTTTGTTAGAATGCTGCTTGACTTTTTCTGCAGAAATATGGTTAGCATTCTTACACATGATATTGCCCATACCTTTTATATGTCTCCTATGAGGAGGGACATATTTGGATGAGGAAGAATCTTCAACTTTGCCTTTCCTCAGAGCATCCTACTTAATCCAAGGCCTGTGGGATTTCAACAAATAACAATTTGGCCTAATATGACCAATTTTCCCACAATTATGACAAGTAGGAACAAATTTACCTCGTGTTCTTGATTCCTTGGATTTTGGCATCACATGATTATTTAAGCAAGAATTTTCTAAACAAGCTGTATCTACTACCACAGGCATAATATCTAATTCAAAATCAGAAGCATGTGAAGTAGAAGTACTCATATCATCAACAATTAAAGCAGGCTTGTTAGAAATATCTGAATGAATACAAAGCATGCTTTTCAAATTATCACTTGAGAATTTTTTCAAGAGATCTTCAGATTCTTTTAATTTATTCTCAAGTGTATCAATAATGTTAAATAGCATGGTATTCTCATATTTCAAAGAGTCAATCAAAGCATGTGATTCAGATAATTGAACAATCAAAGACTCTTTTTCTTGCTTCACCTTTTTAAGCTATTTATTAGAAACTTTACAATGTTGAGCATTCTTCAATTTATTAAAAACCTTAAAGATCTTAATATCAGAATCCTCATTAGATAACTGAGAAGAATTCATGATAAAAGGTGTAATAAAAAAATAGAAGTCCCAAAGAGATAGGGATCACACTCAGGAAATAAATCCTTTAAACGAAGTGTACTTGCTCTGGTACCAATTGAAAAATAAAGAAACTTTTAATTTATACAAGTGTGTGTGAACAGTGTGCACCAAAATATTAAATGCGGAAATTAAAGAAGACAAATATTTTGTTGACGACGTGGAAACTCAATTTAGAAAAAAACCACTCCAGGGCAGCCAAACCCAAGATATCCACTATTCAGAAGACAAAGCACTTCCGCTACAAGTAATTTCCATACCAAGGCTTCGCGCGTCTGGACCAAGGGGATAGTCGTCCGGACGGTTGATTTGATGTACGCCATTTCCATATCTGATGCTCGTGCGTCCGGACCAAGAGGACTGCCGTCCGGATGTCTGGATTTTAAATACGATACTTGCCTTATGGATGAGCGCGTCCGAACGAGAATCCACGCCGTCCGGACGGTTGCAGCGAACTTCCCATAACTGTGTTTTTGGAAAGAAATCCTGAAGCTTGTCGGACACTAAGAGTCGTCTGGACGTGCTGCTGAAACGTCCGGACGGATGCAAGCTAGAGAAGTTCGAAGCTTCTCGACACAGAGGAAGGTCCAGACGGAAATTTCTCGTCGTCCGGACGGATGATGCTTTGGATAGTTGGGCGTCCGGACGGTATGACACGTCGTCCGGACGCTTGGCAGGGAACCAAATTTTCTGACTTGTAAATTGTGCAAAATCATCTGGAAGCACTCTGAATAACGGAATCCCTATTAAAAAGCATCATTACAAAGAAGTGATTTTGTCCAACAGAATGTGGCCAACTACAAACTAACAAGGATGCTCTTGGTAGCCAGACTCTCATGAAGTCTAATGCTCAACTTCAATTTGAGGGTCAAGGCGAAGCACCTCAGCCTCCTCCAGTACAAGGTGATTTAAATGTAGTTGCCTCCTCCTCTCAAACTGCTCCACCTCTTCCATCCTATGATGTTGGCTTTGCTCAGATGATGGATATTTTGCATTTTCTTCAGCAAGAGGTCAGCACTATCTGTGTCAGAGTTGAGTAGTGCCAGATTGACATCAAGGAGTGCCTCAAGCACCATCATCCACATAATGATGATAAGGATTGAGTGTTGTGATCACTCTTATTTTTCTTCAGCTGTGTGTTTAAACTTCTATTTCTTGGGCTATTTTTGAGACAATTTACGTTTATTCATGTTCTTGGATATTTGTAATTTTATTTCTGTGGTTTTTCTACACTCTATTTACCCTTTGTCCTTTTGAAACAAAAAGGGACAGTATTTTTTATTTGGATCGGGATTGTATTTTTAAACCGGTCAAGTGATTTTTGTCCCAGAATGGCCAAAAGGGGAGTTTGTTAGTTTTATTGGCTTCATTCTGTTGACAAAATCACTATCTTGTAATGTTGCTGTCTTAATAGGGATACCGTTTATTTGAGAGTCTTCAAAATATTCAGAGTTTATTTATCAAATATGGAAAGAGCCTTATTATGACAAGTTTCAATGTCACAAGCTTCAAGAAGGCATTTTCAAAGTTTCAGGAAGATTCTGTGACGTTTCCAGCTTAGCAAAAAGTTGAATCCCTTGTTCCTGTCTGGACGGTCCTATGAAGTGTCTGGACGCCCTCCTGTGTCTAGATGATTCTAATAGCTCAACGTTGCATCCATCCGGAAGTCAGGGTAACACATCCGAATACACTTTAGTGTTCGAGAAGAATCCAATTTTCCTTTATAGACACAGATTAGGAAAGACAACTTGCAACCATCTGGACGCTAAGGCAACATTGTCCGAACACGGCCTTACTATGGAAACGCGTGAAGCGCATTATGGAAATGCCTTAATATGACAAGTATCAGTGTCACAAGCATCAAGAAATTTCTAGATTCCAGGAGGTTCTGCACAATTTACAACTTAGCAAAAGTTAGTTCCCTAGTTACCGTCCGAACGGCCCAGAGAAACGTCCAGACACCCATCAGTGTTCGAGAATATTCTGATCAGCTTAGCAGACCGGTTGATGAAGATAGCATGCAATCGTCTGGACTCTAGGGCAACAACGTTCGAACGCGAAAACTGAAGTTTAATGAAGAAACGCTTGAAGCGCGTTATAGAAGTTAGTTGTTGCTTGTCGTCTGGACGCCGCCTAGAGAACTCCAAATCAGTATTGTAATAGGTCTTCTAAAGCCTATAGATAGAGGTCTCTAGGCTTGTATTATTTACAGAAGTCAGTCTTGAATTTCATTGTGCTTAGAGAGGGTGTTTAGGTAGAAACTGTGAGATTTACTAGCTCTCTAAGAGTTTTTCTTTATGTGATTTGAACGTTTGAAGTCTAGCTTAGGGAGGAGCCCTAAGCTAAAGGAGTCCATTGAAGACCCCTTCTCGTATGAGAACAGGTTGGAAGGGGTTCATATATAGATACGTGTCAGAGTTAATGGTACGACTACTGCATCGGATTATGTGAGTATTACTGCCTTGTAACAAGGCATTTCATGTCGATATAAAATATGCCATTTTGACATCAAAATAGGTATGCTAAAAAATGACTATAAATAGTTTCACTTGAGTCTTACTCACCTTAGTCAAAATAATCTTCCTCGTACTCTCCTTTGAACACTCCAATTCCTTCATATGCGAGATATCCTACAATTATTAGGGTCTACTAGGCTAAGATCCTAACCCAAGTCCTTAAAAAGCACATATTTTTGCATTCTGACCTGAGGCCAGTTGATCACTTTCACTATAGCGATCAATCCCTTTCATTCTGACCAAAGTCTGATTGATCACTTTACTATAGTGATCAATCACACTTTTGTTGTAGCGAATTATTGATTACTTTATGGAGTGATCAATCACTCACTGTGGGTGATCAATCACTACTGGGTTAGTGATTGATAGGTTACACTGTTCATCGCCTTGAACCTCCGAAAAATCATATTTTTAGCTCCGGTGAGACCTCTAACCACTCTAAGACTAAAAAAGATGTCCCCTTAAACACCCGAAGTCCAAGCCTTTTTGCATAAAAAACATAAAAATCTCCAAATGTTAGTTTTGTTAGCTTCATTCTGTTGACAAAATCACCATCTTGTAATGTTGCTGTCTTAACAGGGATACCATTTATTTCAAAGTCTTCAAAATATTAAGAGTTTATTTATCAAATATGGAAAGAGCCTTATTATGATAGGTTTTAGTGTCACAAGCTTCAAGAAGGCATTTTCAGAGTTACAGGAAGATTCTGCGAAGTTTCCAGCTCAACAAAAAGTCGAATCCATTGTTCCCGTTCGGAAGGTCCAGTGAAGCGTCTGAACGCCCTCCTGTGTCTAGAAGATTCTAACAGATTAGTGTTGCATCTGTCCGGACGCCAAGACAACACGTACGTACGCACTTTAGTGTTCGAGAAGAATCCAGGTTTTCTTTGCAAACACGGATCGGGAAAGACAGCTTGCAACCGTTCGAATGCTAAGGCAACACTATCTGGACACATCCTTAATATGGAAACGTGTGAAGCGCGTTATGGATAGGTGGTTGCACAATTCACCGTTCGGACACTCTATGACTCCATCTGGACACCGCCTAGAGAAATTCGAGTCAGTAGAGATTTAGGTCTTCTAAGCCTATAAATAGAGGCCACTAGGAATGTATTATTTATAAAATTTGGTATTGAATTCTCTAGAGCTTAATGAGGGTGTTTAGGTATAAATTGTGAAGATTTGCTAGCTCTCTAAGTGCTGCCTGGTGTGTGGTTCTTGTTCTTACGAAATCTAGCTTAGGGAGGAACTCTAAGCTAAAGGAATCCATTGAAGACCCCTTCAAGTAGGAGACCTGGTTGGGAAGCGTTCACGTTGGGTTACGTGTCAGAGTGCAAGGAATGATTGCTGCATCGAGGTATGTGAGTATTACTGCTGTATTACTAGCTTTGTCTTCTAAATAGTGGAATTCCTGGATTTGGCTGACCTTGAGTGGTTTTTCTCTTAATTGAGTTTTGATGTGAATTTTAATTGTACTCGCAAGTGTACAAATCGTTTGCAGTTAATGGATTGCAAGTGCGAGGTCGATCCCACAGGGAATTGTGTTTTTGAAAACAAATTTATGACTAAATTAATCTAATCCCAACCTAGTTCCAAAAATTAAGAGATTGTTTTTGTGAATAAAAATCAAAAGCATAAACAAAATTAACTAGAGGGAATGTAATCAAATAAAAAAAGTACTAACGTATCGGAATCCGCACTCATAAATTCATAGCAACATATATTCCCATAATCAATAATATTTTCCAAAGTTCTCACAATAAAATCTTAAGTATGTTTTACTTTTGCTTCAAACATTTAATCAAAACCATCCCATGTATCCATTCTTTACACAAATCACAAAAGAAATCCAATTTAAATCAAATCATCAAGTGTATTCGTAAATCACAGCAAGATATCCAATTTAAATCAAAACATCAATTGTATCCGTAGAATAAATCACAAAGGATATCCAATTTTTTTAAACAAAGAAAACTAAGCACAAATAATTTTATGAAACTACCTTAAATCATCAAATGTACCCTTGAATCACAAAACATATCCAAGAATCATTCCACAAAATTGAATTGAAGTAAAACAATTGGAAAATCGTACCCATTAAAATTGGAATATATTACATCACATGAGAATAATGTTATTAATCATAAGTGAGGCTTCATCCTCAACCTTAGTTGAGGGTTTAGCCTCTCATGACTAAAAATAGCATGCTAACTTTAATTAAAAACATCAAAATAAAAACTTACAAAAAGAAAACGTTGCAAGAAGAACGGAGACGCAAGAACTACACGAAAAGTTGCTCTCTAGCTTCACACACTTTTTCTTGAGGCTTAAAGGTTTATTTATAGAGAGAAAACAAACCCTAGACGCCCTGGAATTTCTAGAAAAATTGGAAGTTGGTCTTCTAGTTTGAGTAGGAGACTGAAAACTCAATCGAAAAAGGAAAAGGATTCCAAATTCGTCCAGATTTGTGATCTTTTATTGCGGGACACTTTTGGTATAGCAAACGTCCGAATTGGGAAAATTATATTTCAAAATGATTTGTAGTACTTTGAGTTATCTTTCAAACAGCTTGATTCAACTTAATCCAATACTTGAGATGAAAGTTATGACCAAAATACTATGACATGTACAGAATCTAAAATTTAATTCAATCCCAATTTGAGAAATTCCGATATAGTCCTCTCCTTGATTTGGTTGAACATAACCACATCATCTAGGTCTTCTCAAAGTGTGCTTTCTTTCACCTTAAAGTTGTTGTTTTCTCTCAATGACCTGCAAAATACTAAAATACCAAAACTAACAAAAAATATTAGAAAATAACAAAACTAAAGGTTTAGTAAATGCAAATTAAGGGGTCTATATATGCAATATTTGACACTCATCAAATACCCCCAAACTTACATTTTGCTAGTCCCTTAGCAAAACAAAACAAAAAATAAAATGAAAGCTTGAAACATAAATCCTCTTTCGTGGGAGAAACAATTGCATTTTGCATATGGAACAAGCCTTTTAAACCTCTAGGACTTTCTAAAGGACAAGTGAAGTCTCGTGAGGGTTTGCCAAGAATGATACCCACAAACATTTTAAAGCACTATGTTATTTTCAAACAATGACTTCCACACAAACACATGGTTCATATATCATGAGCAAGCTTAATAAGATGAACATCACAATCACGTCATCAGGACATCAAAAATCATTTAACTCATAGCTAGAAAATTGAGACAACTCATGCTCCAAAGTGAGACTAACATAGACTCATGAGATTTCAATTTTTCTCAAAGTTTGTGTACCCCAAAATTCATAGGAATTTCATCAGATGAAAATAACCAAGGCTTAAATCAAAATGAGCATTTTTTTTTCTCTTTTTCTCTTTTTGTGTAGGCTGTGCAATGTCTGACTCCCTTAAGCTTTCTAATTGACTTATGTAATGATTATGGGGCCAGTGACTCCCAAACCAGATGGTTTTAAGGCACTAGATGTAGAAACATCCCTAAGGGTTTAATTACTCAAGTCAAAAAGGCTACAAAGCCAAACTAGTCATACAATCAACCATATTGAATTTCTCATCTTTCGACGTGAACACTCAATGCTTAGTGAGGCAAGAGGTCTGGTTACTCAATCAGAAGTCAAACTGATGATATTATTAATTTTTTTTTCTTTTTTTTTTTCCTTTTTTTTTTTTTTAATTTAAGCCAAGGTTTCATCAACAAATCATCCTACAAATCTCAAGACACACATTCCTCAATTCAAATCTCATACCTCACAGAACCAATGCTAATATGCTTGTGAGAAATAATTCAAACATGTGAAATCTCTCTAATCTAGCAGACGAGTTAAAAGATTTAGATTTCTAAAGACGTGCAGTGTTCAACATGTTAAGCAAACCAATGATATGCAAACCACAGTTGCGATGTAATCATGCTCAATCAACAACAAAACACTTTTTTTTTCTTGGGACATCTTTATTCAAAACATGAAAACAACAAAACAACACAAAATTAAACAAATAACAATGCTAAGGAATTAACATATGCAAGTTAAAGGGCTTGAATGTGCAACATTCAATGCTTATCACACCCCCAAACTTACATATTGCTAGTCCCTTAGCAATACAAAATAAGAAATAAAACTGAAAAACAACAAAATGAATCCTTCTTTTGTGGGACGTACAATTGCATTTAGCGTATACAACAAACCTTTTAAACCCCTAGGACTCCCTAGTGGACGAGTAAAGCCTCGTGAGGGTTTGCCATAATTGATACCCACAGACATTATGCAAGATCATGTAATCTATAAGATTGACGTGTCACAAAAACAATGATTCTCATTCATTAGCAATCTTAACAAAATAAACTTCATCTTCACAATTTCAAGAAATTAAGAATTAAGCTACTAACATGGCATTATGAGATATCACAAGATTCAATTAGTATAAAGTGAACTTAACACATAGTCATGAGGTTTCAAAAACTAATCTCAATCATGAATGGTACACCTTAAAGACTTACTAACTCGAGTAAAAAAGGCTATGAAGCTAAACTTAGAAATTTTATCAATCAAAGAAAACTTCTACTTTTTGATGTGAACACTCAATGCTTAATAAGGCAAGAGGTCCGGTTACTCAGCGAGAAGCTCAAAGTGATCAATATTATTCTCTCTTTTTTCTTTTCTTTTCTTTTTTTTTTTATTTTTTTATTTTTTATGCCAAGGTTATTCCTCCAATAAGTTACCCAGCTGCATCCAAGATATTGATAATAGACATAATTGATTTCAAATTTCATACCCCACAGACTACGTGCTAGTGTGCTTGTGAGAATCAAATTGAAAAAAGTAATATCTCATATTGCCAAAGAAAATAACAAAACTTCTTAATTCCCTAGTTAAGTGATCATGTGTTCATCATGTTAAGCTCAACAATGAAATACAAATCATAATTAAAATTCAATCAAATTCTTAGAAATAATATGATTAGGTAGTCACAATATCTATAACAGGACAAAAAAATGTTTTTTTTTCACCCCCAAACTTAAACGATACATTGTCCCCAATGTATAGATAGAGATACAATATCGGGTGGAAGAAAAAAAAAATGGAGCTGGTTGTACTCCCCCAAACTTCAACGCAAAAATGCTTGTCCTGAAAAACAAATCACTACTCCAACTGTATAATAAGCATCAAGAAAATCAACAAGAGAAGTGTTAGTAAAGTGGGTTGCCTCCCATTAGCGCTAAGTTTAACGTCTTCAGCCAGACAAACCAGATCTACAAGGAAATCAAAAATAAAAACGAGGAAGGGTAAGAAAAACTCCTTGGATCCGTCAAGTAGATGGAAGCAACATCTCCATTCTGTTCAATGCCCTTCATGTAGGGCTGTAATCATTGCCCTTAGAAACTCTGTTATTTATCTTCTTGGACCACCGGGAAAGAATGTTACCTGGAAGCAGTAATTGAGATGTTTTGGGTATGGCCAATGGAGGAACGTCGAGTTTGGCAGTAGTGGGAAGCCAATAATTTGCTTGGCCTATGGATTGCCCTATATCATAATTATCCACCTTGATGTGCGTCATACCAGCCTCAAAGGGATCTTTAGTAAGAATGCAAGGAGGGGGCTCTGCAACCAAGTTCTCTACAGAGTCTAGAAAGAAGTACTCAGCTTTATCCAGTGGTTGCTGGAATGTATGGAATATGTTCAATTTTACCTTCAGATTCCCAAATCTGATCTTCATAATTCCAATCCTACAGTTTATGTTCGCATTAGCCATAGCTAAGAAAGGGCGACAGAGGATTACAGGGATCATCTTTGTGGGATTAGCCACCGGTTCAGTATCAAGAATAATGAAGTCACGGGGAAATAGAAATTGTCGACTTGGATAATAACATCCTCGATGATTCTCCATGGTTTCTTGATGGATCGATCAATCAATTGCAAGATAATTGGTGTGGGTTTTAATTCCCCCAAACCCAGTTGTAAATAGACCGAGTACGGCAATAGATTCACTCCAGCCTCCAAATCAAGAAGGGCTTTATCAATCTTGTGGTCTCCAATAATACAGGAGATGGTGGAAGCACCAGGGTCCTTAAACTTGGGAGGGAGACTGTGCTGAAGGATAGAACTGACTTGCTCAGTGAGAAACACCTTTTTCAGAGTGTTAGCCCTTGTTCGTCGCTTTTGAGTACATAGATCTTTGAGGAATTTGGCATAAGCAGGCACTTGCTTGATGGCATCAAGGAGTGGGAGGTTGATTTTTACCTGTTTGAAAACCTCCATCATATCTTGTATTTTCTCTCCTTGTTTCTTGAAGTGAGAAGGTGCCTTGAGACGTTCCAGGAATGGGACTTGAGGCTCATATGGCATCTCAAGAGTGGGAGCTGATGAAGAAGAAGCCTCAATGTTTACTTGCCTACCCTTGTCCTTCTGCAGATTCTGTAGGATCTCAGTTTGCTCATCCACCTTTTCTTGCACATGATTGTCGACCCTTCTTCCACTACATAATGTGGTGATGGCTTGAACTTGCTAGTGATGTAAAGTATTACCTTCTACCGTGTAATGTCCCTTCGGGCTGGCCACCAGCAGACTTGGAAATGTCCCTTCTTCTCTCTTGTTGAGGGTATTAGCAATTTGTCCCATCTGAGCCTCTAACTTGGCGATGGATTGAGAGTGAGAGTTCACTGTCTGATTCTGAGAGTCCACTTTCTGATTGATCTCACTAAGAAGTTTCAACATCTGAGCCTGAATGTCAAAATCTGACTGAGGAGATGGTCTAGCATGAGATTGCTGCTGTGAAGGGCGGTATGTGAAAGAAGATTGGTAAGGCTGCCTGTTAGATTGAGCTTGATTGTGCACCCCTGGGACTGAGTTACTTGAAGCTTGAGCCTTCCTTGAGAAATTGGGATGATTTATCCACCCTGGGTTATAAGTGTTGGAGTATGGATCATTACTCGGATGTGAAAAAGCTGCATTGATCTGCTCAGTTGAATCATCAGAAAACTTTCCTGCAGTAGGACAATCATTTGTGTGATGCATAGGACTAGAACAGAATGAGCATGGTGCGTGCTGTGTGTGCATGTGAGCAGAATTAGGAGCAAAACCAGCAAACATCATTTGATCTAATTTCCTAGTGATAGCATCAACTGCTTGGGTAGCTACATCTGAAGAATGTCCTATCTCAAAAAGACCTTCGATCTTTGGTGCTTTAAGTGTAGGTGCTCTACGTCTAGTGGAAGCATGCTGAATGGAATTATTAATCAAGTTGTCAAACAATGTCCATGCTTCATCCTCACTTTTCATCATAAATGTTCGCCCACAAGATGCATATACCATTTGTCTATTAGGCTCATTCAAGCCTTCATAGAAGCTTTGCACTAGCTGCCACTTCGGGACAGCATGGTGTGGGCATGATCTAAGTAGGTCCTTGAGTCTTTCCCAGGTCTCATACAATTGTTCTCTCTCATATTGGGAGATACTAGTGATAGCTCTCCCAATATCATTGGTCTTTCCTATGGGAAAATACTTCTTCAGAAATCCTTGTTGCAATTGAGCTCAAGAAGTAATGGAGTTTGGTGCTAAGGAATGAAACCAATGTTTGGCTCTTTCCTTTAGGGAGAAGGGAAAGAGACGCATCCTTAGAGCGTCCTCGGTGAACCTAGTCAATTTAATGGTAGAACAGATTGCTAGGAATTCACCGAGAAAGTTGTAAGGATTTTCAATACTAAGTCCTAAAAAAGACGGTAAACTCTGTATAGTGCTAGGCTTAATCTCATAGTGGGCTGCCGTAACATCCAGTAGCTTGAGACATGTGAGAGAAGTTTACGTGGTAGGGAGATAATGATCTCTCAAACCCATAAGGTTATTGTCACCCATAGTCTCAGTGGCGTGCTCTCCTAGCAAATTAGAGTTTATTTCAGATCTAAGTTATCTAAGAGTGCGTTCAATGTCGGGTTGCAAGAAATTAAAGGCAATGATAGAGAACGACGACCCAGCATAAAACAAAAGAAAATAAAGATAAAAACAGAATAAAAGATCCTCCATCTCAATGGCTCCATGAGTGAAAACTGTACGAACTATGAATGGTACAGTCCATCGAGATTGTACCTTCCTGGGAATAGATGCAGACGTGAATTGTATAGGAGGACTTTCTGACCAATTTCAAAAGATCTTCGCAAAATGTTTTGGTCATAGGCCTTCTTCATTTGAGTTTTGTACAGCTTGGCGAAGTCATAAGCATCATTTCGCAGCTTCTCTAATTCATTAAGCTGAAGCTTCCTTCGAGAACCGGCTTTGGTGAGATTGAAATTCAGCTGCTTGATAGCCCAATATGCTCAATGCTCCAATTCTACAGGTAGATGACAAGCCTTCCAATACATAAGTCGGTAGGGAGACATGCCAATCAGAGTCTTGAATGCTATCCAACAATGCCCACAGTGCATCATTGAGTCACAGAAACCAATCCTTTCTTGTCGGGTTCACTGTCTTCTCTAGTATCCTCTTGATTTCTCTGTTAGATAGCTCAACTTGACCACTTGTCTAAGGATGGTAGGGAGTTGCAACTTTATGCGTGATACCATACTTCTTCATGAGTTGCTCGAAAAATTTATTGCAAAAGTGCTTCCCCCCATCACCGATAATTGCATGTAGTGTCACAAAACGTGCAAACACATTGTACTTCAGAAATTACAGCACAACTCTATGATCATTGGTTTTGCAAGCAATGGCCTCCACCCACTTGGAAACACAGTCAAAAGCCACGAGAATGTAGAGGTACCCATAAGAGTTCGGGAAGGATCCTATGAAGTCGATGCCCCAAACATCAAAAAGCTCCACAACTGAGATCGGGTTCAACGGCATCATGTTTCTTCTTCCAATACTCCCCAATTTATGCCATCTCTCACAAGCTGAACAATAGGCATGGGCATCACGAAAAATGGAAGGCCAATAAAATCCACTTTGAAAAATCTTCATAGCAGTCTTTTTAGAACTAAAGTGGCCTCCACATGCATGATCATGGCAAAAGGATATGACATTTTTCTAGTCACTCTCTGGAATACATCTCCTGATAATCTAATCTGGGCAATATTTGAATAGGTAGGGATCATCCCAAAAAAAATGTTTTACCTCTGCCAAGAATTTTGATCGGTCGTGACTGGGCCAATGGGAGGGCATCTGGCCGGTGACAAGGTAATTCATGATATCTGCGAACCAAGGTGTAGGAGTCTAGGAGATGTGCATCAGTTGTTCATCAGGGAACATCTCAGCAATTGGCACAGCATCTTCATTGAAGTCCATAGTTAGCCTAGATAAGTGGTCTGCTACCACATTCTCGGAACCCTTCTTATCCCGAATTTCAATGTCAAATTCTTGCAGCAACAGGATCCACCGGATGAGACAAGATTTAGCATCTTTCTTAGATAGAAGATACTTCAAAGCAGCATGATCTGAGTAGACCAATACTTTAGACCCAAGCAAATATGATCTAAAATTATCCAAAGCAAAAACAACATATAACAACTCCTTTTCAGTGGTAGAGTAGTTTAGCTGTGCGTCATTCAGGGTCTTGCTGGAATAGTCGATGACATGAGGAAGCTTCTCCACTCTTTGCCCCAACACGGCTCCCACAGCATAATCAAAAGCATCACACATTATCTCGATTGGCTGGAAGTTAAAGTCTTCTTCAGACTTTCAAAGGCTGCATGGCACTTTTCATTGAAATCAAAAGAAATTTGGATGGTTCTGCCATCCTAGATTGTAAGTCTCAGCAAAAGGTCCACTTGTTGGTTTCTTATAATCGTTGAAGGCATTGACCTGTTCTGGTGGATATTCAGCACTTGTTGATAAAGATGGGCAGTTTTGAGTAAAGTGCATCGGGCTGGTGGATAAAGAACATACGTCAGCTTGGTAAATATTTGTTGTAGTTACTGGCTTGTTCAGAGCAATGGCTTCAACTGTACGCATGATATCCTTGAGTTACCCCCTATTATCTTCATTGTCCCTCACCTCAAAGGGTCCTTCCTTCTTGGTGGTAGTGGAACATTTACCCTGACAACTTGAAAAATCCCACCGTTGTGAATTATCGGACAGTTCATCCAGAGTCTTATAAGCTTCTTCCCCTGTAAGATTCAAGAAACCGCCACCATTCATGGACTTGATAATGTAACGCTCCGGTTGAGTTAACCCATTGTAGAAAAAATTGAATGAGCCTCGAAGTCTCAAAACCATGGGGCAGACACTTCATAGTCAGCTCTTTAAACCTCTCCCAGCTATCACAGAATTTCTTATCCTCCCCCTAACTGAAATTGCTAATCTTTCGACGAAATTCATTAATCCTCGAGATTGGGAAGAATTTATTGTAGAACTTGGTTAGTAGAATTTCCCAGGAGGTGATGGACTCAGGAAGGTTGGAATGTAACTATGCTTTCGCCTTACCCTTTAGGGAAAAAAGGAAATAGCCTTAGACGCACTGACTCATCTGAGAAATTTTGAAACTTGAAAGTATTGCACCTCTCCAAAAATTCCTTCACATAAGCGTAAGGATCTTCATTCTTTAAACCATTGAAAGTAGGAAGGATTTGAATTACATTTGGCTTCAAATCGAAGTGAGTAGCATTAATAGCAGGCAACACTATGCAGGATGGAGTGTTGGTAGTGATGCATGCAAATAATTCCCTGAGGGTCTTGGGTGGATCCACATTCCTAAGCGGTTCTCCCATCTCAACAGACTTTTCCGACTCAGACTCAAAATTTTTTAGCAAGCTTAGATTCTCTCGAGCTGTTTTTTCAATCTCAGGATCAAAAGTAGTAAGTTCCAGATTTAAAGATCTCCACCCAAGCATAAACAAAATGCAAAAAAAAACTAAATTTAACTAAAAAAAATGCAAATATGGGAAACTGAATTCTCCAAGGCCCCAGGTTTGTTCCTAGGAAAGTGAGGGGGGTCACACGGACACTCTTATGTCACAAGACTTTCCTAACCAGAACTTGCCTAGACACTTGGATAGCGCCGTAAGCCCACACTAGTAAAGTTTTTTTTATTTATTACAAAATAAACAAAAATAACTAATTAAAAAAAAGAAAAAAAAAAAAAAGAGAATTAACACAAAAGCATAAACTAATACACCAAAAATTAAAAACTAAAACTCAAAATCGACCAAAATTTTTTTTTTTGGCAAGGTTTCAGCTACTGAAGTTATTGATGATGCCTATGGGTAGTGGCTTGTCCGGGTGGTGCTATGGTAGAAAGCTGGGCGGAAACTACAAAATAGGCCAAAAAAAATAAAAAATTCTATCCTTTTTTTTTAAAAAAAAAAAATTAGCACAAGGAATAAAACAAAATTTAAAATTTAAAACTAGGAATAACAAAAACAAATTGCAAATAAAAAAAAAAAATTCCTAATTATAACTAGTAGAAAGATAAAATCAATTTAGAAATAAATTGTTTTCAAAAATTCAAACAACTCCCTGGCAACGGTACCAAAAACTTGATGTGAATTTTAATTGTACTCGCAAGTGCACGAATTGTTTGCAGTTAATAGATTGCAAGTGCGAGATCGATCCCACAGGGAATTGTGTTTTTTAAAACAAATTTATGACTAAATTAATCTAATCCTAACCTAGTTCCAAAAATTAAGAGATTGTTTTTGTGAATTGATGTGCATTTTAAATGTACTCGCAAGTGCATGAATCATTTGCAATAAAGAGTTTTGCAAGTGCGAGGTCGATCCCACAGGGAATTGTGTTCTTGAAAAACAATTTTGTTTTTAAACTAATTAAATCTTAACCTAGTTCCAAAAAAGATTTGATTTTGATAAATAAAAAAAAAACATAAACTAAATAAAGTAAAATAAAACAAAAGAAAAGGTACTAAGGTTTTGGAATCCACACTCACCGAATCATAACAATATACTCCATGTTCATCAATATTAATCCAAAGTTCTCACAATTAAAATCTTAAGTATGTTTTACTATGCTTCAAAAAGTTAATCAAAACATCCTATGTATCCATTCTTTACACAAATCACAAAAGATATCCGGTTTAAACCAAATCATCAAATGTATCCGTAAAATAAATCACAAGGGATATCCAATTGTTTTATAAATAAAAACTAAGCAATCAATTATGTGAAATTATCTCAAATCATCAAATGTATCCTTGAATCACAAAAAATATCCAAGAATCCTTCCACATATTGAAAATAAGTAAAACAATTGAAATATTAAACCCAATAAAATCGGACAATAAAAACTTACATGGAAGTATTGTTTCTCTTCAATGGTGAGGCTTCATCCTCAACCTTAGTTGAAAAATTAGCTACACATGGCTATGAAAAATAAATCCTAAACTAAAGAAAAACTAAACTAAAAAGAGAAGAATATATTTGGTCTCTAGCTTCTCACCCTTTTTCTTGAGGCTTAGAAGTCTATTTATAAGGAGAAAAAAAATCCTAGAAGCCCTAGAATTTATAGTAAAATCAGAGGTTAGTCTTCTAGTTTGAGTAGGAGACTCAAAACTCAATCCAAGAAGGAAAATGATTTCAATTTCGTCCAGATTTGCGATCTTTTATTGCGGGGAAATTTTGGCATAGCAGAAGTCCAAATTAGGAAAATCCTATTTCATAATGATTTGTAGAATTTTGAGTTATCTTTCCAATGCCGCTTGATTCATCTTAATCCAATACTTGAACTGAAAGTTATGGCCAAACTACTATGATATGTGCAGAATCTGAAATTTAATCCAATCCGATTTTGACTCCAATTAGAGAAATTCTGGTTAAGTCCTCTCCTTTGATTTGGTTGAACATAACCACATCATCTAAGTCTTCTCAAAGTGTGCTTTCTTTCACCTTAAAGCTGTTGTTTTCTCTCAATGATCTGCAAAATACTAAAATACCAAAACTAACAAAAAAATTAGAAAATAACAAAATTAAAGGTTTAGTAAATGTAAATTAAGGAGTCCACATATGCAATATTTGGCACACATCATGAAGAAAAATCAAAAGTATAAACAAAATTAACTAGAGTAAATGTAATCAAATAAAAAAGCACAAAGGTATCGGAATCCGCACTCATAAACTCATAGCAACATATATTCCCATGATCAATAATATTTCCCAAAATTCTCATAATAAAATCTTAAGTATGTTTTACTTTTGCTTCAGACATTTAATCAAAACCATCCCATGTATCCATTCTTTACACAAATCACAAAAGAAACCCAATTTAAATTAAATCATCAAGTGTATTTGTAAATCACAGCAAGATATCCAATTTAAATTAAAAACATCAATTGTATCCAAAGAATAAATCACAAGGGATACTCAATTTTTTTAAACAAAGAAAACCAAGCACAAACAATTTTATGAAACTATCTTAAATCATCAAATGTATCCTTGAATCACAAAAGATATCCAAGAATCATTCCACAAAATTGAATTGAAGTAAAACAATTGGAAAATATCCAAGAATCATAAGTGAGGCTTCATCCTCAACCTTAGTCGAGGGTTTGGCCTCTCATGACTAATGATAACATGCTAACTTTAATTAAAAATATCAAAATAAAAACTTACAAAAAGAAAGCGTTGCAATAAGAACGGAGATGCGTGAACTACACAAAAATTTGCTCTCTAGCTTCACACACTTTTTCTGAAGGCTTAAAGGTCTATTTATAGGGAGAAAACAAACTCTAGAAGCCCTATAATTTCTAGAAAAATCAGAGGCTAGTCTTCTAGTTTGAGTAAGAGACTGAAAACTCAATCGAAGAAGGAAAAGGATTCCAAATTCGTCCAGATTTGTGATCTTTTATTGCAAGACACTTTTGGCATAGAAAATGTCCAAATTAGAAATATTATATTTCACAATGATTTGTAGTACTTTTAGTTATCTTTCCAACTATGCTTAATTCAACTTAATCTGATACTCGAGCTGAAAGTTATGGCCAAAATACTATGAAATATACAGAATCTGAAATTTAATCCAATCCGATTTTGACTCCAATTAGAGAAATTCCGATTTAGTCCTCTCCTTGATTTGGTTGAACATAACCACATCATCTAGGTCTTCTCAAAGTGTGCTTTCTTTCACCTTAAAGCTATTGTTTTCTCTCAATGACCTGCAAAATACTAAAATACCAAAACTAACAAAAAATATTAGAAAATAACAAAGCTAAAGGTTTAGTAAATACAAATTAAGGGGTCCACATATACAATATTTGACACTCATCAAGTTTCCTCTTCGTTTACAAAATATTTGTCTCATTTAAATTTCGCACTTTGATATTTTGTTACACATTATTCACACACACATTGTAAATTAGAAATCTTTATTATTTTGCACCAACTTTACAAACTCACCATTAACAACTCCCCAAAATCTTCAGTGGACAGTCCATATCCACACCTTACAAAGCCTAAAACTCATATTTAAAACTTTTTGGTCAGATTAAAACAACAACCACATTAAAGGTAGATTTTTTCTTAAACAAATTAAACATTTCTCTAGATCTCATGCTTAGAATATGCAAAATGAACTCAACACACACACACAACACCACTACGAGGAAGATAGTAAATAACACGAAAATACAAGTTAGGACAACGATTCTCACCAGCTTGTGGGGGGATTTGATCTCCCAAAACCCTCAAGAAAAGCTCCTCATTTCTCACTTCTTCTCCCTCTCTCTCCCTTCTGAGTATACGTTCCTAGTGCCCTAGCTGACCAAATGGTCGCTAAGGTTGGCATAATGGGACTTAAATAGGCTAAACAACGCTTCTAGAAGTCTTGGACATATTTAAATCGCAAAATGTCTAATAGTGATCTATCACCCTAGGAGAAGTGACATTGATCAATCACCCTAAGAAGAGTGACAGTGATCGATCACTCTACGGTGCACATGTTGATCAATCACTCCCTGATAGTGATCACCACTCAAACCCTAGAATTTCCCTAATGTCATTTCGAAACCATTTTTCTCAATTTTCATGCCAAACCATGTTTCTTATTAATCCCTAGGCCCTAATTAAACATTTCTTAATCATAATTTAGATCGGGGTATTACATGTCAATTTCGATCTATAGTCTCTCCTATTTTCATTTCGTTCTCTCCTTTCAAGAGCTTGCAGGCGATGATGCACATGACAAAAATGTAGGTTTATGTATTATCTATGAATTGAAAATTGGAATTAGAGGCACTACTAATGCGTAGAGAAAGGAATACGTTGAAGGATGTGGCAAAGGAGCTTCAGCAACAGTGATATGCGTGCGTTGAAGGACAAGAAATGGGACACGTTGGTCATCGACGGGGGCCACAACTGCCTCAAGACCTCTACTTACCTTGCACGCACAGGCCTCTTTGTCGCCTCCTTAAACACTGCCACTTCACCAGAGGTGGCCGTCATCGAAAAGCTTCACCAACGGTGGCCGTCACTGAAGAGCTCGTCCCCTGCTTCAAGTTCTCCAGCTACAACTACCTTTAGAGCCTCATCCGACCCTCTCTCATCAAGTAAGTCCCACATTATTACAATAATAAATTTGATTAATTCGATTAGTAACTTTAATTAATTACGCTGTTGTGTTTGTTTTCTTTGATTGTTTTGGATGGAAAGGGAGTTACAACATCACAGATTGAGGCTCTTGAAGAGGAGTCCATCCTTGTCTGCTATAATACCCCAAACATTAATTAGAGTTAAGCACACTTTTGTTAGTATTTTGGCCTTATTCTGTGTTTGGACAAAATCACTTATGTGTAATGATGCGGTTAATAGGGATTCCACTTTCAGAGTGATGTCAGAAGATTCTGCCTATAAGTCAGAAGATTCTGCCTGCAAGTTAGAAGAATTTCAAGTTCCCTGTCAGCCGTCCGAACGCCCATCTGTCTACTGTTCCATCCGTCCGGACGACGTGTCATTCCATTCGGACATCAGACAGACAAGCATCATCTGTCTGGACGACGTGTTTCTTCTGTCTAGACACCTACATCATATCGAGAAGCTTTTGTGCCAGCTTGCTCCGTCTGGACGTTTCAGCAGCACGTCCGGACGCCTATCAGTCCTCGAAACGATTCACTGATTCTTTCCAAGTTCAAGAAAGGGAGATCAATCAACCGTCCGGACGATGTGGTATCCCGTCCGGACGCGTATCTCCGTAAGGCAAGAATCGCAGTTCAAATCCGAACATCTGACAGCTGTGGTCCGGACGCTGGTGCATCGTATATGGTAACTGCAGATTCGACTTCAACCGTCCGGACGTCTCCCCCTCATGGTCCGGACGAACGCGCATCAGATATAGAAATTGCGTGTTGAAGTTTAGCCGTCCGGACGCTCCTGCCCCATGGTCCGGACGCGTTAAGCCTGTTATGGAAATTACTTGCAGCGGACGTGCATCTATCCGGACAATCGAGCCATCACGTCCGAACGATGTTCTTATACAGGAAAGATTTCTCCGCTAAAATTTCAAAAAATCCTTTCGCACAGTTGTCCATTCGGACGGCCATGGTTCACCGTCCGGACGGCTCCCAGGCATATTTTGCCTGACGCCCATTCTGACCCCCAGCCTATAAATAGGGGCACTTAGAGCTGCAAGAATTCGGTGTGAATTCTATTAGAGTTCAGAGACGTGATATTTCCTCTGAAGCCGTTTTTCAAGTGTGCTGTGCTGTAAACCGAAGTTTATCTTAGAGGTCGGCTCTAAGGTAAAGAGTTCCATTGAAGACCCCTTCAGGTAGGTGAACCTGGTTGGGAAGCGTTCGTGTTGGGTTACACGTTAGAGATCAAGATACGACCACTGCATCGGTACATGTGAGTGTTACTGTCTTGTATCTAGCTTTGTCTTCTGAATAGTGGAATTCCTGGGTTTGGCTGCCCCGGAGTGGTTTTTCTTTTAATTGAGTTTCCACTTCGTCAACAAAAATCTATGTCATTTACTTTCCGCTGTGCTTTAATTTTTGTTGACACCTATGCACACACTTTATTTTTAGAAGTCCATATTATTTTTCAACTCTAATTATAATTTAAGAATGCTAGGACTTGTTCTCAGTTTGTAAATGTGAGATTTGGACTTGTAAGAATTTATTTACTTGTCAAACATTCGAGTAAGACCTCGAATGCTTGACAACGACCATACAAGTTGGGACTCGAACGATCGAGTGGGACGACAAACGATCACCTGAATGTTTGCTTAATAACCTAAGACCATTGATCTGATCGTACACCCAAAGTTCGATGTTACAACCCGAACGTTCGATGCCTGCAATACTCGAAAAATCATATGGTTTCATCTTATCCTTAACTTTTCACGTCTATAATAAGACCCTTACCACCCTTAAGCCCGATTTTCGATTTCCTCTAGCTTTCAAACCCTTGTAAGAGTTAGAAGAAGCTCTCTTGGTTCTTATTTTTCAAATAGGATAATTTTCTTAGCCTAGCTTGTTTTTATTACTTTTGTTATCTTATTTCTTATCTACTATTTTGTTGTGTTTTAATAGGATGTTAATGTTGGATTAGTGGCTTAATGGTTTTGAACATACCATGTTCTGCATTGGTGTGTTATTGTGGTTTAGTACTGTGTTAGAGATCATGTAGAGACCTTAGGTCACATCGGAACGAGATCTGGAAAAGACTTTGGTCCGGAATGGGTTACTGTCGAACACCGAACGTTCGACCCTCTCTTGGACGAATGTTCGATGTCGTGACCGAATATTCGACAGTCAGGCAATGAGCCTATTTTCAGTATTTTAGGCCTTAAAGCTTGATTTAGCTCAGTGTTATGACTAATATAAGGTCTTTTCACAGATTTTGAGGTTCTGGAGCCTCAAGAGGACTTATGCGAACTTACGCTTATATCTTTTTTCACCTATGAAACATGTGTTGTTTTATAGTTTGACTACTTCTAGATGTCAGATTTGAGATGAACCTCAAGACTAATGATGCCGTTTGGCGTAGTGATATTGAACTGGTTAATGTTTGCGGACTGCTTGCGGGATTTTGAAGGTCTCTCGTGGTAATTAGTACTTTTGGGTGATATTGTAGGCTTAGCATTTATGGTTGGATTGTGTATTAATACTAGTTTTGATCTTTTGTAACATTGATGTGTATAGTAATTTCAATTAATGTGACGATTCTTAATAGATGCTCATATTGTAATGATTAATGTTGATAGAAATATCTTATATTTTACTGCGTAATATTCTCCTTTTGAGAAGTAGACCTGAGTCTTATTTATTGTAAAATGAGACTGAGAGGCGAACTGTGAAGTTGATTACAAGTTAATTAATTTCACTATAGCGTTACATCTATGCTTTATTTGGACGGACGTATAGGAGCCTGATAATTAAGGACCTCAATTGCTCATAGATTTACAAGTTCTCCTAATGAGACTCCGATGCTAATCCAAGGTTTTATGTGTTCACTGTGAACTGGGATGAGATATATATGTGTTTTGAAAAAGTAAAAAGCTAATTTTTTTTTTTAAAGAAAAAAGAAAATGAATTAAAATTTTCTTAGCCGGATGTAAATGTTGTAAGAGAATCTTTTTCTTTTTCTTTTTTTTTTCTTTTTTTTTTTTTTTGAATAATAGAATCTGATCCTCTAACCAAGATTTTTTTTTTTTGTTCTGCTTCTAGTAGCTGATGGAAGGAAGTGCATTTTACAATTATATATATGGAACCAGTACTGGAATAGTTCCATCATACAAACCTTTCCAACGTTTCAAGAGTTCCAGGACCCATACAACCTTCCACTAGCCATAGCATTTGCTACTCTACTCTTGAACTCTCTTCACTACTTTCATCTTTCTAAGCTCTCTTTAGCAGAGAAAATGGGTACAAGTAATGGTTTCATGCTTCACCCAATTCCTGGGGGTCTTCGGGCGCTCATTATTTGGTCCATTTTGTTATGTTTTGGTCGACTATCTTTTGGTGCTAAGAGCAGGCACTTCAAATGGGAAGTAGAGTATTTGTTCTGGTCTCCGGATTGCATTGAGAATGTCGTGATGGGGATCAACGGCCAGTTTCCCGGCCCGACCATCAGAGCAAAAGCCGGAGACACCATTGTTGTTGAACTCACTAACAAACTCTCCACTGAGGGAGTTGTCATTCACTGGCATGGAATCAGACAGGTTTAGTAATTTCTCTCTCTCTCCCTCTCTCTCTCTTCTTCTTCTTCTTCTTCGCTGATTTATATATATATATATGCTTCATGTTTTCAGTTTGGAACACCTTGGGCAGATGGAACCGCTTCCATTTCACAGTGTGCTATCAACCCTGGAGACACCTTCCATTACAGGTTCAAAGTTGATAGGGTAAAATCTCTCTCTCTCTCTCTCTCACTCTCTCTCTCTCACTCTCACGTGTCTCTCACGTGTGATGGTGCATGCAGGCAGGAACATACTTTTACCACGGGCACTTGGGCATGCAGAGATCAGCAGGGTTGTATGGGTCTCTTATAGTGGATGTCGCAGAAGGAGAAAAAGAGCCATTTCATTATGACGGCGAATTCAACCTCTTGCTGAGCGACTGGTGGCACAATAGTGTTCATGAGCAAGAAGTTGGCCTCTCCTCCAACCCATTTCGTTGGATTGGTGAACCCCAGGTATACTGTATAGTTCATCTGCTAAAATGAATTTTTTTTTTTTTTTTTATATATATATTCTGATTAAAAAGAAAAAAGAAAAAGAGATGCTTTTAAGGTGGCCAAATCGGAAATGAAAGCAAAAGTTTCAAAACCCACAAAAAGAGATGATTAAATAAATAATACTAACTCACAAAAAAATAAAATAAATAAATAATACTAAAACTACGTAGCAGGTGGTCGATCAACATCTGCTTTACCCAAAATTAATTTTTTTTTTTTAAAAAAAAGTAAATAAATTTAGAGAGAGAAAAAACAATTGTTTATACATTGGATGCTTGGACGGCAGAGCTTGCTGATGAACGGAAGAGGGCAGTACAACTGTTCCCTGGCAGCGCAGTTTAGCAACTCCTCCGCCACCCAGTGCAAATTGAGAGGAAACGAACAATGCGCACCCAAGATCCTGCACGTGCTCCCGAATCAGACCTACAGGCTCAGAGTTGCCAGTACCACTGCCCTAGCTTCCCTCAACTTGGCCATTGGGGTAAGTAATATATTTACCATTTTTTTCTATTTTAGTTATTAATGGTATGTGGAGATGCAAATAGAAAATATTTTTTACTTGCAGTAGTGTTTGATTTTTTTTTTTTAAAAAAAAAATAAATTATATTTTATCCAATTTTTTTAAAATAAATTATATTTTATTCAACTTTTTTTAATTTTATTTTACGAAGTTAAATCTCAAAATTCACCTATCAAATATAAATTAAATTATAATTTCAAAAATCAAACACTCAAATACATAACCTACTCTTTCTCATTATTTCATTGAATAATCTATTTTTTTTTATTATTATTATTATTATTTTATAGGATTAATTTGAGTAGCTCGATCAATATGAATGCTATTGATTCGCTTTGGCCAATTGTTTCTTGCTTTGCAGATCATTTTGATCATCTCATTGTCACATTCAAACATATAAAAGGAATAATAAAATTAAAGGTTCTTTTTCACTTTTCTTTACTCAAGATGTTCTATAAACATATAATGAAAGAGTAGTGGGGAAAAGTTAAACAAAAGATGATTCCCTTACAAGTGGGATCGGGGTACTAATAATGGCTGGTGGCACCACGACATTGGCTGCAGACTACACGAGACATGTTGGCCTGCCGATGTCATGCTTGCCTGTTTATTGCGTATACATACACATTTTGCATTCCCAAATTTTTTTTTTTTTTCTTTTTCTTTTTCTTATAAAAATGACAGCTTTTAATCATAGAGCTTCTGCCCATCCCACCCCAACTTCAGAAAATAAAATAATAATAATAATAATAAAAAGTACACAGACTCTTTAAATTATCATCTAATTGGTAATGTACTTTCAAACTATCAATAGTGTCAAAGTACATTCTTGAATTACTAAATAATGTCAATGTACCCCACAATGACAAAAAATCATTCATAAAATTATTAAAAATTTTAAAAAACAAAAATAAATAAATAAATAAATAAAAACAAAAAATTATTTTTTAGATTTTGTTTTAAATAATTTCAGTTTGGGCCACACCTTGAATTCTCATTTTTCTCCTTTTATTATTATTTTTTTAAAAAAAATTGTTTTTTATTCAATCTTTAAAAAAAAATCATTTTTTAAATTTAATTTTTTTTTTTTTAGTTTTAGTTTTTTTTTTCTTTTCGAATTTATAAGAATATATTTGTCTTATTGAAACTTTTTTAGAGTTAATTTTGTCTTTTTATTGACTTTAGGGGACACTAATATTTTTTTGATAATTTAAGAATGAACATTGACACAATTAATTTCAGTTTAAGAACACATCGACAATCAAGAGGGAATATGAATATTTTTAAAAAAAAATAAAAAAAAAATAAAGTATAACCTTTTTTTAGTACTTGGCAGGTGATAACTTGATACTTGCTTTATTTTTTTTCTTTTGTCTGTGTGCATGGCTATATTTTATTTTATGTTATTTGTGAGGTGGGGTGACAGTGGGGTTGGTGGGAAAAATTGACCATATTTTATAATACATCATACTCATACATGTAAAATTGGAAATATAGATTTACATTAATAATTTGTTTGACCTAATTGCTGATTTAGACAGACAATGGAAGAAATTTTTTATATGAAACTCATTTCTTTAAATAAATTTTGAATTTCTCAATCACTTATTCGAACACTTAATTTTTATTGAGAAGTATTATATTTATCAATCTTTTTTCCTAAAAATTGATTTTTAAATAATAATACATTACTTGAAAACCAATTTTAAAACCAAAAATTTGAGAAGTAGAATATTTGTCAATTTTAATAAATCTCTTGTGTTAATTGTCAAAATTGTTAATTGTTCGGACAGATAATAATAGGAAATATTATTCGAAAATTCGATCTATGAATCCTTTCAGTATCGTACGACTCTGAATCTGTACCGACGAGGGAATCGATTGATGATGCACGACTGCTTTACGACTTTAGTCCCATCCTCTCCAAAAGCGTGGCCTGCTTTGTTTTATTTTCATGTCAATGGCTGCAACCTGTCAGGCTGTCAGGCTGTCAGGCTGTCAGCCTCTGTTTCTTGCTTTGTCTTGTCATCTTTATCGGATTTACAACTTTAGTCCCTTCTTCTCCAAAAGCATGGCCTGCTTTGTTTGATTTTTGAGAATTTATATAAAATCAAATAAATTTTAAACAGTTTAATCACCTATTCAGATAAATATATCTAATATAAACTCTTACAATTTTATTTTTTTTGTCTGAAATATTGCTAGAAAAATTGTTTAGGCATCTGAATTTATCAGCTGTAAGCCTGTAACTGATCTTTATTATATGTTTGGTTTCTTTAGAATCACAAAATGGTGGTGGTGGAGGCTGACGGGAATTATCTCCAGCCATTCGCCGTTGATGACTTGGACATATACTCCGGCGAAAGCTACTCGGTGCTATTAACCACAGACCAAGACCCTTCCAAGAACTATTGGCTTTCGGTCGGCGTAAGAGGAAGGCTTCCGGCGACGCCTCCCGGCCTTACCCTCCTAAATTACCGACCAACCTCGGCCTCAAAGCTCCCAACTTCTCCACCTCCGGTTACTCCACGATGGAATGATTATGCCCACAGCAAATCCTTCTCCAACAAAATTCTTGCTCTCATGGGGTCCCCTAGGCCTCCTACAAAATATGACCGTCGGATATACCTCCTCAACACTCAAAACAAGATGAACGGATATACGAAGTGGGCTATAAACAATGTCTCCTTAGCATTGCCATCCACTCCTTACCTGGGCTCCATGAAATACGGTCTGAAAAATGCTTTCGATCAGAAGAACCCGCCGGAGAACTTTGCCGACAATTACGACGTGATGAGTCCGCCGATAAATCCTAACACAACTTCCGGCAGCGGCGCTTACATGATAGCGTTGAATACTACGGTGGACGTGATACTTCAGAACGCAAATGCATTGAGTGATAACGTCAGCGAAATACACCCGTGGCATTTGCACGGGCATGATTTTTGGGTGCTGGGATATGGAGAAGGCAAATTCTCAGACAAGGATGAGAAGAAGTTAAACTTGAAGAATCCGCCGTTGAGGAATACGGCCGTCATTTTCCCGTACGGATGGACGGCTTTAAGGTTTGTGGCAGATAATCCGGGAGCATGGGCGTTCCATTGCCACATTGAGCCTCATTTGCATATGGGTATGGGCGTCGTCTTTGCTGAAGGCGTTCATCGTGTGAACAAGATTCCTCGTGAGGCTCTCGCTTGCGGTCTGACAGGGAAGATGTTCCTCAACAACAACGACAACAACCACAACTGAGTCGACTAATGCCATCTTTCGTTTATTAATGTTTATGCACTTAATTATTATGTAATGCAATGTATTACGTATCTCTTTATCTATTACACTATCCTGTAACCCGCTCTATGCCAGGGTATATGTATCTCTTTATCTATCGGAGACATATGTAATATGATAATAGGCCACTCATTTCCCAATTCAAAATTGCCACGTCCGCCAAATTATGCATGAATTAGGAAAGTCACATTTTTATTTCATTATTATTACATTCTTTTGACGATTATTACATAAAAAAAATAATGAAATAAAAATATAATTTTAACATTATGAGTGATTTCGATATCACGTACCGATAAAAATAAAGTAATAATTAGAGATAACTTCACAAAAGAGTATTGAATTATATGCCGTTTTGAGATAAGGGTACTGAACTAGCAAACGTCTCAAACTGGGATATCCAAGTTTCCAAACGTGGTCACTTAAAGGTATTCCGTTAGGATTTGCTGTTAAATCTTACAAAAATTTTCAAAATACCCAAGTGTTTATTTATTTATAAAAAAATTTCAAAAATCCCGCATTGGTATTTTTGCAAATTCTGTTAAATTTTGACCAACACCTAGATCCTATCATTTTTTTTTTCTAAAAAAATTAGGGGGTATTTTGGGTACTCCATTAGGATTTAATAACAAATCGTAACGGAGTACCCTAAAATAAGATGTTTGCTAGTTTAATACCCTTATCTCAAAACGGCGTATAATTCAATATTCTTTTATGAAATTATTCCTAATAATTATAATATAGGTAGATAGAGTTCATTAATACAAAAAGTAATTTATATCAAAAAGTCGGTATGACATTAAGGCAATGGGCAACTTCCTTTTGTTTATATCAAAAGGTATTTATGATATTAACAATGACTTCTTTTCTTCTTACTTTTTCTTTTTAGATCTAAAAAGATCACATTCTTAATGTTACGGGAAGTATAGTGGGTTAGGTTCCTCAGTTGAGTGGCTGCCACATGATGGTTACAGTTAGTTTGGTATATATATACCTATGAGAGAAGCAAGCAGATTAATGCTGGTATTATTAAAGCCCATTCTCTAATTAATAACATAAGGGTGGATACACAACTTGTCCCAACCATCCGATTGGCTAAAGGCAGATTAATGATATATATATATATATATATATATATATATATATATATATATATATATATATATATATATATATATATATATATATATATATATATATACCAAGTAGAATAGAGAGAGAGAGAGAGAAAGAGAAGATTATTGGATGAATATATTTTGTTATATATATACCTTTAACTGAAACGTAAATTTGCAATAAAAGTGAACAAAAAAAAAGTTACATATTTACCTTTAGTTTGGGCTCTAGAGTCTCTGACATGTAGCACCATGATATCAGTATAAAGCTAGTGGAGCTCATGGAAGCACTACAAAAAAAATTGTAAATCGCCACATGCAGTTCGCCGCGTGTACAGTAACTGTACACGTGGCAAACAGTTTACCGCGTGTAATTAGCCGCGTACATACACGCGGCGGACTTGGGCAATGCTAATTGCACATTTGGCAGCGTGTATTAATGTACACGCGGCCAATTTGCCGCGTGTACATTAATACGCGCTGCCAAATGGCAGCGTGTGTAAATGTACACGCGGCAAACATCTTGCCGCGTGTACATTAGTACACGCTGCCAAATGGCAGCGCGTATAAATGTACACGCGGCAAACATCTTGCCGCGTGTACATTAGTACACGCTGCCATCTGGCCGCGTGTATAATAATACACGCGGCAAGATGTTGGCCGCGTGTACATTTATACACGCTGCCAAATGGCAGCGCGTATAAATGTGCACGCGGCCAACATCTTGCCGCGTGTACATTAATACACGCGGCCAGATGTTGGCCGCAGTATATTTTATATATATATATATATATATATATATATATATATATATTTTACTAAAATTCTCCAAATTTATTTTATCCAAAAATATCACAAAATCAAATTGCACAAATTAATGAAAACAACTTTTTTTAAAAATTCGAATACCATGTACTAATAAATATATTCATTACTATATATAACTACTTACACAACAATATCAACAAATTTGAGATTCTTAATTTAATAAAGTTATTCGGTACTAAAAAAAAAAAAAATACACAAAATATCTACAAATCTGGAGGACGTCTCTGCGGATCACGAGGTGCAGTCCCGGGCGTGAGCTCGCCAACTGTCAATTGTCCCGCAAGAGATGGTGTAACGGGCGAAGGAGTCCCGAGAGGGGATTGTTGGCTCAGCAATTGTCCAGAAGGCGACAACGGACCAACCGTTGTCGCATTACCTGCAAGTACTAAAAATAATTAACCTACATAATATTATATGCAAATTTAAACAAGTAATGAGAACAAATTAAAAATAAACCTAAGTGTATACATAATATGAACCATACCTGCAGGCGCACTACTAACAGATGACGTACTACCGACGTGTGCAGGTGAAGACTGCTGAGCACCAGGGCATACGAACGATAATCCTGTAGAGGACATGAAGGCCTCAAAATGTCGCATGCGCTGCTCCATAGCATCAAAATCTCGCATGCGCTGCTCCATATCATCAATCTGTCGTATGCGCTGCTCCATGCTGTCAGCCCGCTCTCTCTCGGCCCGCACTATGCCCTCCAACTCCGCAATTTTGTGAGCAGCCCAATCCTGAGACGTGCCCTCGGCCGGTCCCCCCCGTGTGCGGCCCCTATACGAGAAACAAGTCCCGCGAACAGGAGTAACGTTCGGCCCAACTTGCCGAACCCTACCCGCATACTCGGGTCGCCCAACCGCTTGCTCGTACGCGTCGCCAGGTGCCCAACGCACCGTATCTGATGAGACGGGGTCCGAGGCAGCAGGATCAGTGGACAAACTCTGTGTCATCCGCTCCTGTACGTCGTCAACATACAAAACAATGGTAATTAATAAATACTTTATCACACGCATAACTAATAATAATCGATAACCTATAACAGTAGCATACGCATAGGTCCCGTGTCCGCTCGTTCAGGTAAGTGCCGTCTTTCTTTGTGTGCGTCTTCACAAACGACTGGGCGCGAGTGGGGGCCGTGCCAGATATAGATGCCTGTCGCCATACAGTATAAATATATAACAAACATTGGATATTCATTTAACGTTAAGAAAGAACAATTACGCACAAATAAAAATTAGGGTTTTTACATATTGTTCCATACCCCGTCCCTAGTGCGGCCTTCTGCATGCCACCTCATATTGTGCGCCGTGTGCTCCGACATGAATAACCTCTGTAACCGTAGGATGAGTGGAAACCATCTCAACACCTTCACTGGACGTTTTTTCCTCGACGATATTACCTCACCATCCTGATCGAAATGTATATCAGTCATCCACTTAGATTCTCCACATACGGTGCAGGTATCTAGATCTTTATTGTCTTTCCAGAATAGCATACAGTCGTTACGGCACGTCGGAATCTTCTCATACCCGAGACCCATGGAGCTGAGGAATTTCTTCGCCTTGTACGTATTAACCGGCAATGCATCATCGCAAGGAGGCAATAACTGACTGACAAGCTCCAGAATATCAGAAAAAATCTTGTTACTAATACCTCCAATGCACTTCAAGTTGTAGAAATGTACAGTAGCACTCAATTTACTGTGCTTTGTACCGGGGTGAAGTGGCTTGTCGGCAGTCTTCAACAACTCAAGGTACTTCAATGTGTCCCTTGCAGAGGTTCCTTCATTTACTTCTCCGGGCTGGCCAACATTATCAGTGTCACCTACTTCGTGCACGCCGAAGGCGTCACGCAACATTGCGTGCATGTCACCACCTTGTTCCAGGTCTCCGCCTTGTTCTGTGACTTCTACATGTTCAATGCCACATGCAGCCGTATCTGTGACACTGGGATGGTCGTGACCCCGAACAGGACCAGCATGGTTTAGGGTTGTCTCACCGTGCATATACCAGAAACCGTATCCCGTGCACATTCCCTTCCCCCCTGTCAGGTGGGCAAGAACGTAATCTGGGGGGTGCCGCTGGTTATTCCGACAGTACTTACATGGGCAGTAAATTTTGCCATCAGCAGACCTACAGTTACGAACGGCGAATGCCACGAACGCTCTACACCCGTCGTTATACTGTGTCGTACCTCTAGGTGCTGACATCCACGACTTATCCATATTCCTTTGTACGCGAGTTAACAATCTGAAACGAAATATGTTATTTGATTACAGGAAATAAAGTGCTTGTTTGTTTACTGTTTGTTTTAAACAGTTAACTCAAAGTATCATTTTCTCGTACTTTTTTTAGGGGTTAGGGTTTTTCCTTTTTAGGTTTTAAGGTTAGGGTTTAGGTTTTTAAGGGTTTAGTTTTTAGGGTTAGGGTTTAGGGTTTAGGTTTTAATATTTGTAGGGTTTAGGGTTTTTTAGGGTGTAGGGTTTTAGGGTTTAGGGTTTAACTAAAATAAAATAGTAATAAAAAAAAAAAAAGAGATCTCGAACCTTTTTCTTTTATATTTTTTAATATTCTTCTTTCTTTTTTTAGGGTTTAGGGTTTTGATTTTTTTTTTTTTAGGGTTTAGGGTTTTAAGTATTTACGGTTTAGTTTGTAGGGTTAGGGTTTGGGTTTACCTCACCATAAAAAAGTAATTAAAAAAAAGTAGAGATCTCTCCCATTTTTAATTTTTTTTTTTTTTTTGCTATTCTTTATTCTTTATTTATGGTTTAGAGTTTTAAGGTTTCTTTTTTTAGGGTTTAGGGTTAAAAAGGTTAGGGTTTAGGTTTTTAGGGTTCTAGTTTTTAGGGTTTGGGTTTTAAGGGTTTAGGTTGTTAGGGTTCTAGTTTTTAAGGTTAGGGTTTAGGTTCTTAGGGTTTAGTTTTTAGGGTTTAGTTTTTAGGGTTAGGGTTTTAAGGTTAGGGTTTAGGGTTTTAGGGTTAGGGTTTTAAGGTTAGGGTTTAGGGTTTAGGTTGTTAGGGTTTAGTTTTTAGGGTTAGGGTTTAGGTTTTGAAGGTTTAGTTTTTAGGGTTAGGGTTTAGGTTTTGAAGGTTTAGTTTTTAGGGTTAGGGTTAAAAAGGTTAGGGTTTAGGTTTTTAGGGTTAGGGTTTAGGGTATAGGGTTTAGGTTTTAGGGTTTTAAGGTTCGGGTTTAGGGTTTTACGGTTTAGTTTTTACGGTTTAGTTTTTAGGGTTAGGGTTTTAAGGTTAGAATTTAGGGTTTAGGGTTTAGGTTTTAGGGTTTTTAGGGTTAGGGTTTAGGTTTTAGGGTTTTAAGGTTAGGGTTTAGGTTTTTAGGGTTTAGTTTTTACGGTTTAGTTTTTAGGTTAGGGTTTAAGGTTTTAGGGTTAGGGTTTTAAGGTTAGGGTTTAGGGTTTAGGGTTTAGGGTTTAGTTTTTAGGGTTTAGGGTTTTAGGGTTAGGGTTTAGGGTTTAGGGTTTTAGGGTTTAGGGTTTAGGGTTTAGGTTGTTAGGGTTTAGTTTTTAGGGTTAGGGTTTAGGTTTTGAAGGTTTAGTTTTTAGGGTTAGGGTTTAGGTTTTGAAGGTTTAGTTTTTAGGGTTAGGGTTTAGGTTTTAGGGTTTAGTTTTTACGGTTTAGTTTTTAGGGTTAGTGTTTTAAGGTTAGAATTTAGGGTTTAGGGTTTAGGTTTTAGGGTTTTTAGGGTTAGGGTTTAGGTTTTAGGGTTTTAAGGTTAGGATTTAGGTTTAGGGTTTTAAGGTTAGGATTTAGGTTTTTAGGGTTTAGTTTTTACGGTTTAGTTTTTAGAGTTAGGGTTTTAAGGTTAGAATTTAGGGTTTAGGGTTTAGGTTTTAGGGTTTTAAGGTTAGGATTTAGGTTTTTAGGGAGAAAGTATTTTAGGGTTAGGGTTTTAAGGTTAGGGTTTAGGGTTTTAGGGTTAGGATTTCAAGGTTAGGGTTTAGGGTTTAGTTTTTAGGGTTAGGGTTTTAAGATTAGAATTTAGGGTTTAGGGTTTAGGTTTTAGGGTTTTAAGGTTAGGATTAGGGTTTTAGGGTTTTAAGTATTTTAGGGTTAGGGTTTTAAGGTTAGGGTTTAGGGTTTTAGGGTTAGGGTTTTAAGGTTAGGGTTTAGGGTTTAGTTTTTAGGGTTAGGGTTCTAAGGTTAGAATTTAGGGTTTAGGGTTTAGGTTTTAGGGTTTTAAGGTTAGGATTTAGGTTTTTAGGGAGAAAGTATTTTAAGGTTAGGGTTTTAAGGTTAGGGTTTAGGGTTTTAGGGTTAGGGTTTCAAGGTTAGGGTTTAGGGTTTAGTTTTTAGGGTTAGGGTTTTCAGATTATAATTTAGGGTTTAGGGTTTAGGTTTTAGGGTTTTAAGGTTAGGATTAGGGTTTTAGGGTTTTAAGTATTTTAGGGTTAGGGTTTTAAGGTTAGGGTTTAGGGTTTTAGGGTTAGGGTTTTAAGGTTAGGGTTTAGGGTTTAACTACAATAAAAAAGTAATAAAAAAATTTCACTCTTTTGTAGGGTTTAGGGTTTTTAGGGTGAACGGTAATTTGGGCTAGGGTTTAGGGTTTATGGTTTTTGCTTGTTTTTTAGAGTATAAAGCTTAGGGGTTTGGTTTTGAGATTTGATCATAGGCATTTTTATATTGGTTTTGATTTAGGGTTTAGGGTTTATTGTTTACACCTTTGTTATAAATTGAATAATAAAAAAAATAATTATAAATGGTAGACGGTGGCCAAATTTAATTTTCTGTATCTATCCAATAATCGTTAGATACGATCATTTTATTGTGAAATGATGGCGAGTTTACTTTGAATTGGTTTTTTTTTTGTTTGTAAAAAAATTACCTGAAATGAACAATTAAACTTTTTTTCTTTGTTCTTAAAAAACCCAAAAATTGTTTTTTGTAGTACCGAATACTTATTTATATTTTATTGGTTTTGATCATTTATTTTATGATTAAGTTAATAAAATAATTGTGACAAATAATAATCCACACACAAATTCGTAGTACAGTAAAACATATTACAAAAAAAAAAAAAAAAAAACCACAACTATAAGAATATTTTTCATCCATAACAACCAACCACATCAAAACACATAAAATTACACAACAATAGATATTCAAACCCAACAAAATTAACAGCATTGCATAGACCATTATTAATTGCTAAATCCACAATTATTATATGAAACTATTAAAAAAGTTAGAAACAGATTTTAAACAAATTAATTTAAATGCACCAAGTTTATTATAGCCAAAAGGTAAAGGAAAAAATTTAATGCTAAAATTACTCACAATTTTTTTTTTTTTTTTTTGTGATTTGTATGCTCCTTTGCCAAAATGTACCTGCATTAAAACATATTAGTCACAAAATAATATCCCAAAACAACTAAAAAAAATACTAATCACGTACAAAGCAGAGAGAGAGAGAGATAGAGAGAGAGAGAGAGAGACTGGGAGAGGTTTCAGAGAGAGAGATAGTGTCAGAGAGATGGGTGTAGAGAGAGAGAGGTCCGGACCTAGGGTTAGGGTTGAGTCTGTGGTTCGGTTAGAGAGAGAGAGAGAGAGAGCTAGAGAGAGAGAAAGCTAGAGAGAGACAGAGAGAGAGAGAGAGAGAGAGAGAGAGAGAGAGCGAGAGGGAGATGTAGAGAGAGATAGGTCCGGACCTAGGGTTAGGGTTCCTGGTTCGGTTAGAGAGAGAGAGAGAGAGAGAGAGAGAGAGCTAGAGAGAGAGACAGAGAGAGAGAGAGAGTGAGAGGGAGGTGTAGAGAGAGATAGGTCCGGACCTAGGGTTAGGGTTCCTGGTTCGGTTAGAGAGAGAGAGAGAGCTAGAGAGAGACAGAGATAAAGAGAGAGAGAGATAGAGAGAGAGAGAGAGAGAGAGAGAGAGATAGAGAGAGAGAGAGCATGCACCGTAGCCGGTGCCGAACACGGGTGGTGCAGTCACGGCCGGAGAGGGAGCTGGCCGGAGAATACACTGGATCCTGGTGGTCGCCTGGTCGGTGGACGGAGAGGGAGAGAGAGAGAGAGAGAGAGAGAGCTGAGTGAGCGAGTGAGAGATGAGTGAGCGAGAGAGATCGAGCTGAGGGAGAGAGAGATCGAGCTGAGGGAGAGAGAGAAATGTGGGGATCGAGAGGAAGCTACCCTTTTTTTTAAAAAAAAAAAAAAAATTTAATTGAAATATCAACCAGGCAGGTGGCGCGCGGGAAATGTCCCGCGCAGGTCACCTGGCCAAAAATTGGCCGCGTGGCGTAATGCCACCCGGCCAATTAGAGACGTGTATTATTATACACGTCTCTATCTGTTTTTAATTTTTTTTTTTTTTTTTTTGAAAAACGAAAAATGGTATATATATATAAATATATATATAATTATTATATATATATATATATATATATATATATATATATATATATATATATATATATATATATATATATATATATATATATATATATATATATATATATATATATATATATATATATATATATATATATAGTTTTGTATTTGTAAACACAAACACAAACCCTAATCCGACCCTAAGTGTATGTAATATATATAGTGTTAAGGTTTACGTAAACTCTAACCCATAAAACTAAACCCTAAACGGTAACCCTAATTCTTAAACCTTAAGTCTGTGTTAAGTTTCATATATATATATATATAGGTCCTATATATATATAGGGTTAGGGTTTTATTAGATTACTATTCCATTAACGTAAATCCTAATTAGAGTTAGGGTTTACTTATAAGTATACCATATATATTTAAAGTACTCAACACGTAAAACGTAAATATACTATAAACATATTGCACGTAGCCCATACCCCTAACCCTATGTCTATATACTATATATAGTCATAAACCCTAACCCTAAGTGTATGTACTTTGTTATGTTGCATATTTTTATTTTTGTTCCTCGCCGTATAATTATGCATATATTTGTAGCCCAAATTTGGGTATATACAACGTTATTATATATATCTATAAACTCTAACCCTAAGTGTATATATATACTATATATAGCTATACTGTGTATAGCTATATAAGTATACTATATATATATATATAGCCATAAACACCAATGTTAGGGTGTATACAAGTAACTATAAAGGTATATAGTTTCGGCACGCCGTTTACATGCATGCATGCATGCATGCATGCATATATTATATATATGTATGTACATAATATGACAAGATAGTTTTGAAATACAAATACAAATACAAACACAGACACATGCAACCCTAAGTATATGTAATGTACATTCTTGCTAAACCCTAAGCCATAAAACTAAACCGTAAACTATAAATTAAAACTAAATCCTAACCCTAAGTATATATGTATATATATATATATATATACTATACTAAACACTGACCATAAAATTGAACCCTAAAACCCATAATCTTAACCCAAATCTTAAGTGTATGTACCATATATATGTAAGCCATAAACCCTAACCCTAAATATATATACTATATGTATAGTGATAAACCCTAACTCTAGGATTAAATGATAGTTCGACCAAATTTTGAACATTGAACTCGATCAAATGATAGAGGCATGCAATTTTATACGTGTGTAAGGTATGCCATAATGATCGGGACCACAAGGCGAACACATTCAGATGGATGTTCAACGAACCCTAACCCTGAGAGTATGTACTACACATACAATAAATTAAGTCCTAACGCATAAACCATATTCAAGAAACTCAACTTGCATGTAAACCCTAAAACATAACTATAAGTATGTGTAGCACAAATTTAGCACAAATTTATTGTTGGGGTATATAATAGGAATTTTTAATATAAATAAATTCCAAAAAATTTAAATACAAGTACTGTATAAAACTAATTAGTTTATATACTCTAATTTGGTATAGGGTACATAGCAATTTTATACTCCAATTTATATGTTTTTTTTTTTTTTTTTTTTTTTTTTTTAAAAAAAAAAAAAGGGAATCCCAAAAAAGTGTTTTTCAGTTAGCCACGTGTATAAAATACACGCTGCCATCTGGCAGCGTGTAATTTATACACGCTGCCAATTGTTTGTACGCTACATCTGCCAGCGTGTCCAGAGAAACACGCTGCCATCTGGCCGCGTGTCTACAGTAACATGTACTGTAGACACGCGGCGATTTACGGCTTTTTTTGTAGTGAAGCCATTCTGTATGTTTGTTCGTTCAGCGACAAAGGAGAGGAATCAAGTGAAAGAGAAGTTGGTCCTTTATATAGAGTCCAGACCCAAGCGAATTGAATGGTAGGCTTCTTAATTAGATAAATTATAATTTTTGGGTACATGCAGTTACTTAGGGAGACTAAAATAAACAAAAAAGAAAAAGAATTCAAAGCTTGGGTTGAAAAGTTGAAAGTGTTCGAAATGTGTTGGGAAAAAGGCACATGATCGCCTGAAATGGAAGATATGGGTGTTCAGCGCTGGGCTAGCTTGCATATGATCGCCTGGGCTTGCATGATTTTATATGGCTTATCACATTTTGTTAGTACAAAAAAAAAAAGAAAAAGAATGAAGTACAAAGGTGTACTGCAAGTCTGCATCTTGCTAAAAAAAAAAACTATTGGATTTCCAATAGTTTTTTTTTTTTTTTTTTTTAAAGTACATATAGAAAAAACCAAAAGAAAACTAATATATGAAACAAAGAAAGTTGAGGGAGAATCTTTTCCATTACATAGAGGAAAAGATGTGGAAAAATGTGAGAGGATGAAAATGAAACCAAAGTGAGATCTGGGTGCGGCCCAAGATGCCACATGGTTAGCACAGAAGTTTGCACTTTGGTTTATATGACTAGCTTTCCAGCTAGTTGTTGGGGGAATGATGGAGAGAATGGTACAGACTGTGGATGATATTCATCAATCAGTAGTGATGTCAGGATGTTGTAGAGCCATAGTAACAATTAGGGAATTTCCTTCTAAGATGAAAGAGGATAATCCTAGTAAAATAGCTAAACGTGCAACCAGAAAAGCGGCAGTAGCTTCACCAGCAAGAGTAGAACAGGGTGGAATGATAAGAGAGATACAACCAATGATGGTTCCTGCTGAATTTCGACAAACTGCTACTTGAGCAGAAAAAGGTCTAATTGTTGTATCATAATTTATCTTGAAATGAGGAGGCAGTGGACGTTCCCAAGCTTTAGGAGATGAAGTGTATTTTTTTGTCCATACTGAGAAATGTTCCAAAGCTAGCTTGTTTATTGTCGTTGAAATAACAAGAGCATCTGAGAGAAGGCCATCATGATAAGCTTTATTTCTAGTGAACCAGAGAAAGTCACAGGCAACTGCTGCAAAAATTTGGAATCGATGTATCTCTATTTGTGGAAGTCCAAGTCCACATTCTGGATGTAGAATAATGTGCAGCCAATCTATCATATTAGTAACATTTAAAGCAACAGTATCCAAAGGCCAAAAAGATTGACACCAGACCACACGCGCAATTGGACAAGTGAAAAATAAATGAGATAGGGAATCTGTGGGGTAAGAACAAAGAGCAATTAGTATCAGAAGTGAAATTGGATATAGACTCTGAAATAGGAACTTTAACGGGTATGATATTCCAAACCATTTTCCAAAAAAAAAGTTTGAGACGATGATTAAGTTTAAGTTTCTAGAGTTCTTTCCAATTGAGTTTTGGTAAGGGTGAAGGAGAGGGGGGGGGGGGGGGGGGGGAGATGTAATAAGGTGATGGGCAGATGATGTGGTCTTTTGTTTACCAAAATATATTAATGATAATAATTATCACTCGCAATAGGACGAATCCATATAGGATAGGGCTATTTTGAGGGTGTCGAACCTTAAGGACTGCAAGGGTATTATTATCAAGTTTTTCAAAATTAAATATAACTTAATTAAAAAGATATTTGATTTTTTTGTTTTCTAAAAATAAATACATAAAAGTAAAAGACATAAAAATAAATAGAGTTGTGATGAGATAAAAAAAATAGGGGATTGATTTCACCACTCACCGCATAACAATGGTCAATCATAAATTAACAAGGAAAATTCATCATATGCATGATATAGGGCTCGTCTAACTCAAGTAGTCAAGAAATTATTTCTAAAGAATAAGTATAATCCATCTCCGGTTGGCACGGACCGTCCACCTAACCACTAAGATGCGGTACGACCCGTCTTCCCTAGGTATGGATTAGCTATGTCTTTAATAGGATACATACAATCAATGGAAAAGTATAACTCATCTTCGGTTGGTACGAACTGCCTACTTAAATTACACTAAACTAGGGTGTAGTACAATCCGTCTTTCCTAGGCATGGGATATCTAATCCTCTTGATCAAATATCAATTAAAACCGTTGTATAACAATCATTCACATAATCACAGAAAATATGAAGGATTGAGTTCAATCAATATGAAAGACTTTCTAAGACAAGATAAGAAATTCATAATGATTGAATATAAACATTAAAATCAATTCTCACAGTTATACAACCATCATGCATATAGAAAATCTCAAATTAAAATTCAATTAAACCATTGTTACTTGGAAATGGCTACATCAACACCATATTAGGAATTTAGCCGCTCATCGTAGTGCTGGGATGGCCTCCTGCCATGTTCTTCTCCTCTTCAACTTGTCAGGCTTTCAAGAAGAATTTTCTGTCTAAATCTAAGCACAAGCCCAAGCACAAGTACACTTCTCTTAAAGCTTAGAGGTCTATTTATAGGGACTAGGAGAGGCCTAGAAGCTCTTGGAATTCCAGAAAAATCGTCTCTTGAGTCTTCTTGTCCAAGTAGGGGATTGAAACTTCAATCCAAGTGGGAAAAGGATTCCAAATTCGGCCAGAATTGCGGTCTTTTATTGCGGGATGATTTTAGCATAGTAAACATCCGAATTTGGGAAAAGATATTTCTGACATATTTGTTTCATTTTTTATTAGCTTTCCAACGCTATCAATTTCATTGTAATCCAATAGATGAAGTAAAAGTTATGATCCAAACATTGAGACATATGCAGAATCCAAATTTGAATCCAATCCGATTTTGACTTTTAATGGAGAAATTCCGATTTAATCCTTCACTTGATTTGATTAAACTTAACCACATCATATAGGTATTCTATTATAATTGGTTAAGCTAACCAATATCTTCTAGGTCTTCTCAAAGTGTGCTTTAAGCCCAAAATCAATGGAATTAATTGCATCTTTATTTAAAACCTGAAAACAATAAAACAACACAAAATCAAACAAATAACAATGCTAAGGAATTAACATATATAAGTTAAGGGGCTTGAATGTGCAACATTCGACGCTTATCACACCTCCAAACTTACATATTGCTAGTCCCTTAGCAATACAAAACAAGAAATAAAACTTAAAAACAAGAAGATAAATCCTTCTTTCGTGGGATGTACGATTGCATTTAGCGTATGCAATAAGCCTTTTAAACCCCAGGACTCCCTAGTGGACGAGTGAAGTCTCGTGAGGGTTTGCCAGTAATGATACCCTCAAACATTATTCCTACCATGTTCTCCCCAAGAATGTAGCATCATAAAAGTAATGGTTCTCATTCATTGGTAAGCTTAAGAAAATAAACTCCATCTTCACAATTTCAAGGAATTAAAAATTAAGTTACTAACATGGCATTATGAGATATCACAAGATTCAACTAGTGTAAAGTGAACTTAACACATAGTCATGAGATTTCAAAATTAATCTCAATCATGAATGCTTCAACACTCAAAATTCCCTAGACTCCCCATTAGATAAAACAACCAAGGCATATATATTTATTATTATTTTTATTTATGCAGGCTGTGCAATGCTTAGCTCCCTTAAGCTTTCTAATTGACCAATGTAACGAGTGTTAGGTCAATGACTTCCAAAGCAGATGGTTTTAGGGCATTAGGTGTAAAACACCCTAAAGACTTACTATTTCGAGTCAAAAAGGCTACGAAGCTAAACTTAGCCATTTTATCAATCAAAACAAACTTCCACCTTTTGACGTGAATACTCAATGCTTAATGAGGCAAGAGATCCTGTTACTCAGTGAAAATCTCAAAGTGATCAATATTATTCTTTTTTTTTTTTTTTTCTTTTTTATGCCAAAGTTATTCTTCCAACAAGTTACCCAATTGCATCCAAGATATTGATAACAGACATAACCGATTTCAAATTTCATACCCCACAAACTATGTGCTAGTGTGCTTGTGAGAATCAAATTGAAACAAGTAATATCTCATGCTGCCAAAGAGAATAACAAAACTCTAAATTCACTAGTCAAGTGATCATGTGTTCATCATGTTAAGCTCACCAAGGAAATACAAATCAGGATTTAAGTTCAACCAAATTCTTAGCGATAACATAGCAAAATATTGGACAGTGTTTCGTTCTTCCATACCCCCAAACTTGAATCACATATTGCCCCCAATGTGTGTATAGAATTGAACATAACAGTAAGAGGATAGGAATACCTGAATGAGTAGATGTGGGGCATATCATACCCCCAAACTTGATTGCAAAAACACATGTCCTGAAAAAGAGAGTGATACTCCAACCAAGTACTAGTCAAGTACAACACATTGTTGTAAAAATATAAACAAAGAATGAAGCAACAATGGATAAGATAAACCTGGAGGGAGATTATGTACCCTGGCCTGATAGAGGACTCGAGCACACAGGGCCTGTGCTCGAACCTATAAAGCTGACTCATTTAGTCAAAATATGTGGGATTCGTCAAGTCAGCGGAATCCACATCCTTGATGCGCTCAATGCTCTCTGACCTTTAAATTTAAATTTGAAGCACCAATCTTTTCTTTTCTTGGACCAAAGAGAATAAATTTTACCTACAGAAAGGTAATTTTGAATGTCCGTATATCGAGGTAGATCCCTTTGAGTATTCTTAAGTAGTTTCTCATCCAGAAGGGAATCATGAAATGGAATAGAATGAGGAGAATACACAAGGAAGTTTTCTACCTTGATGGTCTCTTTTTGCTCTTCTAATATCTCTAACAAACTACTCTCCTGACCTCTTGGTAAATCACAAGCAATAGAGGCTCAGGGTTCATATGGCGTCTCTAGAGTAAGAGTGGATGATGGAGCCTCAATGCTCACTTCCCCGCCTTTTGCCCGATGTAGAGCTTGTGGAGCCTCAATTTGCTCTTCCTTCATCTCTTCCACGTGAGTTTCGACCACTTCTCCATTCTTTATTGTGGTGATGGTTTGCCCATGATAAGAATTATTCTCATCCACCATGTAGTGTCCTTCAAGATTGGCCACCGACTGTCTTTGAAGCTCTTATTCTTCTCCATTGAGGTGGTTCATGATTTGTTCAAAGTGAGCATCCATCCTGGCTTCCATCTTGGCAAAGAATTGAGGGGTATATTGTTCCTGTTGAGACTGTTGTTGTGGAGGCCAGTAGATGGGAGATGGCTCCTCTTCGTAAGCTTCTATCTTGGCAATGGATTCAGAGTGAGAGTTCAATGTCTGACTGAGGGAGGTCACTATCTAAGTGAGTTTCTGATTTATCTCACCCATAAGTTTCAATATTTGAGCTTGAACATCAGAATCTGACTGAGGAGATGGTGTAGCCTGAGAAGAAGGCTGCCAGTTATCCCCAAAGTCAGCACAATATGGAGATGATTGACATTGCTGGTGGAGAGGATGGAAGTTAGATGGTGGATAGACAGCTTGATCATTGAACTGCGGATATGCCTGATGGTATAGTTCATGAAATTGTGGAGCATAATTTTCAGGAGCTTGAGCTTGCCACGAGATATTAGACTGGTTGCTCCATCCTGTGTTATAGGAATCATAGTAATGCCCATTCTTCGGTCTACAGAACTGTGTGTTCATATGCTCATAAAAATCGTTAGAAAATTGTCCTACAGTATGACAATCTTTAACATGGTGATAAGGACTATAGCAATATGAACATGGTTCATGGGGTATTGGAATGCCTCCCCACATTTACTAAATTAACAAAAAAAATAAAAACAAAAGAAAATAAAAACAAAAATTGGAAACAAAAAAAAATAAAATAAAAAGAAACCAAAATTAAAATAAAATAAAAACAAAAACAAAAAAGTGAATCAAGTTAAATTTAATCTTTAAAACTTAATAACATAACCGTTTGCAATCCCCGGCAACGGCGCCAAAAATTGATGTGGTCTTTTGTTTACCAAAATATATCAATAACAATAATTACCACTCGCAATAGGACGAATCCTTATAGGATAAGGCTATGTTGAGGGTGTTGAACCTCAAGGACTGCAGGGGTATTATTATCAAGTTTTTCAAAATTAAATATAATTTAATTAAAAAGATATTTGATTTTTTTGTTTTCAAAAATAAATACATAAAAGTAAAAGACATAAAAATAAATAGAGTTGTGATGAGATAAAGAATAGGGGATTGATTTCACCACTCACCGCATAACAATGGTCAATCATAAATTAACAAGGAAAATCCATACTATGCATGATATAGGGCTCGTCTCACTCGAGTAGTCAAGAAATTACCTCTAAAGAATAAGTATAATCCAAATTCGGCCAGAATTATGGTCTTTTATTACAGGGTGATTTTAGCATAGTAAACGTCCGAATTTGGGAAAAGCTATTTCTGACATATTTGTTTCATTTTTTATTAGCTTTCCAACACCATAAATTTCATTGCAATCAGATATTTGACATAAAAGTTATGATCCAAACATTGAGACATATGCAGAATCCAAATGAATCCAATCAGATTTTGACTCTTAGTGGAGAAATTTCGATTTAATCTTTCACTTGATTTGATTAAACTTAACCACATCATATAGGTATTGTATTATGATTGGTTAAGCTTACTAATATCTTCTAGGTCTTCTCAAAGTGTGCTTTAAGCCTAAAATCAATGGAATTAATTGCATCTTTATTTAAAACTTGAAAACAATAAAACAACACAAAATCAAACAAATAACAATGCTAAGGAATTAACATATATAAGTTAAGGGGCTTGAATGTGCAACATTCGACGCTTATTAGCAGATTTTGAGGAAAACATACCAGTGGAAGGCGCCCAGATAATGGAATCTAATTGAGCACATATTTGTATTTTTAAGATCTCAGAGACAGTGGTTTGATCAAATAAGAAATGCAGGACATTGAAATTCCAAGACATTGTAGAAGAGTCACTACAAAAAAAAAAAAAAAACACACAAATTCTGGACGGTTTTAAATCGTCCAGAAATTGAAAAAAACCGTTTGGAAGCAACTCCAAACGGTTTATTATGGACAGTTTAAAACTGTCTAGGATAAAATGTCGCGAAATTAATTTCTAGACGGTTTGGCTCAAATCGTCTGGAATTCTAGACGATTTTGCCCAAACCGTCCAGATTCAATTCTGGACGGTTTGCCCCTTTTTTTTCCTCTTTTTTTTTTTTTTTTCAAGATGTATTTCTTTTTTTTTTCTTTTTTTCTTTAATATATATTAATATCATTAATTAATTTTTTTTAATTATTTATTTCTTTTCCAATAATGTTAAGATAATTAGGTCTTTCCTTTCTGAGGCCTGGTCGAGCAAAACCCCCATACCCGGCCCCATGCCGCCGTAGTTGCAACAGATCAGGCTTGGCCGGGTCGACGACGGAGGGGGATGACAGGCTTCGCGGCTCAGATCGGGCTTTGCAACTCAATTCGATTTCAAGCTCGACGGAGGGGGACGACGGGCTACGCGGCTCAGATCGGGCTACGCAGCTCAGTTTGATTTCAAGCTCGGCGAAGGGGGACGACAGGGAGTCATCGTCGGAGATGTCTGTCCAGCAGTGTGCGGTCTCAGATTGGAGGTCTAGAAGCAATGGTGGTAGTGGACACACTCATCTTCGTCTCTCTTGGCCGATCGGACCTCCTAATCTTCGTCTCTCTTGGCCGGTGGTTGTAGTGGGCACGCTCTCGCTCAAGCTATAGACCTCGGAGAGCTCGGAGACGTCGTTGATCTAGCTACCTCCAGCCAGGCCATATTCCTTTTTATTTGTTTTGGTTTCGCTGGGAAAGTTTTATTCCTTAATTGTAAAAAAAAAAAAAAAAGGACGGTTGTGATTTTGGCTTGGAAAAAAATCGGATGGATGTGGTTCAATTTGGAGGCATCATGCGGATTGATGACATGGCGTGAGAAAAAATATTTCGAGACAGTTTCAAAAGAAACCGTCTAGAACTTAAATTTTATGGACGGTTTGGTAATAACTGTCTATAAATTTATAGACGATTTTATAAAAACCATCTACAAATGAAAATTTCCAGACGGTTTTTACTAAATCGTCTGGAATTTTATGGACGGTTTGGTAAAAACCGTCCATAAAATTCTTTGGGAATAACATTTACAGATGGTTTTTTTAAAATTATCTGTAAATTTATAGACGGTTTTTATAAAACCGTCTAGAAATGAAAATTTCCAGACGGTTTAGTAAAAACCGTCCATAATAAAATTTTACAGACGGGTTTAAAAAAAACAGTCTACAAATTTTGTTTTCTAGACGGTTTTAGAAACCGTCTAGAAAAAAACCGTCCATAAATACCCTTTTTTTTGTAGTGAGTGGATAAAAGCAGAAATACAAAGGGGATGATGAGATAGAATGGATGGTAAGCGAGGAATAGGAGTGAAAGATGGGGAAGTGGGTATCTATTGTGAGGACCAAATAGGTAGACTTGAATTGATAGAAGGAATAAAACAAGCACCAGCAGAAATAATATGCAGAGTAGCCTTTATACCATTCCAAATCCAAGAGTCAGGGGTAAGATAAGAGGATAAGAAATTTCCATACCTGATATACTTTTGTTGAAAAAGTAAAACCCATAAGTGTTGTGACCGGAAAGAAGTTGCCAACCAAGTTTAGATATCAAAGATAAATTCACATCCTTCATTTGTCTAAAACCAAGAGCACCTTGATCTTTTGGTGAACAAAGGGATCTCCAAGATTTAAGGGTGAGATTACGGGCTTTATCTTTAGGGAAGCCCCACCAATTTTTTTGAAAATCCTATCCAATTTTTTACAAAGACCATACAGGAAAAGGAATGAACTCATGGCATAGGAAGGGATGGTTGAAACTCCTGATTTAATAAGGGTTGTTTTGTTTGCCTGAGATAAGGTTTTTGAACGCCAACCTTCAATTTTACCATTTACCTTATCTATGATATCAGAAAAAGCAACTGTCTTGGATCTATTAAACAAAATAGGGAGACCTAAATGTTTAGCCGTGGCTGGGGTTATATGGTATGGTAGGATATTTCTAATATATAGCTGAGATGGTAGATGGAGTAGTATTTTACTAAACATAATATTAGATTTAGCAGCATTAACACTTTGTCCAGACCAAGAAGAATATTTCTGAAGACAATCCATAATAATATGGGCTTCACTAGAAGTAGCAGTGGTAAAAATGATAAGATCATCAACAAATAAAAGATGATTTAAAGGTGCACAAGTTCGAGCTATCTGAAAACCATGAAGATGCTGATGGAAAAGGCGGGAAATGACTTTAGTACCAATAATAAAGAGGACAAGAGATAGTGGATCACCTTGACAAAGACCATGAGAAGGAAAGAACAAACCAAAGGGGCTGCCATTCAGGAGAACTAAAAATGAGGAAGTAGAAATACAAAGCCTGATCCAGTTGATTCAAGTTGGATGGAATCCCAACTTTGAGAGGATGGCTAGCAAGAAATACCATTCCATCTTGTCAAAAGCTTTCTCCATATCTATATTGACAGCCATAAGCCCTCCATGTCCCTACTTTGATTTCAAAGTGTGAAACATTTCATGAGCTAAAATTGAATTATCCTGTATATGACGGTTAGGAACAAAAGCAATTTGAAATCGAGAGATAATATTATCAAGTAAAGTCTGAAAAATGAAATTGACTTCTAAACAAATAACAAGTGTGTGCAAAAAGTGTCAACAAAAATAATAATGCGGAAAATAAATGACACAGATATTTTGTTGATGAAGTGGAAACTCAATTAAGAGAAAAACCACTCCGGAGCAGCCAAACCCAGGATATCCACTATTCAGAAGACAAAGCTAGATACAAGATAGTAACACTCACATACACCCGATGTAGTGATCGTACCTTGCTCTATAACATGTAACCTAACACGAACGCTTCCCAACCAGGTCACCTACCTGAAGGGGTCTTCAATGGTATCCTTTACCTTAAGGCTGACCCCTAAGATAGACTTCAGTTGTAGCACAACAACAGTACACTTGCAAAGGCTTCAGAGAGGATGAATCAGCACCAATAATCTTCACAAAATACTCTCTGAGCTCTAGAGGAATTCAATACCGAATTATCGCAATTCTCAATGCCCAGGGGCATCTATTTATAGGCTGAGGGTTCAAATGGGTGATTGCAGTAATATGTACAAACGCCGTCCGGACGGTGAACCTAAGCCGTCCGGGCAGACAACTGTGCGACCAGAATTTTCGAGATTTTCGCTGAAAATCTTTCCTATTTGAGAGCCGCGTCCAGACGGTGAGGCACTGTAGTCCGGACGGTCGCATGTCCGCTGCAAGTAATTTCCATATAAGGCTTCGCGTGTCCGGACCAAGGGGGATGGCCGTCTGGACGGTTGATCTTCAACATGCAATTTCCATATTTACTGTGCGCGCGTCCGGACCATGAAAGGCAGGCGTCCGGACAGTTGAATTCGAATCCGCAATTTCCATATCTGTTGAACTCGCGTCCGGACCATGCTGACTGGCATCCGGAGAGTTGAATTTGAATTGCGATTCTTGCCTTAAAGAGAAGCACGTCTGGACGGGAATCCACGTGGTCCGGACGGTTGCATCAATCTTCCCATAAATGAACTTGGAAAGAATTTGAAGCTTGGTTGAATACTGAGAGGCGTCCGGACGGGCTACCGAGACGTCCGGACGGATGCAAGCTGGAACAGAAGCTTCTCGATATAGTGGAGGGTCCGGACGGAAGTCCACGTCGTCCGGACGGATGATGCTTGGTCTGTCTGGCGTCCGGACGGTATGGTACGTCGTCCGGATGGCTGGAGCAATGGACAGATGAGCGTCCGGACAACTGGCAGGGAACCGACTTTTCTGACTGCAGAATCTTCTGAAACACTTCTGAATAACGGAATCCCTTCTAACACAGCATCTTTACATACAAGTGATTTTGTCCAAACAGAATTAAGCCAATCACAACCTAACAATCTCCCCCTTTGGCCATTCTGGGACAAAAATCACTTTACTGGTTTAGAAATACATTCCCGGTCCAAAAATAAAAATTACTCCCCCTTTTTGTCACAAAAGGATAAAGGGTAAAACAGAGTAATAAAAATTACAACACACTGCAATAAACAAACAAAACTCAGTCATCCTCTGCCATAGGTGCAGTCCTCGGCGCATCATCCTCATCATCACTACTGCTAGGATGATGATACTTGAGGCACTCCCTGAGATTCAACTGTTTCTGCTCCACCTGCTTGTTTATGGAGTGTACCTCCTGCTGCATAGAGGTGATGGACTATTACATGGTGCTCATGCCTCCCTGAATGGCAGCTAAGGCCTCCATTATCTGTGAAAAGTTGATCTCCGGCTCTAAAGGTGGGATTGTCTGAGAGGATGAAGCCATGTCTGGAAAGCCGACTGGCATGGCAGGAGGGATGGGCACCTCATCATCAGAGTCATCTATCCGCAGCTGTGCATTAGACTTCATCCAAGTCTGCTTGCTGATGGGCTGCTGAATCTTAATCTTCAGTTTTCCAGTAATGTTGATGCCTGACTGAAGAATGATCTGAGTGAGCAGGCAGCCAAAGGGGAGACCGGTATTACCCTCATCTCAGGCCTCCAACATAACGCTCATAATATGCTTGCACATGCAGAAAGGCAAGCGGAGGTGGATGGCATAAACGAAATGGGCCTTCTTCAGAATCAAGTCACTATGCCTGACAACTGGCCATAGGTTGTGCTGCACTATCTTGGCCAGCAGGCGATGAGAGGGAGACAATGCGCCGATCTGAATGGTGGTAGCACACTCTTCTCCCTGTGGAACTGCATGGAAGAACTCTCGGAGATCGTCCAGGGAGGGAGGAAACACCACCTCATTATACGGACTGCGAGGCAACTCAAGGACTGGTACCCCGATGAAGTGACTGATGATATGGGGATCAACAGTGATGATATGCCCGTCAACAATGGACTGCAGTACCAACCCACAATCATCGTCTTGCGCCACCTCTAGGTTGGCATAGAAGAGTCTGACAAGCCTGGTGAGGACGATGCAGGCACAGGTGTAGAGATATCCCCACTGGTAAGTCTAGATAGTCTCATAGATACTATCTAGTGGAGGCACCATGATGTCAGATCAAACCACATTGCGCTCAGCAATGACTGTGCAGTCCATGATTTTGGCTTGTAGGGCGCTCCTCTCTTCCTCTGTCCTCTGGCGGACCCTGCCTTGGGAACTGACTGCAGGCATGATTCTGCAACAAGAAACCAACAAGAATTTGCCAAAAATAATCCAAAAACATTCTTGTTAGGTTACAACAAAAATTTGGTAGAATAACAGCAGTAAAAGGATGTCCCAAAAATATAGACAGAATATATCATCACAGATTATCCCAATATGGCAGAAATATACATTTTATTATCTCAAAAACATTCCTAAAGAAATCAACATTCTAACAGTTAAAAATAAACTGAAGAGAAAAAGACTAGAAGAATACCTGGAATGTCTAATTAATGTACAAAAAGACAAAGAGGGATGAGATAAAGCCAAAAGCACTCAAAAAAATAACTCACTAAAAGCCAAAAAGTGAGATTTTGGTGGGGTAAGGAGGAGAAATGGAGACCAGGGGTATAAATAGCCTTTGTGGGGTCCCTGTCTGGACGGTGGATTAATGTCGTCCGGACGCACGCTGCTTCGGAACCATGCGGACAAGTCGCGCGCGTCCTGATGATTTATCCTTATCGTCCAGCCGTTGGTTGCCGTGTGCGTCCGGATGACTAAGCTCCGCCCGACCAGACTCCAAAAGATATCGTCTGGACTACGAAAATCCACCCGTCCGGACGCTTCACACTGAAAAATAGAAAACTGAGGGAAATTTACAAAAATCAATTTTTCTCAAGTCAGTTTTAGAACACGCATGCATAATCTACTGATAACACAATCAGAGAGCATCTCAAAACTAAGCAGAGATAAAAAGGAGAGTTGAGATGTTAATCAGCACAAACATTGTCCTGGACATAGAAAATTCAAATAGACAACTCAACTCATGCAATGCGTGTGTGTGTGAAGACTATAACCGACAAGGTATGACTATCACAGATATGACAAAGAGCAACCAAATTTTCTAGACACGAGAGAAAATTAATGCAAGATTAGTCAAAAGTCAAACCTTATAACTTACTAGGGCCTGGCCACCCTCATCTAATACACTCCCCCTGAGATGCAGCACCTAATTGTTTTACTTGTACCATGAAGGACAAAGTAAATGTTTTACTTGCACGTAGAGGGCAAGGCATAAAGCAAATTCAGCACATAAGCAGTGAACAATTGAAGCACAGAATTCATATGATTTACTCCTTGATTCTTATGAAGCTGCAATCTAGAGGGAATGCCAGAATTTTTAGGTTCTAGGTTCAACTAGCATGTAGTCAATTTGGCCATCTTATCAAAGACCTCTTCTCTTATCCAAAATTTCTAGAAACACAAAGTCAGAGAATGAAAGATGTACCTTTTAGGGAAGTCGTGGATAATGCACATTTTTCATCGCATGAGAAAAGAAGCTATCCTACTTTTGCATATATAGAAAAACACTTGGCAAATTATAGTCAGAAACTCTCAATTATATCTAAGCAAAGTAAATTAATACCCAAAGAATTGAGATATCAGGAGAAAATACATGCGATTATCTGTTATGCCAAGAGAAAAGAAAAATCCTGCAAATTCTCCCCAAAAATATTTATTTTTATTTTTTTTTATTAAAAAAATGCAATATGGAAAAAAAACATCATATGCAAGGCAAGATCAAACCTGACGATGCCAATACAGAAAAACAGTCGCTCGACTTGCTTTTTCTGTCTTCCCTAAAAAGTACCTGCAAAATTCTCTCAAGAGAAATAGGGGGCAAAACAAACTGGTTCCTAGATTGCATAGTAAGCACACAAATATACCAAGTAAAAGTGCAAGCAATCAAACTTGATGCCGTAGGATTAAGAACCAAATCCTAGGCATGAACACCCGATCCTGCTAGGTGCGTCTGTTCCCCCTCAAGGGGTGATTGTCCTTCCTGACCCAAGCCTGCCTTCCTGTAGGTGGTTGCTGGCAGGACTGCATCTTCCACTCCAACATACTCTACATCCAAATAGGTGGCTCACTGAGGTACTGCTCTTCTTTCACCTTCTGAGGCCTCCTAAATTGCTTGGATTTGTTCTTGGAGTTGCCACTGTGATTGGCAGGTACAAATCGTTGCTGAGGCCACTGATGCTAGGATGCCTGGTATCGTGGTCCATGAAACCAAGGAGCTTGATATCTTGGTGCTTGATGGTATGGGGCCTGATACCATGGAGTCTGGAACTGGGCCACAGGTCTAGTGCTACGATCATCCTGTCAGGGCACTTCTTTCTTGGCCTTGGCTTTCTAAGCTTTTAGGAGGGAGCACTGAGGACGAACATGCCCACTTAGACCGCAGTGATGGCATATGGGAGGTCTTTTGATGGAATGAGGCTTCTGAGTGCCTGGACCATCATCATTGACCTTGTCCTTCCCTTTATCTTCAACAGTGGGAGGAGGCTATGGGACTGTAGGTTTCACAAATACAGTCTTTGAAGTAGAGGGAGCATCAGAAGAAGGAGCTACATACCCGAGACCAGTCTTGTCAGTTGGGCTTTTCTGGATAGACAGCATACGAGTCAGCTTCTCATCAGTGACTCTTTCTAGCTGGAGCTGCATCTCTAGTAGCTTTTCCTTGAGCTCTTGTATTATAAGCAGCAATGAACTCTTCTCAGTTTGCAGACTATTCAGATCATAGAGGTGCTGCTTACGACCTTCCCTCAGCTTCTCATACTCTATATAGAGTGTCTTGTAAGCCTCCTTTAGCTCTTCCCCATTATCACTATGCTCCGAATAATAAGAGTCTTCTTCCTCAACATTTGGGGCTACAAAGGCCAGAAATTTTTCAGACTCTGGAGCTTTTTCTTCTGACTCATCACTGAGAGTCACATTGTATGCCTTCCCTTTGCCCTTCTTAAGATTCCCGCAATCGGCTCAGATATCCCCAAAACCTGAGCATTCAAAGCATCTGGGCCCTCTGGGATCCTTTTTTTCTTCTTCCTCTAGTTCAGCTTCTCTGGGAGCTTTCTTTACTTTTTCAAAAAACTTCTTTTTGAATCGGTCATCTCTCATAAGTCTTCTGAAATTCTTGGCTAACAAAGCCACAGCTTTTTCTTCCTCCTCAGAGTCATCTTCAGATGAAGCTTCTACCTTCTTCTTGGAAGCTTTCAAGGCAATGGTCTTCAACTTCTTGACCGAGGGCAAAGATAGCTCATACGTTTGAAGAGATCCCACCAACTCTTCAATCTTCATTTCTTCTAGATCCTTGCTTTCTTCAATGGTGGTCACCTTGATCCTGAAACGCTCAAGCAAAGATTTCAAAATTTTTCGGATGAGTTTTACATCCAAGATAGGCTTCCCTAGACTCACCATGGAGTTTCTCAGGTCACTCATCTTGGAGTAAAACTCTCCAAATGTCTCATCCTCCAACATCTTAATCTCTTCAAATTTTGAAATCAACATTTGAAGTTTGGCAGATTTTACAAGTTTCGTGCTTCATATGTTGTTTCCAAAATTTGCCATGCTTCTTTGACTGATTCGCAATTTGAAATTTTTGCGAATTCTGATGGAGAAAGTGCTTGGCACAGAACATGGAGGGCTTTATCATTTGAAAGATGAGCATTCTTCTGAGGGACTAGTTCAAGTATTGTATCCTCTGGTTTACTCCAACCAGTTTCAACAATACTCCAACAGTCAATAGATTTCAGAAAGAAACGCATACGTGCCTTCCAATAGCCGTAGTTCATACCGTCAAAGGCAGGAACAGAATTAAGAGTTTGAGACATTATAATAAATAGAAGTCAAAAATAATAAACACTCAAGAATTTAATCTTCTCATAGCGTACCAAGCTCTGATACCAATTGAAAAATGAAATTGACTTCTAAACAAATAACAAGTATGTGCACAAAGTGTCAACAAAAATAATAATGAGGAAAATAAATGACACCGATATTTTGTTGACGAAGTGGAAACTCAATTAAGAGAAAAACCACTTCGGGCAGCCAAACCCAGGATATCCACTATTCATAAGACAAAGCTAGATACAAGATAGTAACACTCACATACACCCGATGCAGTGGTTGTACCTTGCTCTCTAACGTGTAACCCAACACGAACGCTTCCCAACCAGGTCTCCTACTTGAAGGGGTCTTCAATGGTATCCTTTACCTTAGGGTTGACCCCTAAGATTGACTTCAGTTGTAGCACAGCAACAGCACACTTGCAAAGGCTTTAGAGAGGACGAATCAGCACCAATAATCTTCACAAAATACTCTCTGAGCTCTAGAGGAATTCGATACCGAATTCTTGCAATTCTCAATGCCCAGGGGCCTCTATTTATAGGCTGAGGTTTCAAATGGGCAACTGCAGTAGTATGTACGGACGTCGTCCGGACAGTGAACCTGAGCCGTCCGGACGGACAACTGTGCGACTAGAATTTTTGAGATTTTCGCTGAAAATCTTTCCTGTTTGAGAGCCGCGTCCGGACGGTGAGGCACTGTCGTCCAGACGGTCGCATGTCCACTGCAAGTAATTTCCATATAAGGCTTCGCACGACCGGACCAAGGGGGATGGCCGTCCGGACGGTTGATCTTCAACACGCAATTTCCATATTTACTGTGCGCGCGTCCAGACCATGAAAGGCAGGCGTTCAGACGGTTGAAGTCGAATCCGCAATTTCCATATCTGTTGAACGCGCGTTCGAACCATGCTGACTGGCATCCGGACGGTTGAATTTCAATTGCGATTCTTGCCTTAAGGAGAAGCGCGTCCGGACGGTTGCATCAATCTTCCCATAAATGAACTTGGAAAGAATTTGAAGCTTGGTCGAATACTGAGAGGCGTCCGGATGGGCTGCTGAGACCTCCGGACGGATGCAAGCTAGAACAGAAGCTTCTCAATACAATGGAGGGTTCGGACGAAAGTCCACGCCGTCTGGTCGGATGATGCTTGGTCTGTCTGGCGTCCGGATGGTATGGCACATCGTCCGGACGGCTGGAGCAGTGGACAGATGAGCGTCCAAACGGGATGACACGTCGTCCGGACGGCTGACAGGGAACCGACTTTTCTGACTGCAGAATCTTCTGAAACACTTCTGAATAGCAGAATCCCTTGTAACACAGGATCTTTACATACAAGTGATTTTGTCCAAATAGAATGAAGCTAATCACAACCTAACAAAGTCTTTAACCGATTTGCTAACAACTTGGAAATGATTTTGTAGATAATATTACATAGACTGATAGGATGGTAATGATGAATTGTGGAAGCTCCCATCTTTTTCGGGATAAGAGCAATAAATGTATGATTTTGTTCCTTTAGCAATTGGTTATTTCTAAAAAAATTCCAAACAGCTTGTAAGACAGTTATTTTAATGGGGGTAATTACCTTTTCCCCCCATCAACTACCAGCCATTGTCAACATGCCCCCATGAACTGACACCTCGACCAAAAGAGACCATCCAACTACCAACCTTACATACTTTGCCCCCCTCCGTTAGGGAATCCCGTTAACTTGGACGAAATAGTCCATTTTTGGGCGTTAATTTTGGTTTAAAGACCAAAATACCCTCCAACAATAATTAATAAAAAAAATATTAAAATTAATATGTTTAAAAAAGTTGAGGGCATTTATGTCATTTTTGAATTTGAGTTAGGGTATTTAAGTCTTTTTACGAATTAAACTGACGGAGGGGGGCAAAGTATGTAAAGTTGGTAGTTGGATGCTCTCTTTTGGTTGAGGTGTCAGTTAATAGGGCCATGTTGACAATGACTGGTAGTTGATGGGGGAAAAAGGTACTATCCCAATATTTCATATAGAACAAAGCAGTGAATCCATCAGGTCCAGGGGCCTTAGATGCCCCTAAGCTAGCTAAATCAGCATGGATTTCAATTTCAGTAGGTATAGCACATAACGAGAGATTATCATATTAAAAAATAGTGCAATTAAAAAGATTTAAGCTCAAGATTAGAAGGGGGATTGGTAGAAGCAAATAGATGTTTAAAATTGGAAACAAAACAATCGCCAATTGATTTTCTATCATTAATCGATCCATCATTAGAGGATTTAAGAAGGTCAATAGAATTTCTTCTTCTACGAATAAGAGTGCGAGTGTGAAAAAATTTGGTATTTAAATCTTGACAGGTATGCCAAAGTTCTCTAGATTTATTTTTCCATAGAGATTCTTCCTGTATCAGATACTCAGTTAAAAGGGATTTTAGATGAAGTTCAAGAGCTAAGTTGGTATCGGAAGGTGTATCCTGTTGGCCGGGTAATATCAAGAAGATGCATAGTATAACTAAGTTTTCTATGAATGCCACCAAAATGATACCTATTCCAATGTTTTATAGCATTCTTGGTGTTCTTAAGTTTTTTAACTAAGCAGTAAGTAGGAGAGCCAGGAACATGTTTGGACCAAGCTTCCTTAACAACTACACCACAGGACAGATCTCTAGTCCAAAATTCTTCAAAATGGAAAGGGCGCAAAAGAGAAAGGTATCTAACAGAAGTATCTAAAAGTAGAGGGTTTTGATCAGATGTGTGGGCAGGTAAATGGGTAACCGAGTAAGAGGGGAATTGCTGAACCCGCTGGATAGAAGCAATACCCCTATCTAGACGTTCTTTAATCAAACTGGAACATTGACGGTGATTAGACCAAGTGAAAGAATTACTAGAGAATCCTAAGTCGATTATGCCAAACTGATTCATAAACTGAGCAAAATTATTAAAGGAAAATCTATTAAAAGAACGACCACCCAATTTATTAGTTTGTGAGGTAATTGCATTAAAGTCACCAATGCATAGCCATGGAAGAACACAATTATTACCAAATTCAGACATAGCAAACCAGAAATCTAAAGTGGATTTATGATGTTAGTATTTTGGCCTCATTCTTTGTTTGGACAAAATCACTTATGTGTAAAGATGCTGTAAACAGGGATTCCACTTGTTAGTGCATTTTCAGAAGACTCTGCACTGCAAAAAAGATAGAAGATTTCAGATTCCCTGTCAGCCGTCTGGACGCCCATCTGTCTACTGTTCCATCCGTCCAGACGACGTGTTCATCCCGACCGGACGCTAGACAGACCAGCATCATCCGTCTGGACGACGTATCCTTTCCGTCCGGACCCTACACTGTATCAAGAAGCTTCTGTTCCAGCTTGCATCCGTCTGGACATCTCAGCAGCCCGTCCGGACTCCTATCAATACTCGAACAGTCTCAGATTCTTTCCAAGTTCCAATAAAGGGAAGATCGATCAACCGTCCGGACGAGTGTCTCCTTAAGGCAAGAATCGCAATTCAAATATCACCGTCCGGACATCAATCAGCCTTTGTCCAGACGCACGCTCGTCAGTTAAGGAAATTGCCGATTCGACTTCAACCGTCCGGACGTCTGCCTCTCTTGGTCCGGACGCACGCATAACAGATATGGAAATTGCGTGTTGAAGAATTGCCGTCCAGACATTCATCCCCCTTGGTCTGGACGCGCTAAGCCTTATGTAAAAGTTACTTGTAGCGGACGTACGACCGTCCGGACGTCAGTGTCTCACCGTCCGGACGCAGGTCTTAAACAGGAAAGATTTTCAGCGAAATTTTAGGAAAGTCCTGTCGCACAGTTGTCCGTCCGGACGGCCCAAGTTCACCGTCCGGACGGCGTCAGTACATATTACAGCAATCGCCCATTCTGCACCTCAGCCTATAAAAAAGGCCCCTGGGCATTGAGAACTGCAAGAATTCGGTATTGAATTCCACAAGAGCTCAGAGAAGTTCAAGATCCCTCTGAAGCCGTTTCAAGTGTGCTGCGGTACAACTGAAGTCTATCTTAGAGGTCGGCTCTAATGTAAGGAATTCCATTGAAGACCCCTTCAGGTAGGAGACCTGGTTGGGAAGCGTTCGTGTTGGGTTACACGTCAGAGAGCAAGGTACAACCACTGCATCGGTACATGTGAGTGTTACTATCTTGTATCTAGCTTCGTCTTCTGAATAGTGGAATTCCTGGGTTTGGCTGCCCTAGAGTGGTTTTTCTCTTAATTGAGTTTCCACTTCATCAACAAAAACTATGTGTCTTTTATTTACTGCTGTGCTTGATTTTTGTTGACACTTGTTGCACACACTTTATTTTTAGAAGTCAATTTCAATTTTCATATGATAAGGAGGCCCATACACAAAAGAGATCATCCATTCAACATTAGGGGAGTTCAATTTACACATAGCAAAGATTATATTAGATGAAATATAAAAGTTAGTGAGCATAATATCATTTTTCCAGGCAACCAAAAGACCTCCACAAGAGCAAAAGGGAGGAGCTTGAACATATTGAGTAAAACCTAACTGGAGCATAACAGAACTACCAATAATAAGAGCAGATTTAGTTTCAGAAAAAAACAAAATATCAGGATTATGTTTCTTGATCATGGCTGTTAAACTACGAATTGTAGAGGAATGAGCCATACCTCTACAATTCCATGATAATATTTTTAGTGTTGTGTAAGGGGCATGGTCAAGCCAGCCACCTCATTTTGTTGTTGTACAGAGAGAGAACCTGAAGCCGAATCTTGCTCGTCAACCAGAACAAGTTGGGTAACACACGAGCCTTCTTAGCAGCTGAGTACACCTTCCTAGCTACTGGCAGTGTTGGGGAAGAGGAACCAAATGGAAAAGCACCTTCAACCGAAGGTTTCGCCATAAGGGGATCATCACAGTGAGTGGTTGTTTCATGCTTGGCTTCGGACAGGATATCATGAATGGTAGGAGAGGAGACCAAGCAAGGGAGGAGCTCTTGTGCCATTGGAGTCAGATGGGCTTGTTTTTAGGAAACAAGAGAAATAGTAGCCATTTTCATTTTTTCTTGGAAGCTCCTAGTTGGCATCGGAGGGGATTGTCTTCTCTTTGATGGAGGGGGATTTATAGTTACTGGCTCAGAGATATGTTTCCTGCTTGAGGTGTGGTGTGTTCCAGAGGGAGATTAGATGGAGGAGGGTTGCCAAACAAACATGGCTGGGGTATTTGGTGGTGGAGAGATACAGCTTGGGGGGATTTTGTAGGTTGATATGGATGATAAGGAGGATGGTGAGGAGGATGTCTAGATGATATGTAGGTGGGGAGGCTAGGGTCAGATATGGGTGGCAAAGGGGGTAAAAAGTGAACAGGGTGAGGAGGGAGTTGGGAAGAAAAATGGAGGTCAGGGGAGAGTTGGAAAGGGTAAGGTGGGAGGAAGACAATAGGGGGAGTTTGTGATGGGCTGGGCAAGGGAAATAATAAGGGTTGAGAGTCAGGTGGGCCGTGGACCATATATGGGCTAGTGAAAGAGGAATCGGTATAGTGTTGGGTTTGGCTTTGGGAGATAAGAGAAGATTGGATTGGGAGAGGAGAAACCAAAAGTGGGCTTTGAGTGGTCAAATAGTGTATCAGTTCAACAACAGTGGAAGTTGAAAATTCAACTACAATTTAATGTTTCCTTTCCCTTTGCAGAGGACGTGGGAGACAAAAGATTTTGTGAATTGTCCTGAGGGTGCCGTGGCCAAATCTGAACCATGTTTAGGCAGATATGATAAAAGTGGAGACGTGTTGCAATCCCTGCAGTGGTGATGATGTTCCAGATATCTCTAGATGGGACGAAGCTTCTACCGCAAGCTTTGGTTGCATGCCTTGCAAAACAAGTTGCCAGGGAGAACCTCTGACGGTAATGAGAGCTGAAGATGGGCCCGATGATACTGGAAAAGTTGAGTGGAAACAGATTCAAGAGCCATATGAACCAGTGGAGGAGCGTCTGGACTTGTGTCAGGAACCCACGAACCAGAGATCACATAGGCACGGAGGGAAAGCCCATATTTGTCTTGAGGACCCGAAGGTGGCGAAGCTGGACAGTAATTTTTGTGGTGACCGATCAAATCACAAAGGGTACAATAGTCAGCTAGCCTCTCATACATATATTGAACCCAGATTTGAGAACGGCCTTGCCGGGGGAGAAGAAGTCCAGGTACCAAAGGTTTTGAAGTATCAATTTTAACTCGAATACGAAGATGATGAGTGCAGATGATACCTTCGGAGTTTCCGTTTTCCGCATTCAACAAATTACCCAGAGATTTTCCAATCTAAATAGTATTTCGAGTAGTCATATTCTGAAGAGGCGGACCATGGATTTGAACCCAGAATTGGCAAGTAATGAGTTTCACCTCATCAAACGAAAGATTTGGAGGCCAGAGCTTGAGAATAAGCAGAGAGCCTTTGATATTCCAGGGTCCTTGAGAAAGGATTTTGATAACATTGTAATATTCCTTATTTGTTGTGGCCTTTATATCACATTTACGATGTTTGCTATGTTTATTATTTTTTAATAAACATATACGGTATTATGATTATTTCTATTAATTTAGATTACCGTAAATATGGAATCGATATTATGGTTATTTCTATTAATTTAGATTACCGTAAATATGGAATCGGTTAATTGATTTTAAAAATCAATTAACGATATTGTTTCCTTGATGGAAGGAAACAATACGGTGTTTACCATTTGAGGGTCCCTAACCTAGCCTATAAATAGAGTGCCTGTGTACACCATCAGTACAGCCATCAAGCAATAGGCATAGGTTAGAAGACACTCATATTTTTGTTCCTAGAAGTTCTGAAGAAGTGCTTGAGCAACAATGGCCGAAGGTATGCCTAAAACTCTTCTATGTTCTTATTATTTCCGCTGCGCATGTTAGGTTAAAATAATTTGTGTTTAATTATTTCTAACATGTGGTATCAGAGCCAGCCTCTATGCCGTGTTGCTTAGCATATAATTTTTCTATGCGTTATCAATTTTTTAATCAAGTATATTTTATTTATTATTGTTTTATCAATACCTTTGGAGGAGTATTGCCTTTTTGTCTATATACTGTGATGAAACGCATGGTTTTAAGCTGGAATTTACTGGTCATTGTTAAAAATGACTGTTTTGCCCCTGCCTGGAAACCAAGCTAGGAACCCCTCCGGTTTGCCGTTCGGGTGCCCCTACAGAAAAAGCGGCGACCCTTGGGTCGCCGTTTCGGTACTTTCGGCCGTTGCTTCTGCAGTAAACGGCGACCCTTGGGTTGCCATTCCAGCACCCAAGCAGCGGCTCCTTGGCCGCTGCTTCTGCAGTAAACGGCAACCCTTGAGTCGCCGTTCCAGTACCCAGGCAGCGGCCCCTTGGCCGCTGCCTCTACGGTAAACGGCGACCCTTGGGTCGCCGTTTTAGCATTCCAAGCACCGCTGCCTCTGCGGTAAATGGCGACCCTTGGGTCGCCATTTTAGCATTCCAAGCAGCGGCCGAAAGGCCGCTGCTTGTGCAGTGAACAGCAACCTTTGCGTTGCCGTTTCCGTTGTCCCAGACAGCAGCGGCCTTTTGGCCGCTGCTTCTCCAGTTCACGGTGACCCACAAGGGTCGCCGTGGGCGTCAGGGCGGCGGCCTCTCTTGGCCGCCGCATAAGGGGCGGCAGGCTTGGCGGTGACAAGGGTGAAGGCTAGGTCCATTTTCAGCCTTTAGGGTTTTTTCAACCCATCTAGAAAAAGACGGGTCGGGTTATTAATTGGGTAGGGTTTAAAACCCAACCCCACATCAAGTGGGCTAACCCATACGGGTTAGCCCAATCCAAAACCCAACCTGACATTAAGTGGGCTGACCCGTGGGTCAGCCCAATCCAGAACTGGGCCTGTTCAATAAAAAAAAAAAAAAAAAAAAAAAGGGAGACTGAAGCCTTATGGGGTTTAGAGCTTGGGTTCACTAAGTGTAAAAGGGCCTAAGGCCACATTATGAACCATTGGGCTATATGTTTATTGTGTCTTTTTAATGCAATTTTATTTACCTTGAGGTTTAAATTATTGTATATTGAAATAATTTGTTTATTTAATACGTAATTGTATATTTGCCTTCTATATTGTAAAATATAAATTGTTTTGATGCCTAGACCTAAGGACTAATTAGCAAAACCAAATATGTTAGTGTGGGTTTATTGCACTATCTAAGAATGCAATGTCGGGAAAGTTCTGGCAAGGAAAGTCTTGGGATTTAAGTGTGTCCGATGTGACCCCCCTCACTTTCTTGGGAGCTCATCTGCTTGCAACTTGGAGAATGCTATTTACCTCATTTACGTGTTGGTTTGTTTTATTCCTAGGGTCATTTGTGGGCATCTATAAAGTCATTAGATGTTAATGAAGTCGCAATTATTATGATAATTTGAGAGGGCCAAAGCATCTCAATTTTGAATAATAATTGCATCAAGATTAAATATATGAACTTCATATGGAAAAATTAACATCGTGATGTAATTAATTCATAAACTTAATCATTTATCCCCAAAGGGAAGTTTTTATTTTTATGACTTAATTAGAATAAGATAATAAATTTAGTATTAAAAGTAAAAATTATCTCGGTTGCCCAAAGGTACGGGGAATTTTTATTTATTAATATTTAAATTTATTGGTCTTATTAATAAGGAGTAAATTTCATGCGTGATGCAACCTTTGCCCAAAGGTAGGTTAAAATTTACTATTTAAATTAGCATTGGCTGATTTAAATTAAAGTCACTTCATAGCACTTAAGTAGTTTTGTTTTTTCACTTGGTTCTTGCAGCTATACCTGCTGGATTATTTGATGGTACTTTTCATGTTCCGAAACTTAATGGTAATAATTTTATTGAATGGAAAGAGAACTTGCTCTTTACATTAGAGTGTTTGGAATTAGACATGGCACTCCGGACGGATGAACCACCCGCTTTAACGGACACCAGTACTACACTAGAGATGGCTAAACATGAAAGGTGGGAGCGATCCAATCGCCTCAGCTTAATGTTTATGCAATCTCACATTGCCAAAGGCATTAGGGGTTCTATCCCCGAATGTTCTAAGGCTAAGGATTTTTTGAAAGCCGTTGAAGCACAGTTTGTGAGTTCAACTAAAGCCATGGCCAGCACTCTAATGAAGAGACTATCAAGTCAAGACTTCGACAGTTCCAAAGGTGTGCGTGAGCACATCATGGAAATGAGGGATATAGCAGCTCAATTAAAGTCCCTTGAGGTTGAGATTTCTGAATCCTTCTTGGTCCATTTGGTTCTCAACTCTCTTCCTCCTCAGTATGGTCCCTTTAAGATTTCATACAACACACATAAGGATAACTGGTCAATTAATGAACTCTTGACCATGTGTGTTCAAGAGGAAGAGAGACTGAAACACGAGAAACCAGAAAGTGTTCACTTGGTTGCTCGTGCTAAAGCAAAGACTAAGAAAATTAAAGCTGCCCACCACTCCAAAAAGGGAAACAAGGTGTCATTCAAAGGCAATAAGGATGCTTGTTTCTTTTGCAAGAAGAAGGGGCGCATGAAGAAAGAATGCCAGAAATACATTAAATGGCTGGAAAAGAAAGGTAATCTCATCTCTTTTGTATGTCATGAATCCTTTTTGTTGAGGCTCCTTGCAATACATGGTGGATTGATTCTGGTTCTACAATCCACATTGTGAATACATTGCAGGGATTTCTCAAAACAAGGAAGCCGATAAGAAGTGAGCAACGTGTTTACTCAGGAAATAAATTGTTCTCACCGATCGTAGCAGTTGGGACTTACAGACTTATTTTGAAAACTGGATATGTACTAGACCTTGAGAATGTTTTTTATATTCCATCATTTTCTAGAAATTTAATTTCTATTTCAAAACTTGATGTATTTGGATATGGTTTTTGGTTTATTAACTCAATTTTCAGTATTTTTAGAAATAATAATTTTGTTGGTGGTGGAATAAAAATTGATGGTCTATACAAACTTTCTTTAGATCCCAACTTTGAGAACAATTATTTATCGTTGCATATCGATATTGGCATAAAGAGAAGCCTTGTAAATGAGAACTCCGCTTGGCTATGGCACAGGAGATTGGGACATATCTCCATAGAGAGAATCAAAAGATTAGTAAGTGATGGAGTTTTACAAACTCTTGACTTTACTAATTTTGGTACTTGTGTGGATTGCATAAAGGGAAAGCAAACCAACAAGACCACTAAAGGTGCCAGAAGGAGTTCTGAGATTCTTGAAATCGTGCACACAGATATCTGTGGACCTTTTTCTACTCCCTGCCTCAATGGTCAAAGATATTTCATATCTTTTATTGATGACCATACGCGATATATGTATCTCTACTTCCTAACTGACAAGGCTGAAGCGCTAAATGCCTTCAAAACCTATAAGGTGGAAGTGGAGAAACAAAGGGAAAAGAGAATCAAGATCGTGAGATCTGATAGAGGCGGAGAGTACTACGGTAGGTACACAGAAAAGGGACAAATGATCGGTCCATTTGCGTAATTCCTTCAAGAAAAAGGTATTGTTGCCCAATACACAATGCCTGGCACACCACAACAAAATGGTGTAGCAGAAAGAAGGAATCGCACACTTATGGACATGGTCAGGAGCATGCTTAGTAATTCTGAATTACCTTTGTTTTTGTGGAGTGAAGCCTTAAAAACTGCCGTGTATGTATTAAACCGAGTTCCATCCAAGGCTATCCCCAAGACACCTTTTGAATTATGGACTGGATGGAAACCAAGTTTAAAACACATACACATATGGGGTTGTCCTGCTGAAGTAAGGATTTATAATCCAAACATGAAGAAACTTGACCCAAGGACAACCAGCGGTCATTTTATTGGCTATGCGGAAAACTCAAAAGGATTCAGGTTTTACTGTCCTTCTCACAGTACTAGGATTGTTGAGTCTATAAATGCAAAGTTTCTAGAGGATGCTGAACCTAGTGGGAGTGCTCATCCACAAAAGATAGAATTAGTGGAAGCACGAGAGTTGGCCAAATCTCCTCCTCACAGAGGAAGATTGATTGTATTCAGGGAAAATCAGATTGATTATCCTGAGCTACAATCAGTTCTAGAACAACCGGCTCATGAAGAACAGGGAGATCAATTTGATCCTCCTGAGCTACAACCAGTTCTAGAACAACCAACTCATACAGAACAGGTTCAGAATAAGTCTACTCTCCCATTGCAAAATGCAGAGGAAGTAGAATTAAGAAAGTCCTCTAGAATAAGGAGACCAGCAATCTCTACAGATTATGTTGTATACCTCCAAGAGTCTAACTTTGATGTTGGACCTAAGGATGATCCAAGTATGTTTTCACAAGCCATGAGTGGAGATAACTCCACACTATGGTACGATGCCATGAAGGAAGAGATGGAATCCATGGCTAAAAACCAAGTCTGGGATCTCGTTGACTTACCAAAGGGAGCTAAAGCCATAGGCTGCAAATGGGTTTACAAAACCAAAAAGGATGCTTCTGGTAATGTTGAACGATATAAGGCTAGACTTGTGGCCAAGGGTTTCACTCAAAAGGAAGGCATTGATTATCACGAAACCTTCTCTCCAGTATCAAAGAAGGATTCATTTAGGATAATCATGGCATTAATAGCTCATTTTGACTTAGAATTACACCAGATGGATGTGAAAACAGCATTCCTGAATGGGGATCTTGATGAAGAGGTTTATATGAAACAACCTGAAGGCTTTGATGATGATAGCAAGAGAGCTTGCAAGTTAAAGAAATCTATATATGGACTAAAACAGGCCTCCCGTCAATGGTATATTAAGTTTCACAAGGTTATTACCTCATTTGGATTTATTGAGAACCTTGTTGATCAATGTATATACCTTAAGGTCAGTGGGAGTAAAGTGATATTTCTAGTCCTGTATGTAGATGATATTTTACTTGCAAGCAATGATTTAGGTTTGCTACATGAAACTAAGCAGTTACTCTCTCAAAGCTTTGAAATGAAGGATTTGGGTGAAGCCTCTTATGTCATTGGCATAGAGATTCACAGAGACAGACAACAGAAAATATTAAGACTGTCTCAGAGGGCCTACATTGAAAAGGTTTTAGAGAGATTCAAGATGAGTGACTGTAAGTCTAGTGTGGCACCTATTTCTAAAGGAGAAAGATTCAGTAAATACCAGTGTCCCAAAAATGAGTTGGAACAACAGCAGATGAAAAGTATCCCATATGCATCTGCAGTGGGAAGCCTGATGTATGCTCAAGTCTGCACCAGACCTGATATTGCATTAGCGGTTGGAATACTAGGACGGTACCAAAGTAATCTGGGATTAGAGCATTGGAAAGCTGCCAAAAGGGTCATGAGATACTTGCAAGGAACCAAGGGTTACAGTTTGACTTTCAAACACGCTGATAGTTTGGAGGTCTTTGGGTATACAGATTCAGACTTTGCTGGATGTGTAGATAGCACAAAGTCTACTTCAGGATATATCTTTCTTCTAGCTGGAGGGGCTATATCTTGGAAAAGCAGCAAGCAGACTATAGTTGCTACATCTACCATGGAGGCAGAGTTCATTGCATGCTATGAAGCCACTACACAGGCATTGTGGTTAAGAAACTTCATTGGTGGACTAAAGATTGTCGATTCAATAGCAAGACCCATTAAGATTTTTTGCGATAATTCTGCTGCAGTTTTCTTCTCTAAGAATAGCAAAAGTGGAAGTAGAAGTAAGCACATCGACATCAAGTATCTTAGTGTTAGAGATAACATTAAGAGACGTGAAGTTTTCATTGAGCATATTAGTACAGAATCAATGGTTGCGGACCCCATGACAAAAGGTTTACCGGTAAAACAGTTTAAAGGTCATGTGGACCATATGGGACTTGTTGATTCGTTTTGTACTCATTTTTGATCTATAGACATAAAGTTATTTTAATAAAGTTTATTGTGCACATTTGTTATTTTTATCCATGAGGATAAATAAAGTTGGACCCGAATGACTTATAGGAAGTTCATTCATAAAGCTTGATTATCCATAAGGTACTCATGTAAGAAGTGTTTTACATTGTGATACATGGAAGGGACGACCTAATTTTATAATGGTTTTACCGCCATGATTCGTGTGAAACATTTCTTATCTGAGTGGGAGGATTCCATAAAAGGATTGGCCAAAACTAAAGAACCTAATACCATATGGTCATGTGTTATAAAGTCCAAGTGGGAGAATGTAATATTCCTTATTTGTTGTGGCCTTTATATCACATTTACGGTGTTTGCTATGTTTATTATTTTTTAATAAACATATACGGTATTATGATTATTTCTATTAATTTAGATTACCGTAAATATGGAATCGGTATTATGGTTATTTCTATTAATTTAGATTACCGTAAATATGGAATCGGTTAATTGATTTTAAAAATCAATTAACGATATTGTTTCCTTGATGGAAGGAAACAATACGGTGTTTACCATTTGAGGGTCCCTAACCTAGCCTATAAATAGAGTGCCTGTGTACACCATCAGTACAGCCATCAAGCAATAGGCATAGGTTAGAAGACACTCATATTTTTGTTCCTAGAAGTTCTGAAGAAGTGCTTGAGCAACAATGGCCGGAGGTATGCCTAAAACTCTTCTATGTTCTTATTATTTCCGCTGCGCATGTTAGGTTAAAATAATTTGTGTTTAATTATTTCTAACAAACATGTGATTCATCAAATAACATAAAAAGGAGCTTATATGCAGGTAAATCGACCACCTCAAATGGGAGAGCAAATTTCTAGGCATGAACAACGATGTCTCGCACCCAATACGCAGAAGATGGCATTGAAGCTAAAAGTCTCCGGATTAAACGGAAGGTCTCTTTTTCTGGAGATACTACAGGTACAATTTCCAAAGGGTTTGGATCGTCACAATTTAGGGTAGCAGTTTCAACTATGAGAACTTGTAGGTTGAGTTGGAAACATCCATTTCAGAAAGAAAAAAAGAGTTGTAGAGACAAGAAAAGTGATAGAGACAGAAAGTCGGTGGATTGATTCCTAAAAAAGAAAGTGATTTACGTGGTGACAAAAGCTTAGATGGGGTTTTTTCTGAGAACGGAAAAAATTCGTAAAGAAAACCTATCTCATTGTTAGAGAGAAGGAAGAGTTTCTCTCATTATGAGCAAAGTTTTTTGAGAAGAAGTTGGATTTCCAATATTTAATCCTTCCTTAATTCAACCTAACCATTGCATCTTATTCTCTTGCGTGGATCAATTAATTATACTTGACAAGTGCCTGGTCACTTGTTGGAATGCGTCGTGACGGTTAACATTAAATGTATGTCACATCTTATCTAGTTAATTCGTAAGGGCAGAACTAGGAATTTTTATGTGGGGTCCGAACCTATATATATACATACATATACATATAATTCCTCTATATGTGCACACGCGTATAAAATAGAAGCAGACAAGTGTTAAACTTAACTTCATACTAAGTCATAAGTCCTAAGTGCTGTATACAAAAGTGACATGTCAATAAAATCATCTTTAAAAAAAAATTTCTTTCGAATATAAAAGTTTTCTAGTTTGCTATAGACATGTACCAAAAAAAAAAAATAGAAAAAAAAAAAGATATCCAAAAAAGAACTTTGTATCTCCTTCGAATTGTGCTCAACAACAGTCTTTCATGGAATAAAATTCATCTATTGTCATTTATGTAGTGAAATCCTTAGCAATTTCTTTCTTAATATAAATTAGCAAATGATCTACTAGAAATTCAACTTTCATTCTACTACGTAATCTAGCTTTTACTAGTAGAGTAAATTTTTTGGAGGGGTTGAATTTCATTTTTGCCGGGGCCATCAAATGTTTAACCCTTAAAAAATAATTTTTTTTTCAAGGGTTTTGAAATTTTTTTGGGGAGGCCATGGACCCCCCCCCACCCTCAAGGTGGCTCCGCCCCTGCTAATTTGTACGTGTGAAAGTTTCTAGCCGTTGATGATCTTTACCTACTAGAAACTTTCATAAATGGGTGTGAAAGATTACACATTACTCTACTTAAAAAACCAATCAAAATATGGAAACACCCTTCGAACAAAGCATATATGAGATTTAGGGAGACTTTTGCCCAAAACATTGTTCAATTGCACTTCAAATAAACAGATATGGGAAACGTTGTTCGAAGTATTGTTTGAACGTGGAGCTTTAAACATGAACTTGGTTTAAACATGCGAGATGAAGTCATTGAACTTGGTAACCAACACACCCTTCCCTTTCCTTATTTTCACTTTTTTCAAAAACAATCAACTTCAAAACATTCAAACTTTTTTCACTTTTGATATCCTATTAATAATTTTTTATTACTATTCAAATAAAAAAATTCACAACAATACAAAGCTTTTTCACTTTTCCATACAAATTCTTTCTATTTTATATCACATTAATCACTTCTTACCACTACTCAAAAAAAAAAAAAAAAATCAACTCAACAATCTTTACCAAACACATCCACGATTTTGCATAATGTTTGTGGGTAACATTTCTAGCAAACTCTCACGAGATTTCACTCGTCCACTAGGGAGGCCTAAGGGTTTAAAAGGCTTGTTGCATATGCTAAATGCAATCATGTTTTCCATAAAAGAGGAAGTACTGTAGTTGTTACATTTTGTTTTATTTTATTTTCGGTTTAGTATTGCTAAGAGACTAGCAATATGTAAGTTTGGCGGTGTAATAAGCGTTGAATGTTGCACATTCAAGCCCTTAACTCGCATATGTTAGCCCATTAGTTTCTTTGTAATATAATTGTTAGTTTTTAATTGGCTGCATTTTGTTGACAAAATCACTTCTATGTAAGTCTGCTACCTTAACAGGGATGTCGTATATTTCATAGTCTTCAGAATATTCAGGAGTTAATTTCCTTAACATGGAAAGCCTTAATATGATAAGTATTAGTGTCATCAGCTCAAGAAACGCAACTTCCAGGTATTAAGAAGATTTTGTGCAGTTTACAGCTCAATAAAGTTGGTTCCCTACATACCGTCCCGACGGCCAGAGGATGCATCCGGACGCCCATCAGTGTTCGAAGAAGTGTTCGAACACCTCAACAGACACCAACCACAGGGAACTCATGTTCGCATAGATCTCTGGGTAGCCCAACGAACAACAACTCCCAAGAGCACCTGTTTGCACAAGTGTCCGAATGGCAAACTAGAGGCTACGAATAATGAACATTGCAAGCAACTATCCGGACGCTAGGACTATACCTTCCAAACTCGATGACTGGAGATTAATAAAGAAACACGTGATTTGAAGTCAGCTGCTGCTTGCCGTCCAGATGCTCATTTTCTAAGTCCAAACGCTGCCCAGAGAACTCTGAATTAGACTTGTATTAGGTTTTCTATAGCCTATAAATAGAGGCCTCTAGGCATGTATTATTCAAGAATTCGGTATTCTATTCCTTTGTACTAAGAGAGGGTGTTTAGGCATAAACAGAGATATTTGCTAGCTCTTTTAGGGTGGTTCGTGTGTGATTTAATCAACCTTTGAAATCTAGCTTAGGGAGGAGCCCTAAGCTAAAGGATTCCATTGAAGACCCCTTCAAGTAGGAGACCTGGTTCGAAGGTGTTTGTGTATAGGTACACGTCAGAGTGCACGGTATGACCATTGCATAACGGATATGTGAGTGCGAGTTCTTTGTTATTAGTCTTGTCTTCTGAATATTGAAAATTCTGGGTTTTTCTCTTAACTGAGTTTCCACTTCGTTAACAAAATATGTCTTCTTAAATTCTGTATTTAGATATTTTGTTATACAATTGATTACACACACACATGATAAATTAGAAGTCATTTATATATTTCAATTGGTATCAAAGCTTGGTACACTATTTTTAGATTAATTTCTTGAGTGTGATCTTTGACTTCTAATTATTTTATTATGTCTCAAACTCTTAATTCCGTTCTTGCCTTTGATGGCATGAATTATGGTTATTGGAAAGCCCGTATGTGCTTCTTTTTAAAACCCATTGATATTTGGCAGGTTGTAGAATCTGGTTGGACTCAGCCAGAGGCTACAGCTACCGAACTAACTATTCAAAAAGGCGGACGACTTTCCAATGATAAAGCTCTCCATGCTCTATGTCAAGCTCTTTCACCGTCTAAATTCACAAGAATTTCAAACTGTGAATTCGCTAAAGAAGCGTGGCAAATTTTGGAAACAACATATAAGGGCACAAAAATTGTTAAATCTACTAAGCTCCAAATGTTGATTTCAAAATTTGAAGAAATTAAGATGTTGGAAGATGAGACATTCAATGAGATTTACACCAAGATCAGCGACCTGTGAAACTCGATGGTGAGTCTCAGGAAGAACATCTATGATGTAAAACTCATTAAAAAGGTACTAAGATCTTTGCCTGAGTGTTTCAGAATAAAAATAACTACCATTGAAGAAAGTAAGGATCTTGATGAGATGAAGATTGAAAAGTTGGTGGGATCTTATCAAACTTATGAGTATTCCCTGCCCCTAGTCAGAAAGACAAAGGCAATTGCCCTCAAGGCATCTAAGAAGAAAAACAAAGTCTCCTTTGATGAAGACTCCGACAATGAAGAAGAGGATGCAATTGCTATGCTCACAAAGAAATTCGGAAGATTGATGAAAAATCCAAGATTCAAGAAAAAGTTCTCTGAAAGATTGAAGGGTAACCCAAAGAGAGCCGAGCTTGAAGAAGAGAAGAAGGATCCAAGAGGTCCTCAATGTTTTGAGTGCTCTGGCTTTTGGCACGTGAAGGCTAATTGAGAAAATCTCAAGCAGGTCAAAGGTAAGGCCCACAACGCTACTCTCAACGAATCTGAAGAAGAAAAGACCTCAAACAAGGATCAAAACTTTGTGGCATTTGTAGTACTACAAGAAGAATCTGAGGGGTCACAGTCCTACTACTCAGAGAGCAACGATGAAGATGGGGAAGAACTAAAAGAGGCCTACAAAGTCCTCTATGTGAAGTTCAAAAAGCTGGGGGAGACACGCCAACAACATGTGCAGGACCTAAATAGTTTGCAGACTGAGAAGAGTTCCTTACTTCTTAAGATCCAAGATTTGGAAGACAAGTTGTTGGAGACACAGCTGCAGTTGGAGAGAGTTACTGATGAGAAGCTTACTCATATGCTATCAATCCAGAAAAGCCCAACAGACAAGACAGGACTCAGGTATATAGCCTCTACTTCTGATATCCCCTCTACTTCCAAGACTATGTTTGTCAAACCCATAGTCCCCGAGCCTCCACCCACCCGCATGGGTAAGGGAAAGGCTGTTATTGGTAGAGATGTTCCAGCTGTTGCAAATGCCACTCAAAAGCCTCCTACGATTAAAGGGCGTCCTATATGCCACCACTGTGGTTTAAGTGGCCACATCCGACCCCAGTGTTCACTTTTGAAGGCTTAGAGATAAAAGGTCAGGAAGGAGCTACCAAGGCAAGCTACATCTGGCACTAGACCTTGCAAGGCATCAGGCTCCACAGCATCAGCGACGACAGGAGCAACTTGTTCCTGCCAATCAAAATGGCAAACCCAAAAAGAACAAATCAAGGCACTACAAAAAGAAGCCACAGAAGCCCGAAAGTGACCAATTCTATGAGGGGTTACCTATTTTGATGAGGAGCTTGCTGAGATGGATGGACAACCAGTTGAAGGCCTGCAACAACCACCATAGGTGTAACGTCCCGAAATATTAATAAACACTTAGGAGTAAATCGATAATTAGAACTAATAAAATGTTGAGGAAATGCCTAGAAGATACCTAAAATGGCTCAAAATGGCATTCCCTGCACTAGCGTCCGGACAGATCTCGACTAAAGTTCGGACGGTCATTAGGCGCTCGTGTGAACAAGCTGAGGCAGGGAGTGATATTTCCGAGCTCTCATCCGGACGATCAAGACCGCCGTCCGAACGCATCATCTTCCAGCGGCAGATGTGTCGCCATGTGTGCGTGTGTCCGGACATTCATTAACCCTCGTCTAGATGGGCCCTGTATTAAGATCCAAGAATGGACTCTTTTGGTCCATTTCTCCATTTTCCTTTCCCCAAACACGATTTTCCCTTAGGTTTTCTTAGAAAATCTTCAACCCACAAAGATCCAAGCCCCCAAACTCAAATCCAACCTCGGAAACGTAATCTACGAGACTCAAACTACGTTTCTACCAATTGGTTTAAGATAATTTCAAAAATCCATACATTTTCTAGGTTTTAAGAAAAATTCCTAAGTAATTGAGTTTAATATTCAGATGTTCCTTAGGTTGGTACATTTTGGAGTTCTCCAATTGCTTCCCAAGCATTGGGTAGTATTTGGGTGAGATTGGGTAAGTCCTTCAAAAACCCTAGCTTTTGGGTTATGCTTTAAAGTGTGATTTTAAGTAGTTAATCTTAGGATTCCTTTAAGGGTTAGTGATCATGAACAATAGAATATAGAACCTTGAAACATTATGGGTTTTCAATGGGTTCAAATAATTATAAAAGGGGTGTATGAATTTAAGGATGAGTGCTAATGTAAAGTACAAATTTGATGCAACTATACATTGTACAACCTTGAGTGTGGATAATTCTATAAAGCTGCGAATCTTGCAAAAAGGTGAGTATTCTACTCACAGAGGAAACCTAGGAACTTTAGGTTTAAATATTGCTTTGTTTGGTTGCATTTGTGCTCATGAAGAATATTGATGAAAATATATTTATAATTAAATTGTGAATTGTTGAATTGAGAATTAGGAATATGAAAATATATTTGTGATTGAATTGTGCAATGTTGAATCAAGAATTATGATGATGGGTTGAGGTTGAGATGGTTGAAATTGATATGTTGGAATTGTTGGGGATTGAATAGCATGATGTTGGATATATATATATAGGTGGTATTGTGGTATGTGTTGAAAGGTGGATGATTGAGAATAATGTGAATGAGTTGTGATTGTTGGCACTTGAAAATAAAGAGACTTCTAAATTAACGTGCAAGTGTATATCATGTAACAAAATATTATAAAAGCGGAATTTAAAAGACACAAATATTTTGTTAACGAAGTGGAAACTCAATTAAGAGAAAAACTACTCTAGGGCAGCCAAACCCAGGATATCCACTATTCAGAAGACAAAGCTAGTTACAAAGCAGTAACACTCACATAACCTTATGCGGTGGTCGTACCTTGAACTCTGACGTGTAACCCAACACGAATGCCCCCCAACCAAGTCACCTACTTGAAGCGGTCTTCAACGAAATCCTTTACCTTAAGGCCAACCCCTAAGATAGACTTCAATTTCAGCACAGCAGCAACACACAATAGCAACGGCTTGAGAGTAAGCGGATCAGTACAACAATTCCTAAAATATACTCTCTAAGCTCTACGGAATTCAATACCGAATCCTTACAATTTACATGCCTAGAGGCCTCTATTTATAGGCTACAGAAAACCTAAGTCGACACCAATTCAATTTTCTCTAGGCGGCATCCAGATGGTAGCTGAGGGCGTCCGAATGGACAACTGTGCAACCGGCTTTCCAAATTTGCTGATAATCTTTCTTGAATTGGGCCACGTCCGGACAGTGTTGCCCTAGTGTCCGGACGGTTGGACTTCTGCTGCATGCAATTTCCATTTTAAGCCCTGAGCGTCCGGACCATGGAGTCTGACATCCAGACGGTTGATCGTCTTCTGCACGACTTGCCTTATCAAGGATAGCGTCCGGACGGGAACACTACCTCGTCTGAACGGTTGCAGCTGTCTTCCCATATCTGTGTTTTGGAAAGAAATCTGTTTATTTGTCGCAAACTGAAAGGCTTCCGGACGTGTTGCTGAGACATCTGGATGGATGCAACTGAGAACAGTTCAAAGCTTCTGGACATAGATGGAAGGTCCGAACATAAAGTTCTTGTCATCCGGACAGATGATGCTTGACAGAGGAGCGTCCAGATGGAACACCACGTCGTCCGAACAGATGCAAGGGAGCTGAACTAATTGTTTTGAATTCTGCATAGAGTCTTCTTGAAGCTCATAACTGAAGTGTAGACTAAATAAAACAGCATCCCTGTATGATAAGAATCATTACATAGAAATGATTTTGTCCAGCAGAATGCAGCCAATCACAAAACTAACAAACTCTCCCTTTAGCCATTCTGGGACAAAAATCACTTGACCAATTAAAACTACAATCATGGTCCAAATCAAAAAATACTCCCCCTTTTTGTCTCAAAAGGACAAAAGGTAAAACAGAATAAGAGACAAACCACAACATAATTACTCCCCCTCAATGTCTTAGCAGGACAAGGGTAGACAGAGTAAAAATAATCCAAGAGTTATAAAGTGTTTACAAATTATCCAAAACAGAATAATAAAATGTCTCAAAATAAATAAAACAGAGCACCAAATAAACTCAAACATCCTCAGCCATGGGTGCGTTATCCTCGTCATCACTGCTAGACAGATGATGGTGCTAGAGACACTCCTGGATGTCCAGCTAGCACTACTCCACACGGAGGTTAATAGAGTGAACCTCCTGTTGCATAGAGGAAACAGCCTGCTGCATAGAACTCATACCCCCCTGTAGAGATGCTAAGGTAGCTAAAATATGAGCATAACCCACATCATGCTGTGGAGGTGCGAAGCAGTCTGAGAAGAGGATGCAATGTCAGGCATCTCAACATGAATAGAAGGAGGCTGAGGAGCTTCATCCTGATCTTCACACCTCAGCTGGGCATTGGACTTCATCAAGGTCTGTTTGCTGATGGGATCCTGAATTTTCATCTTGGGCTCTCCAGAAACATCAATGCCAGCCTGTAGAATAATCTGAGTAATCAAGCAACCGAATGGAAGACCGGTATTACTCTCATCTCGGGCCTCCAGCATAACATCAAGAATATGCTTGCACAAGCAGAACGGCAATCTCAGACAGATGGCATACAGGAATGAAGCCCTCTTCAAAATCAGATCACTCCTCCTCACAATAGGCCAGAGGTTGTGCTGAATAATCTTTGCGAGCATGCGATGCGGGGGAGACAAGGCACTGATTCTGATAGTTGTAGGTCGCTCCTCCCCCTGTGGAATAGCATGAAAGAATTCCCTAAGGTCATCCAAAGAAGGAGCAACCACGACCTCATTAAATGGGCTGGCTGAAATTGGAAGCACTGGTACCCCAATGATCTGACTGATGACCTGAGGATCAACCATAATAACATTCCCCGCAATAGTAGGCTAAAGAATAACCCCACTATCCTCATTCTGTACCACCTTTAGATGTGCATAAAATTCTCTAACTAGCCTGGTGAGCACGACGCAGGCGCAATTGTGGAGGTAGCACCAATGATTGGTTTGGATAATCTCACTGATAATGTCTAAGGGAGCTACCATAATATCTGCTCTAGCAACATTCCTTTCTGGATTGACTGCCCTGTTGATTATTTAGGCTCTAGAAGCCGCCATGTCTTCCTCTGTCCTCTGTTAGACTTTGCGTTGTGAGCTATTGACAGACATGATTCTGCAAAAAGAAAGTCAACCATTTTGCCAAAAATAACATCAATGAAATCAATTCCTGTTAGTTCCAAAAAAAAAAAATTTGGCATTATGACGGTAGTAAAATGGACTTCCCAAAAATTTCAAACAAGCATAATATCCCAAAACAGTCCTAATATTGACACAAAGTGAATATCCCAATCTCAGCAGCAAATAAGAAATCAATTATATGCAAACTCCATCTAAAATATAATCCACAAAATATCCAATATTCTAACAGTTAATAAAACACTGAAAAGAATATAAAAGAGCTAATCAAGTACCTGGAATTGAGAGAAAATGCACAAAAGAACAAAATAAGCAGAGAACTCGGGAGAAACCACGAGAAAAACGCACCAAAAGGGACAAAAACTCAAGAAAATTTGAGTAATAGTGAAGTGTGGTGCAGCGGCTAGGGAGAAAACGATAATTAACCCAGTGGGGTCCCCGTCCGGATGCCTCACTAACCCGTCCGGACAAGCGACGCCACTAACCGTGCGACAAGGCCGCGCACGTCCAAATGTTTCACCTGACCGTCCAGCCGTCTGAGACGCACCCGTCTGGACGTAAGAGGAGACCGTCCAGACGCTTCACATTGAAAAACAGAAACTGAAAGAAAATTTGCAGAAAAATTATTTTCCCAAAAATCAACTGATATAGCAGTCAGATAGCATCTAAACAATATGCAGATATATAAAGGAAAGTTAAGAGTTCAATCAGCACAAAAATTCCCTGTAGATAGAAATTTTAAATAGATTACTCAACTCATCCAATGCGTGTGTGTGTGTGTGTGTAAATACTTTCTCAATAAGGTATGAAGTTCACTAATATGACTTAAAGCAACTGAATTTTCTAAACAATAGAGAAAATTAATGAAGATTAGTCAAAAGTCAAACCTTATTTTACTAGGGCCTAGCAACCCTCATCTAATACACTCCCCCTAAGATGCAGCAATTTTTCTTTTACTTAGTCCTTTAGTGACCGTCTATTTCCGCAATAATTTGGTCATTGACTGTTTCGTTAGGGACAAGTTCAAGAACAAATTTGTTAGTTTTTGTGTTGGCTATATTCTGTTGGACAAAATCACTTCTATGTAATGTTGCTGCTTTCACAGGGATGCTGCTTTATCCAAAGTCTACTCCTCAGCTATGTTCTTTAAGAAGATTCTGTGAAATTTTTAAGGATGTTCATTTTAGTTCCCTGTCAGCCGTTCAGACGACGTGGTATTCAGTCTAGACGCTCATCTGTCAAAGCATCATCCGTCCGGACGACGAGAACTTTTCTTCCGGACACCCATCAGTGTCTAGAAGCTTCGAATAGTTCAAGTTTACATCTATCCGGACGCTATTCAGAGATTGAGAAGAATCCAGTGTTCAAGTGCTTCCGTCCGAACGACGTTGCAATACCGTCTGTACACCATTTAGTGTTTGACAAGCATTAGGGTTTCTGCCTCAAGACACAGTTATGGGAAGACGGCTACAACCGTCCGGACGATGTGTGATCCCATTCGGACGATGTCCTCCACAAGACAAGTCGTGCATACAAAGTTCAACCGTCAAGACGTCAGTCTTCATGGTTCGGACGATCAAGCATCATATATGGAAATTGCGTGCACCAGTTCAACCGTCCAGACATTAGCCTTCAGGGTCCAGACGCTTAAAGCCTTATTATGGTAATTACTTGCAGCCGAAGTGCAACCGTCCAAACATTAGGATGGCCCCCATCCGGACGGAAACATCAAGCATCCAGACAGCCTTGCAGAATTTTCCAGAATTGCATTTCGGACACGAAAACAGTAGCCTGTCTGGAGCCAAGGCTACCGTCCGGACACGCGTGCTAGAGAATTCAATTTTGACTTTTTTTAGGTATTCTAAAGCCTATAAATAAGAGGCTCGAGGCATGCATTCAACACAGAATTCAGTAGTGAATTCCTTACAGCTTAGAGAGGGTGTTTATGCTAGCTCTCTAGCTTTTGCTAGTGTGTGATTTGATCAGTTGTGAAGTCTATCTTAAGGGTTGGCCCTAAGGTAAAGGATTCCATTGAAGACCCCTTTAGGTAGGAGACCTGGTTGGGAGGTGTTCGTGTTGGGTTACACGTCAGAGTTCAAGGTACGACCACTGCATCAAGGGTATGTGAGTGCTACTACTTTGTAACTAGCTTTGTCTTCTAAATAGTGGATATTCTGGGTTTGGCTACCCCGGAGTAGTTTTTCTCTTAATTGAGTTTCCACTTCGTCAACAAAATATTTGTCTCCTTTAATTCCGCATTTAATATTTTGTTGCACACTCTTCACACACACTGTTAATTAGAAGTCTCTTTATTTTTCAATTGATATCAGAGCAGGTACACTCTGTTAAGGATTTATTTCCTAAGTGTGATCCTCATCTTTTTGTGACTTCTATTTTTTTGATTACACCTTTTATCATGAATTCTTCTCAGTTATCTAATGATGATTCTGATATTAAGCTCTTTAAGGTTTTTAATAAATTGAAGAATGCTCAACATTCTAAAGTTTCTCATAAAGAGCTTAAAAAGGTGAAACAAGAAAAAGAGTCTTTGATTGTTCAATTATCTGAATCACATGCTTTGATTGACTCTTTGAGATCTGAGAATACCATGCTATTTGACATTATTGATACACTTGAGAATAAATTAAAAGAACCTTAAGATCTCTTGAAAAAATTTTCAAGTGATAATTTGAAAAGCATGCTTTGTATTCATTCAGATATTTCAAACAAGCCTAGTTTGACTGCTGAGTTAAGTACTTCTACTTCACATGCTTCTGATTGTGAATTAGATTTTGTTGATATTAAGCTTGTGTTAGTATATTCATCTTGTTTTGAAAATTCTTGCTTGAATAATTGTGTGAAGCCAAAGTCCAAGGAATCAGGAACACGAGGTAAGTTTGTTCCTACTTGTCATAATTGTGGGAAAACTGGTCATATTAGGCCAAATTGTTATTTGTTGAAATCCCACAAGCCTTGGATTAAGCAGGATGCTCTGAGGAAAGGTAAAGTTGAAGATTCTTCCTCATCCAAATATGTCCCTCCTCATAGGAGACATATAAAAGGTAAGGGCAATATTAGGTGTAAGAATGCTAACCATACTTCTGCAGGAAAAAGTCAAGCAGCATTCTAACAAAAGAAGCCTGCCCACCTGTCATCACTGCGGCATCACCGGTCACATCCGACCCAAATGTCCACATCTCCAGGCTCAGAAGAAGCTTCCAGCAAGAGCTACATCAGGCATTCTACCTCCGACAACACATCAGGCTCCACGGCATCAGCAGCAGTTTGTTCCTGCCAATCAAAGTGGCATACCAAAGAAGAACAAATCAAGGCGCTACAAGAGAAAGTCGCAGAAGCCCATTAGCTACCATGACTATGAAGGGTTTCTAAGTCTGATGCAAGGTATGCTAAGGAGAATGGACAACATGGACAAGATCTGCAAGCCACCGCCACGGGTCAAACAGGTATGGGTCAAGAATGATGAGACCATTCACCCTTTGAGAGGGAGTGGACTCACCTAGTAAAGGTGAAGTCTTACCATGCATAGGATTTTGGTTCCTAAATCCTAGTGCATGTCAGGTATGTTTGCATTGCATTGCTTATCATGTCATATCTTATTCATGCCTTGCATTCTGTTTGAGGAACCGTTTATTTTATCCCCCATATTTTCTCTTGTTTATCTTGAGAAACTTCTACATATATTTTTTTGGGGATGACAGTTAAAAGCACGTCGGGTGACTGCTTTTCTGTCTTGGTATTTCTAAACCTCTCTCCATGAGGACAAGTTTGGCATTACCTTACATGTTGGGAATAGATGTCATTTCCTTTTCCATAAGCATGTCTTTGTTGTTTTCTGTTTATTGGTTTTCGACAAAAAAAAAGGGGGAGAAGATGCGGAACTTCTTTTTTTTTCTTTTGATAGCTTTTCAGTTATTGCATGTGTTTTTGCCGAATATCTCAGTTCATTGTGCATTGATTAAATATGCTTATATATGATTGAGAGTTTATGCATGATATCTGCTAAGTTTTCCTGTGGCATCTTAATGAAAGATAGTTACTTTCCTCATACGATGAAAATGTGCACTATCCAAGGCTCCCCTAAGGTACATCATTTTCCTCTCTAACTTCTTGCTTCTAGAAATTCTATTGAGAGAGATGTCTTTGAATAAGATGGTCAAATTGACCACATGCTAGTTGAACCTAGAGCCTAAAAATTCTGGCACTCTCTAGGTTACAGAATCACTAGAATCAAGTAGTAATTCTTCAGTTTTCTGTGCTATTTGCTTACATTCACTGCTTCTGTGCTGAAATAAGCCTTGTCCTTCATGGTGCAAGTAAAACAATTAGGTGTTGCATCTTAAGGGGAGTGTAACAGATGAGGGTGGCTAGGCGTTAGATAAGGTTTGACTTTTGGCTGATCTTTCATTGATTTTATCTTTTGTTTGGAAAATCTGGTTGTTTTTTGTCATATCAGTGAATTTCATACCTTATTGAGAAAGTCTTCACACACACACGCATTGCATGAGTTGAGTAATCTATTTAAAATTTCTATCTGCAGGGAAATTTGTGCTTATTGAATACTTAACTCTCATTTATATCTTTGCATATTGTTAGTTTTTGTGTTGGCTGCATTCTGTTGGACAAAATCACTTCTATGTAATATTGCTGTTTTCACAGGGATGCTGCTTTATCTAGAGTCTACTCTTCAACTATGTTCGTCAAGAAGATTCTGTGAAGTTTTCAAGGAAGTTTATTTCAGTTCCCTGTCAGCCGTCCGGACGACGTGGTTTCCCATCCGGACGCTCATCAGTCAGTAACATCCATCCGGACGACGTGATATTCCGTCTGACGCTCTTCTGTCAAAGCATCATCCGTCCGGACGATGTGGTTATACCATCCGGACGCCATTCAGTGGTTGACAAGCATTAGGGTTTCTGACTCAAGACACAGTTATGGGAAGCTACCGTCCGGACGATGTGTGATCCCATCCGGACGATGTTTTCTATAAGGCAAGATGTACATACAAAGTTCAACCGTCCGGACGTTAGTCTTCATGGTTCGGACGATCAAGCTTCATATATAGCAATTGTGTGCACCAATTCAACCGTCCGGACGTCAGCCTTTAGGGTACGGACGCTCAACGCCTTATTATGGTAATTACGTGCAGCCAAAGTGCAACCGTCCGAACGCTAGGGCAACATCGTCTGGACGTGGCTTTGTTATGGAAGCTTTCAGCGCTATCTTGGAGAAGCGGTTGTAGTTGACCGTCCGGACGCTCGGTCAAGCCGTCCGGACTCCCTCCGGTATTTTGATCATAACTTTTTACTCAAATATCGGATTGGGACGAAATTGGCGTCGTTGGAAAGCTTACAAAAAAATGTTGTAAATTAAGTGTCCGGACGGACCCCATCCGAACGGAAACATTTTGCGTCCGGAAGGCCCTTCGGAAAATTCCATAATTACTTTTCGAACAAGGAAAACGTTGCCCGTCCGGACGCGCGTGCCACAGAATCCATTTTGGACTCAATTTTGGGTTTTCGAAGCCTATAAATAAGAGGCTTGAGGCATGCTTTCAACATAGAATTCGGTGGTGAATCCTTACAGCTTAGAGAGGGTGTTTAGGGAGATATTGAAGATCTACTAGCTCTCTAGCTTTACCAGTGTGTGATTTGATCAGCTGTGAAGTCTATCTTAGGAGTTGGCTCTAAGGTAAAGGATTCCATTGAAGACCTCTTCAGGTAGGAGACCTGGTTGGGAGGCATTCGTGTTGAGTTACACGTTAGAGAGCAAGGTACGACCACTGCATCAGAGGTATGTGAGTGTTACTACTTTGTATCTAGTCTTGTCTTCTGAATAGTGGATATCCTGGGTTTGGCTGCCCCGGAGTGGTTTTTCTCTTAATTGAGTTTCCACTTCGTCAACAAAATATTTGTCTCCTTTAATTCCGCATTTAATATTTTGTTGCACACTGTTCACACACACTTTTTAAAATTAGAAGTCCAATTTCATTTTTCAATTGGTATTAGAGCCGGGACACTCTATTTAGGATTTATTTCCTGAGTGTGATCCTCATCTGTTATGACTTCTATTTTTTTGATTACACCTTTATCATGAATTCTTCTCAGTTATATTAAGCTCTTTAAGGTTTTTAGTAAATTGAAGAAGATCAACATTCTAAAATTTTTCATAAAGAGCTTAAAAAGGTGAAGCAAGAAAAATAGTCTTTGATTGTTCAGTTTTCTGAATCACATGCTTTGATTGACTCTTTGAAATCTGAGAATACCATGCTATTTGACATTATTGATAAACTTGAGAATAAATTAAAAGAATCTGAAGATCTATTGAAAAAATTCTCTAGTGATAATTTAAAGAGCATGTTTTGTAGTCATTTAGATATTCCTAACAAGCCTGGTTTAATTGTTGATGATTTGAGTGCTTCTACTTCACATGCTTCTGATTCTGAATTAGATTCCATTATCAATAAGCCTGTGATAGTAGACACTGCTTGTTTGGATAATTCTTGCTTAAATAAACATGTGATGCCCAAGTCCTAGGAATCTGGAACACGAGGTAAGTTTGTTCCTACTTGTCATAATTGTGGGAAAACTGGTCATATTAGGCCAAATTGTTATTTGTTGGAATCCCACAGGCCTTGGATTAAGCAAGATGCTCTGAGTAAAGGTAAAGTCGAAGATTCTTCCTCATCCAAATATGTCCCTCCTCATAGGAGACATATAAAAGGTAAGGGCAATATTGTGTGTAAGAATGCTAACCATATTTCTGCAAAAAAAGTCAAGCAGCATTCTACCAAAAGAAGCATGCCCATCTGTTATCACTGTGGCATCACCAGTCACATCCGACCCAATTGTCCACATCTCCAGGCTCAGAAGTCGAAGGTTCAGAAGGAGCTGCGAACAAGAGCTACATCAGGCACTCTGCCTCTTATGGCACTTTAGGCTCCACGGCATCAGCAGAAGTTTGTTCCTGCCAATCAGAGTGGCAAATCAAAGAAGAACAAATCAAGGCGCTACAAGAGAAAGCCGCAGGAGCCCACTAGCAACCATGGCTATGAAAGGTTGTTGAGCCTGATGCAAGGTATGCTAAGAAGAATGGCCAACATGGGCATGACCCGCAAACTATCTCCATGGGTTAAGCAGGTATGGGTCAAGAAGGATGATGTTGGTTTGTAATTGGCCACATTCAGTTGGACAAAATCATTTCATTGTAATGATGCCATTTAACAGGGATTCCACTATTCAGAAGTGTTTCCAGAAGATTCTGCACAGTTTGCAAGTCAGAAAATTTGGTTTCCTGTCAGTCGTCCGGAAGACGTCTCATCCAGTCCAGACGCCCAACTGTCCAAAGCATCATCCGTCAAGACGACGTGGATTCCAGTCCGGACGCCCTTCTGTGAAAGCATCATCCCTCCGGACGACAAGATCTTTCCGTCCGGACGCCCATCAGTGTCTAGAAGCTTCGAACAGTTCAAGGCTGCATCCGTCCGGACATAATGCCAAATCATCCAGACGCTCTTAAGAGTTCGAGAAGATCCCAGTGTTCCAGCGCATCCGTCCGGACGTCGTGGCTATATCGTCCGGACACCATTCAGTGTTTGACAAGCATTAGGATTTCTGCCTCAAGACACAGTAATGGGAAGACGACTGCTACCGTCCGGACGATGTTCTCTATAAGGTAAGACGTGCATACAAAGTTCAACCGTCCGGACGGCAGTCTTCATGGTCCGAACGATCAACCTTCAAATATGAAAATTATGTGCACCAGTTCAACCGTCCGGACATCAGCCTTCAGGGTCCGAATGCTCAGAGCCTTATTATGGTAATTATGTGCAGCCAAAGTGTAACCGTCCGAACGCTAGGGCAACACCGTCCGGATGTGGCCTTGTTATGGAAGCTTTCAGCGCTATTTTGAAAGGCGGTTGCAGTTGACCGTCCGGACGCTCGGTCAAGCTGTCCGGACACCCTCTGGTATTTTGGTCATAACTTTTTACTCAAATATCGGATTGGGACGAAATTGGCGTCGTTAGAAAGCTAAGAAAAAGTTATGTAAATTAAGAGCCCGGAAGGCCATTATTAGTGTCCGGAAGGCCTCTGTCTGGATGGAAACATTTTCCCATCCGGATGGCCCTGCAGAAAATTCCAGAATTACTTTTCGGACAAGAAAAACTTGGCCCGTCCAGATGGCCCAAGGCTCCCATCCAGACGCGCGTGCCTCAGAATCTGTTTTTTACTTGATTTTGGGTTTCCTAAGCCTATAAATAAGAGGCTCTAAGCATGCTTTCAACACAGAATTCGGTGGTGAATTCTCTACAGCTTAGAAAGGGTGTTTAGGGAGATATTGAAGATCTGCTAGCTCTCTAGCTTTGCCAGTGTGTAATTTGATCAGCTGTGAAGTCTATCTTAGGGGTTGGCCCTAAGGTAAAGGATTCCATTGAAGACCTCTTCAGGTAGAAGACTTGGTTAGGAGGCACTCGTGTTGGGTTACACATTAGAGAGCAAGGTACGACCACTGCATCAGGGGTATGTGAGTGTTACTGCTTTGTATCTAGCTTTGTCTTCTGAATAGTGGATATCCTGGGTTTGGCTGCCCCGGAGTGGTTTTTCTCTTAATTGAGTTTTCACTTCGTCAACAAAATATTTGTCTCCTTTAATTCCCCATTTAATATTTTGTTGCACAATGTTCACACACACTATTAAATTATAAGTCCATTTATTTTTCAATTGGTATCAGAGCAGGTACACTTTGTTAAGGATTTATTTCCTGAGTGTGATCCTCATCTCTTGTGACTTCTATTTTTTTTATTACACCTTTTATCATGAATTTCTCTCAGTTATCTGAAGAAAATTGTGATATTGAGCTCTCTAAAGTTTTTGCTAAATTGGATAAACTTGTTTCTCCAAAAGAGCTCAAAAAGGTGAAGCAAGAAAAAGAGTCTTTGATTGTTCAGTTGTCTGAATCACATGCTTTGATTGACTCTTTGAGATCTGAGAATACCATGCTATGTGATATTATTGATACACTTGAGAATAAATTAAAAGAATCTGAGGATCTCTTGAAAAAATTCCCAAGTGATAATTTGAAGAGCATGCTTTGTATTCATTCAGATGTTTCTAACAAGCCTGCTTTAATTGTTGATGATATGAGTACTTCTACTTCACGTGCTTCTGATTTTGAATTAGATTCTGTTGATATTTAGCCTGTGATAGTAGATGCAGCTTGTTCAGAAAATTCTTGCTTGAATAATTGTGTGAAGCCAAAATCCAAGGAATCAAGAACACAAGGTAAATTTGTTCCTACTTGTCACAATTGTGGGAAAATTGGTCATATTAGGCCAAACTATTATTTGTTGAAATCCCACAGGCCTTGGATTAAGCAGGATGCTCTGAGGAAAAGTGAAATTGAAGATTCTTCCTCATCCAAATATGCCCCTCCTCATAGGAGACATATAAAAGGTAAGGGCAATGTTATTTGTAAGAATGCTAATCATAATTCTGCAGAGAATGTCAAGAAGCATTCAAACAAAAGAAGCTTACCCACCTGTCATCACTGCGGCATCACCGGTCACATCCGACTCAAATGTCCACAGCTCCAGGCTCAGAAGTCGAAGGTTCAGAAGGAGCTGCCAACTAGAACAACATCAGGCACTCTACCTCCGATGGCTCTTCAGGCTCCACGACATCAGCAGAAGTTTGTTCCTGCCAATCAGAGTAGCAAACCAAAGAAGAACAAATCAAGGCGCTACAAGAGAAAGCCACAGAAGCCCACTAGCAACCATAGCTATAAAGGGTTGTTAAGCCTTATGCAAGGTATGCTAAGGAGTATGGCCAACATGGACATGACCCGTAAACCATCTCCATGGGTGAAGCAGGTATGGGTCAGGAAGGATGAGACCATTCACCCCATGAGGGGGATTGGACACACCTAGCAAGAGAAGGTGTTCATGCCTAGGATTTGGTTCCTAATCCTAAGGCATCAGGTTTGATTGCTTGCACTTTTACTTATTATATTTGTGTGATTTCTATGCAATCTAGGAATCAGTTTGTTTTGCCCCCTATTTCTCGTGAGAGAGCATTGCAGGTACTTGTTGGGGAAGACAGAAAAAGCAGGTCGAGCGACTGTTTTTCTATATTGGCATCATCGAGCTTTCACAGGTTTGATCGGGCTTTGCATATGATGTCATTTCCATATTGCATTTTTTTTAATTTTAAAAAAAAAAAAAAAATTGGGGAGAATTTATAGGATATTTTTTCTCTTGGCATATCAGATAATTGCAAGTATTTTCTCTTGATATCTCAACTCTTTGGGTATTAATTTACTTTGCTTAGATATAATTGAGAGTTTCTGACTATAATTTGCCAAGTGTTTTCCTGTATATGCAAAAATTGGATAGCTTCTTTTCACATGCGATGAAAAATGTGCACTATCCACGACTCCCCTAAAGGTACATATTTCCTTCTCTGACTTTGTGTTTCTAAGAATTTTTGGATAAAAAAGATGTTTTTGATAAGATGGCCAAATTGACCACATGCTAGTTGAACCTAGAACCTAAAAACTCTGGCATTCCCTCTAGATTGCAGCACCATAAGAATCAAGCAGTCAATCATATGAATTATGTGCTTTAAATTGTATATTCACTGCTTATGTGCTGAATTTGCTATATGTCATGCCCTCTACGTGCAAGTAAAATTTTTACTTTGTCCTTCATGGTACAAGTAAAACAATTAGGTGCTGCATCTCAGGGGGAGTGTATCAGATGAGGGTGGCTAGGCCCTAGTAAGTTATAAGGTTTGACTTTTGACTAATCTTGCATTGATTTTCGCTCTTGTCTAGAAAATCCAGTTGCCCTTTGTCATATCTATGATAGTCATACCTTGTGGGTTAAAGTCTTCACACACACACACGCATTGCATGAGTTGAGTTGTCTATTTGTATTTTCTGTGTCCAGGAAAATATTTGTTCTGATTGTACTCTCAACTCTCTTTTATATCTCTGCGTTGTTTTGAGATGCTCTCTGATTGTGTTATCAGTGGCTTATACATGCGTGTTCTTAAACTGACCTGAGAAAAATTAAATTTTGCAAATTTTTCTTCAGTTTTCTATCTTTCAGTGTGAAGCATCCGGACGGACCTATTCTTACGTCTGGAAGAGCCCAGTCTTGCCGTTCGCTGTCCTAGCAGTAGCCGTTCGGATGGTTAAGTGACTCATCCGGACAGGATCTCTACGGGTTTAAGACTTGCGTCTCTTTCTCTACCAAACACACATCTTTGCATTTTTATTGATTTATCATGGCATGTTGTATGTTTTTCTCATGGATTTCTCCTGAGACTTTGGCATTCTTTGCACAATTGTTCTCATTCCATAATCTTCATTGTGTCTTCCGTTATTCTTTTAAGTTTTTGTGCTTTTAGAATATTGGAATATTTGTTGGGATATTTTCTTCAAATAGTGTGCATGAAAATCCTATTTTGTCTATATGTTGGGTTGATATTGATATATCTGGTCATTTAGATTGTGATCTTTACTTTTGTAATACTTGAGCATCCAATTGACAGCTGTCATAATACCACTTTCTTTTTGGGACTAACATGATCTAATGTTTCTTTGTGGTGTTATTTTTGGAAATATTTATGTTTAAATCTTTTCAAGAATATGTCGTCCAGCAGCTCCCAGCACAATATCTGACAGATGGATCCTTTGGAAAACTGACCGTTGTTGAAGTCGAATGTTCAAATTCCAAGGGTCTCAGGATTTAAGATGAGCTTTTTCCCCCCAGCTCATGCAGAGCCTTCCGTAGCGTTCCCACAGATCTGTATCAGTTAGAGGTTCAGTGGTGAAATCTCCTCTCTTATCTAGCAAACCAGTTGCTTAGAGGATGTCAATCTGTGGATAATCAGTTTCAGGCCTTGCAAAATCAAGCCACTGAAGGTTTTTCAGTCCATGGTTTCTGGCTTCCGGAGCAAGGAGCCGAAGTAGTACAAATCCAACTGTTACGGATTTCTCTCCGTTACTTAATTTCAGTGGATCTGGAGGATTTGGTACCTGGAGGATTTTTGTTCCTCTCTTTTGGGTCACTTGCAGACTTTTCTCTATTTTCCTATTGTTTTGGATTTTAGAACGTTTTTATCTGTGGATATTATTACTCTGTTTACCCTTGTCCTTCTAGGACATTTAGGGAGAGTATTTTTTTCATTACTCTATTTTATCCTTTGTCCCTTTGTGACAAAAAGGGGGCGTAATTTTTTATTTGGACCGGCATTGTATTTTTAACCGGTCATGTGATTTTTGTCCCAGAATGGCCAAAGGGGTGGTTTGTTGGTTTGTAATTGGCCACATTCTGTTGGACAAAATCACTTCATTGTAATGATGTTATTTAACAGGGATTCTGCTATTCAGAAGTGCTTCCAGAAGATTCTGCACAGTTTGCAAGTCAGAAAATTCAATTCCTTGTCAGCCGTCCGGACGACGTATCATCCCGTCCAGACGCCCAACTGTCCAAAGCATCATCCGTCCAGACGACGTGGATTCCCATCCGGACGCCCTTCTGTTAAAGCATCATCCGTCCGGACTACGAGATCTTTCCGTCCGGACGCCCATCAGTGTCTAGAAGCTTCAAATAGTTCAAGGTTGCATCCGTCCAGACGTAATGGCAAATCGTCCAGATGCTCTTCAGAGTTCGAGAAGATCCCAGTGTTCCAGCACATCCGTCCGGACGCCATTCAATGTATGACAAGCATTAGAGTTTCTTCCTCAAGACACAGTTATGGGAAAACGGCTGCTACCGTCCGCACGATGTTCTCTATAAGGTAAGACGTGCATACAAAGTTCAACCGTCCGGATGGCAGTTTTCATGGTCCGGACGATCAAGCTTCAAATATGGAAATTACGTGCACCAGTTCAACCGTCCTGACATCAGCCTTCAGGGTCCGAACGCTTAGAGCCTTATTATGGTAATTACGTGCAGCCAAAGTGCAACCATCCGGAAGCTAGGGCAACACCGTCCGGACGTGGCCTTGTTATGGAAGCTTTCAACGCTATTTTGAAAGGCGGTTGCAGTTGACCGTCCGGACGCTCGGTCAAGCGGTCTGGACACCCTCGGGTATTTTGGTCATAACGTTTTACTCAAATATCGGATTGGGACAAAATTGGCATCGTTGGAAAGCTAAGAAAAAGTTATGTAAATTGAGAGTCTAGACGGCTATTACTAGCATCCGGACGGAAACATTTGCCCGTTCGGACGGCCTTGCAGAAAATTCCAGAATTACTTTTTGGACAAGAAAAACTTGGCCCGTTCGGACGCGCATGCCTCAGAATCCATTTTTTACTCGATTTTGGGTTTCCTAAGCCTATAAATAAGAGGCTCTAGGTATGCTTTCAACATAGAATTCGGTAGTGAATTCTCTACAGCTTAGAGAGGGTGTTTAGGGAGATATTGAAGATCTGTTAACTCTCTAGCTTTGCCAGTGTGTGATTTGATCAGCTGTGAAGTCTATCTTAAGGGTTGGCCCTAAGGTAAAGGATTCCATTGAAGACCCCTTCAAGTAGGAGACCTAGTTAGAAGGCGTTCGTGTTAGGTTACACGTTAGAGAGCAAGATACAACCACTGCATCAGGGGTATGTGAGTGTTACTGCTTTGTATCTAGCTTTGTCTTCTGAATAGTGGATATCCTGGGTTTGGCTGCCACGGAGTGGTTTTTCTCTTAATTGAATTTCCACTTCATCAACAAAATATTTGTCACCTTTAATTCCGCATTTAATATTTTGTTGCGCAATGTTCACACACACTGTTAAATTAGAAGTCCATTTATTTTTCAGATGAGACCATTCACCCCTTGAGGAGGAGTGGACTCACCTAGTAGGTGAGGTCTCCCATGCCTAGGATTTTGGTTCCTAAATCCTAGTGCATGTCAGGATTTTGGTCTCCCATGCCTAGGATTTTCTCTTGTTGTCTTGAGAAATATCTGCAGATATTTTTTGGGGATGACAGTTAAAGCATGTCGGACGGCTACTTTTCTGTCTTGGTATTTCTAAACCTCTCTCCATGAGGACAAGTTTGGTTTTACCTTACATGCTGGGATTATATGTCATTTCCTTTTCCATAAGCATGTCTTTGTTGTTCTTCTTTTTATTGGTTTTCAACAAAAAAAAAAAAAAAAAAATTGGGGAGAAGATGCGGAATTTTATTTTTCTCTTGATAGCTTTTCAGATATTGCATGTGTTTTTGCCTGATATCTCAGTTCATTATGCATTTATTAAATATGATTATATATGATTATATATGATTGAGAGTTTATGCATGATATCTGATAAGTTTTCCTGCTGCATCTTAATGATAGATAATTACTTTCCTCATGTGATGAAAATGTGCACTATCTAAGACTCCCCTTAGGTACATCTTTTCCTTCTCTGACTTTTTGCTTCTAGAAATTCTAGATAAGAGAAGAGGTTTTTGATAAGATGGTCAAATTGACCAAATGCTAGTTGAACCTAGAACCTAAAAATTCTAGCATGCTCTCTAGGTTGCAGCACCATAAGAATTAAGCAATAAAACATATAAATTCTGCTCTTTAAATTGTATAATCACTGCTTATATGCTGATTTTGCAATATGTCTTGCCCTCTATGTGCAAGTAAAATTTACCTTGTCCATCATGGTACAAGTAAAACAATTAGGTGCTGCATCTTAGGGGGAGTGTATCAGATGAGGGTGACTAAGTCCTAGTAATTAATAAGGTTTGACTTTTGACTGATCTTTCATTGATTTTCTCTCTTGTCTAGAAAATCTAGTTGCTTTTTGTCATATCAGTTAAATTCATACCTTTTGGGAAAAGTCTTCACACACACACACGCATTACATGAGTTGAGTAATCTATTTAAAATTTCTTTCTGTAGGGAAATTTGTTCTTATTGAATACTTAACTCTCATTTATATCTTTGCATATTTTTGCAACGCTATTTGACTATTTTATCAGTTGATTATTCATGCGTGTTCTGAAGCTAACTTTTGGGAAAAATATTTTTTCTGCAAATTTTCCTCAAGTTTCAGATTTTCAGTGTGAAGCATCCGAACGGACCTTTTCTTACGTCCAGACGAGAGCAGTCTTGCCATATGCTGACCTAGCAGTTGCACATCCGGACAGGATCTCTATAGGTTTAAGACTTGCTTCTCTTTCTCTACTATACACACATCTTTGCATTTTTATTGATTTATCATCTCATGTTGTGTGTTTTTCTCGTGGATTTCTCCCAAGATTTTGGAATTCTTTGCACATCTCTTCTCATCCCATGAGCTTTAATGTGTCTTCTGTTATTCTTGTAAGTTTTTGTGCTTTTAGAATATTGGAATATTTGTTGGGATATTTTCTTGAGATAGTGTGCATGAAAATCCTATTATGTCTGTGTGTTGGGTTGATATTGATATATCTGGTCATTTGGATTGCGATCTTTGTTTTTGTAATTCTTTGGCATCCATTTGACAGCCTTCTTAAATACCACATTATTTTTGGAACTAACAGGATCCAATGGTATTTTTGGAGATATTTCTGATTGGTTTTGATTCAGGAATACGACATCCAGCGGCTCCCAGTACAGTGTTTGACAGATGCATCCTTTGGAAAACTGACTGTTGTTGAAGTCGGATGTTCAATTTCCAAAGGTCTTGGGATTTGAGATGAGCTTTTTCCCCTAGCTTGTGCATAGTCTTCCGTAGCATTCCCTCAGATTTGCATCAGTCAGAGGTTCAGTAGTTAATCTCCCCAATTATCTTGCAGACCAGTTGCTTAGAGGATGTCAATCTGCGGATAACCAGTTTCAGGCTTTGCAAAATCAAGAGATTGAAGATTTTTCAGTCTAAGATTCCTGGCTTTCTGAGCTAGAAGTCAAAGTTGTACAAATCCAGCTTTTTATACGATTTTAGTGGATCAACAGGATTTGGTACTTGGAGGATTTTTATTCCTCTTTTTGGGCCACTTGCAGACTCTTCTCTAGTTTCCTGTTGATTAGGATTTTAGAATGTTTTTGCCTGTGGATATTATAACTCTGTTTACCCTTTGTCCCTTTTGTGACCAAAAAGGAGGAGTAATTTTTTATTTGGACCGGCATTGTATTTTTAACCAGTCAAGTATTTTTGTCCCAGAATAGCCAAAGGGGGAGTTTGTTAGTTTTTGTGTTTGCTGCATTCTGTTGGACAAAATCACTTCTATGTAATGTTGCTGCTTTCACAAGGATGCTGCTTTATCCAGAGTCTACTCTTCAGCTATGTTCGTCAAGAAGATTCTGTGAAGTTTTCAAGGAAGTTTATTTGGGTTCCCTGTCAGCCGTCCGGACGACGTGGTATCTGGTCCGGATGCTCATCAGTCAGCAACATCCGTCTGGACGACGTGGTATTCCGTCCAGACTCTCTTCTGTCAAAGCATCATCCGTCTGGACAACGAGAACTTTCCGTCTGGACGCCCATCAATGTCTAGAAGCTTCGAACAGTTCAAGGTTGCATTTGTCAGGACGTAATGGTAAATCGTCCGGATGCTCTTCAGAGTTCGAAAAGATCCCAACGTTCTAGCGCATCCATCCGAACGACGTGGTTATGCCGTCCGGACGCCATTCAGTGGTTGACAAGCATTAGGGTTTCTGACTCAAGACACAGTTATGGGAAGACGGCTGCTACCGTCCGGACGATGTGTGATCCCGTCCGGATGATGTTTTCTAGAAGGCAAGACGTGTATACAAAGTTCAACCGTCTGGACGTTAGTCTTCATGATCCGGACGATCAAGCTTCATCTATGGAAATTGCGTGCACCAGTTCAACCATCCGGACGTCAGCCTTTAGGGTCCGGACACTCAACGCCTTATTATGGTAATTATGTACAGCCGAAGTGCAACCGTCTACACGCTAGGGCAACACCGTCTGAACGCGGCCTTGTTATGGAAGCTTTCAACGCTATCTTGGAGAGGCGGTTGCAGTTGATCGTCCAGACGCTCAGTTAAGCCGTCCGGACACCCTCCGGTATTTTGGTCATAATTTTTTACTCAAATATTGGATTGGGACAAAATTGGCGTCGTTAGAAAGCTTAGAAAAAATGATGTAAATTGAGCATTCGGATGGCCAATAGAAGCATCTGGACGGCTCCCATCCGGATGGAAACATTTTGCATCCGGACGGCCCTACAGAAAATTCCAGAATTACTTTTCGGACTAGGAAAATGTTGCCCGTCCAGACGGCCCTGTCTCCCGTCCGGACGTGCGTGCCACAGAATCTGTTTTGGACTCGATTTTGGGTTTCCGAAGCCTATAAATAAGTGGCTTGAGGCATGCTTTCAACATAGAATTCGATGGTGAATTCCTTACAGCTTAGAGAGGGTGTTTAGGGAGATATTGAAGATCTGCTAGCTCTCTAGCTTTGCTAGTGTGTGATTTGATCAGCTGTGAAGTCTAACTTACGGGTTGACCCTAAGGTAAAGGATTCCATTGAAGACCCATTCAGGTAGGAGACCTGGTTGAGAGGCGTTCGTGTTGAGTTACACGTTAGAGAGCATGGTACGACCACTGCATCAAGGGTATGTGAGTGTTACTACTTTGTATCTAGTCTTGTCTTCTGAATAATGGATATCCTGGATTTGGCTGCCCCGGAGTGGTTTTTCTCTTAATTGAGTTTCCACTTCGTCAACAAAATATTTGTCTCCTTTAATTCCGCATTTAATATTTTGTTGCACACTATTCATACACACTTGTTAAAATTAGAAGTCCAATTTCATTTTTCACATATTTTTGCAATGCTATTTGACTGTTTTATCAGTTGATTATACATGCGTGTTTTTTAAGCTAACTTTTGGAAAAATATTTTTCTGCAAATTTTCCTCAAGTTTCAGATTTTCAGTGTGAAGTGTTCGGACGGACCTAATCTTACGTCCAGACGAAAGCAGTCTTGCCATATGTTGACCTAGCAATTACCATCCGGACGGTTAAGTGACACATCTGGATGGTTAAGTGACACATCTGGACAGGATTTCTATAGGTTTAAGACTTGCTTCTCTTCCTCTACCATACACACATCTCTGCATTTTTATCATGTCATGTTGTGTGTTTTTCTCGTGGATTTCTCCCGAGATTTTGGCATTCTTTGCACATCTTCTCATTCCATGATCTTCATTGTGTCTTCCATTATTCTTTTAAGTCTTTGTGCTTTTAGAATATTGGAATATTTGTCGATTGTAATATTTTTTTTGAGATATTGTGCATGAAAATCCTTTTCTGTCTGTGTGCTGGGCTGATCTTGGTATGTTTATGCCTTATAAATAGCTGCATTGCTTATATTTTTCTTTGGCATCCATTTGACAGCCGTCTTAAATACAACAATATTTTTGGAACTAATAGGATCTAATGGTATTTTTGGAGATATTTCTAGTTGGTTTTGGTTCAGGAATACGATATCCAGCGACTCCTAGCACAGTGTTTGACAGATGCATCCTTGGAAAAATTAATTTTGGTTGAGGCCATGTGGTCAAAATTTCCATGGGTCTCAGGATTTAAGATGAGCTTTTTCCCCCCAGCTCACGCAAAGCCTTCCGTAGCATTCCCTCAGATCTGCATCAATTAAAGGCTGAGTGGTGAATCTCCTCATTTATCTTGCAGACCAATTGCTTAGACGATGTCAATCTGCGGATAACCAGGTTCAGGCCTTGCAAAATCAAGCGATTGAAGGTTTTCAGTCCATGGTTCCTGGCTTCCTGAGCTAGAAGTTGAAGTAGTACAAATCCATCATTTTATACGGATTTCTCTCCGTTACTTGATTTTAGTGGATCAGCGGGATTTGGTACTTGGAGGATTTTTTGTTCCTCTCTTTTGGGCCACTTGCAGACTCTTCTCTATTTTCCTATTATTTTGGATTTTAGAACATTTTTTGTCTGTGGATATTATTACTCTGTTTACCCTTATCCTTCTGAGACACTTAGGGGGAATAATTTTTTGTTTTTATTATTACTCTATTTTACCCTTTGTCCTTTTGTGACAAAAAAGGGGGAGTAATTTTTGATTTGGACCGGGATTGTATTTTTAACCGGTCAAGTGATTTTTGTCCTAGAATGGCCAAAGAGGGAGTTTGTTAGTTTTTGGGTTGGCTACATTTTATTGGACAAAATCACTTCTATGTAATGTTACTGCTTTCACAGGGATGTTGCTTTATCCAGAGTCTACTCTTCAGCTATGTTCTTCAAGAAGTTTTAAAGGAAGTTTATTTCGGTTCCCTGTCAGCAGTCCGGACAACGTGGTATTCCGTCCTGAAGCTCATCAGTCAGCAACATCCGTCCGGACGCTCATCTGTCAAAGCATCATCCGTTCGGATGACGAGAACTTTCTGTCCGGACGCCCATCAGTGTCTAGAAGCTTCAAACAGTTCAAGTTTGCATCTGTCCGGACGTAATGGCAAATAGTCCGAACACTATTCAGAGTTTGAGAAGAATCCAGTGTTCAAGTGCATCCGTCCGGACGATGTGGCAATACCGTCCGGACGCCATTCAGTGTTTCACAAGCATTAGGGTTTCTGCCTCAAGACACAATTATGGGAAGACGGCTACAACCGTCCGGACGATGTGTGATCCCGTCCGGAAGATGTCCTCCATAAGGCAAGTCGTGCATACTGATGAGTGCCAAAAAGTGTATATAATTTACATTAGTTAAACCTTTAGCTTTGTTATTTTCTAATGTTTTGGTTAGTTTTGGTGTTTTTGCGTTTTTGCAGGACATTAAGAGAAAAATGGTAATTTTCAAGTGAAAATACATAAAAAGCTGGAAATTCAGAATTGCTGGGAAGTCGATCGATCGAATCTCAAGTCGATCGATCGAAAATTGCCCGAAGTCGATCGATCGATCGATTATAAAAATCGATCGATCGAATTTATGCGGAGCTGGAATTTCAGAAACCCTAGCTAACTCTATAAATACCATTCTTTTCTCATTTTTGGAGAAAGAAGGCCGCTTGGGAGCGCCCTAGGCGTCGTTCTCACTGTAGTTTAGGGTTTTTGGCTTGATTTTGACCTAGAACTTCAATTCTTTGTAAGTTTCTTTGATTTTTAATGCATTCTTGTTGTTTATTTATGCTTTCTTTAGTTATGTGTAGCTAATATTTCGTCTAGGGTTGAGGATAAAACCTCACCATTGAAGAGAAACTGAGTTTCCATGCTTGTTTGTGCTATTTGAGTTTATGGGTTTTGATTTCTCATTATTCTACTTCGATTTTTGAGATGATTTTTGGATATCTCTTGTGATTTCCGGATACAAGTGATGATTTGAAATAGTTTCATTAAATTGATGGCTTGGGTTTTCATTTATCAAAATTTTGGATATTCGGTGTGTTTCATTTCATAGATACATTTGATGATTTAGTCAAAACTAGATATCTTTTGTGATTTGTGCAAGAATAGATTCATTGAATGATTTAAAAAAATTTTGAAGCAAAGTAGAGCATACCTAAGTTTTGCATGTGAAAACTTCAAATATGTGTGATGAGCATGAGAATAGGTTGCTATGATTTGGTGAGTGTGGATTCCAAAACCTTAGACCCCTTTATTTTCATTTGTTTTGTTTATGTTTTCTTTTATCAAAAACCCCTAAATTTGGAACTAGGTTAAAATAGGATTAGTTTGAATAGAGATTAATTTTTGCAACACAATTCCCTGTGGGATCGACCTCGCACTTGCATAACACTATATTGCAAACGATTCGTGCACTTGCAAGTATATTTAAAACACACAACACATACAAAGTTCAACCGACCGAACGTCAGTCTTCATGGTTCGGACAATCAAGCATCATATATGGAAATTGTGTGCACCAGTTCAACCGTCTGAACATCAACCTTCAGGGTCCGGACGCTCAAATCCTTATTATGGTAATTACGTGCAGCCGAAGTGCAACCGTCCGGATGCTAGGACGATCCCCATCCGGACGGAAACATCAAGCGTCCGAACAACCCTGCAGAATTTTCCAATATTGCATTTCGGACACAGAAACAGTAGCCCGTCCAGACACGCGTGCCAGAGACTTCGATTTTGACCTGTTTTAGGTCTTCTAAAGCCTATAAATAAGAGGCTCGAGGCATGCATTCAACACAGAATTCAGTAGTGAATTCCTTACAGCTTAGAGATGGTGTTTAGGGAGATATTGAAGATCTGCTAGCTCTCTAGCTTTTGCCAGTGTGTGATTTGATCAGTTGTGAAGTCTATCTTAGGGGTTGGCCCTAAGGTAAAGGATTCCATTGAAGATCCCTTCAGGTAGGAGACCTGGTTGGGAGGCGTTCGTGCTGGGTTACACGTCAGAGTTTAAGGTACGACCACTGCATCAGGGGTATGTGAGTGCTACTACTTTGTAACTAGCTTTGTCTTCTGAATTGTGGATATCCTGAGTTTGGCTGCCCCGGAGTGGTTTTTCTCTTAATTGAGTTTCCACTTCGTCAACATAATATTTGTCTCCTTTAATTCCGCATTTAATATTTTGTTGCACACTGTTCACAAACACTGTTAATTAGAAGTCTCTTTATTTTTCAAAATTTATAGCACAAAAGTAGTGGATCTTTTTAATTATTCATATTTACTGATTTTTTGAATGCTTTTTATCACTTGGTGCTACAACCTAGAGAGAATGCTAGAATTTTTAGGTTTTAGGGTCAACTAGCGAGTTGGTCAATTTGACCATTATTTGACCATCTTACAAAAAAAAATAAAAAATAAAAATAAAATCTTTCTTATAAGAATCTTCAAAAGCAAAAAGTCAGATAGAAAAAAAAAAAAATGTACCTTAGGGGAGCCTTGGATAGTGCACAAAATCATCGCATGAGAAGAGTAACTATCTAGCATTTATATGCACAGGAAAAACATGGCAGATATTAGGCATGAACTCTTAATCATATATAAGCATAGTCAATTAATGCGCAATGAACTGAAATATCAGGCAAAAATACATGCAATATATAACATACCAAGAAAAAATAAATAAAATTCATGAAACTTCTCCCCAATTTTTTTTTTTTTAATTTTATTTTAAGGAAAAGCAATAAAAACATGCTATAAAGGTAAACAACCAAAAGACTAGTACGTAAGGCAAGATCAAACCTGTGAAGGATCAAAATTACCAATATAGAAAAACAGTCGTCCGACGTGCTTTTTCTGTCTTCCCCAAATAATACCTGCAGAGTTCTCTCAAGAGCAACAAGAGAAATAAGGGGCAAATAACAGTGGTTCCGAAATTGCAAAGCAAAAAAATATGACATGTTGAGAATAATGCAACGCAATCAAACCTGATGCTCTAGGATTAGGAACCAAGTCCTAGGCATGTGTATCCTCACCAACTAGGTGAGTTCATTCCCCCTCAAGGGGTGAATGTCCTCCTTCTTGACCCATGCCTGGCCTCCTTTTGGTAGTTGTTGGCAGGATTTCATCTGATGGTCCATCCATTATATCACGCTCTGCATCTAAATAGGCAACTCCCTATAAAACTGATCATCCTCCATCTTCTGCGGCTTCTTCATGAAGTGCCTTGATTTGTTAACCATGGGTTTGCCATTCTAATTGGTAGGAACAAATCTCTGCTGAGGCCGCTGATGCTGGGGAGCCTGGAGCCGTGGGGCCTAATGCCTTGGAGCTTGATGCCATGGAGCTTGATGCTATGGAGCTTGATACCATGGATCTTGATACAGAGAAGCTTGATGCTTTGGAGCTTTATGTTGGGCCAGAGGTCTTATGCCGAAATCTTCATGTCTGGGCACCTCTTTCTTAACCTTAGATCTTTGAGCCTTGAGAAGGGAACACTGAGGTCGGACATGACCGCTTAAGCCTCAATGATGGCCTATGGGAGATCATCTAATGGTAGCGAGCTTCTAAGTGACCGGAATATCTCCATTGATAATGTCTTTCCCTTTGTCTAATGCTGAGTATGGGGCGGGGGACGGGAGGGGCGGGGATGCCTTTTTTTTGGCCCCGTACCATGCTAAAATCTCCCTACACCCGTGCGAGGCAATTGGGGTTGGGGTGGGGATGCACGGGGTGGGGATCCGCAAGTATAGAAAGAGTAGACAATTTTCTTCAATTGCCGTTGCCATCATGATAGAAACTCCACAAATAAATCCATCAATTCAGATCTGAGATTTCTAACAAAAAACATATATGGATATACCAACAAGGACAAAAACTGATCTATGATCAAAAGCCATATATAGATATACCAACAAAAACCAGATCTGAAATTTCCAACAAAAACCATACAAAAACCAGATCTAAGATTTTCAACAAAAGCCATATATAGATATACCAACAAAAACCAGATCTGAAATTTCCAACAAAAACCATATACAAAACAGTGAAGTGAAGCTCTAATTCTCTAAAAAAACACCTGCATACCTGTTGCGAGCTTCCCACGTTCCCATCTCTCTCGCACCTTCTCTGATAAGGTCTCCCCATTTCCTCTCTTGAAACCATCTTTGTTGGATCTCCGACTAGTGCCCATAACAAAACCCAAACAGTGAAGTGAAGAGTGGCGCAAAGGGTGGCTGAAGTATGTGAAGAGAAGAGAAAAAATGAAGAGAAAGTCTAGAAGAGATCGAAGTGAAGCTCTGAATCTTCTTATGAGAAGAAGAGGAAGAGTCTAGAAACAAAATGAAAAAATGAAAACTGAAGAGGCGTGCTAGGTAGCCTTGGTTATTAGGGATTTTCTAATTTTTTTTCCTTATGTTTTTTTACGCGGGGCGGGTCCCCGGGGTTTTTTAAGACCCCAACCCGTGCCCGCATAAATAACTTCAAAACCCATGAAAATAGGGGCGGGGCAGGGCGGGTCCTGCTCAGCCCTACCTTTGTCCACGACTGTGGGTGAAGACTCGAGGACTGTGGGCTTAACGAAGACAGTCCTAGAAGTAGAGGGAATGTCAGAGGAAGGAGCTGCATACCTGAGTCCAATCTTGTTTGTTGGGCTCTTCTGGATTGACAGCATATGAGTCAGGTTCTCATTGATGACCCTCTCCAGTTAAAGATGTGTTTCTAGTAGCTTCTCCTCTATGTCTTGTATCTTGAGTAGCAGTGAACTCTTCTCAGTCTGTAAGCTATTCAACTCATGGATATCCTGCTTGCGAGTCTCCCTCAGCTTCTCGAACTCTAAATAGAGGATTTTATATGCCTCCTTGAGTTCTTCCCTATCTTCATCACTGTGCTCTGAGTAGTAAGAATCCTTATCTTCTACATGTAGAGCCACAAAGGCTAGAAATTTGTCTTGATCAGGAGATTCTTCTTCTTCAGACTCATCACTGAAACTTGCATTATAAGCCATTCCTTTTTCCCTGCTTGAGATATGCCCAAAGCCTGAGCATTCAAAACATTTGGGACCTCTTGGATCTTTCTTCTTAGCTTCCTCAGGTTCAAACTCTTTGGGGGCCTTCTTCAATCTTTCAGAGAATTTCTTTTTGAATTTATCGTTCCTCATCAATCTTCCAAAATTTTTTGTCAGCATTGCCACTGCTTTTTCTTCATTCTCAGAGTCGTCTTCAGATGAGACTTTGATTTTTTTTCTTGGAAGCCTTGAGGGAAATGGTCTTCACCTTTTTGACCGGGGGTAGGGATAGCTCATAAGTTTGAAAAGATCCCACCAACTCTTCAATCTTCATCTCTTCTAAGTCTTTGCTTTCTTCAATGGTAGTCACCTTGATTCTGAAACACTCAGGCAAAGATCTTGGAATTTTACGGATGAGTTTTACATCCGAGATTGTTTTTCCAAGACTTACCATTGAGTTTCTTAGGTCGCTCATTTTGGAGTAAAACTTTCTGAATGTCTCATCATCCATCATCTTAATCTCTTCAAATCTAGAAATCAACATTTGAAGTTTGGCAGATTTAACAAGTTTTGTGCCTTCATATGTTGTTTCTAAGATTTGCCATGTTTCTTGAGTAGTTCCTCAGTTTGAAATTTTAGTAAATTCAGACAATGAAAGTGCTTGACATAGTGCCTAGAGGGCTTTATCATTCGAAAGTCGTGCGTTTCTTTTGTTTACAAGCTCAATATTGTACCCGCTGGCTCAATCCAACTAGTTTCAATAGTTTTCCAACAATCAATGGATTTTAAAAAGAAATGCATACGAGCTTTCCAATAGACATAGTTTATGCCATCAAAGGCAGGAATAGATGTAAGATTTTAAGACATTGAAATAAAAATAGAAGTCAACAGGAAAGATAATACTCAAGAATTAAATCTAAACAGAGTGTACCAAGCTCTGATACCAGTTGAAAATAAAGAGACTTCTAAATTAATGTGCGTGTGTGTATCGTGTAATAAAATATTATAAAAGCGAAATTTAAAAGACACAAATATTTTGTTAACGAAGTGAAAACTCAATTAAGAGAAAAATCACTCCAGGGCAGCCAAACCCAAGATATCCACTATTCAGAAGACAAAGCTAATTACAAAGCAGTAACACTCACATAACCTTATGCAGTGGTCGTACCTTGAACTCTAACGTGTAACCTAACATGAATGCCTCACAACCAAGTCACCTACTTGAAGGGGTCTTCAAAGGTATCATTTACCTTAGGGGCCAGCCCTAAGATAGACTTCAATTAGCAACACACAACGGCAATGGCTTAAGAGTAAGCGGATCAGCACAACAATTCCTAAAATATACTCTCTAAGCTCTACAGAATTCAATACCGAATCCTTATAATTTACATGCCTAGAGGCCTCTATTTATATGCTACAGAAGACCTAAATCAACACTGATTCGGTTTTCTCTAGGCGGCGTCTGGACGGTAGCTGAGGGCGTCCGAACGGACAACTGTGCAACCGACTTTCCAAATTCGCTGATATTCTTTCCTGAATAGGGTCGCATCCGGACGGTGTTGCCCTAGCGTCCGGACGGTTGCACTTCTGCTGCACGCAATTTCCATATTAAGGCCTGAGCGTTCGGACCATGGAGTCTGACGTCCGGACGGTTGAATGTCTTCTGAACGACTTGCCTTATCAAGGATAGCGTCCAAACAGGAACACTACATCATCCAGACGATTGCAGCTGTCTTACCATATCTATGTTTTCGAAAAAAAAAATATGTTTACTTGTCAAACACTGAAAGGCGTCCGAACGTGCTACTAAGACGTTTGGATGGATGCAACCGAGAACAGTTTGAAGCTTCTGGACACAGATGGAAGGTCCGGACGGAAAGTTCTCTTCATCTGGAAGGATGATGCTTGACAGATGAGCGTCAAGACGGAATACCACGTCTTCCGGACAAATGCAAGGGAGCTGAACTAACTATTTTGAATTCTGCACAAAGTCTTCTTGAAGCTCATAACTAAAGTGTAGACTTTGAATAAAACAGCATCCCTATATGATAAGCATTATTACATAGAAGTGATTTTGTCCAACAGAATTCAGCCAATCACAAAACTAACAGCATTTGAATATGAGTCTTGTGATAATGATTGTTATGAGTGCTTAGTATACAAGGTAAGTCTAGGGTATGTGGCTCTAGCACTCATGTATTATTTCTTTGCCTTTCGGGTATGTGGCTCTAGCACTCATGTATTTGTTTACCCTGCGGGTATGTGGCTTTACGGGCAGTGTTATACAAGGTAAGTCTAGGGTATGTGACTCTAGCACTCATGTATTTGTTTGCTTTGTGGGTATGTGGCTTTACGGGTGGTGTTATACAAGGTAAGTCTAGGGTATGTGGCTCTAGCACTCACGTATTTGTTTGCCCTGCGGGTATGTGGCTTTACGGGTAGTACATATTGATATTCTAGTATTCTATGCGTAAGTCTAGAGTTGTTGCTTCTAGCTGTGGTGACAATAAGTCTAGGGTTGATGCTTCTGACACGTATTGTATATTGTTATTTGAATGAAGTTAATCTATGATAGTATAGTGAATGGTGTGACTTGTAATTGATATTGCGTGGTATGGACATAATAGATTGAGAATGTTATTGATGACTCGTGTATGCATGTATGAGGTGTGCCTAGATTACTTAGCGAGTCTTATACCATTAAGGCCTCGGTATTTCTTATTGAGATGGTGAACTCACACTTTCACCTATACGGATGTGGCTACCACCATAACCGTGTAGATGGAGCTTCTTTGGATGCAGGTACTGGTAATGCGGAGGATGGCTTCGTGGCTAGCTTTTTGGAGTACTACGACTAGGCACATTGGTCGGGTCGTAGAAATGTTGGACTTGGATAGTCCCTTTTGGATGTACATTTTGTATATGGCTAGTATGTTGTGCAGCACATAGCTTGTAGCCATTCTTTTGTTTGTATAACTTATGCTTAAGCCTTAAACAGATAGATATTAACTGGCTCTTTTGTGTAATTGACAAGTTAATGTTTATAATGTTGATTTCTGCATTTAGATTTTGTATTCTGCTGCATATATTAAGTAACTCTGATATATCAGGTACATGTTAAGGAATGTGTACTATGGGTTGGCTCAGTGACACGTAGTCATGCCACTGTGATGACTCATTTGTATGTTTTTCAAAAAAAAACAAAAACGGGTCTTCACAACAGGTAAGGCAGGTATGAGTTAGAAAGGATGAGGTCATTCACCCTTTGAGGGGAAGTGGACTCACCTAGTTGGTGAGGTTACAAATGCCTAGTATTTTGGTTCCTAATCCTAGAGCATATCAGGTTTGCTTGCATTGCATTCGTTTCTCCCTGTCATATTTTTACATATGCCTTGCATTCTAGGAACCATATTTGTTTTATCCTCAAAATTTTCTTTTGTTGTTTTGAGAAAATTTCTATAGGTATTTGGGGATGACAGAAAAAGCACGTTGGGTGGCTGCTTTTCTGTCTTGGTAGTTTTGAACCTCTCTCCCTGTGGACAGGTTTGATCTTACCTCACATGCTAGGACTAGATATTGTTTCTTTTCCTCATAACATGTCTTTGTTGTTTTGTCTGTCTTATTTTTTTTCAACATTAAAAAAAAAAAAAAAAAAATGGGGGAGAATATGCAGAATTTTGTATTTTTTATTTTTCTTTCTGTTGAGAGCTTTTCAGATATCACATGTATTTTTGCCTGATATCTCAATTCATTTTGCATTGATTAAATATGCTTATATATGTTTGAGAGTTTACGTTTGATATCTGCTAGGCTTCCTTGCTGCATTTTAATGCTAGATAGTCTGCTTTTCTCATGCAATGAAATTGTGCACTATCCAAAGCTCCCCTGAGATACAATTTTTTAACTCTCTGATTTTTAGCTTCTAGAAATTCTGATGAGAGAGATTTTTTTTTTGCAAAGATGGTCAAATTGATCAACTCACTAGTTGAACCTATAACCCATAAATTCTTGCATTCTTTTTAGGTTGCAGCACCAAGTGATAAAAAGCATTTAAATTTTAATAAATATGGATAAATAAAAAGATCCACTGCTTATTTTGCTAATAAATCTGTTCTTGCACTTGTCCCTATAGAAAGAGTCAGTAAATCATTGTGGAAATAGACGGTCACTAAAAGACTAAGTAAAAGAAAAGTGCTACATCTTAAGGGGAGTGTATCAGATGAGAGTGGTTAAGCCCTAGTAAAATAAGGTTTGACTTTTGACTGATCTAACATTGATTTTCTCTCTTGTTTAGAAAATTCAGATGCTTTAAATCATATCAACAAGCATCATACCTTACTGAGAAAGCTTTCACATACATGCATAGCATGAGTTATGTATACTATTTAAAAATTTCTATCTACAGCAAAATTTGTGCTTATTGAATACTTGACTCTCAATTATATGTTTGTATATTTTTGAATTGCTATTTTACTGTTTTTTCAGTTTTCAATACATGCGTGTTCTGAAGCTAACTTTAGAGAAAATTATTTTTCTACTAATTTTTCTCTAATTTCAACCTTTCAGTGTGACGAGTCAGGATGCACTTGGTTTCAAGTCCGGAGGCGTTTGGCCCTGTCGACTACTGAGCTGGCAGTGCGACGTCCGAACGAGTTAGTAACACATCTGGGCGCGTGCCCTACAGGTATAAGTCCATCACTTTCTTACACAGGCCGCCGCACTCCTTCAAAAATTTGTCTTTTTTTTACTTTTGTGCGTTTTTCTCGTGCTTTCTCGCGAGTTGTCGGTTGTTTTTTTCTATTCTGCATTTTATCATCTCATTCCAGGTACTTTTACTGTTTTCCTTGATTCTTTTATAGTTTTTATGCTTTTTGGAATTTAGAAATAATTGTTTTGGAATATTATTGAGATAATATGCATGATGTATTTATTCTGCTACTTGCTGGGGTTGGACTTGACTTGTCTACATTATTGGATTGCTTTATTTTCATCTGTAAAAGTTTTGGGCATCCAATTTACAGCCGTTATAATGGCAAAAAATTTCTGGAACTAACAACATCTAATTTTGTTAGTGTTATTTATTTTTTTTCATCTATTTGTTTAAATATTTGTAGAAAAATGTCTGCTAGTAGCTCCCAGTGCAGAGTTTGCCAATGAATTGAGGAAGGTCTTGAGGCTACCAGAGCCAAGGTGGAAAATAGGCAGGTGCTTATTGAGCAAAATGTTGTGAGAGCCGATGTCATGGTTGCTCCTTTTGACTTCATCAATCAGTTGATCCAAGAGAACCATTAGGCCTATCTTTACTCCTGGTCTAGCACCGTTTATCCCAGACTGGTTCAGGATTTTTATGGTTTCATGGAGGTGGTACAGGATGACCAGGGCAGACTTACTCTGCAGACCATAGTCAGAGGATTACCTTCAAAGTGGACCCCTCTCTCATCGGCAAATTCATTGGGGTTGACCCCATTCCTTTTGAGAGTATTCCATACCTAGACTCTGTGGATCCCCCATCCTTGGAAGAATTGCTTGATTTCTTTGCTCCTCATCGAGCTCATGACAGGGTCACTCATTCGATCAGGATCAGGTTGTTCTCCTCTCCACATCGTCTTCTAGCAAAGATTGTGCTACACAATCTATGGCCTATAGCTCGACGGAGTGAGCTCGTTCTAAAGAGAGCGAGATTTCTAATGCCCTGATCTACAGGATACCCTTCTGTCTTTGCAAGCACATTGTGCTCACTATGCTTAAGATGCAAGATGAGCATCAGACAAGTCTTCCATTTGTGTGCTTAGTCACGAAGATCTGCATGGCTTTTGTATCAAATATTCCAGACTCCGAGCCCAAGGAGAAAACCAAGGATACCCTTGGTAAGCATACAGTGCTGAAATCTGATGCCTAGTTACAAGATGAAGGTCATGGGGAAGCATAATTTCCTCCACCTATTCCACCAATTCAGTCTAATCCTTCTGATGCTTCATCCTCACACTCTGCTCCTCCATCCTCTGATGCTATGCTCTCCCACATTCTAGACACTGGCCTTTCCATTCAGCGGGATGTACTTTCCATTCAGCGGGATGTCAACCATATGAGTGTCCGCATAGAGTAGAATCATATTAACATCAAACGCTGCCTCTAGAAATTGGAGCCTGCGGATGATGATGAGGATGACTGAGTGCTTCGATCACTCCTTTTTGGTAGTTTTTATTTTCCATAAACTTCTGTTTATTTGGGATATATTTTTGTGACACTTTACTTTTATCCTTATTATTTTGGATAATTAGTGCTTTTATAACTGTGATTTTTCTATACTTTGTTTACCCTTTGTCCTTTTGAAACAAAAATAGGAAGTATTTTTAATTTTTTCGACCGGGATTGTATTTTTAGCCAATCAAGTAAATTTTTTCCCAAAATGGCCAAATGGGGAGTGAGTTAGTTTTTAATTGGCTGCATTCTGTTGACAAAATCACTTCTTGTAAGTCCACTGCCTTAACAGGGATGTCATATATTTCAGAGTCTTCAAAATATTCAGGAGTTAATTTCCTTAACATGGAAAGCCTTAATATGACAAGTATCAATGTCATCAGCTCAAGAAAGGCAATTTCCAGGCATCAGGAAGATTATGTGCAGTTTACGGCTCAGTAAAGTCGATTCCCTACTTACCGACCAGACGGCCCAAAGGAAGCGTCCGGACGCCCATCAGTGTTCAAAGAAGTGTCTGAACACCTCAGCAGACACCAACCACAGGGAACTCATGTTCGCATAGATGTCCGAACAACTCAGCGAACAGCAACTCCCAAGAGCACCTGTTTGCACAGGTGTCCAAACGACAAACTAAAGGCTGCGAACAATGAACATTGCAAGAAACCATCCGGACGCTAGGGCTGTATCGTCCGGGCTCGATGACTGAACATTAATGAAGAAACGCGTGATGAAGTTAGTTGCTACTTGCCATTCGGATGCTCATTGTCTAAGTTCGGGCGTCGCCCAGAGAACTCCGAATCAAACTTGTATTAGGTTTTCTATAGCCTATAAATAGAGGTCTCTAGGCATGTATTATTCAAGAATTCGGTATTGAATTCTTTTGTAGTAAGAAAGGGTGTTTAGACAGAAACAGAGATATTTGCTAGCTCTCTTAGGGTGGTTCGTGTGTGATTTGATCAACCTTCGAAGTCTAATTTAGGGAGGAGCCCTAAGCTAAAGGATTCCATTGAAGACCGCTTTAGGTAGGAGACCTGGTTGGGAGGCGTTCGTGTATAGGTACATATCAAAGTGCATGGTATGACCACTGCATAACAGGTATGTGAGTGCGAGTTCTTTGGTACTAGTCTTGTCTTCTGAATAGTTTAAATCCTGGGTTTGACTGCCCCGAAGTGGTTTTTCTCTTAACTGAGTTTCCATTTCGTTAACAAAATATCTAGCTTCTTTAAATTCCACATTTAAATATTTTATTATACAATTGATCACACATCACATGATAAATTAGAAGTCGTTTATATTTTTCAATAATGTTTTGCGTTGTTTTTTGTGTTTTAAGCATTCTCATGTGTCTTAGTGAAAATACAAACAAATCTATCACTTTTAAGCTTCAAAAGAAAATCCATCATTCTGCAAGGAAATAGGTTCAAGTCCATTAAAAAATGGCTCAAGCGCATTCGTGGCGGCAGAACAGACAACAAGGCAAAAACTAGAAAAAGAATTAGTTTACGACTTCTACATGGATTAGATGTTCTGAAAGTCACATACCTGTGTAGGATTTCAGTTGTACTCTATAAAAACACCACATACTTGTCCAAATAAAGGAGACAACATTACTATTACATAGTAGAATTAAATAGCAAATTAGAGCTTAAGTTTTAGAGAAAAGTGCAGCAGAGTTCTAGCAGCTTCTTGGGATGGATTTCTTTCCGGCAAAGACGATTTTCAGCAACTCCATGAGCGGTTAACTCATCCAAAGGGTATTGATGGAACTCTTTCCAAGTAATGATGGTGTAATAATGTTTTTCTTTGGAAATTTTATGCATATGAAAGATGATTGTTTAACCTTGAGATTATGTTTTAATGTTTATATTAAATTTTGATAAACCTCCGACCTTGTCTTAAAAAGTTGTTCATCTTTATTGAATTTAACATTCGTATTTTCTATGATTATATGGATGATGGTTTTACAACGGTTTTAATGGACACTAATCCATAGAGTTTGATATGCAATGCCTAGGAATGATGAATTGTTCTACATCCTAATTTAGTTTAATTTAGGTAGACCATCCATGCCTTGCCGAAAGATGAGTTATACTTGATGTGGTCTGGAGTGTATCAGTAGTAAAATCACCACTCGCAATAGAACGAATCTTTGTAGGATAGGTCTATGTGAGATTATCGAACCTCAAGCACTGTGGGTTTTGTTGGTAATTTACTAAGATTAACTCTAATCTAATTCAGAAAAGATGTTTGATTTTTTATTTGCAATTGAAACTAAATGAAAACCTAAAAGTAGAGTTAAAATAAGTTGGAGAAGATATAGGGAATTGATTTCACCGCTAACCTTATAATAACGGTAAATTGTATTTAACATGGAAATTTCACATACATGAATGATATGACTTGTGTGTGTTTGTCAAACACCCAACGATGTTGTCAAGAAACTTTTTTTATTAAGAAATAAGAATAACCCATCTTTGGTTGGCATAGATCGTCCACCTAACCAATAAGATGCGGTACGATCCGTCTTTCCTAGATATGAGTTATCAAATTTGTTAATTAGCATACACGTAATCAATGAATAAGTATAACTCATATTTTAGCAAGCATAAATTTTTCTACCTAAATTAAACTAAGTAGGGTGTAAAACAATTCATCCATCCTAGGCATGGCCTTTCAAACCCTCTTGATTTCGTGTCCATTAAGCCGTTGTAAACCAATCCTCCATACAATCACAGAAAATACGAAGGTAGAGTTCAATACAAATAAACAACTTTCTAAGACAAGATAAAAGATTTATCAAAATTGAATATAATCATTAAAACATAATCTCAAGATTAAACAACCATCATTCATATGCATAAAATTCCCAAAGAAAAACACAATTACACCATTATTACTTGGAAAGGACTACATCAATACCTTATGGATGATTTAAATTTTATTAAATTCTGTTATGTTCATTTTTGAAATTTTTGTAGGGTAGTTTTTAATATATCCATGTGCGCTTGTGCGCATATCTCTGGAAAACATAAACTTTTATTAAAGAACTTGAGAAATGTTAAGGGTATCAAATTTTTTACAAAGAGATGGGTACCAAGATGATGTAGAGCTTATTCATTAGAGATGATCAAAACAATTAATAAAAAGAAATGCTACGGGTACCTATGAATAAGCTTCACATCATCTTGGTGCTCATCTCTTGGTAAAAGATTTGGTACTTCTAGCATTTCTCAAAGAACTTAGGGGTGCCTTTAAACCTTTTTAAAGAAAACATTTGATAATTAATACTCAAAATATTTTTTAATGGTAATAATGTCAAAAACTTGATTCTATGAGAATGCATGGACCTTTCATGGTTATGTTTTTTGTAATATATGCTACATTGCTTCAATTATAAGATTTATATCCGCAATTCATGAAATTAGCCTAAAAGAATACATTAATACACATAGAAGAAGAAGAATGCTAGCAATATAATCAGCTGCTCTCTCTTTTTAGAGAGAGAGAGAGAGAGTCTCCACCTTCTCTCTAGAGTAAGTTTTCCCCCCTCCTTGGTGAGGTCCACTACCACCGTTGGTGTGGTCTCTAAAAGGGAGGAGGGATGGTTTCTCTTCTCTCCCTCCTTGCTTCTCCTCCTCTTTTTCCTCTTTCTTCTGTCTTTCGTGTGTTCTTTTTTGGTGTTCTTCCCCAAATAGTAGAGCCAACCCCTTTCCTTTGCGCCATTCACCCTCTCCATCGCACCATCCTCCATATCGCTAGATGGATCTGTCAAGGTTCTCAGATCGGTTTTTTCAAAGCTCAATCTACCTTCCTCCGCTAGACCCAGCATGTCACGGGCCACTTCACTGTGCTCACCGGCGTCTACCGCCCCCACCTTCACCAGCCTTCTCATTCCAACATCCATTTGTCAGAGTGTGGACCTCATGTGCCTCTACATGAATCTCACGCATCTACGCATGAGGCTCATTCTCTAGACAGTCTCCTCTTTTCGCCATCCTCCGCCTCATGTTCCACTAGTGCTACTATACAGTGGGGTTTTTTTTTTTTTTTAATGTTCTTAGTGTATTTCGTGGCTTGTATCCCTTGCTGTGTATGGTTTATCCTTGTGGTGGAGACTGTGTTATGCTTGTCACCTTACCTGTTTTTGACAGTGCTGCTCCCCGCTCAACCAACTACTCATGGTCATGGTTTTTTCCACTCACAGGTTAAGGTAGGTTTGAATGGTATTTCGAGGGTCATGCCTCTGTCTGCGTTCCTTGTATTGGGGATCTAGGTAGGGTTGAAGGGTTTCAAGACGGTCATACCGCTAACTGAGCCTTCTAATTTGGTGTTAGTACCACTTTATGCGGTCCCTTTTGAGAGGACCGGGTTTTTTTTTTTTATCTATTTTCTACTTTTATGCACTATATTTTTCATTTTGGGTCCATTGTTTGGGAACCTCACCCCTGTTTTTTAGGTCTTCTACTCTCTCTTCCTTTCAAATTAAGAGTGTGAAAGACCCTCCCTTATAACCTTTTTCCCATTTCAATTATAAGAGAGAGAGAGAGAGAGAGAGAGAGAGGGGGAAAGTATAACTTCACAAAATAGTATTGAATTATACACCGTTTTGAGATAAGGGTACTAAACTAGCAAACGTCTCAAACTAGAGTATCCACGTTTCCAAACATTTCACTTAAGGGTACTCCATTAGAATTTGCTGTTAAATCCTACCCCCCTTTTTTAGAAAAAAAAAAATGCTAGGATTTAGGTGTTGGTCAGAATTTAACAGAATATGCAAAAATATCCATGCTTGAATCTTTTAATATATATATATATATATATATATATATATATATATATATATATATATATATATATATATATATATATATATATATATAATTTTATTTTTTAAAAAAAAAAAAAATACGGGTATTTTAAAAATTTTGGCAGGATTTAACAGCAAATCTTAACGGAGTACCCTTAAGTGAGACGTTTGGAAACGTGGATACCCTAGTTTAAGACGTTTGCTAGTTCAATATCCTAATCTCAAAACGGCATAACCCTTTTGTGAAGTTATTAAAAAAAAAAAAAAAAAAAAAAAAAAAAAAAAAAAAAAAAAAAGGTACACAGAAGAAAAATTATAAGATATGAACACCAAAACATAAACCTTACACGAGTACGTATGTCCCTAATAGTATAATAGGTGCTGTTAATTACCTTGAAACATAATTCTTAATTGTCAAATAATTTGAATAAGACTTAAGAAAACTGCCTTTACTGTTTAGTTCCCTCTTCAACGGTGGCACTGTTGAAAATGCACAAGCTACCTTCTAACGTATAAAGGGTATAAGTTTACCATTTGGCACAAAAAAGGCACCATTTGTGGTGGGTTGCTTTTTTTCCTTCATTCGTACTTTTTTAGGGTCAAATAGGGTACATTGCAAATTCTAGGGAACATGTATACTTTTCCCTTTCTATTTTGATTTTGGGTATTTTAGGTTAAATCTGCCCTGTTCCATAGTATTTCGTGTCGACCATTGTCTCTTTCTTCAACTGATTGGTGGATCGAAATTTGAAAGGGACAATTGGCTCCATTTATGCAAACCTTACCAAAGCCTGTTCACCATATTTCCCTGACTATTTGATCACCGTACTGACATGACACATCACGCTCAAGAGCTCTCTACTGCAAAAAACCAAATTAGATTCCATAAAATGGGTAACAACCCCCCATCACCGTATAAATCCTTTTCATATGAATTTTGACAACAGTGAGGCAATCTACGATGTTAAATGGAATAAAAACTTGTGTTCGTGTTCGAATAAGATACAGGATTAGAAGCCATTTCGTTGTCATAATTTAATATTGATATATTTAACAGCGTAGATAATATTGAAGCTACTCAAAACTTAAAAACTAAATTCTTCAATCTCTTATTCTTCAAATTTTCACAAGGTCTAAACTATTTTTTTTTTATTTTTTTTTTGGGTTCGTTTTGCAGTTTTATGTACAAAAAGCACAGGCACAGGCACCTCTCCAAGCTTGCAGACAACCCCAAAAATGCAGGCATACCCGGGAGCCAGAAAAACCTTAAAACAAAAGAAAACTCTGCAGACAGCAGCCCTAGTCCAACTAACATACAATACACGGAACCCATCTTACGTCCAGCCCAAAAATAGACCGCCAACTCCAACTTCCTTGTGAAGTGAGAATTCTCCTCCCGAGTAGGGATGTCAACATTTTAATGCAGCTAATATATAAGCATTTGTGCAAGGGCTGACTAATGACGGTCTTCTTTCACGGCATTCGTCTTCTCTTTAGCGCGAAAGTCCTCCAAGCTACAGTATTCTTCCCTGAGTAACCAATCCAACTCTGGATGTTTCTTTAAGTGCTCTTTTGCCCCGCGGTAATGGTGGAATGCCCTGCCACAAACATGAACAAACACTCAAAAATTTGAATACAACAACAGCTTCTTCTGAGTAGAGGCCAGAAGCAACTACGTGCACGTGCTAATATGTTTAATTATTACATTCTCATTTATTGAACTGAAGAAAATATTACAAATCTGTGATTTCCGGCAGTACCTGTCTCTGCTTCTGTGTTCAGCATACTAACTAAATGCTGGTGATACTGAACACTAAATGTACCTATATGAAAACCCATCTAATCGCAGGAAGCTTCCTTCTCAAAACTGAAGTGTACATAAACAATGAAGCTTGACTTCAACTACATCATACTTCCCAAAATATTTGTTATTTTAAACATATTCGCTTATGCCCTAGTGCAAGTTCTTCCAGCCAGGGTCTGTTGAAGAATTTGTGAAATGCACCAAATTTAATTTGACCCTCATCCATCCTCTAATTTAATTACTAGGTAACACATCCTCATACAGCAGATTAAAACCCTAAAAAAATGCCATGTAAATCCACATTTTTTAAGCTCATCTTGAAGCTTTAAATTTTCGTTTCCTTCAAAGGAACATATGTCAGCACAAAGACTGGTCTATTTCCTGGATTCCCAAGTAAACACCTCAGGATTTCATTTGTTCCCTTTCTAATTCCTCATCTCATGCTCCCTCCTGCTCTCTACCACATCATCTGCTATTAACCTAGTTGCATTTGTTAAGTATGAATACATGAAGAGTTTCGGGAAATGTTTGTACTAAAAGGAAATTTTCCTACCATGAATTGTGCTTCTGCTAACTTCGAATTTCCTAGCCTGCACAGCATCTAGTCCTTGTGCAATCATCAATCATTACTTGTGTTTATAGTGAATAGTTATTATTGCAGGAATCTAGAATTTCCTTTTGATCTTTTGTGGTCTATTATCTACATTGGCACCACACCTACAACGGAAAAACACCATTTGATTCTACACCACATTTTTTGCATCGCCATATTATGAAGGTTAACTTCTCTTCACGGTAGTCTTCAAAAGCAGCAAAGCCTCTTACATTCAATAACGTAAAGTTTTTAAAGAACCGGCTGACGCAATTACTACTTTTTGCTATCATTCCTATGTAGTGAATAGAACCAGAAAAGCCACAGCTATGGCAGGTCCTTTCTCCAACACTGCTAGCATAATTCAATCATTTAAGTCCCCCATTATTTTGCCAGCTTTTCTGTAAGATATATAGCTAAGTTCCTATTCAAAGAAACTAATTCACTCACCTATAAACACTTTTTGCAACGTTCCTAATTGATGATGGCTTGGCTGCCTAGGAAAAGTCAAAGACCTGACATCAACTTCAGCAGGTTCTTTTTCCCACACTTGCCAAAACTAAAGGATTTTTTCTCCTACAATGCTAGCGCAACAAACTCAATTGAGTGCCCATTACTTTCTCAGCTTTTTTCTCCAAGACACAGCTAAAACCCAATGAAGAGCCTTTCACTTCATCAACCTGATTCACATGACCTTGAAAATCCATTCGCCTTTGGGTTACCCATAGCATGATATGTCCAGGCTGACCTAGAGAATTACTAGCTTGCTTAGTCCCATTAAAAATTTCAACTATCTAAGTCTTAGGAATTGGATAATCATGAAGCTGTAACATAGCGTTGGCTTAAGCTTCCAATTTGAAAGATTGTTCAACGGATACAAAGATCAGTGAAATATTATACAAAAAAAAAATCATTAAAAATTTATTTACTTCAGGGTCAGATTTTATTTACATACAGAGTTTTATCTTCAGACATTTTACCCAAAGAACTTTCTTTCTATATATTATCACTGATATCATTATTATTTGATTATTATAAAAAAAATTCATTAAAAATTTATTTACTTCAGGGTCAGATTTTGTTTACATAGAGTTTTATCTTTATACATTTTACCCAAAGAACTTTCTTTCTATATATTATCACTGATATCATTATTATTTGATTCTCTTCACCATATGAAGCCAAAAAAAAAAAAAAAATCTTCATATTAAACAATCAAATAAGCATGCTCTGCTCAGAGTTTGGAGCATCCATACTAAATGCATCCAAATAAAGGAAACAAGTGCAAATTAGTTACCAATATTTTTCTAGGCCGTAAAGATTGCCTTTATTGTAGAAGTCAAGGGTGAGCTGTTCAAAGTCCTTATACAGGTCCTCTCTGAACTCCTTCTCCAGACCATAGCTGAAATAAGAAAGAATTATTGAAAAAAATATATATGTAAGGATGAATGATAACAAACAAGTATTAGTATCTTAGTAGGTTGGGCAAAAGTGATTCCTGGAAGGAAAGGTTATGCGCCAAACCAAACCTGGAAACTTTGAAGGTGGTTTCTAACATTTGAAGATTCGGCTTCTGATAATTCAAGAGAATGCAAATTTAGAACATGCTTATTAACAAGAAGAAACATAGATTATTGTACCTATAGAACCTGAAAAGGCACTCTATTCCATAGTTATAATTGGCAACTGCATCTTCCAGTGCAAGTTTCCGAAACTCATTATACATAGAAGGGGAAAACATGTCTCTAAGAAAAAATGACCAAAACCTGTACAGTGTATTCATTTCCTGCATGTAAAGAAAAAAGTGCATATATATTAAGAATAAACAAAGTTATCAATTTAAAAACTTAATAAACAAATAATGAAAGATTGGATGTGAACAACTAATCAAGCATAAGGACTAGTATGCGCACATAAACCGACATCAAGTAAATAGAAAAGCTAATAAAAGAAAAGATCACCAAAGTGGAAGGAAAGAGGAAAGAATGGATCACTATATTCTAAAAACTCTAAATTTTCTCAATTATTATCCGCATCGCAAATCATTACCTATATTTTTGTGTTTCAAAGAGACGAACAACTGCATAAAAATGGGCATTATCTTCTTTTTCTTTTTTTGCTTTTTTTGGGACAGGCCTAAAGGGGGATTAAAATAAAAAAGAAGAAGATGAAGAAGAAGAAGAAGAAGAAGAAGTTATTATTGCAATGAATTTTAAGACAAGGCCTTTAAAATATAGACAAAATTAAGAAATGTCTATTTATATATTCACTCATTAATGTAATATCTTAGTTTTAAGAAGCTCAAGAGATGAAGCCAACCTCACTGCAACCAATTCCCAACTTCTTTCTCTCACTCAGGCTCCGTTTATGGAACTTCAGGTACCTAACAAGAAGAGCAGCCATATGAGAGACCTTTTCTAATAAAAGCTCACACACGTGCACACACAAATATAAAAATTCATACAATCACCATCTCTTACTTCTGCTGTTTAAAACCATTTTCTTCTAAAAGCTGATGACTTGGATGCTGAAATGATGGAAATGATTTTGGCATAGAACCCACTGGTGGACTACTGCCAGATAGAATCCCATGTGGTGAACTGCTCAACTTAGAAGGCCTAGGGCTGTAAAATGGAGATTCAGATTTGTATTAGCTTGGTGAGAACCAACAGAACTAGTTGAACAACTTAGACATCAAGTAATTAGCAGAGCAACATCTTGCTTTTGAAACCAATAACTATTTTGGAGCTCTCAAAATCAAGAAAAGTAATACTAAAATATAGCCATAAAGGACTTAAGCTAACCAAATCCATCATAAGATAAACAAAGGCAACAGTCACTCTGAACTGACCCATGATGTTCAGGAGGTGTAGAACCAAAGAAAAATCCAACTGAATTACTTGGTGGACTTTCAGATATGATTCCCATAGAGTTACGGCAAGTTCCAAGGCTTCTGAAGCTGCTGGAGAAAAATCGTTGTTTATGGGATGACTGCTGCTTGGGAAAGCCTTTATTCTGCTTCCTTCGTGAATTAGCATTTCCAGACTCTTCAAGGACAGTGCTTCCAACAAAATTATCACCACTCTTTGAATTGGAGACTCCTGAAGCACTGCTTGAAGAATTTGAGTTTCCATCTCTATTCTCAAAATTATAATTATTTTTTCTACGATTAGATCGCTTAGTTTTCAGTTCCTGTCAAATAATGAACATGTTTAAACAGTTTAGTCACGGAGATTAAGAAAACTCAGCTAGTGATGAAGAATAACAGGCACCTAAACCTGCTCATAGAAGTAAAGGCCATCATTTATTGCAGAAGCATGCTCATTGGAAATGGATATGGATTCTTTACCACCGCCTTTATTCTCTTGACCTATCCTGCTATTCTGCAGAGCAGATAAAGGATCCCAAGTCAATTAAATGCCAATAATGAAAGGTCCAATAGTACAAATCCTCATCACACATATACAAACACGAGCAAAGGTGACCGTAGACACACTTGCACAGAGACGCACAGAAGAGAGAAAAAGAGAGGCAATAGCACCTTAATACACAAAAACAAAATAAGAAAAGTTGAGAAAAGAGTAAATAGAAATCGCAACCTGTTACAATTCAGAGCAGATAGAAAAATTACATGACAAAGCTCTTTCCCCTGATTATTTAAAGGAGAAAATAATGCCTTATGACATGTGGTAAAGGACAGACCAACTTCTGAGATCCTTGAAAAGACAAAGAATCCTAAAGATTAGCAGTAAAGAAGCTGCTAGTAATTTCAAGCCATTCAAATAGGAAACAGGGGAATGAAAGAGTTGTTGCTGCTACATCTAACCGAAAGCAGAGGATGTTCAAAGTAAATCTTGCAACAGGCAACACAGCAGTATCTAGTTTCTTTTTTTATCTTCATATGTATATACAACTCACCCCAGACAAGATTGAACCCAGACCTCACCCTCCATCCATTTGTTTATGGACAAAGGAGATCATCTCACCCAGACTACGCCAGTGACAAGTCTGCGCTGGATTCTATCACCTCTGGACCTCCCAATTTGGTTGTTTGTGGGGATAATAGCAGGTCAGGGGCGAGGTAGTGTGTGTTCCGGCAAGATGGCACATGAGGTATGACGAATGACACCCTTTGTTTGATTAGAGATGATTTGAAGGCCAAGGCTGCTTCTGTTGGGGTAGAAAAGGCCATGCTTCTAACATGGACTTTTTGGTATTCGTCCCTGCTCCCCTTAATTCAGAGTGTGCTTTGGTTGCTAAAGGAGGGAAGTGGGTTCCCCTGCCAGGCTTCTCTCCTATCTCTAGTCTTTGCAATTCGGAGGTAGTGAGGGGCAGTGTTTACAACTACAATGGGAAAACTGTGTCAGTCGGTTGGTTTGATTAATTGGTGGAACCTACCTTGGTGCGTTGGGGGAGACTTTAATGTCACTCGGTTTCCTAGTGAAAGATGGGTGATGCCCGCCTTTGCCCCGCTATGACAGAGTTCTTAGACTTTATTTTTGACCAGGGCCTTATAGATATTCCACTTGTAAGAGGAATTCAACGCGGTCAAATAATTGGGAGCAGCCCTATTGGTCTGCGCTGGACTCTATCACCTCTGGACCTCCCGATTTGGTTGTTTGTGGGGATAATAGCAGGTCAGAGGCGAGGTAGTGCGTGTTCCGGCAAGATGGCACAAGCAAAGGTATGACGAATGACACTCTTCGTTTGATTAGAGATGATTTGAAGGCCAAGGCTGCTTCTGTTGGGGTAGAAAAGGCCCCTGCTTCTAACATTGACTTTTTGGGATTCGTCCCTGCTCCCCTTAATTCAGAGTGCGCTTTGGTTGCTAAAGGAGGGAAGTGGGTTCCCCTGCCAGGCTTCTCTCCTACCTCTAGTCTTTGCAATTCGGAGGTGGTGAGGGGCAGTGTTTACAACTACAAGGGGAAAACTGTGTCAGTCGGTTGGTTTGATTAATTGGTGGAACCTACCTTGGTGCGTTGGGGGAGACTTTAATGTCACTCGGTTTCCTAGTGAAAGAATGGGTGATACCCGTCTTTGCCCAGCTATGACAGAGTTCTTAGACTTTATTTTTGACCAGGGCCTTATGGATATTCCCCTTGTAGGAGGAAATTTAATGCAGTCAAATAATCAGGAGCAGCCCTATTGGTCTAGGCTGGACTCTATCACCTCTAGACCTCCCGATTTGTTTGGGTTGTTTGTGGGGATAATAGCAGGTCAGGGGCGAGGTAGTGCGTGTTCCGGCAAGATGGCACAAGCAAAGGTATGACAAATGACACTCTTTGTTTGATTAGAGATGATTTGAAGGCCAAGGCTGCTTCTGTTGGGGTAGAAAAGGCCCCTGCTTCTAACATTGACTTTTTGGGATTCGTCCCTGCTCCCCTTAATTCAGAGTGCGCTTTGGTTGCTAAAGGAGGGAAGTGGGCTCCCCTGCCAGGCTTCTCTCCTACCTCTACTCTTTGCAATTCGGAGGTGGTGAGGGGCAGTGTTTACAACTACAAGGGGAAAACTGTGTCAGTCGGTTGGTTTGATTAATTGGTGGAACCTACCTTGGTGCGTTGGGGGAGACTTTAATGTCACTCGGTTTCCTAGTGAAAGATTGGGTGATGCCCGCCTTTGCCCCGCTATGACAGAGTTCTTAGACTTTATTTTTGACCAGGGCCTTATGGATATTCCTCTTGTAGGAGGAAAATTTAACGCAGTCAAATAATCGGGAGCAGCCCTATTGGTCTGTGCTGGGACTCTATCACCTCTGGACCTCCCGATTTGGTTGTTTGTGGGGATAATAGCAGGTCAGGGGCGAGGTAGTGCGTGTTCCGGCAAGATGGCACAAGCAAAGGTATGACAAATGACACTCTTTGTTTGATTAGAGATGATTTGAAGGCCAAGGCTGCTTCTGTTGGGGTAGAAAAGGCCCCTGCTTCTAACATGGACTTTTTGGGATTCGTCCCTGCTCCCCTTAATTCAGATTGCGCTTTGGTTGCTAAAGGAGGGAAGTGGGTTCCCCTACCAGGCTTCTCTCCTACCTCTAGTCTTTGCAATTCGGAGGTGGTGAGGGGCAGTGTTCACAACTACAAGGGGAAAACTGTCAGTAGGTTGGTTTGATTAATTGGTGGAACCTACCTTGGTGCGTTGGGGGAGACTTTAATGTCACTCGGTTTCCTAGTGAAAGATTGGGCGATGCCCGCCTTTGCCCCGCTATGACAGACTTCTTAGACTTTATTTTTTACCAGGGCCCTATGGATATTCCTCTTGTAGGAGGAAATTTAACCTAGTCAAATAATCGGGAGCAGCCCTATTGGTCTAGAATTGACAGGTTTGTGATTTCTATGGATTGGCTAGTTTCCTGACATGTTCTAGAAGAGGTTGCCTAGACTTTGCTCTGACCACTTTCCTATTCTTTTTGATGGTGGAGGCATTCAGGGTGGCAGACAATATTCAAAGTTCAAAAATATGTGATTAAAGGCCGAAGGGATTTGTGGACAGAGTGCATCTATGGTGGACACCTTATCATTCTCAAGGCTCCCCAAGCTTCTCCTTGGCTAGCAAACTTAAAGCATTAAGAGCTGATTTAAGATCCTAGCACGAGCAAGTGTTTAGTAATGTGGAGAACCAAATAAAACATCTCTTGGATGAATTACATGTTCTGGATGGTTTGGAAGAAGAAAGAGCTTTATGTGAGGAAGAAGAATTGAGGAAAGAAAAAATCAATGGTGATTTGGAGAGGGCTACTACACTAGAGGAAGTAAGTTGGAGGCAAAAATCAAGGGCGCTTTGGTTGAGAGGGGACAAATGTACGAAGTTTTTTCATCAAGTGGCTAATTCGAATAGGAGAAATAACTCCATTGAGTCGATATTGGTTAATGGTGCAATTACTTCGAATCAATCTATGATTAGGGACCACATTGTACATTTTATATTGTTTTCAGAACAATCTAGTTGGCAGCCCAAGCTGGATGGCCTCGCTTTTGATTCCATTGATGAGGAGTTATCCATTTGGTTAGAGCGTTCGTTAGAGGAAAGTGAGGTTCTAGAGCTGGTGAAGTGTATGAACAAGGATAAAGCGCCAGGCCAAGATAGTTTTACTATGGCTTTCTTCCAAACTTGTTGGGATGTGATTAAAGATGCTATAAGGGTGTTTCACGAGTTCCATGCTAGTAGCAAGTTTGAAAAAAGCTTCAATGCTCTCATTCCAAAGGAACCCGGAGCTGTTGCCGTCAAAGATATTCGACCAATTAGCCTTGTGACAGGAGTCTACAAGATAATTGCCAAAATCATATCCACTAGATTGAAAAGGGTTGTAGAGAAGATCATTTCAAAGTGCTAGTATGCTATTGTCGAAGGTAGGAAAATCTAGATTCTATCCTTATAGAAAATGAATGCTTGGATAGTAGGATTAGATCTGGTGAGCCAGGAGTTCTTTGCAAATTGGATATTGAGAAGGCCTACTGTAACGACCCAAAAAAAAGCACTAGCTACATCTGCGCTATCACCCCAAAATAATAATTAATTTGGAGCTTTTCTATAAACTCTCGAGAGCCTTCTTAGAGAGAGAGCCCCTTCGTGGTGTTTGGTTGCCGGGGGGGGGGGGGGGGGGGGAGGCTTCACGCCTCCCCCTCCCGGTGGTTGGTCTCCCCCTAGCCTTTTTCAAGGCTAGGATGGTTGTTTTTATTCCCTTCCTGGATTGCTTCCAAGGGGGTTTAGCTTTCACTCCCAGCCCTTAAGGCTATGGAGGTTTTGTTCCTCCCGGTTTGATCCGGTGGAGGCTATGGTTCTTCTAGCTTCAAGCTATGGAGCTTTTGTGTTTTTTTTTCCTTGTTTTTCTCTTTTTTTTTTCTTTTTCAGCAGGAATTTCAGGCTACTGGTTTTGTGGGTTTTTGGTTGCTCGTGGAGTGTCTCCGGCGAGGCGTTTCTGGCTGTGCTTTAACAGTGTGATTTTTTATTTGGTGCTAGATCTATGCGTTTTGGCACGGATTTATGCGACACGCGCCTCCCTGTGGTGGTCACGCGCCTCCTTCGGTCCGGTAGTCTCAAGCCATGGCCGTGCGTTTCTCCCCTGTTTAGTACGTGGCCAGCACGCGCCGGGGAGCTTCCTCCCTAGTCCTGCGTGTGAGGGTCACGTACCACTTTTCCAGTCTCAGGTGGAGATGATTTGGACTGCGAAAGGTTGTCTGCTACAAGGAGGGATCCCAGTGTAGGCGCGTGCTCTACACACGCCGACTCCGGCGACGGCTTTCCCGGAACTGGTGGCTGTGGATTTTTCTGCTTTGTATATTCCTATATGTCTACTGTGGATCACAGTGTGTCTACTTGTAATGCACAAATGTTTCATGGGCTTATTTGGTTTTTGTGGTAGACTAGACCAGCCCTCTTATCTTGTTTAATATGGGCTTAACTATAAAGAGTGGCTTTAATTGGTGTCCTTGTAATATTTGTGTATTGTATTTAGGCAACTGCTTCAAGTCAGACTTGTTTTCTGACTTAAGGTTTAGGGGGGTCTTGTACTTCTATCCTTGTATTCACCTTTGGGCGCTTTCAGCAATATATGGTAGCACATGCTATCTTGTTCAAAAAAAAATTCTCTTATAAAGCCCAGTTTCAACTAGTAACTAAGCAACGTGGGACTTAACACTCATAAACATCTCTTATAAACCACATGCTCACTATGTGGGCCAATATGGGAATGGAGTGTTATGTAAAGACCCAGGAAAAAGTATTGGCCACATCTACACTACCACCCTAAAAGGACTAGTCAATTTTGCGCTTTCCTAGAATCCCTTATAAAGCAGAATTTCATCTAGTAACTAGGTAATGTGGGACTCAGCACTCATGAACTATCTTTATAAACCACCCACTCTATGTGGGCTACTCTCCATCTTCCCCATATGAGATCGGGGTGTTACACCTACGATCATGTTGGAGTTCTTATTATACTTGTTGAGGAGATGTGACTTTGGCGAGAAATGGCGGAATTGGATAACACATTGCATTTCTTCAATGCGCTTTTTTGTTTTGGTGAATGGCACCTCTCTAGCACATTGACGTCAAATCATTCTATAACACCCTTGTAACTCATGATAGCACCCTCTTCCCTTGGAAGAGTATCTGGTGGAATAAGGTCCCCTTGAGAACATCGTTTTCTTTTTTATAAGTAATATGTTTTATAAAACGTCCCCTCTATGTACACTGGAAGTATATACAGGAACAAACAAAACTGCCCACAAAAAGCTACCCACAAGAAGAAACCCAAAAAGACCCAAATAAACCCTCAACCCTAAGACCCTCAAACCCGAAGTATACACAGGAACAAACAAAACAGCCCACAATAAACTGCCCACAAGAAGAAGCCCAAATAGAGCCAAACATCGTTTTTTGATTGGACAACCACCCTAGGGAAGATTCTTATCATAAATAACCTTAGGAAACAGTATGTTATTGTGGTTGACTAGTGTTGTATGTGTAAGAGGAGTGGAGTGGAAAGGCTGTGGATCATCTTCTTCATTGTGAAATCGTCAATGCCATGAGTGCTATTTTCAGTCGGGTTGGGATAGCTCGGGTTATGCCTAAGAGAGTAGTAAAGAAAACATGTTGGAGATGGTTGGGAGGCAGTCCTCAGAGTGCATTTGTTTGGAAAATGGTGTCATCCTACCTTTTGTGGTGTCTTTAAAGGGAAATAAATGATAAAAGTTTTGAAGACAGTGAGAGAATGGTGGCGAAACTTAAGTCTTTCTTTTTCAAAACTCTTAAATCATTGGATAGCTACTCTAGATTTTAATATGCTTAGTTTTCATGATTTTCTTGACTTGTTTTCTCTTTCTAACTAGATGTATATTTCATTTGTACTTGAGTTGCGCCTTTGCGCTTTTAATTTTTTTTTTTGATAAGTAAGAAGAGAATTTTATTAGAAAAACGCAAAGCGCAATCAAGTATACAGGGGGTATACAAGAGAGACAATTAAGAAGAAGAAGAAGAAGAAAGCAATACAAGGAAATCGTTATAACTAATCTCTAGAGGTGCTAAATACGCAGCCGTCCAGGAGTACAAAGAATGAAGAAAAAAGGAAATGAGCTCCTCTATGGTTCTTTCTTTGTCCTCAAACTGTCTATCGTTGCGTTCTGTCCACAAGCACCACATAAGACAACAAGGAGCCATCTTCCACACGACCGCACTACTGGACCGTCCCCCCGACCACCAACATGCAAATAAGTCTATCACCCGGGAAGGCATCACCCAATACAGACCGAACCGGCTAAGGATGACGTACCAAAGAGCGCGTGCAACCTCGCAATGAAGGAGAAGATGATCCACAGTCTCCCCGGTCATTTTACACATGCAGCATCTATCAATCACAATGACACGCTTCTTTCTGAGATTGTCCAAGGTGAGGATTTTCCCTAACGCTGCCGTCCAAGCGAAGAAGGCCACTTTCAATGGGGCCTTGGTCCGCCAAATACTTTTCCAGGGGAAAAAAGAAGCTTCTTTGCAGGCAAGAGCCTTATAGAATGATCTAACATCAAAAGACCCTTTGCGAGAGAGGGTCCACCAAAGCCGGTCCCCCCCATCTTGAGCCACCTTGGATGAATACAGTAAGGAGAAAAAGGAAGCCATAACGTCCACCTCCCAATCGTGAACATCACGGAAAAATCTAACATCCCACTGATAGGAACCACTTACCACTACCAAATGGTCTTCTACCAAAGAATCCTTGACACAAGCTATATCATATAGAACTGGAAAGGCTTCCTTGAGGGACTTCTCTCCACACCAAACATCATCCCAAAAACGAATCCTCGACCCATTGCCCAAGATAAGTCTGGTATATCTACAAAACAAGCTCCACCCCTTCCTAATGTTCTTCCAACTCCCCACACCGTGAGACCCAAGGGGATCTAAGGAACACCAACCAGCCCTAGTAGAGCCATACTTCGCATCCACCACGGATTTCCACAGAGCTTCTCTCTCATAAGCATAACGCCACAACCACTTCCCTAACAGCGCCTTGTTGAAAATTCTCAAGTTTCGTATGCCCAAACCACCTTCAGAAATAGGATGACAAACCTTGGACCAACTGACCAAGTGGTATTTGAATTCGTCGCCTATGCCACCCCACAAAAAGTTACGATGCAGCTTCTCAATGCGACTAGCAACACTGGAGGGAATAGAGAGAGAAAATATGTAGGAAGGTTGGAGAGAGTACTCTTTATAAGGGTAACCCTACCCCCCTTCGACAAATACAACCGCTTCCAGCTAGCCAACTGCCTCTCAATCTTCCCTACAACTTCATCCCAACAAGACTTAGCCTTGAAAGGAGCTCCCAACGGAAGACCAAGATACTTTATAGGAAGAGAGGACACTCCACAGCCCAATATGTTAGCCAGACCGTCCATATTATCCACCTCACCCACAGGAACCATAACAGATTTGGCCAGATTAATCCTCAATCCTGACACAGCTTCAAAAGAAATAAGAAGCATACGAAGATAATGAAGATGATCAGAATTAGCCCCACAAAAGACTAAAGTATCGTTTGCGAACAATAGGTGAGAAATGTTAATAGCTTCGCTGTTGCCATAACCCACAGAGAACCCTGAAAGGTAGCCCTTTTGAACAGTAGCGAAGAAGAACTTACTAAGAGCCTCCATCACAATGACGAACAATAGTGGTGACAGTGGGTCACCCTGTCTAAGGCCACGAGAGCTACTGAAAAAACCGGTTGGGGAGCCATTCACCAGCACAGAGAATCGCACCGTAGAAATACAGTGCGCTATCCAGGAGCACCATCTCTCCCCAAAGCCACATCTTCTCAACATATACAGTAAGAAATCCCAATTAACGTGGTCGTAGGCCTTCTCAACATCCAACTTACAAAGTAACCCTGGTTCGCCGGATTTGATTCGACTATCCAAGCACTCATTGGCAATAAGAACTGAATCAAGAATTTGCCTACCTTTCACAAAAGCATTTTGAGGGGATGATATAATCTTCTCCACCACCTTTTTAAGTCTATTTGCAAGGACTTTTGCAATGATCTTGTACACACCACTAACAAGACTGATAGGACGAAAGTCCTTTAGATCCACAGCCCCAGACTTCTTCGGAATTAAGGCAATAAAAGTGGCGTTAACACTTTTGACAAACTTGCTTTGAGAGTGAAAATCCCAGGAAACCCTCATAAGATCTGTCTTGATCACATCCCAGCAGTCTTGGAAAAACGCAAGAGAAAACCCATATGGACCAGGTGCCTTGTCTCGATTCATGCTTTTCACCACCTCTAAGACCTCCATCTCCTCGAAAGGAAGTACTAAAGATGAGGCCTCAGCTGCATCCAAGGTGTCGAAAGCAATATTATCCATTCTAGGTCTCCATGGGAAAGGTTCTGTAAAGAGAGACTCATAGAATTGAGCCACATGTTCTCTGATAACCTGCTGGTCGGAAGAAACAGAGCCATTGATGGAGAGCGACTCTATGGAATTAGACCTCCTGTTCGAGTTAGCAATTCGGTGAAAGAATTTAGTGCATCTATCACCCTCTTTCAGCCACAGAACCCTTGACTTCTGTCTCCAACTAATCTCTTCCTGCAAGATAGAGTTCTCCAGGTCTCTTATGACCGCACATTTCCTCTCCTTTTCTTCAGAAGATAGACCTTGTTGTTCCTCCAACCTATCAAGAGTACATAACTCTTCCATGTGCGATTTTTTGCGAAACTCCACATTGCCAAACTCCTGTTCATTCCATCTTTTGAGATCAACCTTTAAGGCCTTAAGCTTTTGAGTAAAGATGAAGCTAGGAGAACCCTGGAAGCGATAAGACTCCCACCAAAGCCGAACCCTATCCACAAACCCTTCAGCCTTCAACCACATATTCTCAAACTTGAACGGTCTGGAACCCCATTGAATGCCACCACAATCCAGGAGGATAGGGAAATGATCAGAACACAATCTAGGAAGCCTTTTCTGAATAGACCCTGGAAACTTGACCTCCCAATCTGGAGAGACAAGAAATCTGTCAATGCGAGACCAGGAGGGGTTCTCCTGATTATTGGACCACGTGAATGTCCCTCCAGCGAGAGGAAAGTCCATGAGGCCCTGCTCGAAAATAAAGTCTGAGAACTCCATCATAGCAGCGTTAAGGCGGCCTTCCCTAGACCTTTCAGCAGGAAAACGAATGACATTGAAATCGCCCCCAATACACCAAGGCATCTCCCACCAAGAAGCAAGGCCAGCCAGCTCGTCCCAGAGCAATCTTCTAAAAGAGTCAAGGTTAGGACCGTATACCCCCGCGAAGGCCCTTTGCGCTTTTAATGATATTCTGTTTACTTATCAAAAAGAATTAATTTACTAATTAAGCTCAATGGAGGGCGTTCAATGAGATTTCTATGAACATTAAGGTGATTTCTTGTTATTTAAGTAAGATTTGATATTTGCATGCCTTGGCATTGAAGGCTTCTTCTTTCTTCTTCTTTAATCCTCTCCAAGACTACACCAACCATTCCCCTCTTTTCTTTACCTTCTCACAAAGCCTTAATTTCAAAACTCTTAAATCTTTCAAACCAAAACCATATCCAGACAGCCCCAAAACCATTAGAATATCTGCTGCCCAGAATTTCTTGCAATGATTATCTCAATTTCCAGCGAACTCTAAACTATCAAAACAATTTAGTTTTTTCTCATTTATTTTATTCTCTTTTAAGAATCTAAATCATTTCTTTCATTTTATGAATCTAAAAAAAAAAAAAAATCACTGAAAAGAAAGGAGTATCGATCACAATTTCATGAATACATACAATAGAATAAAAATTGGCATACTTTTGTATTAATGCTTGAGTTGGACTCTCATGTAGATTCATTGTACATTAAAATAGGAATTTGCAACAAGCAGAACAGATACAAATGGAAAAGAATTGATAAATTACACACACTTTATGTAACTAGAGTGCAATATAATGTAACTTGTAAGCTGTGTTCTGGAGGAGAGGGAAGGGGAGCTGTTGTCTATCATTATGGTAGAATCAGTCAAGGGCCTAAGAGGTAGTAGTTTAACCTTTGGCAACTCAAATCTTTTCAAAACCCAATCAACCTACAAAGCTTTGCTTCCACCATCACAAACATATGCTCACCAATCCTAACCCTAGCCCACTAATTCTGAATCCCTTCATTCCCTACAATTTTTTTATGGTTAACGGGGATTGTGAACGCTATATAGATTAAAATTAAGTTTAAATGTAATTCTTCTGGAATAATTATGAAAGTAGAGGAAAATCAAAAGAGGACAAAACAATAATCCGCTCTTTAAGAACAACAATGAAGTACCTGACTTTCACTAGGATATCACCAAGACAATAATCTATTACTCAACGGTCATACCTGGGTGACAATTACAAGTCTCTGAACATCCTGATCATTGACAACCATCTCATCATCTTCTTCATCAATCCTTTGGTCAATAAAGTCATTAAGATATACAGTATACAGTTAGCAACCACATACTTAGTACAGCACATTAACAAGAGTACAGTACGCAGTCATCAAAGTGCATTCAGTAATTACATGATTGAGAAAAAGAAAATACAATTGGAAGAAAACAAGAACAGAATTAGGCAATAAATTTATTCTCAGAATGCATATACCCATACCAAATTACATGAATCATATGATGCAAGGAAACGCTTAAACACCACTTTGAGAAGGCAAACATTTCTGATTAAAAATATACATTACAAAACATTCTTCTGCGGATACTATAAAATAGGTAGACTAAGAAAATATTGTAAGAACTAAGAGACCATAAAAGCTAAAACAAGCCATATTAATCATACGTGGATACCAAACACGAATTGTTGAAAAAATATCAAGGAAAAAAATTTTGACTTCCAGGAAATGTTGTTTTGCCAATGAACAACATAGAAATAATCGAAATGATAGAGAAAGAAACATGACCAGAGCATAGATTCCACCACAATGGTACCTAGCCAGGTTTAGTAAGAGGCAAAACTAGTACCATGTAACATAGATCTGCACAGAGAAGACTGACTACAAACCCAATTGGCAAACAAATCATACAGTGCTTCCAGTGTATAGCAGGGTTGAAGTTAAAAATTAAACAAATATCAAGCACGGATATGACAACACAGCATTATGAAGTTTGCAGCATTGCTTACAGCAACTCCTTTTGAGGGGGAGGGGTGGGGAGATTGAAACAATAACATACATGTATAAATAGTTTTACATTTTGTTCTTGTCCTAAAGTACAAACCAGCATACTTTTTCTCTTGATATAACATGAGAGTTTGATTAAAACTTTTGCAAATACAGCTCCACAAGCACATAGCTCAAAACATTGACATTTTTAAGTATGAGTAATGATTTATCACCACCTAAACATACAACTTTTTACCACCTTGCTTATGTGGCAAGGTGGTCCCCTACTACTTTTTGAGTTTTTTTTATTTTTTAAAAATAAATTAAGGTGAGGGACCACCTTGCCATATAGGCAAGGTGGTGAAAAGTTGTATGTTTAGGTGGTGTTGAATCATTTCTCTTTAAGTATATAACATTCAAGATATTAATCTAAGTCAATAAAATAATATTAAACCAGTTCGATCATGTAATCTTGCTGAATAAACCAACATAATCTTCTCTTGATGGTGTACTACTGACATCATCTTTGCCAAATATCTCCACAAGAACATGGCAACATTTCAGAATCACTTGAAAGTGTGCCACATGCAAATTGCCAGGCAAAATAAAAATGTAAGTCAAATTTGAAAATATACTAACACATAAATGGCCCATTAAACACTGACAGTGGATGTGATTTTCACTGTTCCTCTCCCACCCTCCTTCCCTGTCTCCTATGTTTCCTAAACCCCTCTTCCTTTATTCAACAATTTCAGTATCAGACCTTGACATGATGTTCAAGACATAAGATATGATAAAAGTTTTATGGGCATTGACTTCTATGTCAAGAACTGTTTCTTATAACAGGCAAGTTCTCACGATTACCTACATCACCAGATTCAAAGAAGGCATCATTTTGGTGAAAATTCAAATTTCCAGTTAACCACTCCCTCCTGAGACAATGCAATAAACCTTGGTGCTTCCATTGTTTGACTTACTTTTCCCAATTTTAGAAGGAACAACAAGAAAAACCCAGTCAGCCAACAACAGTAACAGACTACATTCTTCCTTGGGAGACAACAAGAAGCTGTATTTTAGTTAATGAGTTCTCATTTTTAGCTATACCACCGGAGCCCAAGTGGGCAATACTTGCAATGAATCCCCAAAGTCAAAATTAACCTTTTCCTTCCCTGAACCATGTAAATTAACCTCGTAGCATCCACTTGTTTAATTTTACCCTGTGTCCAAAACAAGCAATATTCAGATTAAGTATCAAGTCGGTTGTATAGTCAATTGTCCATTGTCAACAGAAAGTCCCCCCCCCCCCCCCAAAAAAAAAAACCCTCTTTTCTTTATTTGGGAAGTCTTCTTTCTCTATTTGGCAAATATTATGATACCTGCAGTTCTAAACTTTGTCTTAGCCTTACCACTAAGAATTAAGTCGGAGATAAAAGAGAGTCAATTGTAGATAGCATTCATGATAAGTAGATGTCAGGAAAAAAGTTCCTACTGTTGTCTATATTACCATCCAGGAGAACAAAACTTTTCCACGTGAATTTTCCTAAAGTTTAACAACGAATAGATGCACTCCAAACCAATGAAGAACACAAATGGGAAGCATTTGGATTTGCATATCAAAACAGGACTGAAATTGTGTTGAGTCCTCATATCCAAATGCCCAAAGTGGTCCCAAATGTAAATTAACTGAGACATCTAAATGCATGCAGGGATAAATTCATGGAAAAATAACTCCAAAAGAAGTCATCAACAAATGAACAGCACAATACATAAAATAAAGTTTCTGACACTTCCCCCCACATAAGTAATTAAATCATCCGCAGAAAATCATTGGTCCAAAAAGCCTAGTAACAGGAGAAAAAAAAAATGGGGAAAAAACATGGGTATTTTGGAATTTCACCCCTCTGTTAGGATTTAACAGAAAATCCTAACGGAGGGGTGATATTGCAAAATTTTGCAAAGTTTAATACACTAAATTAAGAATTTTTTAACTTTCGGGGAGATTACAAAAGCGATGAAAATTCAGGAGGATTAAGTGAATTTTCCCTTAAAAAAAAAAAAAACAAACAAACAAACAAAAGAGTCTAATTGTATTAACAATCTGAATCTATCAAATTATTTAAATAAGGGGAAACTTTACTTACCCCCTAATGTTTCAGAACTTTTACAATCAAAACTTTAAAGTTTAAAAAGTTGCAATGTTGGGTTTGCATGTTTAAAAAGTTTGCAATATCACCCCTACTGTTAGGGTTTAGGGTCAAATTAGATAGTAAATAGGTTAAATATCCCTTATACCCCTGTCAGACTAATAAAAATACAAAACTACGATTAATTAAAAATTATAAATAAAAAATAATTTAAAAAAAAAAAAAACTCCATGGTCGTGGGTCACCTGAATGTGTTCTATTTTTTAAAAAAATAAATAAATAAATAACAGGGGTATTTGAAGAATTTTTTGGACATCCTTCATTAGGATTTAACAAAAAATCCTAACAAAAGGGTGACATTGCAAAATTTTTAAACATGAAAACCCGACATTGCAACTTTTTAAACTTTGAGGGTATGATTGCAAAAGTGCCAGAACATCATAAGAGTAAGTGAAGTTTCCTTTTTAAATAACTATTCCTAACTAAAAACACAGAAAATAACAGAACTAATTATAGCTTTTGAACCAAAGCCCTATGTCAACTCCATATGCAATGAAACCTCAGTCCACAATAGACATGATCGTTCCATTAAGATTTCACAGAACCCAGCAAAAAGTTACCATAATATAACTTCCATCAAGAACTATTTTCTTTCAGTCAAACATACCACATAACAAAAGAACTAAAATTCATACTCACTTCATTTTTTTTAAATTACTACAATCATCTGTATCGTTAATGTGGCAGCAAAATTGAGGAATACCCACATGGCTTTGCATGCTTTCAATTAAATAGATGTAATCCATAGTATCAAAAGGCAGAAAAACATAAACCCCAAACTGTCTAGAAAAGTTCTCACAATAAAATTTTGAAGTAACAAAGTGACACTACAGATGATTTTAATATGAACAAAAGATAATTTGTCACGGAAAAATATGAATATAGAATAAAGATCATCAAGCAAACACAAAAGCCCTTCAGTACCTTCTAGCTGAAGAAGATCAAGCAAAAACAAAAGAATGTAATACCTTCTAGGAAAAAAGAGATCATCCTTCTTTATTGTTTTCTTTTCAAGCTCTATCTCTTCATCCAGCATAAATGTGTTTGCAAAATCATTAGACAGGTCATCAACATTCTGTTCAGCCATATCTGATGACACTCCCCTGCTTTCAGTCCGTTGATCATCAAATTTCAAACGCTCAATTCCTTGCGAGTGATCTGGACATAGAGAACCAGAACTGGTGCCAAGATCTGGGCACTTGAGATTTTCACAGCCTAACGCTTGTGCTCCACCACCGTTGTCGTCTTCTATGTTACTAATATGTAGTACTACTGGAGTATCTCCGTTTGACCATGAGTGCTCCACCAAACTTCCATCATGAGATGGAAATTCAACATTTTTTTTGGAGATGTTACCTACATTATTCTCATTGGCATCACCATTCGCAAAGGAATCAATTGCCCTCTCTACAGGTTGGCCCTGCGGAGTCTGAGCTTGGGATGATAATGAATTCTCTTCAGAAGATGAAATCCACTTCAACCAATCATCACGTTTCCTTATCTTGTCACCCTATAGAAATGGCACCAACGATAAGCCAAGGCCACTGGAGCAAAGCAGCAAATCACTAGAAGAAACCTGCTTACTTGTCAAAATACAACTTTTGGAGTCCTTGAACACTTTGTTCATATGAATTAGCTCCAAAAGTGTGAAGTTGATACCCCAAAATTTTTTAAACAGCACCATACACTATCCCATCGTGTGGAGGTGGGACCAATTCATATCATTGACTCATCTAAACTAATGCCCCGGTTCAATGCTTGTTAATACTTACAGGTTATCCCCTAAAACAGTTTTCCCAATTGAATGACCATCCACCACTATTTGATACTCATAAAATTTAACCAAAGCAAGGAGAATGGATGGGCAACATAACATGCACTTTTTGAAAAATTCCGTACAACAATATTTTGAAAGGAATATGACCTTATCCAAATCAGAAAGTAATTTTTCCTATCTTTGAAGAGTTAGCAGAATCTACCCTACTAGGTTTTATTTAATAAACTACTATCACTATGCTAGCATTTGTAAATACCCCTTTTTTAACTTCAAAACAATTTGTGATCCTTCCCCATGCATTCCCTCAAGACATGATAAAAAAATTAGTATAAATCAGAATTGGAACATGAAACTCAAATCAAATGGTGTTAGCTTCTAAGACTCCCAATGGCTTATGCATTTTTATATGCAAAATAGCTAACCAAAACCTACTTTATCTATTTTAATTAATGGATTTTAAAAGGCACCACACATCCGATTATCTATTCTTAATGATCATATTTTTTTGATTGGCCTTTTTGTCAAATGTTTTTTTTTTTTTTTTGCATATGGACATTTTTCTAACTGTCATATTTTACAATAGCCGTTTCGTTAAAACGGTCATTTTTCTAACGCAATAATTTTTCAACAGTCATTTTTCTAATTGTCTTTAAAGTTCACTACTGTTCTGCACCCTGCTATAGAAAGAATTGCAATCCTTGAACTGTTTATACTGTAGTGACCAAGTTCGATTTATCATCAATGAAATTGGAAAAAGCTGTAAATGCCAATACGATTTTTTTTTTTTTTTTGTGAAGTAAAAAATAACAACTAAATAATTATAATCACAAGCAACCATGAAGGAAAAAAAAAAGAAGATGCATTTGTGAATAATGTACCTCCACATGTAAAGGTACACTATTCATAAATCCAAGACAAATCTATTTTGCATTTTTAATAGATAAGGGGATGGAATGGCTTTTTTTATGATTTTGCTTAGCTATTTTAGCTAAAAGTGAGAAATACATAATCCATTAGGAATGCTCTTAAGATTGAAATTCAACAGTAATTTCAAATTTAGATGAAAGGATAAAATTAGCAAAAAAAAAAATCTAAATCTTAGGAAGGTTTAGCCCTTAAAAAAATATTCTTTCAAGCCGGCTTCAGAGACTAAGAGTGGAAGATCTTGTAAAAATCAGTGTGGGCATACTCTTGACTAACCAAAAAACTTACATTTAAAGTTTTTTTTTTAAAAAAAAAAAAAAAATTCCATTAAATCTGTTACTAAAAATCAAATTCTTAAGTTTTAACACACACCCCCCACCCCCCCCCCCCCCCCCCCCCCCCCAAAAAAAAACCAATCCTTCCAGCATACATGCAGAAAAAAATATTTCAGAGCAAAAAGAGAGAAAATCTAACCTGAACTTCTACAGTACTAGAAGTCAGCAGTGCATCAAGGATAAATGGTATATGCGTGCTCATCTTTTTAACCTGCTTAATATATAAAACAAAAGTGAGTTTTGCCATCATTTCATGTGACATAGGGAATGTGTCTTTAGCAGATCTAACATGCTAACTTTGCACTGTGGTAATTGGGAATAAACTGGCACAGACCTGCATCCGCAGTAAAGCACCTGCCGATATATAACATTCTAGATAATTAGTACACAGGAAACATACCCTTTTAAAGTCGGCAACAATTGATATTGGAACCCATCCTTGGTCATCCATCAGGGAGATTAGGTAATGGTCATTCTGCAGATTTTCATCACTGTAAAAAGAAAAAGTTATATAGGCAACAGACAAAAAACCCAATACATAACTCCATACCATAAAAACAGACCCACTATTTTCTTTAGAAACTAAATTTACAAAGAAATCCTTGGGGATATTTTGGCTGTCCATTGAACTACTGTTACATTTAAAGCATCCAAAAGTACAAATTGAGATATATATAAAAAGGGGCTATCCAAGAAATGGCAATGGTCATTACAAAAATGTGAAAAAAAAAAAATTAGGTTGTCAGCTAACAAAATTTCCAGAAAAGAATAGTTATAGCTGAACCCAATTAATTGATGATTATCCATAATCAACCCCAATTTAATAGGTATTATGTTTAGTTGAATTGAGTTAATAAAATTTCCAGATCAGATTCTACAGCATCAAGTTTGGTGATGACTCTTATACCACTATTGATCCCATTTTAAGCAGAAGATCTATACATTCATCAGAAATCTAGAGACACCAAAAGCCATTCAATTTCCACAGGATGTCCAGTTACAGCCTATATTAATCAGGATTGTGCATCGGTGAGGATAAGAGGCTTCAAGGTTAACAAGATGTAAAACACTTAATTTCCCCCTTTTCTTTTTCTTTATACCTCATCTTCACCCAAGAAGGAATGAAATCAACAAACAAAACAGATTATCATAACACAGACACTGTTATAACCGAACTTCTATGATGGGTAAGGGATGAATTCTCACTGCCAACACAAAGTAGAAATACAAATGAAGAAGCAATCCTCTCTTTCTGAAGGACTTACCTGAAATAATAGTCGATTTGTTTTACTATGTTAGCCCTCAAAGCTAGTGTGTCTGGAGGCACCACAGCAGCCCCTGGATTACTAGGATATATAAAGCGCGGAGGATGAGGTCCCCTAATAGAGACTGGAGGTACAACAGGAACATAGCATACAGGTCCTGTATATAACACACAAATTATTTTGGACAGCCTTCTTTTTTTGGGGGGGGGAGGGGGGATTATTAGAGATAAAAAAATGGTTTAAGCACAGTACAAAAACCAATGCAACAGCATCACGTAAGAGGAAAAGGATGCCCCACTAAGACAAAGTAGGTAGTATATGATAAAATTTACTTTTATAAATAAAAGCTCCTTGCAATGGGATCAAAGAATTACCTGGGAAACCTGGACCAACCATGAACCCTGGAGCTGGACCAAAGAATGGGAGCCCTCTAAAAGCCCTTGGTCCAACACCCTGTTGCACTGGAATGTTGTCTCTGGGATTAAATGCTCGTTGATGATGCCAGGCATAATTGAAATGGCCACCAGGTTCTTGCATATTTGGTCTTCTATTATTAGAAAAATTGACAACATAAGCATTAGGATCCGCTCGTGGTGGAGGCTGAACATTTCTGCTAGCCTCAATACCATGACCCGGTGGAACAAGAGCTTGAGGGGGTGTCTCACATCCAGACTTTACCAAATGAGTTTCAACGCTTGGGAAAGGTCCTGGACAAGGCGGATAAGCATACCCAGGAACTGCAATGTGAGGTGGAGGAACCATGGCATGAAAAATGGGCGGGATTGATGGTTGATGGAAAGGTAGGGGTACAGGGAAAGGTTGAGCACCATTTGAATTGCGCTTAGAGCCTGATTTTTGATGGCGCAATGATGAGTGTTTATGTGAAGGATTAGGATTTCCAGACCCATGTGATTTTTGCTGCCCAACTGATCCCTGGATGTATCCAAACAAAGCTACAGTAGCATATAACATTTAAGTTTTCATGCAAGTATAAAGAACAAAAAAAATTAAAAGCAAATAAGACACACAAAAATTAATTCAGGCTATTTCTGTCTCCATTTATTTTAAATATCAGACCAATCAAGGACCAACCAAAACAGAGCAGGAAATTTTAATACCATCACAACATACTTTTGATATGTTGTCTAGTGATTGCTCATAAGATCACACAACAGCCATTCCCAATAAATAACTTAAATCCCATAACAACAACAATGACGACAACAAATCTAAAGTCAAAGGCCATATAATTTCTCTCGTCTTTAAGGGTTCAATAACTATCAAAAATGACTAGAGATAGGAGAGAGGAAGGTGGTGGATGAGAGTTAAAGTGAAGAGTGGTTGAATATTATGTGGCCTGTCTGATAGAAAATTCAGAAACTCTTTTCTTCTCCGACCAGAAAAAGAAAATGAGAAATAGTTTCTTGGGCCATCTACAGTAATACTTTCAGGTATATTCTTGGTTTGGGGGAGTAATGGAATTGGATTCCCACCCTCTCTAGTAGCCCCCATTGTTGCCTTATTCTTTGTTGAGAATATCAGAGCAATTAAGGTGATATGGTTGGGCTATTATCCTCTGCATTATTCCATTTTTTTTGCTCATATGTCTATGTTGATAAGTGGCTTGGTTCGTCAATGGTTCAAGTTTAAATCATATATTATTGGATTAAGGACCCAAGGCTCCCTATGTCAAGGACCTCAAGCCTAGTTAGGCGATGAATTTAAATATCACTTGGTTAGCTGGGATAAGGTCTGCTCTCTGATCTCTGAGGGAGGCTTGGGGATTAGAAATTTGAGGGCGTTCAATCGCGCCCTGCTAGGCAAATGGCTTTGGTTTTTTGGGTCTAAGAGAGATGCGTGGTGGAGAATCATGATGGATTCTAAATACAGCAGCCTATAGGGTGGGTGGTGCTCTCTCAAGCTGACATGTGCCTTTGAGGTGGGGGAGTGGAAGAACGTCAGAAAAGGTTGGGATTCTTTCTCCATATTCACTAGATTTGCTGTGGGGGATGGTTCCTAGATCAGTTTTTGGCATAATTTGTGGTGTGGGAACACGGCTCTTAAAGTAGCTTTTCCAGCATTATTTGGTATTGCCCGTGTAAAGGACGCCTTTGATGCAAATAATTTGGAGGTCTTGGGCGTTTCCAACCAGTGGAACGTGAGCTTCATTAGAGAGGCTCACGATTGGGAGGTGGATGACTTTGTTTCTTTCTTACAGGTGTTGCACTCAGTCAAAGTGAGCAGAGGCAGCGAAGACAAGTTGTGGTGGGTCTCCTCCAAAAAAGTTTTGTTCAAGGTCAAGTCCTCCTTTTACTCCCTAGCTTGCACTGGGAGTAGTCGCTTTCCCTGGAGAAGCGTTTGGCGCACTCAAGCTCCCTCAAGGGCTGTCTTTTTTGTGTGGTCTGCTGCTCTTGGCAAGATCCTTACCCTAGACAACCTTAGGAAGCGGCATGTTATCGTGATAAACAAGTGTTATATGTGTAAGAAAATTGGGGAGTACGTGGATCATTTTCTTCTCCACTGCGATGTGGTTTCTACTTTGTGGAGTTCTCTCTTCAGTCGTTTCAGGATGTCTTGGGTTATGCCCAAACAAGTTGTCGACTTGCTTGCTGGTTGGAGTTCCTCTGGAAGGCTAAGAAGCGTTGCGGTTTGGAAAATGACGTCTATTTGCCTCTTTTGGTGCTTATGGAGGGAAAAAAACAATAGAAGCTTTAAAAATTTGGAAAGTACCTTGGAAGAGATTCTATCCTCGTTCTACCTTACTTTGTACTTTTAGACTACGGCTTATGTCCACCCTTTGCCTTTTACTTTCGCTGATTTTCTCGCTCGCTTTTCTCTTTCTAATTAGGTGTTTTCTTGTATACTCCCAGTGTACTAAAGGGCGCCTTATGTTTTTTTAATAAGATTAGTTTCTTACTTATCAAAATAAAAAAAAAAAGAGCAAATTGGTGTTGCATGTGAAAATGCAATTGTGGGTATATCATCCTTTGCTCCACTATTTTGTGTCCAGAGCTATGTCCTTTTGTTGTCAATGTATCTTGGGTCCAACATGTGATGCCTAAGAAGGTTGTTGATTTGTACTTCTGTTGGAAAGGTTTGCTTGTATGAGATAAAAGTAGATTTATTTGGAATGCAGATCCTCTTTGAAATATGAGGACAATTTAGAGAGAGAGGAACAATGGCACAATGATTGAGCCGCCTATTATTTTGGCACTACGTCCATTTCTTCTTTTATAGATTTCATAGCTTTTTTTAACTCCCATATTGTAACTTTTTGTACTTCCTCATGTCTCTCCTCTTTCTTATAAAATCTCTTACTCCGCCTCCCATTCTGAGTGTCTAGCTTTCATTTTTAGGACATCCCAAAATGAGGATGCATTTCCAAGAAGCCAAACATTTTGCACCTGCCCATATTACCCTTCAATAATTTAAAAAAGCAAAACCAATCAGGGCAGCCATTAGAAGTCATGAAATTTGGGCATTTTGGCAAAAGTAACATCCATTTTTCTCTGAGTAATACTATTCTTCACACCCATTTTACACTGATGAAGCCACTTAAAACACGCCGCATCGGCTTGAGTGAAATGGATCTAGCGTTACTCTTTATCTTCATTAAACTCCGTACCATTTCAAGCCAAGACACTTGAAATGGTAAAGGGGGAGTATTACTTGTCAAAAAGAGAAGAAGAAGAAGAAGAACTTGGTGTCTTAAATGGCAACATAGCTGCTGGTTTGATCGACTAAACCTACCTAGAGGGGTAATCCCAACTCCGTTTACAAATATTGCCCACTCTTCACTTAGATTATAAAGATTAAAAAAATAATAATAAATAAATAAACTTAGTATTATGTTTACCAAGACTGAAAATCCAAACACCCCAGATTAAAAAAATATATATTCATCCAAAAACTAAAACCTAAATACGCCAGTGACTTGTATTTATCTAAGATGGCATAATCTGGTCCACCGTACGGATGATATTAACTGTTAGATGTTCCACTACTCCAAGAGCTTGAACTTTAGAGACCAGTGATAATTTGATTCAAAAGGAAAATCCAGAAACAATTCCATTCTCTGTATACACGGCCCCTTCTTAAAGCACATTTTTGGTAATAAAAAAAATGATAAATGAATAAGCTAACAAGCCAAAAATAAGAATTAAGAGATATAAAGAAGAGAATCCGGCAAACCTGCAGAACTGGAGGAGCAGGAGAAGCAATCGGCGGCTTAGTGGGGGCGGCATCATCGGGAATCTTGGGTCGCTGCGCATCAGAAAGAGCAGGCCAACACTCCTCCACGCCAATCATTACGGGAGCATCTGCATCGACAGCCACCGGAGTCTTCCAAGGCGACTTGGGCCCACCCACTTCCTTGTTACCGTGATCGTCCCCAGCACCCTCATTATCCGCCATCACCATCCCTCCCCCGATCCCACAGGTCAATAGAATCCCCAATTTCCCCTTCAAAACTTCACTCACTCACTCACTCACTCACTCTCTCTCTCTCTCTCCGGCAGAACAAGCAGGCACAGTTGCTGCCACTGCGATTATCCTAGACTGATAAGAAATGGGGTCGAACTATATGCTAATGGAGCTGAAATATCTGATGCAAGGGGAGTGAATTTGGGCCCAGAATCTTGAGCTAGCCACAAAGGAGGGTTTTGAAATGGAATCTTTGATTTCTCGCTTGCTTTTTAGAGGGAGAGTATACTGGTTGAGATATTAGGGTTTTTCGGGCAGTGTCTAGGCTAGGTGAGAGAGAGAGAGAGAGAGAGAGAGAGAGGGGGACAAGAGAGAGTTGACAGTTGCAGAAGCCAACAAAGTGCGAAACTGTTGAAAAGGCGGAGAAGGAGGTTTGGAACCTTTTTATACGATGGCTGGCAAGAAAACAGTAGGGAGGCAAGGGCTACACTTTTTACGCTGTCTCCAAGTTGTCTGTTCAGCCATTACGTGTGTGAATTTCTAGTAAATTAAACAAATAATGTAAGAGAGTTTATATAAATTTAATCTGTTTAAATAAATTAAGTGCTATTTTTTTACACATTACTTTTAAAAATTCATTATTAAAAATTTGTGAAATCTCACAAATTTAATGGTAAATTTTTAAATTTTCTTTTTACAGAAATAAGCAAGAGGATGAAACCGATGTTTAAAAAATAAAAATAAAAATGGTTTGAAAAAATAAGTGTTTTTAAAATGTATTTTAGTAGGATTTATATTTAAGAAAATATTTTTTATAGAGCACACCAACTTATTTTAAGAAAATTCAAATAAACATAGTGCATTACTTTATATTAGAAAATAAAAATAATAAAGTGACCGTATGTCCATCCTCAATTGAGAAAAGAGGCAGCTACATAGTGACCATGATACTCAGAGAGGTTGTGCAACCACCCCTGCCCTGGTCAGGGTGGTCACGTGCCATCCCTAACCTATTATTATGGCTGCACGGCCACTCTAATTCCTTTGCCTTTGTTTCTTTTCTAATTTTTTCAAGTAATAAACTTGCTCTTTTCCATGTAAAAATGAAGCACATATTTTGTCAAAAATATTCCTACAATAAGGGAAGAATGTATTTTAAGGAGTTTTTTATATTTTGAATTATTTGTTAATATATTTGAGAAAAGAGAAAATTTTGGACTAAAAACATAAAATAAGAATCCAATATATAAACAATCATAACAATACATTATTATATAATTTTCCTATCGTTGCTATTTTATAACAGTATCGTTCTTCACACTTTTATTGTTATTGCCACTGATACTACCGATTTAACAATTGTAGTTGCTCCCATACTATCATTATTTCTTACTTTTATTTATACTCATCGAAATAATGATAATTTTGAATTAATAGAATTAACATTTATATTAATTTAAAGGAAAAATTGCATCATTGGTCTCCGTGGTTGGTCTAAATTACAAATCACTCCATGTGGTATAAAAAGTTAATTGTAAGGTCCTTGTAGTAGGCGAAAATTATAAATTACTCAATGAAATCGTTTTTCATCCACAAATTAAACAGAAACCATTAGGTTGACATATCAGTCAAATACAAATGTGACACATATTACTACTAATAAAAAAAATATTAACATATTAAAAATTAAAAACTAAAAACTTCAAATTTTATTTTTTTTTTTTTTAAAAAAAAAAAGGAAAAAATAGGGTTTGGGGGTATCCCTATTGGGGAGGGGGTGACCAACGAGCCACCCTTAGCAATTGATGTCCTTTCAACCTCGGCAGTCGATAGAGGTGGTCGGCACTACCTTTGGAGTGGCTCGCCACCTCCCCCATGGGTCGGGGGTGGCGGCGCACCACCCCCAACCCAATATGGGGTGGCTCACTAGCCACCCCAAAGCAAGGGTTGGTGGCGAGCCACCCTTGGCCCATGCGAGTGGCCGCGAGTTTATGGCGAGCCACCTCGAAAGTGGCTTCGGCCACCTCTGGGTGGCTGGCACGCCACCCTTGGCCTATGAGGTAGCCGTGCAACCACCCATATTGGGCTTAGGGTGGAGCACGACAACCCCCAACTCATTGGGATGACGACAAGCCACCCCAGAGTTGGTCGGCACCACCTCTTGGGGTGGCTTGCTGCCAACCATCTACTAGCCACCCCAGATGGGGTTGGGGGTGGCGCGCAGCCACCTTTGACCCATGGGGAGTAGGCGAGCCACCCTGGAGGTGGCGCCGACCACCCCCCAAACCCCCTCCCCCCTATTCATTTTTTTTAAAATAATAAAATTTGAAGTTTTTAATTATTACATTTTTAATTTTTAATATATTAATATTTTTTATAAAGAGTGACACATGTCGCGTTTTTATTGGACTGGTGTAGCAACCTAACGGTTTATGTTAAGTTTGTGGATGGAAAACAACTTCAGTGAGTAATTTGTAATTTTCGCCTATCACAAGAACCTTACAATTATTTTTTATGCCATAGGGTTTAATTTAAAATTTAGGCCAACAAAAAGGACCAATGGTACAATTTTTCTTAATTTAAATTCTATCTTTTGAAAATTCCATACATCAAGTTCATCCTTTAAACACAATTTTAAAAAATTTCTACAAAATATATGTGGAAACAACCTACATATGTTTAAGAATATTTCATTTCTTTTTTGTGTCCATCCTTGTTCTTTCTTTGTTTCTCTTTTCTTTTCTTTTTTTCTTTTTTTTTTTTGGTAACCATGATTGTCTAGGCATTGGCTTGGCAATAGCTCAGGGGATGTGCAACACTCGAAAAATTCAATCACATGAAATAAAAAAAAAGTATTTTCAAAATACATGAAATAACTTGCCATAATGCTTGATTAAACGATATGAAAATGCCTTAGAAAAATAAGATCAAACGAGATTAAAAAACGGACCGAGTATGAGAAATGGCCATGTTGCCAGTAGGAGCTCTGTTGACCGAGATGCACAATGAATGTTCATATGTGGCATGCCGACGTGGTGAAGATTGCACTCAAGTTTGATGTCGTGGCAAAAATTGGCTCCCAAGTTTTGCTGGTGTAACAAAACTTGGCACCTAAGTTGAGTGACACTTGGCAGCAAAAGACAGGCTGACAAGGACACATGTAAGACTTGGATTAAGCCACCTCACTAGTGGCTCAATCGACCAAGATAGCACAACTATAAATAGGATGACCCTCCTTCATTTGTTTCTCACACGAACACCTCTCTCTCTCTCTCTCTATTCTAAGTAGTTTTTAAGGTTTTTTTTTTTTTAGGATTCTAAGGCATTGAAGTGCTATGGAGGTGGATTCTCGATTTAAAAGTTCGAAGCATTCATAAGCAAAGTTGCGGATTATAATCTCTAAACTCTAGCTTTTTGTAACGCCACACCTTTTATAAAAAGGCGTAAGTGGTTATATCTGATCAATCATGTGACATTACTACACGAGTGACAATAAAATCTCGCAGCGGAATATATGCGTATTATTATTATTATTTTTTTAGAAGAGAATAATAATTCTATATTGACACACTATAGCTTATCTAAAATATCTCAAAGATAAATAAATATGAACTTGATGTTCTTACATATTAAAATACACACAAAAGCAATAACATATGTGCCACATGTGGCACTTGTACAAACGTAACCATAGTATTAATATAATACAAACTTAAAAAAAAAAAAAAAAAAAAAATTACATATTAAAGGAAAATGCATAAGAGATAAATCTGACTTATATAAAAGATAGATTAAACAAGGTAATCTATCAAGCTAAAGAGGCAATAGATGACCTCATCCATATATATTAGGATCGGCATAAAGACCCTAACCGTCCTGACCTTCCTCCTCCATTCCTGCACAATCATCCTAATTGTGGGCATTACCACAATCCCATATGCAATTAAATGAGTCAACCGTTTTAATAATATAATAGTTACTGATTTCTTTAGGAGCACATAATAAAAAATATATATAATATAACCTTATGTCAATATATATATATATATAAACAATTCATGATCAATAGTCATGAAGTGAATATATATATAAAGCAACAAAGCAATGATATGATGTAAAGAAAGTTTTGTATGCAAAATCTTATTTATTTTCTTTCACTCCATTCGTTTAGAGCCAACACTCGGTTAACAAATATTTTTGGAGCCAACACTCCCACCATGTAAAGCTTATTTGTTTGTTGCTGGAAGCTTATGGTCCCCTGATTGAAAGCCTAAGGTCTCAGTCTTGTTTATTTTTAAATCTTTCACGGGAGCCTAAGGTCCCACTAGCAGCCATTTCACTCCCTGCTACTCACTAACTTTGTTATTAACATATTCATTAGTCACAATAGTATACATAATATGCAATGTTTTATTCACACACATACATTTAAACAAACCTGCAATCATTATATTATGGAAATCAATATCATATCTCAGTAAGTAATTTATACTTATTATTCTCCACTTTTAGAGAATATCCACACAAGTGATTACTGTAACAAAATTTTGTACATGTGATAGTAAATTAGTATAAATTGCTAAAAAGATTATTTTATCACTTTTGCCACTTTTGACTTTTAAATAAATTATCATAGCTCCTAATGCTATTTAGACATTATATTGGTGTATAAAAATAGATATATAGCATTACCACATATTTTCATATGGGTATCACTACAACATTTATATAGTTAATGCTTAAAATACTTTTAAACTAAACTAGGCATCATAACGGCATTAGTATGCTAAAAGCTTAATATTTTTGTATAAAAATGGACATAGTATCCCCATTAGTATAAATAATAGTTACAATATTTAAAAACACACGGGCAGCATAATGGCATAATTATGGATAGTTCCTATCATATTCTTTGTAAAATTTTGGCAGAATAACGGCATTAGTGTAACTAATATTTTAAAACATTGGACAGCGTAACGGTGCATTTATAGAATACTCAAATGATTTTGGACATTATAATAGTATTTTTGATAAACAAATATACCACTTTTGAATATAAATCTAAAAATACTATTTTAAGCCTATATTAAACTTAAAACAACATTATAACCTTAAAGTTACAAAAATTAAGGAAATATACTTTTAAGAACTCACCAAAACGCTCCTAAAAGAAGTTGAAATGCTATGCCCAAGATACCCAAATGCTGCTAGTCGAGAGAGTAAAATTTGAGAGTTGTTTTCTGTTATAAAAAAGAGGAGTGAATGCGACGTGAAAGGGCTACCTTTTATAAACATTTGAAGGGCTGAGATTATTTTGCTTCGGTTAGATCAAGGGCTGGGGAGACAATCATTCACGTGGCCATTGGTTTCAGTGAGAAGGAATAAAGCCAATTAATGATGGCTTTTATATAATATATCTTATCTCTAAGCTATAGTGTTTAGGTTCTAACTAAAATGAAAATTAGTCATTAACTAAGGCTCCTCATAAGGCTTGTTTTGTCTTCATTAATGTCTAAGGATTGCAATCTGATGAGTTTGAGAATAAATTAGAAGGAAAAATCAAAGTAAGTAATGATTACTTTTCATGATATCTAAAAAAATATCAATCCAATAGTGTTGGACGTGAATGCTGCACCCTATAGCTAGTATTTTCGTCCAGCCCAACAGCTGTACATTCCGCGAGTGTTTTTCACATCTTTATCGAAGTCCAAAAATCATGAAATTTGGAGGGTATATAGAGGATTCCGAGTAGAGTTTTCTAGATTTTGAATTAGCTAAATTAGAGTTCGTTTGACCCTATTTTCGTCATTCCAAAGTTTAAGGTCCATTAAATTTTTTCATCACATTGGAGCCTTAAATGTACTCCAATTGACTCCAAATTTCTACTATGTGTTCTTCACACTTTTAATTCGTAGTGGTAATAATTTTTTCATAAAAATCTTTTTAAAATTGAATCCTAATTTGTAGTCACGTGATTGAGTAATAAAAGAAAAAATATTCTTTATTATTTCTCATAAAACATTGCAATTTCCTTAATACTTCTAAGGCTATTTTATGACTTTAAATAATTATTTCCTTGGGCGTTACACTTTTAAGTATTTAGTTGTTTAGATTTTTAAATACGTCATTATAATGCTCAAGTATTTTTTTTTTTTATAGAAATTGGTAAATATTATAATAATGTCATAATAATGGTCATATAAAGTTATAAGTGAAAAATCTATATTGTTGTTATATTGCTCGGATAACATTATAATATTTTTGTTATGAATATTACAAGGTTATATATAATGTATAAATTGTGATATGGTGACTATATTAATATACTTTGTGTGGCGGGATATTGTTTAAATGTTACTCGCATGAAACCCACGTAAAAATGGGCATGCACGAGTATAAATTACGCACGTAAACACGTTGTTAAAAGAAAAGATGTTTCAAAGAAAACGTTTCATAAAAAGTCAAGGATTGGAGGGAAAATCAGTTTTACAAAAATGTCATAATATTGCATGTGAAAGAAAATACATGTTTATGTTAAAAGTATGATGTGATAAAATGATTTGATGAAATGATGAAGGTAGTTATCCGGCGGTTAAGTGGTGTTATACACTTAACACTTCGATGTTAGAAATGGGAAAAAAAAGTTGTCTAACTGACTCGACAGTTAAATGGGATTATACATTTAGCACCTTTGAACTATAAGAGGGATAAATTTGTAGCAACCCGGCACATTAAGTGGTGGTATTTGATAAGTGTTGAATGTTTACATTCAAAGCCCCTTAATTCGCACATGTTAAACCCTAAAATGTATTTTTAGATAGTATGTTATTGTATTTTAGTGTTTTAACTATTTTTTAGGTCCTAATTGGAAACGAGAGCAAAATCATCAAAATTAGGCCTAAGATACATCAAGGACAAAATTGAAGACATTTGAGGTTCAAGTGCTCTTGCCAAGAAGAGAAAAAAATCGATCAAGTATAATTGATCAATCTAAAATTCCATGCATAAAGAATGCGATTGATCGATTCATCAGTCGATCTAAAAGCGATCGATCTATATGCGACCGATCGAAAATTTCAAGGTTAAATAATCGATCGATCGACTTCAGATATTTTAGAAAAGATCTTCAGATGTTGACATATTTTTGTGTGATCCAAATTCGTCCTCCAGCTGTGCGGTTATAATCAGATGTTGTCACCCTTCATTTGTGCGGCTGAAAGTGATTGAATGGGATAGATTCGTTATATCGAATTCTCTATAAATAGAGAATGAACGTGAGAGTTAAAAGGGATAGAGTTTTTAGTCTTTATATTTTAGTTTTAGTTTTTGTGCATTTCTTTTGATGCACCATTTCCTTCATATTTTCCAGAGAGCTTAGATTTAGTATATTTTAGTTTTGTAACTCAATTTAATTCCGTTTTTATTCAAGTAAAGTTTGAAATTAGTTTAATGCAATTTTCCTTTATATTTTCCAGCAACTTCTTTCTTATTCCTTTCTTGTTTGTTTCATTTTATGTTTGATACAACCTTGGAATCCGAAAATTCCAGAGAGTTTGGCATTAAAGCTAGTTCCTTTAATGCTTTTCTTTAGATTTTCCTTTCCTTCATTCTTGTTTTTAATTGTTCTTAGTTATTAGTTTAGTTTCTTTGATTAAAATAAGTTGTTTACATATTGTTGGCTTGATTTATAGTCTCTAAATCATCTTAGAGAAATGGGTTCTTCTTATTCTATAAGAGAATCTCATATCTCCATGATTAGCTAAACTAGTTATAGGGTATTGATGAAACTCCTTCCAATTGCCATGGTTTGATTGTGTTATTTTTAGATTTCTATACATGTGTGATGATTACATAGCTTAGAGGTTTGCAAAACTCTTGTGAATGTTCTTCAAAACAAATTCAATCTTGAAAAGAATGATCTATTGTCTATGAGAATCCTTTGATTCTTAATTGAGCTCAACATTTCTTTTCTTTTCTTTTTTTATTAAGGGAATGATGGTTATGTAATGGTGCTTGTGACATAATTTATGTGAACTTGATGAATCATGCTAGGGAATATGTATTACTCCACATCCTTTTAGTTTAATTGTTGTTTAGATGCTTTTCAATTATAGTGTAATTTTATGTGGAGGTTATGTACTAAACTAAGATGGTTTATGCTTTTTCCATAGATATGTATGCTTATTGAGAGGTCTTATAGTCCATACTAGGGAGCATTAATCATTCATGCATAGATATTAGTTGGATGACTATTGTATAAGTAGATGGATTATCATTACCTTTTAATTAGAGTAATTTCATGTTGAGGTCGTCGTGTGATTGACAATCATTACGCGCTCGTATTATACATGTAAAGGAAATCCGAGATAGACATAATATGCCATGTATGAGGATTGAGTGAAATCAATTCCCTATATTTTTCATTTTCTTAAATCTCTCTACTTTTAAATCGTTTTTAGTTCATGCTAGCTTAGTGATAAAAATCAAACAAAATATCTTTTTTTAGTTAAATTGGAGAGCGTCTTAAGTATTTCATAGCCAAACAACCCCCAATCCTTGTGGTACGACACCCTCCTTAGTCCTATTCTGCAAAGTCTCGTACTATTGCGAGTGGTTACAAATATTAAAATCCACGTAGTTGTGAAAACCGATTAAGTTTCAAAACCAAAATTCTTTATTTTTAATCATCGGTTGGAACACTACCAGTATTCGCTTAACAAACTCCATAGTTCAAATAGCAGTATGGATTCACTTGTCTTTGAGAAACAGAAATGTATGTGAGAAGAAAAAAATGTGAAAAAGGAAAATAATATGAAAAATAAATGATGTTGAATTTGCATGTCTATTTAAAGAATGAGAGTTAAGCTTATTATATTATATTCTATATGTTGTTTTCAGTATCATGTTATGAAATGTTTTTATTACTCCATATTATGTGATATGGAATTATATGTATATTGAAAAGAAAATGCCAAGGAAAAATAAAGAGGACTTTTGTATGTATATGTATAAACTTCTCTAAGAGAGTGGTCATTTCATCAGTTATGACATTTTTGGTGGCAAACTATATTTTAGGGAGAACTCTGGAATAACTGTTATTATAAACTTCCATTAGAGGTATCTTAAAAAATAGGGCTTTTATTATAAATGATAAGTTTGATTAAACTTATTGAACTGTGAACTCATACATTCACCTGTAAAATTGCAGTAATTTTACAGATGTTGCAGGTGAAGAAGAAGATGACGATCCATATGCATGTCTTGGGTTTTGTGTTTGATTCTGATTGGAAGCCTCAATCTTTTGGATGACTAACTGATTTTTATTAGTAAATTTATTATATGTTGATGTGTTGCATGTGGCACATTTTGATAAACAGCATGTAGATATGTGTATATTAAGTTTGTAATAACAATGTTTATTTAAATAGAGGTTTGTCTAGAAGCTAAGGTATATTATTATTGAGATGAGTTTGTGGTGTCATATGATGAAAAGAAAATTTTATTCGTGATTATTTTTTGTTGCAATATTTTTGATTTTACATGATATAGTAGTGTCACATGAAAAATTTGTTCTAATTGTGACTTGTTAATAAGTCATGGCATTACAGGATGTGAGGAGTCTTTAAAGTCAACAAAACATATTATGAGTTGCTAATGCAGTTGATTGCACTCGAACCTCAAATCAACAAAGCTTGTAAGATGTAGCAGAAAGTAAGCTTGAAAACATTGTCAGCGGAGGATTACTCTAATGCTTAAATTAGATGGAACCTTTGGAGAAGAGAATTAGACAACTCTTTAGCTAGTGAATAGATCAAAGGGATGAAATAAGACTTGAATGAGTTGTCCTCTTTGATTTTTTATACACAACATCCATTTACTGTGCCTTTGTTACTGGGCATTGTTAACCGGTGGATCATGGGTTTGGGGGAGTAATGGAATTGGATTCCCACCCTTTTTAGTAGCCCCATTGTTGCCTTATTCTTTGTTGAGAATATCAGAGCAATTAAGGTGATATGATTGGGTTATTATCCTCTACATTATTCCATTTTTCCTGCTCATGTGTCTATGTTGATAAGTGGCTTGGTTTGTCAATGGTTCAAGTTTAAATCATATATTATTGGATTAAGGACCCAAGGCTTCCTATGTCGAGGACCTCAGACCTAGTTAAGTGTATATTGGATCCACCAGTTTCCCTCTATTGCCACGTCAGATGAATTTGTTTAATCGGACAGGGGAATCTTGTCGAGCACACTTCCTCCTCTGGATTGTAACAGCCTTTGTCTCGAGAGTCGTATGACCACATTGATTGCAATATGCGTTTGCTAGTGGTGTTGTGTATCTGATGGTTGGGATAACACGTGACAACCTTTTGTCATTTCGACCGAGGCTCTTGGGAACCTACTATCCCGAGCTTGGTCGATCGAGGGGGTCATTGGAAGCACTTAGATTTCTAAAAAAATGCTCCAAAAACCCGCCTTTTGATCTATTTTCACTTCAACGAGTCCATAGATATCCTTTAAAATGTCTATACATTGAAAACTACCGATTGAAAATGTTGAAAAACGTCCAACTTTTGAATCCATGAACAAAACCCTAGTTTTGTAAAAATTATATTTTTATACCTCATGTTCGTCATAAAAAAAATTTAGGTAGTACAACAATGCATTAATGCAAGTTTTCCACATACGATGCAAACCCCTTTTTGTATTTGTATCAAAATAACTCTAAAACTCATTTTATCAATATACAACACAATAATAAAACTACTCATGTGGTATCACAATATTGTCAATATTTTACTCTAGTATAGTCATGTACAATATCTATATGGGAACTATAACGATGTTATAATAACTATAAGAATGGACAAAGCGAAAGTGTGAGAGTTATACCTCTCAAGCTTTATCTCGCGAGCACTTCCTTACTCTGCATGTTGGGATTTCACTCCTGTAGGGCTTCGCCACTCCTAAAACCTCCATCTCAAGCCTCACACAGGTCACTCAGCATTTCAAAAGAAGAGACTAAAAGTTCTGGCACTTGTCTTAAGGTTTTAAGCTCTATTTATAAAGTTTCACACTAATGCTACAATTAGGCTCTGTCGATCGAGATCTTTTTCATCTTAACCATGCATCAAGTGACATGTGTCTCAATCGATCGAGTTTGACACTCGGTCGACCAATTCATCATGATTTGCATTTAATGCTGGTCAAATTCAAGTCATCTCAGTCTAGCACACCCACAATGTGTAGGCTTTGTCGATCAACCACGTGGCTTGATAGATCTGGATTGACTTTTTCCCAATTAAATTTTCTCAGCCTGCCACGTGTCCACTCTCGTTCAATCAAGCTTGTTGCGATAAACCTAAACTTCATGATTTCAAACTCGTTTTTTTGTCATGTTTCATTATATCTTCCTTGAGTACTTTCGTACTTAATCGATCATATATATATATATATATGCATTTCATCCCTATATTGATATTTTGCCAAAAAACTGTCTTACACGATGATATGTTTTACTTTGAAACCTATTTTTTTCTTTTTTCTTTTTTCTTTTTTCTTTTTCTTTTTAACAAAACTTATGAGTTCATTGCTTATATAATTACCTTTCATGTGATATTTACTCATTAATTCGTGGACTTATACTTGATTTGTATCCACCTGTAAAAACATGTTTGTTTTACAGTTAGTTAGCTAATAGATAGCAAATCCTGTGAGGAGGTATATGGTTGTGGATAACTTAGCCAGGCTAGCAGTTATGGAGCTAGACCCTGACTGATGGCATTATATGTGGTTGGGTTTTAGGGTTGATCTAATGAATTCATTGAAGTGCTATTCTTGGTGTATTGTGCCTGTTGTTGATTGAATATCATAGAATGGTTTTCTGCAGGCGTGGATGACTTAGATTCGCATGCTTAGTTTTGATTTTGTGATAATGATATTTGGTGACATTATTTTCTATTATGTTGCTTTAAAGATATTTTTGGAGAGTTGTTTTAGGTTTTAGATTTTGATGGTTTTATTTTACTTTGGAAGACTAGTATATTTACTCTTCATTTCTTTTACTTTTCACATTTCGACTTTCCATATAATTGAGCTTTTTTTAGGTCATTTCATTTCCTTGAGCCGAGTGCACTAATGCCATGATGCAATGCATTCATTAATGTTTCTCGATTGCTGTTGCAGAACATATTTCTAAAGATCTTTCTGTTGAAGCTTTTGTGGATGAGAAACAATGGCTATGGTTACATTCCAATAATCCATGTGGGAATGTCTTTACATACCAACATTTGAAAAAGGTACATGTATGTTTATCTATGTTGTAAATTTTGAAACACGCGTTTTTCTTCAATTTTGTTTTTACTTTTTACTATTTCGGAAATATTGGATGACAACTAGATGAAGTGCGTGTCATTTAGTGAAAACACAATATTTTTATGGACAGATACCATCTTATATTTGGTTAGAAACTCATGAAATAAATTGAAATTTTATCATTTCACGCTGAGGGTTAATTTGGAAAACCCCTTACTCTCCCCCCAACACACTGTACCGTGCCAGACGTTTGTTGTGAATTTGCGTGAAAAGTAAGCTTTTTTCTCTTGCAAACCGGCTGTTGACTGAAGCGTGAAAAGTGACTAATGAAAGACCTTCAACAACAACTTACTTTTTCACGCAAAATGACCAACTTGCCACAAAAAAAAAAAAAAAAAAAAAAAAAAAAAAAAAACTCTAGAATGTTAGCACATGAATGTACTTTATTCTACCTTCTTCAATGCAAAGACTGGCAATGAGCCCGCGCCTCTTCTTTCTCTCTCTCTGTTTGAAGTAGCCACCTCTACCAGCTCCATGATGTCGTTGTCCCTGTCCACCTTGGCGAGTCAACGACCACTCAACCCCAACGACACCTCCATGACCTTGATCGGCTAGCTTTTCCTCCATTACAAGAATACCTTGTGTGCCCCCTCTCTCTCTCTCTCTCTCATTTTTCCATTTGTTTTCATAGAATTTAGGAAAAGCAATTAGCGGTATTTTAACGGTTAACAATTTTAGCTTTTTTAGCCAATAATCGCTAATCATAATCGCTAATCATAACCGCCTTTTCAGCCCTAGCATTGACAAAGGAGCGAGTGGATGCACAATTGATCAGGCTTTCAAGTTTGAGACAAAAGGAGAGAAAAATAGAGAGAAAAAAAAATGTGGGAATGAGAAAAGAGAAGGTTGAGTTTTTCCCTCCTCCCCGATCAACACTCACAAAGAGGAGAAAAACTCATCGGGGAGTGGTGAAGGCTCCACAGGGGAGCAGATGCACGATTTTATTTTTTCCTACTTAATACGATTGGTTTTACATCGAAAGGTTCACAAGTCTTCTTTTTTCTAATTTTGGTTGACCTCTAGTAGATTATGATGATCTTTTATTCTTTACAATGAAGTAACCGGCTAAAATGTTTAGTAGCAATTAAATATTTGAAAATATTTTCTATATCATTTTTAATGATTTAACCAAACAATTGAAAATAAGTTACTTTTCACAAAATTTCTTTTAATCCTCAAAAAATATTTTATCTCAAAACAAAACTAATTTATAGGTGAAATTTGGTTAAATCAAATCATCCACATATTGCAAGGTATTTTTGTCATTCAAGATTTTTCGGAATTTAGGTTTGAGGTTTCTGTCTTTCATGGATTATACAAAAAAATATTTTTTTTAGTAGAACTTAGGACACTTTCAGGGTTTGGTATGGGACCATTAGTCCCTACACACGGCTAAGGGTGTACAACCGGTTGCAGTTATTCCCTCCTAACCATAACTAGTTTACGCAGTTATTCATTTTTAAATAACCACAACTACAATCGCTAGGCCGATTAGCAATTAACCGCAACCGGCGGTTATGCGGTTATTGGAGGCCGGTAATCGCTTTTCATAAAGATTTAAAACACCATTTTTTTAGCCAAAAATTGTTGCACTATTTCAATTTTTTTTTTTTGAAATAACCGCATATTAAAATAAATGACAGAATGACTTTTTGATGAATAAAATTTGGATGGAAATAGGCTATTTTGATATGGATTATATTGCTAGGTTGGGTGGAAAGATGATGGTGAAAATTCACTTTGAATTTGTGTTGAATTGAGTTCTGAATTCCAATTCATTAAGCATATAATACTGGACATAAATGTATATCTTAGCTATCTTGAAGATTGCCACTGAACTTATTTTGCTGCAGATATTTCTAATAATTCAAAATGCTGGGAATGAGATTGTTCCTTGCATGTTCATAATAAGGTTGTGATTATTTGCGGTTAGTGGTTGTTAGCTGTAATACCCAAAAATAATAAAATAAAGATAACAAGTAAATAACCATTATATACTCATACTACTAATTTATTCAACTAGTACCCTAAAATAATTTTCTTATATATATATGTTAACCCCTGCCCGAACATTCGATGAGTTGTTGTGAGTTTTAAAAGTATTCGCAAGCGCACGAATCGTTTGCAATATAGTGTATGTGCAAGTGCGAGGTCGATCCCACAGGAAATTGTATTGTGAAAATTAATCTCTATTTAAACTAATCCTATTTTAATCTAGTTCCGAATTTTTGGATTTTTTTTTAGAATCAAAACACAAAAGAAAAAATGATTAACTAAACAGAAAGAAAAGCACTAAGGTTTTGGAATCCACCAAACCAAATCAAACACCACATTCTTGCATGCTAATTATAAATCCGATTGAAATGAGTTGGCTATTCAAGTTCTTTAATAGATCATAAATCATTTGATGAATCCAACTCTAAGACAAATCACAACGATTATCCCTTTGAGATCAAATCATTCATTGTATCCGTTTGTCAAACAAATCACAATGGATATCCATTCTCAACGAAATCAATCGATGTATCCATCGGTTGAAACACATCAAATATCTACTAGAAAATAAAATATTCAATTTAAAGACATGAGTCAATAAACTGAATTAGAACTTGAATTTTATAAAATATCGAATTTATAAATTTCATGACAAGAATGTTGGTGTTATCATTGATGAGGTTTTATCCTCAACCTTAGTTGAAGATTTTAGCCTACCATAACTAAAAACACCAAACAAGAATAAACTTGTAATGAAAACATGAAATAAAACTAAGACAGAAAATAAAATAAATGGAGAAGGTAGAATGACAGAAATTAAACTAAATTAAACATAAAATAAAAGAAACTAAAGAGATGAAAAAGATAAAAAGACAGAAATTAAACTAAAGTACAAAAGAAAGAAAAGAACTTGTAATGCAAACATAAAACTATTGAAAGGTAGAATAGAGAAGATAGAAATAAAGAATTAATCTAAATTAAAAAAAAAAAAATAGAAAAACAATGCTTTGCAAAGAAAATGTGTATATACAATGATCGATATATCCTAAGTGGTGCCTAGCATGGGGTTTTTTATAGCAAAACATTAGGTTAAACCCCATATTTTCAAAATGGCACATCTACCCCTCAAAATCCTAATAAGAGAAAATAATGTTAGGGTTTTGAGTGTCTGCAACGGCCAAGTGCAAAGAAATTCGTGTACTTATATTGCGAGGCACTTATAACATAGAAGATGTTCGAATTAGGAAAATCCTATTTCACAATGATTTGTAGAATTTTGAATTAGCTTTCCAACACTACTAATTTCACTTTAATTTGATAATTGAGCTGAAAGTTATGGTCAAAATACTCTGACTTGTGCAGAACCTGAAATTTAATCCAATCCGATTTTGACTATAACTAGAGAAATTTCGATTTAATTCTTTCATTGATTTAATTAAACATAACCATATCATCTAGGTCTTTTCAAAGTGTGCTTTCTTCCAAATTTTACATTTTTTCACTTTAAAACTGCCGTTTTCTCTCTATGATCTACAAAATACCAAAATACAAAAACTAACCAAAAAGATTAAAAAATAACAAAACTAAAGGTTTAACAAATTTGAATTAAGGGGTCAAAATATACAATATTTGGCACTCATCAAATACCAACAAACTTACATTTTGCTAGTCCCTTAGCAAAACAAAATGAAAAATAAAATCAAAGCAAGAAACATAAGTCCGCTGTCGTAGGAGAGATGATTGCATTTAACATATGCAACAAGCCTTTTCAATCCATAGGAATCCCTAGTGGACGAGTGAAGTCTCGTGAGGGTTTGCTAGAAATGATACCCACAAACATTTTAGAGCACTTTGTTGTTGACAAACAATGATTTTCACACAAACACATGGTTCATACATCATGAGTAGGTTTAACAAGGTGAACACCACATCATCAGGACATAAAAAATCAATCAACTCATAGCTAGAAAATTGAGACAACACATGCTCCAATCAGTGCAACGTGAGATTACTATAGACTCATGAGGTTTCAATTTTTCTCAAAATTTGTGTACCCCAAAATTCATAGGAATTTTATCAGATGAAAACAATCAAGGCTTAAATCAAAATGTGCAATTTTTCTTTTCTTCTTCTTCTTCTTTTTTTTTTTTTTTAGGCTATGCAATATCTGACTCCCTTAAGCTTTCTAATTGACCTATGTAACGAGTGTTGGGTCAGTGACTCTCAAACCAGATGATTTTAAGGCACTAGATGTAAAAATATCCATAAGACCTTAATTACTCAAGTTAAAAAGGCTACGAAGACAAACTAGCCATACCATCAATCAAATTGAATTTCTCATCTTTTTATGCGAACGCTCAATGTTTAGTGAGGCAAGAGGCCAGGTTACTCAATGAGAACTCAAATTGATGATTTATTATTATTATTATTATTATTATTTATTTATTTATTTAAACCAAGGTTTCATCAACAAATCATCTTACAAATCTTAAGATACACATTTCTTAATTCAAATCTTATACCTCACATAACCAATGTTAATGTGCTCGTGAAAAATAATTCAAACAAGTGAAGTCTCTCTAATCCAACAAATGAGTCAATAGATTCAGAGTTCTAAAGACATGCAGTGTTCAACATGTTAAACAAACCAATGATACGCAAACCACAGTAGCAATGTAATCATGTTCAATTAACAATATAGTTTTTTTTTTTTTTTTGTTGAAAATTTTCTAGAATAAAATGACAAATAAACAAACAAACAAACATACAGTGTTTTTCCATACTCCCAACTTGAATTACATATTTTCCTTAATGTGTAGTATAGAAATACATTACCAGAAGTAAGGAAACATCAAAGTGTGAAAAAGGCCAGGGCGTCCCCCAAACTTAAACACGAGCACACCTGTCACAAACTAACAGCAATGTTTCTCACAGAAACACACATCACAAGGTTAATTGCTATTAGGGAAAAAAAAAAAAAAAAAAAAGAGACACAAATGAAATGAAAAAGGACTAAAATAAAATGTGCGAAAAATAAAATGTAAAAGAAAAGTTACCGCACTTTTCCCGATTATTGGGATGTCCAACTAATCCCTTCCAACCTTTCTTCTTTAGAATTTGATATCCTTTTGGCATAATGTTTCGCCATCTCAGGTAACCTACTTGCTTGCTTCAAAGGATCTTCATAGGAAGATGATTCCTAGATTTGTGACATTGTGTGCATAGATCCTTGACAAATTCATCATAAGATGGCTATTTGAGACATTGAAGAACTAAAGCTTGTAGCTCATGAAGTGTCTCAAAATGGATGGTGATGAAGGAATGAGCGTCAGTACTCACTTCCTTGTCATTGGATTGATTTGGAGTTGACGAGGGCTCAATTCGCTCCAGGTGCTCGATAGACTCCAAGTGCTCATCTTTCTCTTCCTCCTTAGCTGCTGATGAAAATGTGTCAGGGGATAATATCTCAGTGGTTTCCCCATTCTCATGTCATATCTCAGGAGTGGAATCCAATAAAGCCTCAGCTTGCTCACTTACCATGTCAAGGTCCATATTAAATTCGAATTGAGCACAACTCTCTTCCAAAGGATCTTTCTGACTTGGCTCATTAACAATCTCTTCAACAACTTCTTCACTCCCAAGTGTGGTGGTGGCATGGGCATGCTCATGATGAGGGTTTACTCATTCTCATCAATCATGTAGTGCCTTTCAACCATCCACTGACTCAGAAGCTCCTCTTCCTCCATTCTATTTAACTCAGCAACCAGATGATCAAACTGTCCTTTTAACCTTTCAACCACTAAAGTGTTGGCCATAGTGGCATAATTAATCTCTTGAATGGCTAGGATATCGACCATGGTGACATCCTTAAGCTCTTGCATGGTTTGGCTATTTGAATGTATGAATGCTTTGAATGTGTCTTCCAATGATAACTTTGATTGTGGCACTTGAATGGTGGATTGGTCAGTTCTCTCCATAAATACCTTCAACGTATCTTCCAATGATAACTTTGGCTGTGGCACTTGAATGGTGAATTGGCCAGTTCTCTCCATAAATATCTTCAACGTGTCTTCCAATGACGATTTTTGAGGAAGGGGATCATATGATGAAGGATGGAGGACTTGGTTTTCGAATTGCTGATATTCAGGATGATGCAGTTCATGAAATTGAGGAGCATAATTTCCCATGACTTAAGCTTGCCACGAGAAATCAGGATGGTTGCCCCAGTCCGGGTTGTAAAAATTTGAATTTGATTCAAACCCTGGACTGGAGAAATTCATGTTTATTTGCTCATATAAAAAATTGAAGAGTTGTCCCCAGGATGGACAATTACTCGAACTATGGTAAGGATTAGAGCAATATGAACATGGTCCATGTGGGTGAAAATTTTGAGGGTAGTTGGTAGGAACTGGCGCCCTACAACTATGTGAAGCATGTTGTACAGAAAAATTATTGAAAACATCAAATGAAAAATTCATGTTTCACCCTCACTCATATTAACATGCAGATATCCCATAAACTGGACCATTTTTTTTTTTTACTAAAATTTAACTAAGAATAAAATACAAGAGGGGTAAACAGAATTATCCAAGGTTCAGCCAAGTTAATTCCCAGGAAAGTGAGGGGGGTCACAAGGATACTCTTCAATTCCAAGACTTTCCTAACTAGAACTTTCCTAGACATTTGCATTATTGGATAATAACACAGAAGCAAAAAATAATAATATAAAATTAAAAAAAAAATTAACACAGAAGCACAAACAAATACACCAAAAATTAAAAACTAAAACTTAAAAACTCACAAAATGGACAAAAAATAATTTTTTGGCAAAGTTTCAGCTACTAATCTGCCGCAGGTGGTGCCCTTTGCGTTGGTGTGCTTGAGTACAATTCCGTGGATTATCTCACTAAAGCTGCAAACAATGATAGAAATTTTTTTCTTTTTCTTTTTCTTTTTCTTTGTTTTTTTTTTTTTTCTTTTGTTCTCCTTTTTTTTTTTTTTTTTTTTTTGGTTAGACAATAAAGCAAAAACAAATAAAAATAAAAATAAAACAAAAATCTACCTAAACTAGTAGAAAAATAAAATCAATTCAAACAAAAATCAATTTCCACAAACAAAACAATTCCCCGGCAAGCCAAAAACTTGTTGTGAGTTTTAAAAGTACTCGCAAGCGCACGAATCGTTTGCAATATAGTGTATGTGCAAGTGCGAGGTCGATCCCACAGGGAATTGTGTTGCGAAAATTAATCTCTATTTTAACTAATCCTATTTTAACCTAGTTTCGAATTTTTGGATTTTTTTAAGAATCAAAACACAAAAGAAAAGATAATTAACTAAACAGAAAGAAAAGCACTAAGGTTTCGGAATCCACCAAATCAAATCAAACACCACATTCTTTCATGCTAATTATAAATTCAATTGAAATGAGTTGGCTATTCAAGTTCTTTAATAAATCGTAAATCATTTGATGAATTCAACTCTAAGAAAAATCACAACGATTATCCCTTTGAGATCAAATCATCCATTGTATCCGTTTGTCAAACAAATCACAATGGATATCCATTCTAAACGAAATCAATCAATGTATCCATCGGTTGAAACACATCAAATATCCACTAGGAAATAAAATATTCAATTTAAAGACATGAGTCAATAAACTGAATTAGAACTTGAATTTTATAAAATATCAAATTTATAAATTTCATGACAAGAATGTTGGTGTTATCATTGATGAGGTTTCAGATAAAAAGACAGAAATTAAACTAAAGTACAAAAGAAAAAAAAAAGAACTTGTAATGCAAACATAAAAATAAATGAAAGGTAGAATAAAGAAAATAAAAATAAAGAATTAATCTAAATTAAAAAAGAGAAAAGAGCTAAAAACAATGCTCTGAAAAGAAAATGTGTATATACAATGATCGGAATATCTTAAGTGGTGCCTACCATGGGGATTTTATAGCAAAACATTGATTCAACCCCATATTTTCAAAATGACACCTCTACCCTTCAAAACCCTAATAAGATAAAAGAATGCTAGGGTTTGGAGTGTCTGCAGCCGCCAGAAGTAAGGAAATTCGCGTGCTTATATTGAGGAGCGCTTATAACATAGAGGAAGTTCGAATTAGGAAAATCATATTTCACCATGATTTGTAGTATTTTGAATTAACTTTACAACGCCACTAATTTTACCTTAATCAGATAATTGAGCTGAAGGTTATGGTCAAAATACTATGACTTGTGCAGAACTTGAAATTTAATCTAATCCGATTTTGACTCTAATTAGAGAAATTTCGATTTAATTATTTCATTGACTTGGTTAAACATAAACATATTATCTACGTCTTCTCAAAGTGTGCTTTCTTCCAAACTTTGCATTTTTCACTTTAAAACTATCGTTTTCTCTCAATGATCTGCAAAATACCAAAATACAAAAACTAACAAAAAACATTAAAAAATAACAAAGTTAAAGGTTTAATAAATGTGAATTAAGGGGTCAAAATATACAATATTTGGCACTCATCACGAGTCTCTGGAATGCTCGATGTGGACCATTTACCTTGTTCATAAATAGTACACCGAATGTTCGACCATGCCTGAAAAATAATTTTAACCTACTATCCATATCATTCAGCTTTATCCACTACAAACCACGGCTATTTAAGTCACCCCACGCCCTTCAGATTTCCATACTCCTCCATGCATCTTAGCTACCCCCATTTCTTGAGAGAGAGAGAGAGAGAGAGAGAGAGAGAGAAAGATGTGATTTTGGTGTTATCCAATCTTCATTAAGGTATACTTTGAACTTTAAACTCGTTTTTCATGTTGTTAGTATTATGTTCATGTGATTTATCATGTTTTTATGAGTTTTGAACATGCTATTAAGAGTTCATAATTTATCTCTCTAAAAAAGAAATAGTTTTCTAAAAGGTTGGGAACTTATCCTTATTTTTCCTAAACCCTCATGTTGACATGGTTTAGCATGTTTTTATAAGGCTATTGTGAGCTTTGGTTAGGATACAAATGGTCTGGGTAGGAGCTTTGAGTTTTTCATGCATTTTGGTACCCTTTCGAACGTTCACTACATTTGACCAAACGTTCAAACCTTGCTTATCGAACGTTCGACCCCGATACCGAACGTTTGATTGTGTCCAGAAATTGTTAATTAGGGTTTTAATAATAGGTTAGAGTGCCAATGTTGTATTTAGGATTTTTACGTGCATGAGTTAGAACTCTCATTGTATTATGTTTAATTATAGGGTATGTTTTGCAGTAGCGAAAGTTCGAGATGCCCGAGCCTATGGATGAGTGTTTGAGGTAAGTTAATACTTAAAAAATTGATCTCACTTTAACGTGCAATATGTTAATGAACTGAGCATATTTTATTCTTCATAATGATATGTCATGAGCTTACTATTTTTAAAACTGCTTCAAGACGAGTATTACTTATTTCATGATGACGATAAATGAACAATAATTACATTGTATGACATGGTATACCAGTATGTGTAGTAGGACGACCATGGGCTTACTATACGATGCTTGACCCAATGGTCAACGAGATTTATGATTATGATATGATGGGTCTTGGATCCAATGGTTTTTTTTTTATTGGTGCACCATGTTTGAATGTGGGTCACGGTTACGGCTTTGCTAGTAGCAACGGCTACCCGAGGTCGGACTTGGTCGGGCTGCTAGTATATGACAGTATGTGTACAATATCCGAGGCACCGGTATTGTATTACAGGTTCCTCAGGACATCACAAACCCTCTCAGGAAAGGGTTCATATCCTGGGTAGACTATATAGAGAATAATTATGACTTTAATTGTGTGCATGTGTAGCATGTTTTTGGATTTAAAATATTAGTGTTTGTTACTGAAATTATGCCTCATAAATTATTTAAAACAAACCTACCTAAGGCTCATTGCATAACCGGTTTTGTAATAATTTATTTACTAAATGGTGGACTTACACAATTATTTTTTCTCAATCCGTTGGACACCTTGGTGTTTACGGCTTAGCAGGTTGCAAGGCGTTAGAATGAGAATTCACTGGAATGAAGATGCCAAGTGGATGACTCATAACATCAAGTTGGGTAATTAGTAATTAATTGTTATAGTAATTCTGTTTGGAGGCTTTCAGTCTATGATCATTGATACATGATTATGTCTTAAAGGTTTATTGCTAAAAGTCTCATATTATGATTCCTACTTTCCACATTATTTTTACACTAATAAGTTTTTGGGTAATTCCACTGGTTAGTTACAAGTTAATTGATCTGGAGGAATCATTGGCAACTCTCAAAGTTAAGTAAATGCAATTACCTATTTTTTTGGGGCATTATATTAGCAGTTAGCGGTTAATAACCGCTCAGCTTGTACACTCCTACATACGGCTCTAGTCTCTTGATCGAAGTAACCAAACCACTCTCCACTCCTTATTTCCTTCAGATGAGCTAAAAATAAAATGCCTTCATGAACAAATTTAAAGGTGTGGGTGAAAGAAGTAAAAGAAAATAAAAACTAGGTTTGGATCTGATAAATTGCTTTATGTTTGTAGAAATTAAAAAAGAAAAAGTACACTTACCACCCTTAAACTACTATTAGACTGTCAATGTCCCCCCAAACTAAATATTGCATCAATGCCCTTCCCTTTCAAAAAATACCAAAAATTGTCAGTCACCCAATGACAAAAATACCCTTAATAATTTATTTTTTTTTGTTTTTTAAAAAAAACGACTAAAAGCTAAAAGAAAAAAAGAGAGACTTGTTATTTCTCCATCTCTCATCCATATTTTTTTTCAAATTCATCATTGGATCTGTAGGATTCACATGTGGGTCCTAGAGATTTAATGATGGATTTGAAAAAAAAAAAAAAAGGTTTGAAATCGATGGGAGATGGAAAAATAGCATTTCTAAAAAAAAGAAAAAAGAAAAAAGGTTTCAATAAGGGGTGGCCCTTGGCCGTTGTTCTAATGGGAGGTGGCCAAACCATCTCCTTTGGCCTCATGGGAGTGGTCGAATCACTCTCTGGCTATTTAGGGGTCGTTTGGTCATCCCCGGTGGTTTTGGCCACCTCAAATGGCCAGGGGGTGGTTCGGCCACCCTTAGGCCTATAAATGATCGTACGACATTGTTAGCAATGTGGGCCACTTGGAGTCGTATCCGATCAAGCTATTTTAATGATAGTTGCTAGTTGTGCACATCGGGGCAGCGGTCTTGTACCAGGAGTTTTTTCAAGAACGCATAAACCCTATTAGGAAAGGGTAAGAGCCTGAATATACCATATGAAGTTAAACTATAATAGTATAATAAGAATTTATTATGTACTTATATCTATATTGCACTGCATTCTTATTTATTAATGTTATCAACTGCCTTACACAATGATATGTTTTAACTTGGGAGAACCATTTTATTTAAACCATGAGTTCACAAAATAAATAATTGCCTTTCATGTGATTTTACTTCACTAAGTCGTGAACTTACACTTGTTTTCCTTTCGACCTGTGAAATACAATTGTGCTTTACAATTAGTCAGTAGCTAGATGATGAGTCATTTGAGACGGTATGTAATTGTGAATGATATATTCATAATCATCTTTAAGGAGCTAGATTCTGAGTGGTTGGAAAGCATGTGAGATAGCAATGGAGATACGCGTAGCGAATTCATCGAGATATTTTATCTGATTTATCTTTTCAAGACTAGACTTTGGTCTTTAATGTTGGAGATTAATTTCTTTAGTATTTGCTGATTTGAGGTTATTTTGAGAATTGTACAGTGAAAAAAGAAGTCTCATGGCAGGATGATATGAAATTCCGTCGTGCATCAGAATATTAAATAAGATTTTACTTAATAAGTTTTTTACGCACGAATATTTTTGTTAGTTTTGGAGGTATATTTCGTTTACTTTTATGACACAAAACGACAGTTTTGAACACATCACAAATCCTCATATTTTATTTTTAATATTTGTTCGCCATCACCCAATCCTTACCGATGACCAAAACCGCGGTTCCCACCATCCGACTATCACCATCCTTGTCCATGGTCAGGCCGGCATCTTTAATGTCATTTTGTTTCACTTCAACAACCACGTCAATCACTATCAAGCCAACGCATTATTTAAGACTAAAGATTAGGGGATTTTTTTAATCGAATAATATTAGAAATCGTATTTTTATTTTACAATATTAACGTAACAATTTTAACCGTTAAATTTTCTTTTATTTTTTTTTTAAAAATAATTGTTTAAAGACTTTTTTAGAACTGCAATATTAGTATTACATAAGATAATTATAAAATAAAAATGTAATTTTTGATATTAATCTTTTAGATTATATATATATATGAATAGAATATTAAATATTAGGGGCGTACATTAATTTTACTATCCCACGTGTAGATACAATTAGTAAAAACCATACCATTATCCACATATGTAGTTGCAAATATCGATTTTATGCATGCGTATGCAATTCCTTTTATATATATATAAAATAAATTTACCAATATGACATCGTTTTAGATCAAGTATAAGCTATGTTTACATTGGTTTAATTAATTGTATTACTTTTCCGTGTAACACTCAAAGTAAACAAACAAAAGTAATGTAAAATTAATATATTTTCAAAAAATTAAGTTTTAAAAAGAAATTAAAACAAGCCCAAAACACTAAAACTCGACTTAAATTATTTTCAAAATTGTTTAAAATAACTCATAATAGAGACCTAAAGAATGTCCAAAAGGCTAAAATAAACCAAAAATACACTTTACTTAACATATGTTAACAACGAATAATAATCGCATTTAATAATCTTAATATAACTGTACGAATGTAGTTATCATTACAAAAATATGACGTGTGGATACAGGTATTGTAAATAACTGCATTCATGTGTACATTCCACTTAAATATTAAATATAATGTAGTTTCACGACGTTAAATCCCTTGTTTGGTATACAATTTATACACGAACAGAATATTAAATATGATTCTAATTTATTGAACCAGTTACACTGATTTAAAAACTGGGTTTACCATTTGGAATAAAACCCAAATTTTTGAACCAAAATGTATTAAAAAAAATTTGAGACAACCGAGGCATCAATAAAAACGGATTTCAGCCTCAAATGCCAAGGAATATTCCCTTTCTAATCTAAACTAAATGTTCTAGCATGTTATAAAATTGGATGATTACCGATTAAGATTCATATCGTTAATCTCCGGAGGGGTGGCATCCAATTCCCTCTAATTATATTGCCAAATTCCGTCAAGCATTCTTGTCCTATGCCATGCTACAAACACCATTTAAGACAAGTTTTACACGTAACAACTTCCTCAGGCATATTTATTGAAGGCAGAGAGATGCTATAAACTGGTGTCGTCTTTGATCTTCAGACAATTTTACTAGAAAAAGGTTAAGCATTTGATCGTCTACTAGAAGCTATGGGGATTGATTGGTTAGGGACCCAAAAGGAGTAGGATTTTGAGGCAACACTGATATCATTTCCTACAATTCCGAATTACCAATTAAACAGCTAAAAGCATAAAAACTATCCACTACAAACACCACTACCAGGAAATAACATAGCACAGCTTATACTCTTATTTTAGCTCATCAGCTTTATTATACTCTATATTCCAATTCAACCCAATGGGATTTCAAGTCAAACTGAAACACCACTTTAATATGATGATATACTCCCCCATCCGAGCATTTCTTCATCAGAAAGATGCAGATACCCAAGGAAACTGCCAACTAGTTGAAACCTGGGCATCTGTTCTCAATTTCAGAAGAAATCAGTCAACTACAAAGAAACAAGCTACTCCTGACCTCCAATGCAAGCAACTGCAGGATTCAGCTTCTTACCTTGGAAGATCACCGGCATTCGCTAATCCGTCAGTAGAAGGCTAGAAGCAGATCATTGATGCTACAGAACCACCCAAACAGCGAATTCTTCCCAAGGTTCAATGCCTTGAATAAGCCATCCCTCTTAAACCAGTATAAAGGAGTGCATATTCCTCAAATTTTATGCATAATGGCCAAAAGAAAGTATTGCTAAATGCCCATGAGATGAAAACCCAGACTTATTTTTTGCTCAGAAGATAGGACAAAAATCTAAGAGATCTTGGAAACAAGAGATCTATTGAACATATCATAAGAGTGGGGAAAACTTCATTAAGATGTAGAGAAGAGTGTCTTTTTTATTGGAAAGTCACATAAAATCCAATGGGACTTCAACCCACAACCTTTATCTCCACTCTATTTTCACGTTGGAAAAAAATGTCATTTGAGCAGTAACTCATTGGCTGTAAATGGGGGATCCTGATCTGTAAACAGGTGACTCAATTAAAAATGGGGAAGAATTTTCTTTTTGTTCAAACCTAATTTACAAAGTCGGTTATCTAGAAAACCCTTCAGCTGTAATGAAGTTGAGCTATTAAAGAAGAAAGGCCACTAATAATGAGGAGTTCACTTAATTCAATTTGACGGTATTTTTAGATTACCGAGGAGTAAAGCAACAATGAGTCTATTGAGCATTTCGTGGGGAGAGAAACAAAACAAAACAAAACAAAGAGTAATAAGAATAGAGAAGAAAAGATGAAATTAGAGTAAAATTCTTGCAACTGAAGCTACTTCCACTACATATAAGAGAAAAAAGAGAGCACACAAAATGTAATGAAATGTATGATTACCTGGTGTAAAATCCAGCTTGCACTTACTGGGCTTTACAAATGCTATAATCATAAAGAGCAGTGGCATCAAACCATCCGAGACAAAATCCTATTTCAAAGAATAAAACACAACTGGAAAAAAATGATAATCCAAGCAAATAATGGTATAGACATGGATGTGAAAAAAAAAATACTTAAATGTCAAATCAAGCAAAAGATTTTACCAAAAGATGTTGTCCAAACCACAAAATTTGTTATGTTACCAAAACATGTTATCCATGCTTATTATGATGTCAGGAGGAAAGTAAACACAAAAGAGTGCAGTAGTCAATCCAGGTAGAGAAGGTAAGAAAAAACGTTGTTTAGTAACACACTTAAAAATATGGAGAGACACAGTGTTCTCTGCCACAAAGTTCTACCAGTACACCAACACTTTTTAAGAAACAAGATATTGGAACCAAAAGTACTACATTGTTTTGAAAATATGTGAAGGGGTGATAACTACTAAAATAGAAAGAAAAATACACGTTTGAGAGTCTGGTCTTTAAAGAAGGCAAATAATTACTTTTCAGCACAAATTTAAAGACGTCGTTTGCAAGAGTGCCTGGAACTTCAGAAGAATCACCAGAGTCCAAAATTAAATGATTGATGCATCTATGAGAGGATCTGCACAATGAATACATAAAGCATAAAAATACTAAATTCAAAAACCAAATATTTAGAGTAGGAGAGTACATATAAAAACTAAATGCATAAAACTTTATAGAATTTGATGAGATGTGTAATACATTTTTCAGTGTTATCCCAATATTCTCTTCAACTAAAATCTGATCAGAGAAATGTTTTGTAGCAAAATGAAGCACTATAATATCATGATTAAATTTCATGTTCGAATAAATCTTGGAAATATACTGTGATAAAAAGAAAGTGTTACAAAATTATGTAGTGAAAGTTAGAAAAATGGCCATTTCTAGATGAAAGTCGATGTCCAATACAAGGTAATACCACATAATTCAATCACGAAAGTTGTAGAATTAGTTAAGATGAGAACTACAAACAAAAGAAACAACAAAATGGTTTCCTAGATATTCTACGAACTGACATGGGACCTAGATTTTAAGCAATATATTTAGTGAGATATACAGCATATCGCCAACAATGAAAAATACATTATCAATGTGAAAAAGACTAAACAGATGTACCTGAAGAGTTATTACAACTCATTATTCAATGCAAATGTAAAGCAACCATAATTGCTGGAACCCAAATCTAGACGCTGGCTAGACAGGAACCAAAGATCAAGAAAGCAGTAGTCAAAGAAATCATGGGTCAATAGTGTTGTCCAATTCAACACTGTTTTTACCCCCACATTATAACCTCAAGAGGGAGATCCCTCATACAAAAATATAACCCTCAACCACACTTCAATCAGCAATAATCAGAATGTGAGATACAGGTGAATATAAATGACAAGACTGTAAGACAAGAATAGAAAGAACAAGGTCAAGACATCCGATGGGTTCATTATGCTACCACATTTTAATATATAATCCCAAGAAACTCTAACAAATTCAATGGGTAGCCAAGTAAACTGATTTGACACATCTAAGTAATATATCACACTACCACCTTAATGAGGGTGAGATAAAGAACCAATATGTTGAAAAAAAAAAAAAAGCAAAGGCTTGGCACTATGTTTTCTAAATTGCACCAGATTGCTCCAAACCATCACAGACACCATAACAACTAAACAAGATTCAAAGACCTATCCCAACTATTACCTACTCCTTCAAGTCTTAGACAACAACCCTGTATCTTTGGACAACTGCTTTTGATTCTCCTATAGTGATTAACTTTCATGATTTTCTTGTTCTTTTTGCTCCTACTAGTCAGATAGTTTCTCTTGTATACTCCTCATGTACCTACGGGTGCCTTATGCGTTTAATGATATCTCGATTACTTATTAAAAAAAAAGTTTTAGCCAACAACTTTAAGAAATCTACTAGGCCAGGACTAAGTGTACACGTTATTAAACAGACTCCCCTGCACAAGTGCACTTTAGGTTACAAGGAACAAAGAACAAATTATTCCTCCTTGTCGGCATTTAGCAATATTATCTTCACAGTTGAACAAAAGGTTGATCTGATATAAAACACCCCTTATCTAAACCATCATCCTTTTCCCTATATAACTCTCATCCTTTTTAAGCCCCTCTCCCTCTATGAACTTTTTTTCTTCTTTTTTTGGTTCTAAACAAAGCATATTCATGTTATTGAGAAACAGTTTCACCTCTAATTTTGTACATAACAATTCCAGAAAAGAGATATAGGTCTCAAAACCATGGCACCACACCTCATGCCTCAAGCTCATAAGCTCAAGAATGTTTAAAATGCTATTATTATAAGAAACTGTACCTAATGGATGGAAGTGCATGCTTGTCAACCTCTAAAAACATCGAAGAAATTGTTAAAAAAACGTATTAAGCACTATCGTTATGCATGGAAAAAACCTTTAGCGAGCTATACCAGTTAGTAATGTTGCTGTGTAGAACTACGAATTATACAAGCAAGTAATTCAGACTACACTATATCTGCAAGTTCAATGTGCATGTTCATAATATTATTCTGCTTAATATATGATTTTACTCGCCAAAATAAAGTGAGGGTGAAGAAAAAGGGGGGGAGCGGGGACAGTTGCAGGCTTTAAAAATTCGAACAGAGCAGCCATAAACACTACAAAAAAAATAATGAACCAGACTAGGTGGAGGAAACCAATATTTAGGGACCAAATGGGGAGTATAATGTGTTAGAGACTCTACCTTCTTCCACAAAACTCTCAGTTAGTAATACTCGAGACATGTTTAAAAATGAATTTTGTAATATTAATGGAATTCAATATCATAGGGGTATTACGTTGTGGTGACCATGACAATAATAAACGAGAACACAAACAATGAATAATACATTGAACATCCAACTGAATGATCTTAAAGCGCATAGTTGACAGATCCAATTCGTTTTGACAGCTGAAAAGCACAAGTTTAAATAGAAGAAAACCAGCAAGACCAATTTATTAAATGTTCATCATTTAGCAAATGACGAATACAAGAAAATAAATGTGCATAACATCGAGCCAAACTTTTTTTAAAGACAGATTTTGATGTTCATTAGAAACAATAGGAATTTGTAGTTAAAATGATAACAGGCTGAATGCAATTAAAAGTATCTCAAATGTCAACAAACACATCTAAACGTTTCTTGATTTAAACATGTTTGACAGGTTCACTAAATCCAAAATCACATAAGCTGTTTTTCGTGGATCACATAAGCTGTTTTTTTGTGGATCACATAAGCTGTTTTGTGGAAGCGGAAAAAGTTACTTAACACAGAAGTAGTAAGTATTTTTTTAATGGCTCTGAAAAGTGATTTTTTTTATTTTTTTATTTTTATATATATATAAGTATTTGAAAATGTTTTTGATGTAATATAAAATGGACAAGTGTTTTTGGTAAGGTCCACATTTGAAACAAAAAGTTTTCGGCAGGTTCCATTTGAAGAAAAATGTTGGCAAACTTTTTGGAAAGTGTTTTGAGGTTTCAAATAAACAAATACTAAACATACAAAACACAAACAGGTGTGGAAACTTCTTACTTAAAAAAATGAATAAAATAAAATAAAATTAGGGGTCGCACAAAACACAACTTCTTGCTAACCATATTGAGAAGCTTCACATGATTTCTTATAGGGTAGGCTAGGCAAAGAGTTCAAATATCACCTAGTAAGCTAGTCTAAGGTTTGTTCTCCAGTCTCGGAGGAAGGGCTAGGGTTCCAAAACTGATCGTGCTCTCTTAGAGAAATGGCTTTGGCGCTATGTTCATGAGAGAGGTTCAGTGGAAAGTTGTGGTGGACTCTAAATTTGGTAGTTCGTGGGGTGTGTGGTGTTCTAATGAGCCTCTTGAGAAATATGTGGTTGGATTATGGAAGAATATTAGGAGGTGTTGGGAGAAGTTCTCTAGCAATACTAGATTTAAGGTGGGAGATGGCTCCAAGGTTAGCTTCTGGCATGATTAGTGGTGTGGGGATTTAACCCTTAAGGAAGCCTTTTCAGATTTATATGGCATTGCTTGTGCAAGGATACTTTGCGGCTCACTTGGAGATTTCAGGTGGCTCCAATCAATGGAATGTTAGCTTTGCTAGAGTGGCACACGACTGAGAGGTGGATGTCTTTATCTCGTTCTTCAGGGTGTTGTATTCAACTAGAGTCAGACGGGTAGGTGAAGACAAGCCTTGGTTCGCACTGATGGCTCTCATTTCCTTTGGGAGAGCATTTGGCGAACTAAGGTTCCATTGAGGGTGGCTTTTTTTGCTTAGTCGGCGACCCTATGTAAAATCATTATCATGGACAATATGAGGAAACGACATGTCATCATGGTTGACAGGTGATACATGTGTAAAAGAAATGGGAAATCTGTCAGCCATCTTCCTTTCCATTGTGAGATTGTCGGGGCGTTATGGGATGTTTTCTTCAATTGTTTTAGGCGGTCTTGGGTTATACCTAGATGAGCAGTTGACTTATATGCATGTTGGTGAAGTGTTGTTGTGTGAAAGATGGTGCCTTCGTGTTTGTTGTGATGTCTATAAAGGGAAAGGAAATAAGGAATGACAAAAGTTTTGAGGACGGTAAGGAGAAGATTTAGGCTAAGCTTCTTTTGTTTCTCCTTTGGTGATTAGTTATCAAGATTTTCTTGGTTCTTTTTTCTCCTTTTAGCCAAGTGTTTTCTCTTATATACTTCATTGTGTACCTGAGAGCGCCTTACTCCTTTTAATGATATCTCAATTACTTATAAAAACTAAGTTAGCCTAAAAAATTATCCTTTTTCTCAAAATATTCCTTCCTTTGAAAAGTTTTCTGAAAGTGAAGTGTTTTATTTTTTGAGTAGTATTTGTGTTTCGTTTTTAAAAAGTGAATTGTTTGTTAAAACTTTTGGAAAAAGTTTTTGTGGCTTTGGAAAGAGAAAATACTTTTTGAAAGCGATACCAAACATTGCCGGTTATTATTTTTTTTAGCAAAAACAAGTTACTGAATTGTTCCTAAAACCCTACGTTTCCTTATTTGTCCACTACATACCCAGATTACCAGCTTTATGCTGTTCAACCTCTCTCTTTTACTACAAAGAAAAAAGAGACAATTCACAATATATTGTGAACTTAATTAGATAGCAAAAAAAAAATCAGGTAGAGGAGAAACTAGATTCTACCAAATATACCTGACACTCGCCTAATGACCCATGTATGGTGGACCACCGCCCGGATGAGGCCTAGCAGCACTACTCTGCCCCATTTGTGGGTTCTGATAGCCACCCTGCATGACCGGCTGGTTCCCATAGCTCCCACCAGCCTGATTCCCGTATCCTGCTGGAGGCCCAGCCTGGTTCATCGGCGCACCGCCAAGGCCTCCAAGCAGATTACCAAGTCCCAAGCCAGCTCCCTGGGTGGCAAGCAATGTAGTCAGGGCCTGGCCCAGCACAGGGTTCAAAGCCTGCGTGGGATTGAACCCCACCGCGGGGCCCGACGGTGCCATCAAATGGCCAGGCCCAGGCCCTGGCCCAGCGGAATACTTGTTCTTCTCCTTTCTAGAATGGAAATGCGGTTGGTGATGATGAGGGTGGTGCTGCTGCTGTTGTTGATGATACGGCCTGGTGGGTTTCGGACCATCTATAGCCCTCTGACAATGCAATGTATGCCCCTCAAAGTTTTTGTGTGGCTCTTCCAAAGCCTTCTTCGCACTCTCTACGCTCTTGTACACAAAAAGCGCGAATCCCTTAGGCTTCCCAGTCTGTTTATCGAGCCCCAAGGGGCCATCCTCAATCTCCCCATACAGCTTAAAGTAGTCGAGCAGCTTGTTGGGATCGACCTCCGCCGACACATTGCTCACAAAGATCTTGCGCTGAGTGTATTCCGATACCGGAGGGGTCACCGGCGGTGGGGCCGGCACGGGCCCTGAGGAGGCGAGCTGGCAGGAGGTGGTGCGATTGCCGATCTGCTTCTGGGGCTGCCGGAGGGCTTTGCGGGCCCCGCTCCGGTGCTTGAAGAGGATGAAAGCGTAGCCCTTGGATTTGCCCGATACGCGGTCGGTGACGGCCTTGCAGTCCTCGATCTCGCCGTACTTGCCGAAGACGGAGGTTAGGGTTTCGGCGGTGGTGTCCCAGCCGAGGCCGTGAACGAAGATCTTGCGGTGGGCTGGGTCGGCATCAGCCAGCTCTCTCACGCTCTCGATCAAATCCGGGTGCTTGTCCACCGCCCTTTTGACGAGGGCCACCAGCTGCTCCTTCGAGAAGGGTTCCAGGAGGTTCTCCACGGGTTCTTCGTCGTCGTCGTCCTCCTCCTCTTCCTCCGCCGCGGCTTCAGCTCCATTTGCTTCAACGGGTAGGGCTTCAGATGGAACGGCTTCGTTTGAGGCGTCTACGCTTTCGCGCTCTTCTTCTTCTTCTTCTTCTTCTTCTTTTAGTTGATGCTGTTCTTGCTCTCGGGAATCTTCCTGCTCTTCTTCTTTGGAATCGTCTACGGCCATGTTCTCTTGTTCCTCCTGGGAAGGGTCTTCTTGTATTGGCTCTGGCTCAGACTGCAGCCGTTGTTCTTCTACCTCTTGTGGTTCTGATTCTGGCTCCGGTTCAGGGACTTTGGTGGGTTCGGGGTCAGAGGATCGCAGCTTGCGCTTCTTTGCCATGGCGGATGGCGTACAAGTCTAGGGTTTGGTAATGGGAAAAAGGGGGCTAGGGTTTGAGATGGGGAGGGACAGTGGATAGGGTTTCTCTATAGCTAATCAGAAAGGGAGGATGAGAATTGAGATGAGAGGAGTAGAGGAGAGAGACTTCACAATCACGTGCTCGCCAAAAGCCCTCGTCGATTTTAAAACATTTTAATGCTCCCCTTGAATTGGACTCTGAACATCCGGGCTAGTCTCGTGGGCCTTTTATTTGGGAAATTGTCCCGGAACCCCACTTTTAGTTTTAGGGCAGGGGTAAGGTAAATAGCGACACCAAATTATATAAACTTTGAGTAGAACTCGTCTCTCAAAGTTAGCTTAAAAAAAAGAGGATATTAATTCATGTGGGACACAAGGATTGTGACATACCATTACGTTCACTCTATCGACACTGACCCGATGATAAATCTTCTCTTTTGACGGCATCACTTATCTATCAGTATTTTAATGCAGCCTATAGTTCGCCCACTCTGTGACTCGAACTTATGACATGGTGTTTAGCTCTGATACTATTTGTAACAGTTCAATTCTGCTACCAAGAATTTGAAAAAGAAAACTATAAAGGAATGGTATTTGATTGAAATTAGCACATCAATATTGTGAAATAATAATTATATAAAAATGAAGTTTCTAAACATTTTACTCTTGGCAATTTGGTCCTAGCGCTTTCCTAGGCGAAATGATGTGCACTTCGTTTAATTCGGTTGAGTTCAATTTCTAGTAGTCGTGTGAGTTGCAATTTTTATTATGTGATCGGTATGGTCGCTGTGTGAGTTTTCAGTTTCTAGTTGGTTTTGTTTGCAGATGGTGATGTAATTTTTATTTATTAAGGTTTTTAATTTCTATTAGATACTTGTTATTGGCTTCATTGAATTGTTTGGTTGGAAAATACATTGGGTTAAAAAGATCTTATAAGAAATTTAATAGATTTGTGAGAACCAGAGTGATGGGAAAATGGGTTTTAAAAAGAATAGAGATAATGTTGTTATGTGCCGTAATTGGAACATTTTAGAGTAGATGCTAGTTTAAGGTGCAGTTGGTCTAGGGAGTTTTAGATTCACTTTTTATATGGTGTTTTCTACGGTTGCTTGTTTCTGCGTATTTGTTTGTAGGGGTATAGAGGAACAAAGTTACCTGTAAGCTCGTCAAGGTTAGGCTCGATAAAGCTCGATTCGTGCGCAATTCGGTTATTAAATAATTATTCGTGGACACGAAACTATACTTTATTTTCAAACTATCAAACGATACATATTCGTATAAGGGCTCAGCTCGCTTATTAACGCGGCTTGTATATATTTTTATATATATATATATATATATATATATATATATATATATTAGCTATTAAAAATAAATTATATAGTATATTACTTATTAAGTAACAATGACCGGTTGGTATACGACTTGTAATTATTTCTATAAAGTATAGACTATAATTAAATAATTATATCTATAAGTATTTTGATAAAAGTTAATCATATGGTCATATCTTAAATGATCTAACAATAAAGTTTTTAATGGTAGTTAAATCAATATATATTAAGTATATGTTATATCATATGATCTAATGATAATTTCAGTACTTCATCTTATTATTTATATATACTGTTAGTTTTTATATTGACTACATTCTGGGTAAAACAAAAACACTTTATGTAATGGTTGTAGGACAATCGATTTTTACAATCTTCAGATATTTGACAGTCGGTTTTCAAATTGGAATCTTCATACATAGAGACATCTAATGCTCACAAGCTTCTAGAAGATACCCATGAAGTGTCCATTGCAAAAACCAAGACAAATCAGCCGGTGCCTGTGCAATTGTCCGGACGGGCCTTTGAAAGCGTCTGGACGCCCCGTAGTGTCTTACAGATAAACATTGAAGACGTCCGGACGTCAGAGCAACACCGTCCGGACACTCGGTCAATTAGTATTCAACAAGGAGTCTGTTCTCAAAAGTCGACACTGTTTGGAAAGTTTATACAATCCGTCCGGACGACTTGGCAATACGTCCGGACGATATCCAGTAATTCAGATAACTCCAGAATTTCGTTCGAAGGAGGAAAGGATTTCAGTGAAGACCATCCGGACGCTCGGTCAAGTCGTCCGGATGTAAACCTGATAAAGATTGAGTTACGCTGTTTCTGAAGTATATCGCAGAAAACCGTCCGGACGTGGCTAACTTCCTTCCGGACGCTCGACAAATAGAGTCCGATTTTCAACAGTTTTTAAGGTCTCTTAAAGCCTATAAAGAGGGGGTTCTATGTCTGTGTTTTGTCTAGAATTCGATAGTGAATTCCATAATGCTTTGAAAGGGTGTTTAAGGAGAATCGAAGATCCCTCAAGCCGTTGCCGGTGTGTGTTCGTTGTTTGTGTGAAGTCTATCTTAGGGGTCGGCCCTAGGGTAAAGGAATCCATCAAAAACCCCTTCAGGTGGAAGATCTGGTTAGAAAGCGTTCGTGTTGGGCTACAAGGCAGAGTTAAATGTATGACTACTGCATAGGGTTATGTGAGTACGAGTGTCTTGTAACTAGCTTTGTTTTTGGATAGTGAATTTTCTGGGTTTGGCTGCCCCGGAGTGGTTTTTTCTCTTTATAGAGTTTCCACTTCGTAACAAATATCTGTCTCATTTAAATTCCGCATTTAAGATATTTATTTGCACACAAACCAAACTTGGTTTGTTTTAGAAGTCAATAAATTTATTTTCATATACAATGACAATGTGATTTATATAATTCCAAATTAAGTAATTAGCATTGGAATCAATAACATGTTTCTTATAATTACAAATTAAGTGACATAACAATATTAGCTCATATGATTATATGATATAAATTGTAATAATAATACTTAGATCATATGGCCACATAATCATATGATCATAAGTATTATTATTAAAATTTAAATCATATAATAACATGATCTAACATTGTGCCATATGATCATATTATCATTAGATCAAAGTATTATCATTATATGCTTAGAATTATATGATCATATGATCTAAGTATTAGGGGTAATTACCTTTTCCCCCCATGAACTACCAAAAAATGCGCGATGCCCCCATGAACTACCAACTCAACCAAAATAGAGCATTCAACTACCAAAGACAATCATTTTCCCCCCTTCCGTCAGTCAAATGGGTTAAAACAAACGGTCAACGGGTCACGTGATCGTCACAAGCCGTTTTACCCTCATTTTCTTCATCTTTTCCCCCCATGAACTACCACCATCTTCCAACATGCCCCCATGTAAAATGGCACATGACCCGTTGACTGTTTCTTTTAACCCCTCTAACTGACGGAAGGGGGAAAAATGGTTGTCTTTGGTAGTTGAATGCTCTATTTTGGTCGAGTTGGTAGTTCATGGGGGCATCGCGCATTTTTTGGTAGTTCATGGGGGGAAAAGGTAATTACCCCAAAGTATTATTATTATATTTTAAATCATATAATCTAAGTATAGTTAGAAATCTTTAGATAATTTTTTCAAAAAAAAAAAATGTTATATAATCATATAATATCACATAAGTATAGAAATTCATATTTATACAATGATTAAGTATCTAAATACTTAAATACAATGATTAAGTATCTAGTTAACATAAATACTAATATCTTATAGTAAAGATATAAAGATTGTAGTCATGTATTGTGTAAGTATTTATGGTTAACTATTGTATATTAATCATAGTTAACTAAATAGCTAATTAGTTAATACATACTACTTATAGTTAACTAGTATTTCTTAACCATAGTTAACTAACTAGTTAATTAGTTTAGTGTGTGTATATATAATATAGTTAAATGATTATAGGTATATATATTATATTTGTATAATTGTATTCATATTAAATAGTTAGTACTTAGTATACTAAGTATTAATATGTTAATGTATATAAGTATTAAGTATATCAGTATATTGGGAATTGTGACTGTACTGCATTTGCTGCATATCATTTATTCAAGACCAACAAGATCTAATTGACAAATTAAAAAAAAAATGAAATCAGGAATATCACATCACAAGACTCACATGCAAACCCACTTTTGTTTGTTGTCTGCCCAAAAACTAGTTTTCACTAGCTACACATTTTTGTCTTCCCAAAAATCCAGCTATCACGCACAACACATCACCAAAATCCCAACCGTTCATCCTATATTATCTCAACCGTCCAACAACCACTAACCTAAAACATAGTCATTATGCATTCCTAAACTTCATGCCTCGTTTCCTCTCTTGCCAGAAACCGCTCTTAATGTGTCGTTTCCTCTCTTACTCGAACTACTCTTTAGAGCTGGGTGCGTCACTGGCCACTGCACCATGTAGTGTCCGTGTGCTGTTGTCTTTTGTAACCACTCTCCCTCAATGATACAACATTATTCGCTTTTGGCTCCCCCGAATCAGACTTTCTAAGAGATCACCCATCTTGGTACTACTTTCGTAGAAGTACGCTTAACTGTGGAGTTCTGATAGATTCATAGCCATCGCATCTTTAAAACGCGTTGTGTCAAGAAGGGTATGAATATACATATAAGCATATACCCATTCTCATACCCAGGCGATGTGTGACGTCACATCTTCAGTCTATGGGGAGTGTCAGCATTAGGTGGAGCGTCGATTTGCGAGTGAAATCGATTGAGAAAGAGGGTGTTTGTTGGTGGCGCAGTGGTAGACGGCTACAAAGTACGTCGGGGCAACTGTCACACGCATTTTTTGGCCTTTAGGTGGTGGTCTTATGAAGTTTTGGGGGTTGGAGAGACTGTATTTAGTTGGGGGCTGAGCCTGAGTACGACTCAGGCTCCTCAGGTACCTTCCTTAGCAACTGGTGTAGTGGATTACTGAATTTCAAGGACGAAATTCTTATAAAGAAAGGAGATTGTAATAACCCCGATCCTCTTTCGAGGATAGAATGGTCAATTGTTATCTATGAGAATGGATGTCTGGACAACATTAAAACACCCATTTCTTTTTTTTTTTTTTAAAAAAAATATAATAAGAAAAAAAAATTATAATAAAATAAGATAAAAACTCGATTTGATATTTTAAATATTAAATATTTGATTTTACATTTAATAATTTTAATATTACTATTAAAATACATATTTTTCATACGTAAAACCCTAGCAGCCAAAGAGTGAAACCCTAATCCTATAAATAAGTGTTTTAGCCATCACCTTCCTCACACCTTAGAATATTTTACAAGCTAGTCGCACCTCTCTCTCCCTCTTGCTAGGAATTTTGGTTTTCTACAGACAAGGTAATCTTTTTGTCCATTTTATATTTTATCTCTTTGGTTAACAATAGTATGTATATATTGTCTCTCCTTTTCTTTTTAACTTCTTGTACCGATATCACATGCATCGTCCTTCTCCTATTTCTTTTCTTTTCTGAGTACCGTTGTACCAGAACATGCTCATGAATTGGCCCTTGTTAGTTCTTTTCCCTTGAATTGATTTGAATAATTGATTTATTTATTTTCTTCTTCTCTTCTCCTATTTACCATAGCATGATATCACATGACTTGCTTTATCCCTCATTTTGGTTTTTTTTTTTCTTCTTATCTATAGCAAGTCATGAGAGTCAACATATTATTTTTTTTCTTCTTCTTCCCTTTTTACCTATTGCCACCGAGAACCATTGAGAGTTGGTACCTTGTATATATATTTTTTTCTCTCCCTGTTCTAGCCAAACACAAATTCAGACTTGCTGAATTATTGAGTTCTCTTCCTTTTCGATACAGCCAGATGCTATTTTGAGAAATTATCATCTGTTGTTTTGTTTTGTTTTCCCTTCTCTGTACAGATTTTGGTTGCCTTAAATTTCTTCCATAAAGAGACATGTATAGTTCTGAAAATTGTTCTCTTTGTACAAAACAGTTTTAGTTCTAGTGTTTCTAACACTCCTATAAATTGCTTAAAAACAAGGAGCTTTTAATAATTTATTTTGAGTATTACCTATATGTATAATTCTGAAATACCTATGTTTTACAAAATTACAGTTACTACCACCAGTTAATACTTTCTGTAATATATGTTGACACGTGTACACAAATCGCAAAGGGGTTGAAATTGATGAGTTAAATCTATTTAATTATTCCTTGAGAATCCATTCTCAATAGGCTAGCAAGACGAATCTTAGTGACGTCAGTGTGTCGTCTAGTGACTAGCATGAGGTATTAATTTATTTAAACCTGTATCAGGTAACTAGCTAGCTGTCGAGATATTCATTAGCAGCAAGTAGAGAGGTAAGGGATCCTCTACCCCTTCTAGAATTGTTTTTATGTATTATTATTTTATCCATTTATTCAAACATATTTGTGAATAATTATTCTCATCAGGTATTTAAAATTATATTGTTGCATAAAAATTGTTTTAAAATAGTGTTAATGTAAAAGTTATTGGTGGAAATGATATTCTTGAAATCAACGATTTTGAAAAAAACCTTAGTTATAAAAGACTTTCTAATTATAAAAAATTACTTATATTATTCCAGAGATGGGAAGTCACTACTTTCTGATAGTAATGAAAAGAGAAGTGTAAAAACAATCCCACACGTTGCCTTAAGAGTTACCAAGCATAAAGAAAAAAGTAACAATAGTTATGAAAAGGAGAAAGAATTTTTATTTTATTTATAAATGAGGAATGTGTGTGGAGGAGACTATTATTTTAGCCCCATAGATATTCACAGAGATTTACATAGGCTTAAGCTCGGTACCGTTGCTTGGATGGAAGTGCAACCGTTGAAGGACTTTGAGAAGGCGATAATTCATCCCTAGGTCATTCTAAGTACACTTTGATTAATTAGCTGACGGGGCAGGCATGTGGCCACAATTTACCTGCCTAGGTCGCATTGACCTCACAACCCTAGTACACAGGGCGTAATAGTGTACATGGACCCTAAATATGAGGAGTTTTATTTATCAACCAGTAATTTTATGCTTTAAGAAAAATGCCGAACTTATATTTTGTATCCTGGAAATTTAGATTTCAAGTGTGCTTTAATAATCGTTTTGAAGAAAATCAATTTAACTCAACCATTTTATAGTTGAGGGTTACCTTTATTGAGCATCTCTCGCTTACCCTTATTTTGTTTTTGTTTTCAGGTTATGAGCAAAGAGACCTAAGCGGTCGGAATAGGATCTAGGCCAGCATTAGGACATTGCATTTCATTTACCTTAATAAGTGCACCAACACAATAAATTTAGTTTTACTTTGGATTTTCATTTATTTTATCGAATATAATTATTCTTTTTAAAATACTTGTTTTCGCATTTATTGAAGCTCTGAGTTTAAAATTATTTTTCTGGTAATTTATTTAATTCGGCATATTAGCTAGGTTATCTGGCAGACCTTATGAATCTTTGCGACTTTGTGCAAGAAAATAGACAAACCTAACCTTAGCGGTTTGGGGGCGTTACAGTTAAAGTCCACGAAAACAGGTGATTAAAGTCTTACGGCATTTATCTATGGTAAGACTGGAGATGGTAAAATACCCACAGCAATGATAAGGCCATATCATGTGTTAAAGTCTCACAACATCTATCTATATATCTATCTATCTATATATCTATCTATCTATGGTAAGACCAGAGATGGTAAAATACTCATGGCAATGGTAAGACCATATCATGTGTTAAAGTCTCACAACATCTATCTATTCATCTGTACATGATAAGATCGTATTATGAGTTAGAGTCTCATGACATCTATAAATGAGACTGTGCATATAGAACTGTTAATGAGATCGTGCGTATAGATCTGTCATTACATCATATTGTTGCATTGTATATTGTTAAATAAATCAGCACTTTGTTATATTATTGAAGGCAGTTGACTCATTTGATTATAGTATGGTATTGTGGTGACTCACTTGATTACAGTATGGGATTGTGGTGATAACCACAATTACATATATGTTTATGCAAGACAGGATAAAGGTCAGAACTACTAGGATTATTATGCTGATCTTGATATTTATGAATGAGAATCTTAAGTGTTGTTTTTAATATGTAATATTCTAAGGTTTGTATTAGGTTAAAACAGTGGTGACGTTATATTAGTGCCGCATGTGGTACATGTGTTAATGCTTATGTGTAATTATTATTTGAGAACATGCTGGTCATCTTTAATTATATATTGAGGTAAATCAGCCAACTCTGATGTGTTATATTCCTAAGTTGTTAAGAAAAAATATATTCCGCTGTCATATCTCAACTCTGATGATGTTGTGACTTTACATGGAAATCGAAATTTACACTTACGCCTTTTTGTAAAAGGCGAGGCGTCACACACATATCCCAAACAAAATGCCCAATATACACGACTTCAATTTTAGAAGCCTAAATATGGGGCAATCGAGACCTCATCGATGCCTACATCTTCTGCAACCACAAGATTTATGCGATTGTGGGATTGCCACAATAACATAGGCGAATATGTAAGTCAATGGTCTCAACAAGTATAATAATCACTAACTTTCCACAATGAACCGACTTTCCATTTTTTTCTACAATAGTTTACAATAACAGCTACCATTGATAAACAATACATTTTAAAAAGCATTTACGCAGCTGATAAAGTAAACACCGTCGGTACGAATACCCTTTAAAAACATACTATATAAATATGCTTATATAGACGTGCCCTAATCTCCTGCTTGGAAACATACACATATAAACCCATCTATGTGATACGTGCTTGTGTATATATAACTTAGCTATACACATATACATGCATTCCATCCCCTTTTGGTGAAACACATGCATAGAAGCACATTTAAGCAATAAACCATAAATCATCATCTGCAGCCAGCTGTAATTGTATGCATATGCTCTGTTCCATTCAAACACATAAGCATACTGATACATTTAGCATGAAATCCCTGATAAATTCATCATATAAAGCAACCATGAATTCCATGCCATACGTGCTTTCATTTGTTCATTCTTTACCTTCCTTTTTTCATGTATCATGCTATGCTCAAATACAAGCAGATTAGCCTTGACCATGCGAATGAACAAATACAGGTTGAACACCTTGTCCCTAATGCTTATAATCCATTGAACCATTGTACCATTGCTCACACTGTGTAATCATGTACGTGTTTGTTGGGACTGGTGTCCAAAACTCTAATTGCATTCATGCTGCTTTTTTATAATTGTATAATATTGAACATTGAACATATATATTATTGCTTTACATGTACATATATGTTTGAATATTTTCATATAATATACGTATAAGGTCTCTAACTTATATTGTATTTGACTAAGGTGTGAGTAATGAGATTATCACACAGAAAATCATAGTTATAGGTTCTTATAATTTATAAAAGATTGTTCGTAGTCATAAATAGAACTAGGAAATCCATTTAGACTATAACATGTTAATCTTAAGAATCTATCTTGATTAGGAGAAGCAGGAAGGGCTTCGGGTTAATATGTTGGTGTAAGTGCAAGGTAGTACCATGCATCGAATGGACTACATGAGTCATCATTCTTATAACAATTACTCTAAATTCTGAGAAGATTGTGAACTCAGATGTAAAGTGTAGGTCATTTTGATGTACGAGAATGAGATTAAATCGCTGGTCAACACTTCTATGCGTTAAGTGATTGCATGTAGGATTGTGGGAACACCTTCTTCAAGAAATAATCCAAATCCTCTGTCATGGAACAAAGAAATAAGGAATATTCCACTTGATATAAATTTATTGCGAATGATTATCCTAAAGCTCGGGCTTGAGTGTTTCAATGGTATTTACTAAAACTTTGTTTTGTGCAAGGATGAGATGAAAATTCCACAAGGTACAAAAAAGGTATATCATGTAATTAAATCAAGTGTATCACTGAAAAGAGGTAGTGAACTAAGTAACAGTATTATTGACTTTGGTTCAACTACGAAATGATTCCTTGGAGGGGTAATAAGTAATAAATAAGTACGTTGCAAGAATTGATTCATTAATTTGAAAATACATATTAGAGTGTAGTCACATTTGTTTAGCCAAATCAATTGTGATTAAATAGGGTCGTGTGATATTGTCACAGACCTATTTAAAGATATTTGTATTTTTCCCTTTAGGTCCCTCTTTGAGCTTATGTAAATTGACCATATACTATGAGCCTCGGTTATGTATTTATTTATTTTGGATTGTTTTATTTGATAGAACATGAGTCAAAGAAATATGATTCATAAGTGACTCATTACTTAGAGATGATTGGGCTTAGAAATTAATTTCCTATGCGCTTAAGTAGTTAAAGAGCTATGGGCTTAGAAATTAATTTCTATGAACTTAAACAATTAAAGAGCTATTATCCCTAGCCAATGCTAAATAGTTGGTAGCAATATGCTAAGGTTAAAACCTTAGCCCTAGACGGATGGGAAGATAATTATCTCCTCATGACCGTGTGGTGCATGGCTAATGGAGTGTTCACTCCCCTTGGCCGTGCACCCTAGATAGTAGGAGATGGAATTCAAGTCCTCCTATGACTTCTATCCTATCTATGCTACAACTCTATCTTTTCTCCTAACCCTATCATAAGTGTAAATCTAAGTCTATAAACAGATGGTCATAGTGAAGTATTATTTACCAATTCACTGCTTCAAGTTGTGAGTCCACACTCACGGTCATATTCAGTCATTAGAGAGAAGATCTGTAGGTTGAGTCAAGAACACGAAGAACACGTTCTTTACCATTCAACATGCAAGGAGCAAATCAATGAGAGTCAACTGGCTCTAGTAGCCTAGAAGAGGTCGATTTCAATTGTAACTACCATGAACATGTTAGTTTAATTAATCTAGCCTTCTTTATCTTGAGGAAATTTTTTCTGGGATCAGTATTCCGTTGCGCATACTTTGATTAACGCATGATCCCCAACAGTGCTCATGATGTTTAACGACCCACCCCTAATGACACAATACTGTCTGCTTTTAGCTCCCCCAAACCAAACTTCTCATGATACCATACTGTAATGCCCTGCTTTTTACTAGGGGTGGGTATCGGGGGAAACGGTGACAGTAGGGGGTTTTCCTCCTACCGTCCCGACTTTGTCGGTGAAATCGGTAATTTCACCGACAAAGTGCCGATATCTCATATTTCGACCATTACCATCACCGGTTAACAGGTGATGGTAACAGTCGGTTAGATGGAGGTTAGACATGCAGAAGAAGAAGAAGATGGCTGGTTGAGTAACAAAATCTTTTCCTCCTGTGCGAATGTACCTCAGCTCTTTTCAAATCAAGCCTCAAGTAACGAAATCTACTTCACTGTAACCACTAACCATGACCATAAAGAAAGGGAAGGTTGCTGCTGCTGCTGTAATGGAAAGAAATGAGAGGGTGCGGCAGAGTCAGACACCTAACACAGTGGGAGTTTAGACGGGGAGAGAAGAAGATAACAGGAGAGACAAAAGAGACAAAACTCTAGAAAACATTTCTTACCAATAGATATTACCAAAAAATTAATAAATGAAGTAAAAAAATAATAATAAAAAAATAATTAATGATGACACGAATTACAAGGTAATGAACGTATCAAGCATGGATTTACTTCATTACTTGGGCAGTGTAAAATGTGTAATGAAGGCATCAGGTATAGTGTGAAGCGACAAGTGAAAGTTGTGAAACCTGACGAATTGGATTTCCAAGGTAGAATTGTGTATAGATCTACTATATATGGAGTGATCACTTTAAAAAACAAAAAATAATAAAAATTAAAATTATATTCTAAATAATTCAAGTTTACCACTGATAATATAACAATTAAAATGCAATATTCAAGAATTCAACAACTAAACATGCACTATGGCTGCCTGGCACACTGCTTCAGACCCTGCGTCTTAGTTTTGATAGAGACAAGCCGTGTTCTCACTTCTCACTGTGCGGCAGACGTGCGAAAACCGTGTTATCAACTGGCATAATACTTTTGTCTTTTGGTCATGGTTTTAAATGGGTGTCAAACTTTTCCTCCTTCCTAGACTAAGTTGTGCGAAATAAGGTATAAAGTATTAGAGTGATAAAACTTACAAATAAAAAAAAGAAAAAAAAAAAGAAGAAGAAAAGAAATAAGGCAAGGCAAAAATAAAAGAACAAGCTTTAGCGGTGTGTTTACCCTTCAAAGTAAGTCACTCCACGACTCGGCAAGAGATTGAGAGAGAATGAGTTTAAGAATGCAGAGTTTGACGATGGCAACAGCAGCCTTTCAGCCTCAGGTTAGGTTAGGTTTTTGAGTTTTTCATGTTGATGAATATATAGAATGAAGAATGCGGAGACTCTCTGCCATCTGTTTCTACTTCTTGTAAATACAAAACGGTGTCGTTTTTTGTTATTTTTTTTTTAAAAAAAAAAAGGAAATAAGACCGTCGGTTCAAGTCGGTTTGAAAACCGACTTCACGGAAATCATTTTGCCTGCCGACGGAACCGACGTTAGTAAGCGAAATCTGTACAGCCTACCGGCCGCTTGTTGTCGGTGGCGGCTCGATGTCGGCGCGGTGACGGCCGGTGGTCGGCCGGTGGGCGGCAGGTGGCCGATCTGCACAGAGCTACTTTTTACAAAAATGCAAGTGAAAATTTCGATTTCCATGTGGCATTACGATCATCAGAGTTAAGAAATTGGCAGCAGAATATATTTTTTCTTAATACTTAGGGATATAACATAACAAAGCTGACTGAATTACCTCTATATATTAAAAATATGCACCATGTGTTCTGACATAATAAATATACACAACGCAATAACACATGCGACACTTAATAATACATAACCACTGTTTCTCCTAAAACAAACTAACATCACCATATAATCACACCAAAATTACCATATAATCGAACAAGTATCACTCTCAGTAAGTATTCTAGTAATACTTACTTACACATATGCCTAAACAATTGCATATCATTAAATAAACATATACATCACCACATTAAAGAATTCAGTATCATTCTCAGTGAGTAGAGATGGGGATGTCATCTCACTCGATGACGTAACGTTACGTGAAAGTTGAAAAAATTTCACTTACACCTTTTTGTAAAAGGTGGGGCGTTGCATGATGCATGCCATAAAATGATACCTTACTTTGCTTTCATGCTCATGCAAACATTTACTTCATTTCTTAAACACATTCCATTACATTTCGTATCCTTTATGAAGACAGTAAATACTCATAAATCATTCATCAAGAATATCTTAACATCATTCAAACTATCAAAAGTACTCATAGACTGTACTCATATCATATCATTAGTTCGAATTAAACAATCATATCATACTTGGAAATTTATTTAAAAATCATTATATAGCATAGCAAGTAATGATGCCTACTAAACTTTAGAACATATAAGAACATAAAGCAATAAACATAATATCTTTTCTCAGTGGGTAATATACTCACAACTTTTCGCTTGATGGTTTCAAGATGGATTCCCAAATCGAGTTGCAACGCCTCCTGCATCATAACATTGCAAATAAGACTATTAATTATTACCCACAACTCTACCTAAACTCTACACAACTCATTGACACTTGGATATAACAAATATCAACTATCCATGGCAACTCATAGGAATCTAGAGTCCCATTTGACAACCCATTAACTAACAACCTTAATCCTTAGAGAAACTCTAGGGTTAGATGCTAAAATCCCCCAATTCACAACACTTAGAGAAAAATAGGATTTTGGCTCATACCTTAATTTTCTGTAGATATCTGAAGTTTCTATCCATGAAACCCCAACGGGATTAAAACTTATAACTCCTCAATCAACGAAAACCCTAAGAAAATTGCTAGCATTAAGCATAAGCCCCCAAATCTATCGGTGAAAGCGGAGTTTCAACACCAAGAATCATGTTCCCATTGTTAGATTTGGCTTTAGAAACTTCTTGTATCAATACTCACACCCAAAACTCAAACCATAGGAGAGAGAAGAGACAGTTGGTGTGAAAGAGGAAGAAGATGGGAGAAAATGGGGTGAAAATTGCGTGCAACCTATTTATACTTTCGTGACTTGTACAAACAAGTGAGTGCTCGTACAAATGAGATTGCAAACAAATCTCTTTGTTCCCCCCTCGTCTACAACGCGTACGCACGGCATTGTAGACGAGCCTTTGGAGTCCATCATCATCTGAAACTCGTAAGAATGGTATTGCAGGCAAGCAACACTGGGCAACTCAGCTACAACGTGTACAACCGAGATTTACAAACGAGCACACAAGGCAGAATTTTCCTACTTTTTCTTCTTAAATCCCATCTTATTTTTAACACTTTGGATCCATTTAAAACACTTCTAAATTAATTCCAAGTGTTTCTCTTGGGCGTTACAGGTGTCATGGGAAGATTTAAAACTTTTTAGACCTTAGAGAAAAGGTCCATTCAAAGGGAGAGGAATGTTAGGGATAGGGTTATTAGGTCCATTTAGAAGTTGTATTAAAATAGGATTTTATTTAATAAGAATTAAATGTTATTTTAATATTAGTTTTATCCATTAGGGTTTAAATTAGTTTTATTATCATTATTTTAAGATTAGACTTACCATCAGAGTATTATTTATCTAATTCATTTGTAATTCTATTTAAAGACTACTTAATGTTAACAAAATGAGTAATACTAAATACTATATATTTATTCTACAATTGTCCAACAATATTGACTTGGCACTCTCAACTAACCATTAAATTAATCATTGTTAAATAGTAATAATAAAAAGATTCAATGATTGATTTGGAGTGCCACACCAATATTGTTAAATAATTGTAAAATAAAAGTATAATATCTAGCATTACTCTAATAAAAATCATCATGAGAGTTTATTTCCCAAACATTAATCGTTTGTTGAAGAGGATTAAGGTGCCTCAAACTACCTTGGCCATAATCTATTATCTTTTACCTTGTCCGTTACAAGCTTAAGAAATTAAGCATGTAACAAGCTTACTTATGGTGGGTAGGGTTTCTTTTTTAGTACTAATGTTTTTGGAGGGTGGTTTTTTTTTTTTTGAAAAGAAAAGAAAAGAAAAGAAAAAGGTGTTGTGATGTGACATTAAGGTGAAAATTGTTTTGTATTTTTCTAAGTGTTTTATGTTTGGTTCTTTGTTTTGAATAAATAAAAAAACAAAAACAAAAATTTTAACAGATGAAACCTGATTTTTCATCTTTATGGCCAAGATGATGGAGAGACTTGATGGGAAACACGTGATCTTTCATCAGGTCATTGAGGGCATGGACAACATGAAGATTTGCATTGGAAGCGAATTGAAGGCCTAAGAGCACTAGCAGCAGATTCCCAACCATTTTTCCTATTTTAGGAAAAATTTAGGGAACCAAACCACTTTTTGATTCCCTATAAAAAAACACTTCACAATAAATTTCCTTATCTTTCCCTATATCAATTAAATACTCTTTTCTTACTCTTATTTTATTCTTTTTTTTTCTCTTTCCTACTTTTTGTTATTTTACTCTTCCAACCAATTCCCAACTAACTCTTTTCCAATCCTCCATGTCTTTGTTTTTATATTCATACAATTATTTAATGACCATTTATTGGCTAATTTAAATTTTGGATGATAGATAGAACTCAATTAATTTTTGCTGGAACAATTTCAAAATTTTGCATTAACTTATGGTTCCACCAATTAAATTTCTTGCGCCCTGCTTTCGTGACTAAATCTCCACCATCGTCAGAATCATCTATCAATGTTATCTAAATAGCCATTAGCATCTACAAGCACAAGAGCAGATGTCACACTGACTTGCCAATCCAAAAGTGAATAGAACTAGTGTCTTGCAAGATTGTAGCGAGTAGTCATCACCAATGCTAGGAATTAAATGCTATGAACTACTTCGAATTAAATTACTTCAACAACTGTGAACTATTGCTGCAACGACTGTGAACTAGGAATTAAATGTAATGAACCACTTCGAATTAAATTACTTCAATGACAGTGAAAACGTTTGGCAACGGCTAGGAATTAAATGTTCAACGGCTAGGAATTAAATGTTCAACAGCTGTGAATTAAATTGATGCCAAGCAACGGTAAATTAAATGAGTGTTCTTTTGATTTAAATTGTTCACAACCAAACATGAGTGTTCTTTCAATTTAAATAGACCCATTGTCTCATTGATTTTCATCCATTTCACAACCGAACGTTTCGTGTTCTTTCAATTTAAATAGACTTATAGCCTCACTGATTTTAATCCATTTCAATACCCTTTTCCTCAATGAATCATATTCTTGAACTCGATAGCCTTCTATATGATTCTTCTTCTGATGATGAGTTGGAAATAATTTCAACTTTAGATATCGTAAAAGGACGATTGGATGGTGAAGGAGGATCAAGGTCACGGCATGATTCTGCACGACGCCGCAATACCATTTGGCGTGATTCTTTGCAAGGTGAAGAAAACCTATTCAGCGATTATTTTGCAGAATCGCCAGTTTTTCCTCCCAAAAAATTTCGAAGGATGTTTCGTATGCGTCGTGACCTTTTTATGCGCATTCATGATGCAATAATATCTCATGACAGATATTTTGTCCAACGAAGAAATGCTGCTAAAAAGCTCGGACATTCATCTCTACAGAAGATGACTACTGCAATTAGGATGCTCGCTTATGGAGTAACAGCAGATTTTATGGATGAATACTTACGGATTGGAGAAAGGACCGCAATGGATAGCTTTATACGGTTTGTTAAAGCAGTAGTTTCAGTTTTTTCTGCCGAGTACTTAAGGTCGCCAAACCCAAAAGACATTGCTAGATTGCTAGCAATTGGCGAAAGCCGTGGATTTCCCGGAATGTTGGAAAGCATCGATTGCATGCATTGGAAGTGGAAGAATTGTCCAAATGCTTGGAGAGGTATGTATTCTGGCCATATTCGTGAACCTACAATTATTTTGGAAGCCGTGACGTCCAATGATCTTTGGATATGGCATGCATTTTTTGGATTACCAGGGTCTCATAATAATATCAATGTATTAGAATGGTCTAATGTGTTTGCCAATCTAGCTGAAGGGTGTGCTCCTCCAGTCAACTACTCAGTCAATGGTCATGATTATACAATGGGATACTATCTTGCCGATGGTATATATCCTTCGTGGGCAACATTCGTAAAGACAATTCATGCTCCACAAGGAAATAAGAGAAAAAATTTTGCTGCAGCTCAAGAGTCAGCAAGAAAGGATGTGGAGCGAGCATTTGGAGTGCTTCAAGCACGATTTGCAATTGTGCGTGGACCGGCACGGTTATACAAACCTGAACTTCTTAAAGATATTATGATGGTGTGCATAATGTTGCATAACATGATCGTTGAGGATGAATGAGATTTATATATTGGAGCAGATGAATTCAATTACGAGCAAATCAATGATATTCCACTCGAACCACCGTCACACGAATGTACAGATGAAATTGTGGAGTTTATGCAAATTCGTCATCGTATTAGAGACCAAGAAACACATTCTCAACTCCAGTTAGATCTCATCGAGCATTTATGGCAAATACATAGCCAATCGTAAGAAATTGTTATCTCTAAATTTGGTATCATGTTATTTAGCTTGGAAAATCAGATATTCCCAAGTATTTATGTCCACTTGACTTCTTTTGTAATTTTTCTTTTTTATTTATTTATTTATTTTTATTTTTGTTGTAATTGGAATTTGGTTAACTACTAAGTTTTTTGTCAACAAAGCTACGAACCAGTTTTTTGTCAACTGTTACATTATGTAAAAAGGTCGTTGAAGGCCATCGCAGGTAATATTTTGCTGCCAATTGTGTAGCTATTATATGTGCTCTATATATTTGTCCCCGGCATATATTCTTAATGACCTGTTTTTAGTTCAGAGCTGAGCATTCTTTGCACACACAAATAGCAGATAGACCAAAGGAAGAAACGAATTATAATAGCAGATAGACCAAAGGAAGAAGATTATTTCTATGCCAACCCATATGAGTGTCTGCAATTGTTAGATGAACCATGGAGAAGCACATGATGTCTTTCTTCATGTTTGGACCCAGTTTTAGTCACCTACTTTATAATAGATGGGTTATCTTAATTCTTTCACAGTGGTTTAAAGTTTAAATACACAGAATTTGGAATGGACTTTGGAAATGTGTTTCCAGGATATTATAATATTTCACAATTTTGAATAATAAGATTTATGTACATATTGAATACCCTTCCATTTTTGGGGCTGATATTAAATCAGTTAAAGCTAAATTGTAAAGAGAAGTGGAGATTTTTCTGCATGGGGGGTTTTTGGAATGGTTACAACCATACCCCCCCAGATATTTCATGTTCTTGTACATTTGTTAGCTGTCAATTTTTAATAAAAGACTCAGCTTCTATACTCTCCAAGCATGTCCTTAAACCCTTGAGTGTTGTAGCTAGAATACACAGATTGGTTAGGAAACATACTCTCTACCTATAGCAAATGGAACTAGACTCCTACTCTCCTAATCCTAATCCTATTGACATTAAATTGTTGCTCATCAAAGCTTATTGACTCCTGCAAAGGATTCTTCTAGACAAATCCTACTCCAAACCTACTTCTGCCAATATTTGCTGCTTCCATCTTGTGGTCTATCAAATTTCCAAACAGGATGATCACAATTACACCAAGTTTCATAAAAACCAATAGACCCAATAGTAGCACAAAAAGCAACTCAAGCATTCACAAAAGCCAAGGTCACAACCATCAAAGAGATTTCCCTTTTGTCTTTTCTAGTTTACAAAAAGCTAAGGGCATAAACAAAAAGCTAATGACATAAACAAAATCCAATACAAAATATATACGGCATAAACAAAAGCCAAGGTCACAACCATCAAAGAGATTTCCCTTTTGTCTTTTTTAGTCTACAAAAAGCCAAGGGCATAAATCAAAAGCTAATGGCATAAACAAAAGCCAATACAAAATATATACGGCATAAACAAAAGCCAATACAAAATATATACGGCATAAACAAAAGCCAATGACATGATTAGTTCATTTAAAATATATACCTAGGCAATTACCAATGACTAGTTAGCCCTACACTTCTGCATGATTTCCATTTGGAGAGATTGAATATATTCAAGCTGAATTGAAGACAAGTAGCTTGTATCCATCATCATAATTTCTCTTTCTTCTTTCTTTTGTTCCCTTGCCTCTTTCCTAAGTTCAATCTCAAGCTTTTGTTTCTCAATACGAACAATCTCTTCTTTTGCCATATCAATATCTTTCTTTCTCTCCTCATACGATCTTTTCTTCACTTCTGTTAATTCAGTCAAAACCTCTATCACAATCTCTTTCTCTCCACAATCTTTGCTCTTTCTTTTTTTCTCCCTCTCTTTCGCAGCCTTCTTGCCTATAGGTCTCTCTAAGTCTACAGTAACATTTTCATCATCATTGACTTCCCCTAGATTTATCACAAGTTGAGGAGAAGAAGGACTTATACCAATGGATTTCCTTCTCAACATTGGCTTCAATTGCTTCCATTTTGGCAATGTCTTCAACAAGTTCCAACAATGTTCAAATTGAAATCCGATAGAGTATTCGTCCCGGTACATATCCTTTGCCAAATTAATCTGAAAAAAAAATGAAAAATAATTAAAATCTTCAAACTAAATAAGGTTAATTTATTCTACTAGTAACAATTCATTTTTACCTTATCTTCCTCAGTAGCACCACTTGGATTCTTTGTTTCAACTTGCGCTAAGAACCCACAGAATTTGTTGGTAAACTTTTGGATTGATGACCATCGATTTGATAAAGAATGAACCGTACGTTCCACCGTGTTTCCTTTCTTGTTCTCATGATAGTCTTTGCCAATTCTATCCCAAAATTTGCTGCCTTTTTGATCAGTCCCTTGAATTGGATCAATGCTAGTTCTGATCCAAGCATTTACTAGTAGAATGTCTTCTTCAATAGAGAAGTTTGATTTTTTAGTAGATTTCATTTTAGGTTAGGATGGAGTTGCATTGTAGTTTTGCAACCCCGATTGTAAGAGCGTAGTGAAGCTTTGGTTCTCGTCAAGTGAATCCGTGAGACTAGACTACCAAACAATAGGAAGCCAAAATTAAAAACATGAAAGTTATTTTCTAGCAAGTGTGGTGAATAAGGATGTTCATGAATGTAGCTTGATTTACATTTAAATGTATGCAACAATTCATTTAATTGTATTAGTAAACTTTGTCTTAATGGTTAATGACTAAAGAAAGGATTAGCATTAACATAGATAAAAAGAATAATAGTAAAGATGTTCATTTCTTAGCCAATCAATTGTTGTTCCATATCCAAGTAACTACTTACATTTCTTATTATCAAGAAATTGTGCAAGACCCTAATACTCATTAGCACAAAATTCAAATTACAACACATTTAAGAACATGATTGCAACTAAAGGGACCACCAAATTGCTCTTGCACCTAGAAAATATTGAAATAAAGCACACCAATTTTTAACATTAATTGCTATAATTAATCTCATGCATGATTCCTTCACAACAAAAATGAATCATCTTTCAACATATCCATCGGTATATGTACAGCTCAGTGAGTAACTTGCTTGGTGAGAAGAAACCTTGTATGGTAGGACATAGTAGAATAGAATAAGGCTTTTACTGTGAGTGCACATTTAATTAAGGGTAGAATTCATAATTATATGTTAATTATTTACACAATGTGACATTTCTTTTTAAACACTATCAATGCATAGCATATCTCATTTAGCTATTTTTCATGTTTTACACATATTTTTGCTGTTTGGTACAAACGGAAACATAATCGTTTGGGTCCATGTAAAGCCACCATAAACAGCCCAAATTGAAATGTAGCATGTAAGTTCACAAATACTCATGATCCATTTGTATAGAATGTTTTGCGGTTATACCTTACAATAGGTTATTGGATATCAACTATAGGTGTAAGAAAGAATCTATACTTATCAAAATGCTTTTTTTTTTTTTTTTTTTTTTTTTTTTTTGTGTGTGTGTGTGTGTAAATAAATGTATCAAAATGATAATTCATTTGGTTTCCTGATTTCCCTTACATCTGCTCATGTACCCAACATTATAAACATACAAATCTTTTCTTTTAGTTTACTTTTTAGTTCAATGATCTAGGACGAACAAAATCCACCAATATATAATCGCACACGGGCAAGCTAGCTAAATAGAAAGCCAAACAAGAACACCCAAAAAACCAAAAACAGAAAATCGACATAAAAATCCAATCTGTAGAAAGAGCCAAACAAGCAAAACAGAAAAATCATAAACAGATGCAATGAAATAAATAGAACCCATATCTAATTCCAACAACGTTTCAATAACCAAGCTTACATAAACAGAAGAAAAATATTGTCAAAAACTTGAAATCACGCAAGCAATATAATTACGATGATCAGGAAACGAAAAAACTCATCAACAAAAGGTAAAATATCATAACTATAATAAGAACATAAATCCAATGCAACCCATCTCAGTTTACCCCACAACCAAAACCCCCAAAAGACAAAACGTGGACAACACAGGTAGGAATTTCATGAGAGAGAGAGAGAGAGAGATAAAACAAATAAAACCCATATGGGGATTCATATTTCACGCCCACAAAAGCAAAGACATTCAATTAAAATGAACATAATCCAAAAATCTGTCATCCACAAAACAACAATCAACCCAATAGACAAAACAGAGCAAACCCAGATGGGGATTTCATGTATTAAGACCAAAGAAAACAAAAGGGAGACAAAATTTCATAATTAGACCACTCCAAGTCTCCAACAGAAAGACGAAGCCATTTTTGTATAACAAAGCACTCCCATTTTCAGAAACAGAGATGCAGAAATTTCATGAGAGAGAGAGAGAGAGAGAGAGAGAGAGAGAGAGAGAGAGAGAACCTATGCTTTGAGTGTTCTCTGCTGCTCCAGCCACACACCAGGTATTGCAAGACGACAATGGCCCTTACAAAATCTGCTGCTCCTCTCTCTCACTCTCGCTGTGCAGAAAGTGAAGAATGAGATAGAGGCGTGAAGGAGTTGTTTTTTTGTGTCTGGCACGAGGTCGATTTTCATATGGAGGGAAAACGAAAGTGGAATTGGGGATGCGTGAAGGTGAGAGAAGCCGGACCAATTTTTTTATAATTATATAAATTATTGGGTAGATACAGTGCTACCCAATGTATTGTGAAGCACTGTAGCTTCCTCTAAAATAGGGTAACTGCTGTAGTTTGATTTTTTGTGACTTTTTCTAAATTTTTCCTATTTTAAGGAATAGAACTACTTATAGGGCATCTGTTACTAGTGCTCTAATAAGTTTTTATGAGTAATGCTACACACACTTCCACCTACTCACACCCATTTTTATACTTACCATCATTGAATTAAAATTCAATAAAAATCTACAAAAAAACAAAAAAAAACCTACAGACCAAAGACAGGTGAAAGGAGTTTGTTGATTGAAATTTAAAAGCTGGACGAAAAATGAATAGTTAGAACAATGATATAATCAGAAGATATTAACAAGATTTATGAACATAAATGTGGATATCCCAACTGTACATAATAGCCAAAAAAAAAAAAAACGAAAGGGAACTGGGGAATAATGAAAACCGACTTTGACTAGAATGGGAAGTCCTCCCACAAAGAATGAGACATCCCTAATACCCCCATGTTTATGGGAGAGGAGAAGATACATTAGATCAAGATCCTATTGAGTATATTTTATTTAGAAGAAAAAAAGAAAAAAGAAAAAAGAAGATCTTATTGAGTTAAGAGTCATATTTTAAAGGGTTAAATACACCTCTGATCCCTGAGTTTTGGAAACTTTATTTTTTGGTCTCTGAGTTTCAATTCGCATTACAGATGATACTTCAGTTTTGAGAAATGATCGAATTAATAACTCAGTTAAGTTTTCCGTTCAAAAATTAACGGCTCGCTGAGGTTGACACGTGACACTATATAAAAAAAAAATTAAAAATTAAAAATCTTTAAAAATTAATTAAAAAATAATAAAATTTTTTTAAAAAAACATATTAAAAAATTTAAAAAAAAAAATTGAAAAAAATATTTTTTTAATTTTTTTATATAGTGCCACATGTCAACCTCAGATGTTGACACGTGGCGGGCCGTTAGTTTTTGGACAAAAAACTTGACTGAGGTACTAATTTGGTATTTTACCAAAATTGGGATATTATCTGTAATGCAAATTGAAACTCAAAGACTACAAAATAAAGTTGTCAAAATGCAAGGACCAAAAAAGTGTTTAACCCTATTTTAAAATATTTTTAAATTTTCTTTAATTCATTGCATATAGCATGTGATAATTCTAAGGTAGCAAAATTTGAAGCATTTTTAATGTAGAAATAATGATTAGAACTTAAAGAAATTATACAAGATAAATTTTCCTAAAAATTATCTGTCATGAATTAGTTAGCAAATACGTATAAATTAGAGCTAACCAATCATATACTCATATTATATGTGTGTACATATACAGGAAGAAGTTGTAGAACTGATAAGAGCTAATCAAACCATGGTCCCAATTAAACACATTACATGTATTTACAAACAAAACGCAATCAGATCGAGACTGCACTGCAGTCTAACGAGAAGCCCATGTTTGAAAATTATTTGCGTTGTGCATAAATTCTTGTTAATAACAAAATAATATTAATCCGAAATTAACAATAAGATAAATTGAATGTAAGATGTTAAAATAAGAACACGATAATGTTGGCTTTAAAGGTTGATTTCATGCTTTCGGAGTTTTCAACTAGGTACAATCGGGTCTCTTGAACATGCAACCTCTTATAATTAGACTCTAGCGTCTAACTTTGTTAAGGAAGCACTTTCAAATACGAAGGTCAAATGAAAAATCTGTCCTTTCCATGCAGTCGGGAAACAGCACCCAACAACTTTATTTTCAGCCGGAACCTAAATAGTTTTGAAGCAAAAAAAAAGAAAAGAAAACTCACCAAGAATATGAGCTTGAAATCAGTAATAATCAAAAGGATTAGGTAAAACTCTTCTCTACTTTACATCAATACATATTAATGTCTTGAACATCTTAGAAAGAGCACAATAATTTAGTAGTCGCTGTAAAATTTACAAATAATTATATATAAGGGACTGAATTTGCTACCAATCCCATTACACTGTGAGTAATTCACTTCCACTTTTGAAGCACATGTCTAATTCCATGCAAGGATGAGGTTTTGCAGCATCATACATCTCATGAGCAGTTAGTGTCATAACTTGCAAGCCCCAGCAACTCTGGACCTTCTAACCGAGGATTATTCTCAAAGCTACAACATTGGAACAAAATAAAGGTAAATTCCTTTGGCAGGTTTGGATGACTCAAATAAAAGAGAGTAGAAGACAGTAGCTAGCAATGAAATTAAAAATAATGAAGAAATTTGGCAAAGTTCGATTATGGTGCATGCCCTCCAGATGAAGCAGCAACTGCATAGATTATTGTTGAGATGCAAACAAATACAAAACAAACCATTAAATTTGTCACTACTGAGTAATGCTTCTATCAAAGCAAGCATTTAATATGCCCCTAAAGCATGGACCTAAAGATGACACAATCAAGTGAACTCAAGTTAAGCAGTAAACCACCACAACTGTGTTCCTCAAAAAGCTGCCAATTTTTAGAACTAAGCAAAGCTAATACTGGATTTTTTTTTTAAAAAAAAAAACTTCCAGCACAAGGTACTATGTCCAAGGTTACTATTTAGCATTAACCCAACAATCTGAAAGCATCAAATATGAGAAGTCAAACAGTCCATCTAGGAGCTTGAGTGCTTTATGTGCTTGATGGTCCAACCCTAAAGCTTGGTCCTGCAACCATACCCTATGTCCTCATGGAATTGCACAAAAGTGAATTTAGAATAATCTGGATGATAACTTTTTTTTTTGATAAGTAGAATAATCTGGATGATTAATAGAATTGTATCATAGAACAATCCTACAATTTGTAATGCAATTCTAATAATGAAATTAGATCGAGGCCCAGATTTATGGAGCATCAGAACCTTCTCAATTTGAACGAAAGAGAGAAAATGTAGGTAACAAACATACAGATGATTCATTCCATTTCTTAAAAAGGCACATAGAGAAAGGCAACAAACTTGAGATTTGAAGGGATCCTCACCGAGAGCATCTTTAGAATGGGTTTTAAGGAACCTATTTCATTTTAAATGACGTCTTTCACCAATCTAAAAATGTATGTGACACCTTGTAGTTATACACCACATATGAATTTTGGGTAAACAGAAAGTTGCAAATCACTCTAAGCATCATACTTAGCCATACAAACTCTATAAAAGTAAGATACTGTCTAACTGTCTAGTGCCTAATTATCATATAGAGTCTCAGAGTGTCAATGGTTAATAGCAACTTCTCATTGAATTATCATATGAGATTCACATTATTCGTCTCCAACTCCTTTGATCAAGGAAGAAGATAAACACATACTTCTACATACCAGACATGCATTACACACATATACTAGAATTTAATATGAACTCTTATATGGCATAAGGGAGAGAGAAAGGCGCATAATTATTTCACATCTAAGTCATAAGAAAAATTCTTAGAAAAAACATGCACTTTCAAGGTCTATGTGAAGCCTGACACAAGAGTCAAAGCAAAATAAATTCCAATGGTAGGATGCCGTCTATGCTCGAGGCTAAAGCAGAACACATTAAGATGGAGAATGACAAAGAAGAAATACCTAGGAAAATATAATTGACCTCCTCTGTGTTAGGCTGTAAACTATGGAACTACTCTAAAGTTAGTTTAAAACACTTAATCCCCTTACGGTCATGTCCAAAGTGTAAAAGTCAACATATATAGAACAGATTATACAATTAATCCTTAACAATGTGATTAGTTCTACACTAGACATGTTGACTTTATTCTTTGAAGTTAACCACAAGGAGATTATGTTACAAACCAAACTTAAGGGAGGATCCATGTTTTATGGCCTAACCATAGGAGACTAAAATGTATTTCCGCAAAGAGATAAACATAAACACCTACTTGTTCAAAGGGATGTGCTCAAATGGGCCACTGGTTGGAATAGTTCCACACAAATCATTGTTTGAGACATCCCTGAAAAGAGAGGTGAAGTGAAGACTGTCTATAAGTGTGTTACTCCACAAAATAGTAAAGAAGACTACATTTACCAAAAACATTAATATAACTTACACGACTTTGAGGCTTGAAATACCAGCAAGTCCCCTGGGGATAGGCCCATTTAACCTGTTGTCATTAAGCCGTCTGCCAAACCATGTATTTATGAGAAAGACAATTCGCTGGATGTTTCCATGCTATAGAAATTATAGTTAAAACCAGCGAGAAGAGAATAACCACCAGATCAAGTAATAATATGACAACAATTTTTTCAATACCCAATTACATTAATTCGATAAAAATAGCAGTTAACCCCAATATCGATGTTCAAATGTTCAATTGGCATCTAAATTTAGGATCCTGGTTGATTCAACTATCTGCCACATTTATTATTTTCAGGTATTTGAGAGAAAATGAAGGTAAAAAGAAAAAAATCAACCAGCTTTTTAATCTAAGAAGACAAGTGAGAGAAAGCAAAGCCCAAAGCAGAGTCTAATCATGCATAAAGAGAAATACTGTATTTAATCAAACTTACAAAAACACAAGAGACTTCAATTTCCCCAATGAAGATGGAATTGTCCCGGAGATGTTGTTATTGTATAAGTCCAAGCTGATTAGACTCTTCAGGTTACCAAGCTCTGAAGGGATAGCTCCTTGAATGTTGTTTTTATATAGCTCCCTATTTCAACAAAGAGAAAAGTGCTGTCAAGTGAGATACCCAGATATGAACACCATCCTGCAAATAATACTGCATGGCAGTCAAAGCTATACACAAATGCCTTTAAATATTAAATACGTGATCATTTGGGAACTAACTATAAATCAAGTGAGCAACTTTCCGCCTTCATGCACACTATCAAGAAAAGATAAACAAACCGACATACAGATACTGTAGATGCTCTAGCTTCCCGAGTTCAGGTACCAGATGTCCAGACAAATTTGAATTACCAAGATCACTGCAATATGAGAAAAAAATAAAAATATTATAATAATAATATCTTCTTGAGAGAGAGAGAGAGAGAGAGAGAGAGTGCTCATATAACTTAAAAATTAATTGGGCAAACAGTTGCAACTCAAACATGAAAAAACGCAATAGAAAAAGAACACAGTGCGTCATAACAGCATAGAGGAATTTCATACCATAATTGATACAACAAATCATGACAAGCCAAATCAACAGGTTCCCAATCAACCAATACTTCACAAATAGCATAGAAGAACTCAACATTCAACAGGGAAATTCATTCCGGTAGAGTACACCAAAGGTAGCAAAATAAATTATTCTTTTCCACTTCAGAATCTGTATTGTAAATTTATAATTGCTCTCTCCTTATTTTATTGTGATAGGAAGGAAAATGAAGATTCCCAAATAGCAAAATGGATGAAAGAAAGGAAAGATAAATAAGACTTACTTTTAACAACAAAACTATAATCCAAAAACAGAGAACACGACAACAAGTCCAAATTAAGTGATCAGAATTTTCAACTTAACATGTTTACAATTGGCCAAAAAAGCCAGCTCCTCCATCCACTAATTTAGCAGAAAACTGCAAACAGATATGATAAAGAAAGTTGTCGAGAGACAGTGGTAACATCATTGGCAACAATTCGTCCTTTGCCCATCAAATAGCACATTAAGGACATCTCCCAAATCCTACAATAAGTTCTTTGATTTGAAAAATTCACCAACAAGCTTTAAATATATAAAGTCAGCACTTTGGATATGGGTCTTTTCAAATTAAACATAAAAATTCAAATGAAGGTACAATCATTGTGTTGGTTTCAAACCTCCCATAGTATTTTTTTAAAAATACATACATATACTCACACACAGAAAATGCACGTATACAACAGTGGCCCAAATCAAAGGAGTCATTCTTTCACATCAACGATTTGTGTATGTATATGAACATTGTAGCATCCTCACCATGCCCGAGTCCTCTTTGCAAAGTTCCAAAGTTGAGAAGTCAATATCGTGTCATATCCTTTCACCTAGTTCATGTCTACCCAAAATAGCCCGTATCGTGAACCTCTCGCAATAATGGAGGTAAAAAAATGTTAAATGCAGTGGCCACCCCCCCAATCCCAAAGATAAAAGGAAAATAATAACATCCCAAATCTTAGTTTTGCAAGACCTCTAACACCAAAATCTCCTATGTACCCAAGGTTAAGGTAAATGCGTCCTATTGAGAAACAAACCCCAAGTAAGCAGGAAAGAAACTGCAAAGATCCAATACCTAAAGATTTAAGAAAAAAAAAATGAAATACTGGAATGTTCTCGAATCCCAAGCTACAGAAACCTAAGGCGATGTAGCAACAACCTTCATGTTTTCTATAACGTTTGAACGACGCTGCACCAACCATCAAACTATCTACTCTCCGCTTCTACTGTGATAAACAAAACCTGGGTATTAGAAAATATAACGAGGGTAAAAAAGAGCAAGACACTAAATCATGTCCAAATCAATGGTTAGGAGACCGACAGAAACACGAACATCCACACAGAAAGCAAACCCAACGGACAAAAAGTTTCATCAATTAGAGTTTCTATTCGTCATGGAAACCAAAAGGCAGTAGGAAATGAAAGCTTCGGCTAGCAAAACAAAGACACCCGGCACGGTTTTCGCCGCTAAAATTGGAAAAGTTTTTCTCCAATAAATTCTTAACCACAGTGAGTCAGACGAATATATTCAATTAATTCAGAGCTCAAAACCAGGATTTATAATCCTTATAGCACTGTGAAAATAATAAAATGAAATGAAAACTGAAGCAGAAAAAGCGATCCAAAAAAAAAAAGAGAATCGATTGGACCAACTTGATCATAATTCATATGCATCATAGGGAGGGAGGGAGGGAGATGATAAACTGACAGGCGGGTGACGCGGTTGTCCTGGTTGCAGGTGATGTGGAACCAAGTACAGGGGTTGACAAGGGTAGGATCCCAGCTCTGGAGGACGTTGTCGGGATCTGATAAGCTCCGCCTGAGCGTGTACAGAGCGTCCCCTTCCGAGTTGGCGTTGACTAATCGGAGAGTGAGGAGCAGCGAGAGGCTCCATATCCAGCTCGGCGCTGCCATGGCTGAGCTCGCTCTGGATCGCTCTAGGGTTTGTTTTGGTAATATCTAGAGAAAGAGAGACAAAGAGTCAACAACAACAACAAGGACGGGAGGATCGGCTTTGGGAATATCAGAGAGTAAAACATGGAGCCTTTTTCCCTTCTCTTCTTTTGCATTTTTTGTTTGTTTTGTTCCTAATTTATGAACTATTTGTTATTCTTTAAATCACTTGATGTGATTTTTCATTCATGCATCGGTGAATCGGTGATCGTGACTGGGAGTCACGTAATTACTTTTCTGATTTTTTAAAAATTTATTTTCCGTTTCTCTTTTTCATCGTTAAATGGTTTTCATGGTAAAATAGTTTTAAAAGAATCATTTGTTTTGAAAAAAATAATTTTAACTGAAAGTATTTTTTTGGTGTTTAGTTCTTACAAAAAAATAACAAATATTTTTTATATTTTTATTCAGTCATATTAACTTATAAAAATCAATTTTTATTCACAACATATAAATGTTAATATAAAAATCAGTAATGACGAGATTCCGTCATTGATCGGCTGAATTCAAGCCACTTTCACTGGATTTCGACTACTATTGCCTGAATCCAGGATAAAGGTTGGAATCCGGATAATTTTGTTGGAATCTGGGTTTGTCGAATTTAAGCGAAAGTGACCGGAATCTGGCCATTTGTACCGAAATTCGGCCAGTAGACTTGAAGCCCGCCAGAACGATTGGAATTCGGCTGAAAGAATCCTGCCAGATTGGTCGGATTTCAAGCCGTTCTAGTCATTGGAATCTGGGCTAACCAGATTCTGGCAAAGGTGACCGGAATCCGATCACCGAAATCCGACGAAGGTGGCCAAAATTCGGCGACAGTGACTGAACGTTATCGGATTCCGGCACAGGCCATATTCCGGTGGTAGTTGACTGCTTGAACGTGAAGGTCAACTACATCGTTTAAAAGAGCGTCGAATGCGTCTGACGTTCTGGGAAATTGATTTACGTTTTTAAAAAGCGTAAATCATTTTCTGAAATTTACTAAGCATTTTTAGTCAAACAAAAATCATTTTTCGATTGACTATTATTTTTGCCCCCACCAAATACTGAAAAATGTTGAAATCATTTTACGCTGAAAAAAACGGAGCATTATACGAAATTCATCTCTTTAAATAAATTTTGAAGAGTAATACTAAGAAAAAAGATTCATCTTCTTTTTCGGTCCTCTCAAAATTAAAGTGGTTATCTCTATCACCATTAGATGTGTGATAAATTATTATTAAATTTGGATCTAATGGTGATTTTAAAAATCACATCAATTTTGAAATGACTCAAAGAGCACATGAGTCCTCCTTATAGCATTAATCAAACATGAGTCCTCCTTATAACGTTATTTATCTTTCACATTACCCGTCTGACCACCTCTTCGAACAAGTAAGTTTGATATGAAGTCTCTCACGTTATCTACTTAAATTACTAAAAATTTAGACACATAACTGTCGCAGATCTTTTATCTAGTTGATGCGATTCGTTATTCTTTCACTTTGTCAATGTGAATTGTCATTCATGTGGGTAAGTGAGCGGGAATTGTGATTTAGAGTAGTTATTTGTTTGAATTATTAGCTATTTATACAGGTAATATGATAAACTTTATATGAGATTCTATAAATAAATTTTTGAGTTGTCCAACCACATACTCAAGTAAATAAGTTTCGTACAAAATCTCATGTTATTTATCTAAATTACTAAAATTTGGACACATAATTATCGTGAATCCCGGCTAGGTGTGAATTTTGTAATTTTTTTTTTTATTAAAAAAAATTAACAAGTGGTAAGTGGTGTGGATTCCTTTTTTCCTCACCAATAAAACATTTTCGTTTTTATCAAAAAAAAAAAAAACATTTTCGTTTTCGGTTGCCAACTCAGCTGGCCGGGTCACTTTTGAAAACTACCACTAATCCCTAATGCCACTACTAAGTACTTACTCCACTATACCTAACCCTTACATCAAGCTCAGGTTTGAATTGTTTATAAACAACAATATTTATTAACTAATCTTCATTTAAAAAAGAAAATGAAAAAGAAAAAAACAAAAACAAAAGATGCTTGAGAAAATTATTTTCCATGGATATCATAGAACTTAGAGTTACAATGAGATCAAATGAAAACTAACTTGTTCATGGGTCATATCTTTCTAGCACAATCTATTTATCATTGTTACTCAAGTTCATATTATTTTTTAAAAAGTATTTATTTTGATCTTCCTCTTAATTTTTTTCAAGTTTGAGAATAAACCTCCATCATCTAAACAACGTGCATAATTAGAAAAAAGAAAAGAAAAGAAAGTAATAGCGATTTTATTTTTGAAATCTATACACTTGTGTTTTTTCAAATTTAAAACGCAAAAGAGTATAGATATTGTTTTATTTGCTTGAAAATTTAAGATTTTTACACTTTATAACTTGAAACCATGACCTTCCTAACCTTTTAATTTAGGTAATTAATCTCCTAATTTAAGGAATTATTGTAACGTATTTTTGTCGTTAAATATAATTAAAATAAAACACAATGACTAAAATACTCCTCAACACAAATTACTCTTCGTTGCAAATAAAAAATCATCAAGCAAAACGCAAAAAATTGACCAAACCCTTCATTGAAAAATTCAAAAATAATTATAGTTGAGCGAGGATCTCTTCGGTGAAGAACTACACAAAAGAGGACTTCTCAATCATTTTTCACAACAACTTTGGGCTTTACTGTTTAAGATAAGATAAGGTTTTGTATCCACTTAAACTCTATGGGTTACTTTATAAGGTGAAGTTTCTTAAATCTTAATTATTGCTTTAAATTTAAATGGTTTAAATTAATAATTATGAAAAATATTGAGAAAGTAAAATCAAGTTATTAAATTACTGAAATTTTAAGAATCCCAAAACGTTAAAATGGAATTCGTGGGAGTTTAGTCTTACAAAAATGGCCCACCTTCTTGTTTTTCTTTTCATTAGGGTGGTTAAAGTTTGACCATTCGTAGTGTACTTTTGAACTTATTCAAAAGGTAATCACCACTAAAGTTATTATGACTTGGTCAAATGCTCGAAAAAAAAAAAAAAAAAAAGAAGAAGAAGAAAAAAGAACAAAGGTGACACACTGACACCACCCACCCTATATAATGACAAAGTTGTCACCATTAAAGTTGTAATGACATGGTCAAATAACCTGACATCCTACATAAACTTTTCCAACCAATCCTCTTTAAATTCGAACCAACCTAATTAGCCTAACAAAAACATAAATTAAAAACTTAAACGAAAAAAATTCATATACCTCTTCAAACTACCACTTTTATTAATGTGCTTCAAAATTATTAATTGTGTCAATATTTTTCTTTAAATTATTAAAAAAGATCAATATTCCAATATGCTATTGTTACTAAACAACGGATGTGTTGTTAGGAATTTACAGAGCCTTCAAATTGTCTTTTCTGCCATGGCTGTATTAAAAGCAGAGACCTTTTCTTTCATTGTGGTTTTAGTCGCAGAATTTGGTATGCTCTCATTAGGGCTGGCAAAACGGGTCACCCGACACGACCCGTTTATGACCCGTTAAGAACCGTGACCCGTTTAGCCTAAACCCAGACACGACCCGTTTATGTTAACGGGTCATGCATGCTTGTGGCTATCCTAATCCTCTTTCAAACTAGGATCCAGTTGTGGGTGTGTTGCTAGGCTGAAGGGTAAAACTTTAAAATCTTGCCTCGCAAAGCTTTGTCTTGGTGCTTGCATCTATCACTTGTGAAAGCAACGAAATGCCTTGCTTCATGGCATTTCTCCCAGAATTGAGGAAGCCATTTTTTGCAAGATTAGATGGGAAGTGCGTTCCAGAATTTTGGCAAAAGTTTCTTTTACAGTATGCCTTGTAATGGTTGATGTTTAGTAGGTATTTTGTTGGTTCTGTGGTCTAGTGTATTTCCTAGTTAAGGAAATGTGGATCCAGTTTACTAGAAAGACTTTTTTGTAATGCTGAGTTTGTTCTATAAAGGTTCTTAATTCATAAAAAAAAAAAAAAAAAATATTTGTCAATATACCCCTAAAGCCAACAAAAAGACAAAAATAACCATAAAAAGTTTTAATAAGACAAATATATTCTTATAAATTAAAAAAAAAACTAAAACTTAAAATAAATAAATAAATAAACAAACAATTTTTTTTTTGAAAGATTGAAAAAAATAACATTTTTTTTTTAAAAAAAAGAGAAAAATGAAAATCCAAAGGGGTGACCCAAACTGAAAATTATATGAAACAAAATCTAAAAATCATTTTTTTGAATTTTTGTGGAGCACATTGACATTGCTTGGTAGTTTATGGAAGGCATTGACACAATTGATAGTTTTAGGGGCACATTGACAATTGAGTAGTAGTTTAAGGGAAGTATGTGTACTTTTCCCAAACTTAAATCACATATTGAAAATCTTAAATCCAAGGCAATTAGTATTGATTCTAAGGGCTCTAGGATCAATATTGTCTGTCTGAGATCGATCTAAGGGGACCATAGATCAATCATACAGGGTTGGGATCAATCGTGCCTTAGCTAGGATCGATCCTGCCCTAGCTAGGATTGATCATGTTTGGCATGTATTGATCCTGCACTAATCTTGTGCTTTCCAACACTAGTTTCGAGCCTTTCCGAGCTCCAAAACGCGCATCTAAACATTCTCGAACATCTCTAGGGTTTCAACAACAACTAGAAACGTCCAAGAATAATTTTTAGGTCTCAAGGTTACATTCTTGATACGAGAATCAAAAAGAGTTTTGCTTTAACTACCTTAACACATCAAAACTATTATGAAATAAATTGATGCGTGTGATTGTGCTTGTTTAAATTAGTTATAGAGTACGTAAAACTTTAAAAATGTCAACCAAAATCATAATCGTCACTTTAAAATTATCAATCGATGAGAAATATGATATATCAACTTTTTTTTTTAAAAAAAAATAATTATTTGAAAGCTATTGTTTAAATCATATATTTATTTATTTTAACAAAAAACTCATCCCGTCATGAAAATACAATCCAATTAATTAAACAATAAGGTTACGACATAAATAAAATATGAAACTTAAAGATTAAAGGCTTTGGGTAGGAATATATGAGAAACATCAAAGTCATTGGCTTTACCTTGCAAGAATGAATAGAAATAAATAGAATACGGCTTAGGAACTGGTAAGAGACGTTAATTTTTGGCTTCTTCCACACCTTGTCTTCACTTTCAAGCTCTGGGAGGCTAGGTTTTTGAGCAAATATGTATCAATAGGTTTAAGGAGGCTTAAATATAGCTTAGTGTAATACCCCGAGAATGGAACGAGGCATTATGTCTGATGCCCATTCGAACAAAAATAGAACGAACTAAGAACGAGACATCCTATATGTCACCATTTGAACGGAAATAGAACGGGACTGGAACAAGACTTGCTGAAATGTATTTTATTACTAATTTAGAGTCCCGTTAGAATGAGAATCCTCACAGTTCAAACGAAACACTGAAAAATATTTTTCTAAAAGCTTTGGTTTTTCTAAAAGCTTTTTAAGAAAAATTCCTATGACATTACTTCTAATTTATTATTTAATTCATTTTAACTACAATAAACCTTTTAATTATCTTCTTGGGCTTTACATTTTTATGTTGGGTAGTGCACAATCATGTGGGTAGGTAAGAAATGAGACATTTACTAAAAAAGACAAGCTTGTGTGTGTTTCTCATGTTTGGTCTTAGTTCTCCAAATATGCAATTTGGCTAGAAAAAGATTTAGACTCCCAATGTACGTTAATGGTTGAAAATATCAGTTCAAGAAACTAATTAAGGTTTAACCTATAACGCCTAAGAAAATAATTATTTAAGGTCATAAAATGGCCTTAGAAGTATTAAGGAAATTGAAATGTTTTATCTTTTATTACTCAAACCCATGACTAAAAAATTAGGATTCAATTTTGAAGAGATTTTTATGAAAGAAATTATTAACATTACAAATTAAAAGTGTGGAGAACACATGGTAGAAATTGGAGTCAATTGGAGCACATTTAAGGCTCCAATTTGATGAGAAAGTGAAATAAACCTTGAACTTTAAAATGACGAAAATAGAGTCAAACGAACTCTGATTTAATTGATTCAAAATCTATAATACTTTTATCGGAGTCCTCTATCTACCCTCCAAATTTCATGATTTTTGGACTTTGATAAGGATGCGAAAACACCCTCGGAGCACGTTGCCCCTAGGCTGGATGAAAATGCTACATGGGAGTCCAAGGGACTGCCACGACAACATTCATATCCAGCAGTTGGTGGACTGATTATTGGGATATTTCTAATTGACTTAGTCCACGTATAGCTAGCTTTTAGTTGGGAGTTAAGGCTAGTTTTGGGCTTAGTTAAGATGTAATCACCATAAGTTAGAGATAAGAGATATTATAGGCAAAACTCATGATTGCTTGCTTTCACTTCGTCTCATTTAAGCCAGCCACGTGAGTAAGCATTCCTTAGTCATTGATGTAAATAAAACAAGCTATCATGGCCAGTTTTAGGCTTAGTTAAAATGTAATCATCATGAGTTAAAGATAAAGAGATATTATGGGCAAAACTCATGATTGCTTTGTAAGATATTATCTTCATATATGGCCTATATGCCACATATACGGTATTTATTATATTTTAATTAATAAATATAATATACGGTATTACGGTTATGGTAATTTCTATTAATTTAAATTACCATAATGGAATCGTTTAATTTAAAATCAATTAATAATATTATTTTCTTGATGGGAGGAACAATACGATGTTTACTATATTTGAGAGTCCCTCACTTAGCCTCTAAATATACAGCATGTGTACACCATCAGTACGGCAATACAGTAAGACATAGGTTAGAAAATCACGCAAATAATATTTTTTGTTCTTCAGATTTTCGTGAAAACGCTTGAGCAAAGATGGCTAGAGGTAGGCCTAGATCCTTGTCTTTTATTTTTTCGCTGCGTATGTTAGTTTGGCAAAATATATTTATCTGTGCTAACATGTGCTATCAAAGCCACCTTTATGCCATTTTGCTTAGCGTTAAGTTTTGCTATGCATTATTATTATTGAATCCAACAGATTTTGCGAACATATTTTATTTAAAATTATGTCTACTATTTACATTACTATTGAAAGCATGAAAGCTTTGATATGGGTATTTTCTATAAGTATTTACTATTTTGCCCTTGTGAAACCTACTGTATATTCAATATTCACTCACTGCCGTGAACTGCCATGACCGTAAACTGGCAGATTTTCGCCGCATAAAGGAAGCAACGACGATGGCATTTGGAAGGGGCTATGGGCGGCAGCTAGGGTTTGAAGCTTTTCGGGTTGGAACATGAGGAACCAGGTCTAATCCGAGTAGGGTTTCAAACTCATTCATGTTTTCAGATCACTAAGTGGGCTGGCCCATTTGCTGACCCGAATGGGCCAGCCCAATGAGGTTATTTAAAAAAAAAAAAAAACTGGGTTGTGAAGTGGTCTGACCCGCTTGGGCCGGTCCAACCCAATTAAAGAACTGACCAAATAAAAAGCCTCAGCTTGATTAAGTGGGCTGGCCCAATTGAGTCAACCCAATACAGTAGCCCGCCCGATTTAAAGGTTGACCCAGCAGCCCAATCAAATTTTGTTAAAAGAAGATAAAACTAGGCTCATGTGGGGCTATAACTTGGGTCCTTTGAGCCCATTAAGTGTCAAGCTTCAAACCATTAAGCTAAGCATGATTTTATGCTTTCATATTAAGTTTTTATTCCATTTATTTACATTGTTCTGTATTAAAATTATTGTTCCTTTGATACATGAACTTGAGAATATATTTAATTGTTCAAATATAAATTGCTTGATGCCTGGACCTAAGAATAATTAACAATACCATATAAGCTGGTGTGTAATTATGGTACTATCCAAGAATGCAATGTCTGGAAAAGTTTTGGTAAGGAAAGTTTTGGGATTTAAGAGGGTCCATGTGACCACCTCGCTTTCTTGGGAACTCACTTGATTGCATATTGGAGAATGCTGTTTACCCCATTTAGTTATTGTTTTGTTTTATCATAATAATTTTGGGAGAGCCACAACATCACAATTTTTTAATGATAATTGCATCAGGATTACACACACGTAATTATCATAATAATTTTGGAAGAGCCACAGCATCCCATTATTAATGATAATTACATCAAGATTACACGTATGAACATCATAAAGAATTTTATTAGATGTTCATGAATTGCAGCGTGATTATTATGATTTTGGAAGAGCCACAACATCTCAATTTTATAATAATTGCATAAAGATCATACATATGAACTTCATATTGAAAAATTAACATTGTGTTGTAATTAATTCATAAATTTAATTACTTATCCCCACAGGGAGGGTTTTATTTTTATGACTTAATTAGAATAAGATAACAAATTTAGTATTAAAAATAAAATTTCTCTTAGTTGCCCACAGGTACAGATAATTTTATTTATTAATATTTAAATTTGCTTTTAGTCTTATTAATAATGAATAAATTTCATGCGTGATGCAACCTTTACCCATAGGTAGGTTGAAATTTACTATTTAAATTGGCATTGGCTAATTTAAAATAAAGTTACTTCATAGCATTAAAGTATTCTTATTTTAATTTTATTGGTGATTGCAGCTATTCCTATTACTCTACCTTTTGGTAGTTTTATGTTCCAATACTTCATGGTTAATTTTTTTTTTTTTTTTTTTTTTTTTCTGACTAGAAAAGATTAATATGTTTTTTTCACTTGGGGTGTTAGAAATTTGGTGTTCTGTGTGGACAAACCTCTTACTTCCACAAAATTAAGTATGCCATATGAGATTATTAAGCATGAACAGTGGGAGTGATTTAATCACCTAACTTAGATGTTCATGAAATCTCATGTCACCAAAGTCATCAGGGATGTATTCCTGAATGTTTTATGGCTAAAGATTTTATAAAGGTTGCTTATGAACATTTAGTAAGTTCAAAGAAAGTTTGGCCAGCACCTTAATAGAAAAAGCTTTAAAGACAAACATTTTACAGTTTCTAAAGTGTTTCTAATCCCATTATGGGAATGAAGGATATATATATATATGAGGTATATATTTATAAATAACTGATATTCGGTAACTCAATAAGGAAATAAAAATATTCCCAAAGTACCGTTATGCCGTTCAATTGTTTTAAAATAATATTAGGCATTTAATATACTAATGCCGTTATTCTACCCGATTTAAAATATGTAATATTAATATCTATGCCATGGTGTCGTATAATATTATATAATTGTGTATATATTCAATCTATGTCTATGATTCGCGACCATAGACTATATATTGCATATACATGTGATTATATATTTGCATTGTGTTGCATTTATTAAATAAACCAGCATTCATTATATTATTAGAAACAACGAATTCACTTAGGTATTTTGTATTACTGTTTTCCTCTTTATATTATATATTATTACAGGATATGAAGATGAGGAGTACCAAGATTACCCAGATCCTTAGGTGGATCCTGTTGACACCGATCTTGAAACCTATCTTATTTTGATACTGATCATAGCCTATACTTTGGTATTAATTCCAAATTATAACTTAGATCCTAGAGACCTCAACTTTAATTAATCCTATGGTCCACAAAGTCGATCTGCTATGATGCAAGATCCTATTCACTCCTTAGATCCTATAGAAGTTAGACTCTAATAAGATCAACTCCTACAGTCCATAGAGCAAACTGTTCTGATATCATCTTGTCACGCCCCTGTTTTGGGATATAAGGGGAAACGCGAAATTGAGTGTTAAAAACATATAAATGAAAGCGTATATTTACAACATATAGATTGTAATTTCCTATTTTATTATTTATGCCTATTAATAATTCTTTACAATGCCATGAATTCCAAAAAGAGACATACTATACAATATAAAGGTTAGGTCGGTCCACAACGATCTAACGATCTATTGCTCTTAGCGAGGTCTATGTCATTACAAAGAAATGACTCCGTCTTACTGTGTCATCTAAAAAGATTTGGGGAAAAATAGGTGAGTTTGACAACTCAGTATGGAAAGCACAACAAACAAGAGTATGATATTTTCAAGAATTCTAAATAGAGTTCAAATAATTTAGCAAGTAAAGAAACAGTTAAATGACATACAATTAGATCAACTGCAGAATGATGCATGAATCATTTATGCAGCGTGTAAGTTTTAACCTCCACCGGCCCACCTCTGTTATTTAGCCGTGAGCGGCGCAAGTTACGTTTGGCACGTCCAAAATGATCAATCCCGAAGGACCTAAACGCTCATCCTATTGTCATAGGGGAGAATCGACAGGTTAGGAACTTCCACAGGTGAAGGCCTCTCGACTGATAGCCCACACTTTTGGTGTGGTTGCCACGCTACCCATATGGATCCGGATCGTAACACGATGCTACCGTGGGGTAAAACTTTGTGTAATATATGCACATATAATTACGATGATGCCATCATTTTTCGCTCATATGGAGCACATGCAACATATATGATATGATGCACAAATACAACTATACATAACCTCATGAAATCATCATATAACACATATACATTTCGAGAACCATAATTTCATTAACTTCATTCATATGGTGCAAGTGTAACTCATTCGCAATTCATACTTTGAGAGCTATAATTTTATCTACATCATATAATCACATGAATTCTCTATCACATTTGATAATAAGAGTAATATCATGACAAAATTTTAAAAGACAAGTAATGCAGAGAAGTGAAAGAGTTTTAGGAAAATCCTCGACTTTTTCTCTTGAAAAAGATCTATTAAAATTTTGCCGGGGTTTTAAGGTTGTGTTCCCTTACCTAGATTTGCCATTAGCGTTGGGGTCGACCTTCTACTTTGAGGATTTTCGTTCAACATAGAAAGCCCACCGAAAAGTGCTAAGATTGACAACGAAACAATCCTCCACACCACTCGTTGGAAACAAACCTTTAACCCACCAGAATCAATCCTTCTGGCTTCGTCGGCGTTGTCAGCTCCAACCCATCAACGACCCACTCCAAAATCAGGCCTCTCGATCTCTTACTCGGTGAATCTCCCTCTCAAAAACTTTGAATCTCCCTCTCTCTTGAATCAGCTCTCTCACTCTCCTCTTTCTCTTCTTCTCTCTCTCTCTCTCTCTCGGTCTCTTGCTGGTTTGTGGGCGAAAAACAACCCCAAAAAGAGAAGAACAAAAGAAAGAAAGAAGAAAGATAAAAAATAAAAAAAATAAATAAATAAAAAAGGGAAAGGAAAGGAAAGGAAAGGAAAAGGCCAACGTGTCTGCAACGGGGTGTGCATGTTTGAAACGTGTCTAAGGACCAAGAAAAACTCAGTGACACGTCTAGGACATGTATCATTTCTTCGACACGTTTAGGTTGGAAAAGAAGTCTATTATTTCTAGACGCTTCCTGCCACATTTTTTTTTTTTTTTAATATCATATAAAATTTTTATGCAAATAGCTTGATACCATAATCTTATAAAACTCCTAAAAAAAATCTTTTTAATCTCTTCTCATCTCTTATAAAAATTTTAATTTTTTTTAATCTACTATACAAAATTTTTCTTTGAGTTCTCTTTAATAAAAAAGAAAATGCTAAATTTTCTGGGATGTTACAGTAAAACCATTATAAAGTAGGTCGTACCTTCCATATATCACAATGTAAACCATTCCTTACACGAGTACTTTATGGATAGTCAAGCTTTATGAATGAACATCCTGTAAGTCATTCGAGTCCAACTTTATTTATACTTATGGATAAAATAACAAATGTGCACAAAATCTTTATTATAATAAGTCCGTGTCTATAGACGAAAAAGAGACAAATCAAGCAAAAAATGAATTAATGAGTCTCAGATACTCCGCATGACTTTATACTTTCTTTACCGGTAAACTTTTCTACTTCTACTCTTTATTCTTATAAAAGAAAACTATAGTAGAATTACCGCATAGTATCTTTATGGTCTAACTGTAAAATCGACAATATTAAGACTTTCAACAAAATGTCTCATACATCATGCCTGTGTAATAAATTCATAGCATGCAAGAATTTTAGCTTTCTTGGTAGACGTAGCCATTATAGTCTGCTTACTGCATCTCCAGGATATATCTCTTAATAAGAAAATAAATCCTGAAGTGGACTTTCTACTATCTACACAATCAGTAAATTCATAACTGAATAACCAACCACCTCCAAATGGTAAGTGTATCTTTAGGTTAAGTTGTACTTCTTAATTCCTTGCGTATACTACAGGACTTTATTTGCAATACTTTATTGACCCAATATTCTTACTGTCAGTCCAATGGTTAAGTCTAGTGCAAGTCTATGTTTGCATTGGTTGTACAATGCATATGCTTACAAAAGACTTTTATCTGCCCTTGTTCCAATACATTTTGGGACATTTAATATGTATTGAATTTGTCTCTCTTAGTTGCTTCTGAATGTGCAAAATCCTTCATTCTAAATCTTTCAAAACCTTTTCAATGTAGGCCTTCTGAGACAATGTTAATATTTTTTAATTTATGTCTCTGTGAATCTCTATATCAAAGACATAAAAGGCTTCACCCAAATCCTTCATTTCAAAGTTTTGTTAAAGGAACATCATGTAGCAAACCCAAATCACCACTTGCAAAAATAATATCTACGTATGGGTCTAGAAAGATTACTTTACTCCCACTGACCTTAAGGTATATATACTAATTAACAAGGTTTTCAATAAACAATGAAGCAATAACCTTGTAAAAAAGTATATCACCGATGGGAGATCTGTCACAGCCTATAAATAGAATTCTTTAATTTGCAATCATTCTGACTGTTATTTATTAAACCTTTTGGTTGTTTCATGTAAACATCTTATTTAAGATCCCCATTCAGGAAAGTTGTTCTTGAAAAATGGAATTGACTTCTAACAAAGTAAATGTGTGTGTGCACAAAGTGTTAACAAAATAATAATGTGGAAAAATAAACAACACAAGATTTTTGTTAACGAAGTGGAAACTCAATATGAGAAAAACCACTCCGGGGCAGCCAAACCCAAGATATCTACTATTTAGAAGACAAGACTAGTTACAAAGTAGTAGCACTCACATACCCCTGATGCAGTGGTCGTACCTTGAACTCTAACGTGTAACCCAACACGAATGCCTCCCAACCAGGTCTCCTACCAGAAGGGGTCTTCAATGGAATCCTTTACCTTAGGGCCAACCCCTAAGATAGACTTCAAGTTAAGCGCAGCAACAGCACACACAACAACGGCTTTAGAGAGAACAACTCAGCTCAATAACCTCATAATATAGCTCTCTAAGCACTAATGGAATTCAATACCGAATTCTTTCTGTTCTCAAGCCTAGGGACCTCTATTTATAGGTTGATGGCTCAAATGAGCGTCTAGCTTGATAAAAGCTAGGCACAGTCTGGACAGACAATTGTGCGATCAATTGTCCGAGAATTTCGCTAAAATTCTTTCTTGTTTCTGAGCCTCGTTCCAGCGGTGTTCCCTGTCGTCCGGACAGTCGCACGTCCGCTGCAAGTAATTTCCATATAGAGTCTTTGCGCGTCCGGACCAAGGTCATGGTCATCCGGATGGTCGATCAGATGCACGCAATTTCCATATCTAATGCTCGCGTGTCCGGACCATGATGACTGGTGTCCGAACGTCTGGATTTTGAATGCGATACTTGCCTTATGGATGAACGAGTCCGAATAGGAATCCACGTCGTCCGGACGGTTGCAGTAATCTTCCCATATTTGTGTTTTGGAAGGAAATCCTGAAGCTTTGGTCGAACACTGAGGGTCGTTCGGACGGGCTGCAGAAACGTCCGAATGGATGCAAGCTGGAACAATTCAAAGCTTCGCGACACAGAAGAAGGTCAGGACGGAAATCCACGTCGTCCGGACGGATGATGCTTTGGACAGTTGGACGTCCGGACGGTATGACACGTGGTTTGGATGATTGGTAGGGAACCGAAATTTCTGACTTGTAAACTGGGTAGAATCTTCTGGAAGCACTTTGAATAGTGGAATCCCTATTAAAAAGCATCATTACATAGAAGTGATTTTGTCCAACAGAATGTGGCCAATTACAAACTAACAGTTTTCACATCCATTTGTTGTAGCTCTAGGTCAAAATGAGCTACTAATGCTATGATTATCTTAATGAAATATTCTTAAACACTGGAGAGAATGTTTCATGATGATCAATACCTTCCTTATGAGTAAAACCATTGGCTACAAGTCTAACTTGACTTTTTAGCGATGGATTTATCTCTTACTTCATGGCATTGAATCACAATGTAGAGTTATCTCCACTTATAGCATGTGAAAACAATTTTGGATCATCTTTATGTCCAACATCAAACTCTAACTCTTGGAGTTATACAACATAATCACTAAAAATTGTTGATTTCCTTATTTTATAGGATTTTCTTACTTCTACTTCCTTTGCATTTTAGAAAGTCTAAGTAGATTCAAACTGAACCTATTCTTCATGAGTTGACAATTCTAAAACTGATTGTAGCTCAGGGTAATCAATTTGATTTTCCATAAGTACAATCAAACATCCTTCATATGAAAGAGATTCAGTCAACTCTCGTGTTTCCTCTAAGTAAAACCTTTTGAGGATAGACACTCCCACTAGGTTCAACATCCTCTAGAAATTCTACAATCAATAGCTCTAGAGTTATATGAAGGATAATAAAACTTAAAACCCTTTAGAGTTTACTGGATAGCCCATAAAAGATCCACTAGTTGTCATTGAATCTAATTTCCTTAAGCTAGGATTGTAAATCCCATCTTTAGCAAGGCAACCACATATGTGTAAATAATTTAAACTTGGCTTCCATCTATAAAATGTGTCTTAAGGACAACCTAAAATGGAATCTTGTTTAACATATACATAACGGTCTTCAAGGCTTTACTCTATAAGGATAATAGAAGATTAGTATTACTAATCAATTCCCTTTTTGTGTATACCTACCATAATACTCTTTGCCTATATCAGATCTTATGATCTTTATATTGTTTCTCTTCTTCTACCTTATAAGTATTGAAAGCATTCAATACCTCAGACTTATCATTTAGAAGATAGAGATACATAAACCTTATATAGTCATCACTAAAAGAGAAGAAATATCTTTGACCATTTAGGCAATGAGTATGAAAAGGTCAACACCTATCAATGTACATGATCTTAAGAATTTCAAAAGGCTTTCTTCGGCACCTTTAGTGGTCTTGTTAGCATGCTTTCCCTTATGCAGTCCACACAAGTACCAAAGTCAGTAAATTATTATTTATCGACTTTTATTTTCTGTATGAAGATATATTTCAATCTCCAAAACCATAACAAGAGCATTTTTAAATTCACAAAGACTCTACTTTACGTCAACATCAATATGCAGAAATAAACAAATAATTTTGTTTCAAAAGTTGGGACATAAGATAGTATTTGTGTCATACAAGGCACATATAATTTACAAGCCAAAGTAACTAGAGTATAGCTAATACACACCAACAAAAATATAAATATTGCTCTTAAGATAATATAATAAAGGATTGGAACACAGCAGTCCACAAAATGGAGGCAAGCTAGCCTCAACTAGCCTAAGTGTTAAGTTGTGCAATCTTTTTCGAGGAGTCTAGCAATTGTTTTAGATTGTACCGAATATAGGCCGACTTGTTTTGGATGGATTGGCATCTAGTGTCAAATTTTTGAGTTATAGTCAAGAATTGTATTTTCACCTTCTGGAAGTATATATATTTTAATTGCAGATTTTTGGCGCATAATATCTTTTGAGACTGGTGATCTATTGATAAAGTGTATGGATATAGAAAATAGAATTTGACCCTTTGATATCACACAGTGAAAGCAAATTTTAGAGGTGAATACTAAAAGTTTAATGCGCACTCGATAAACTTTGGAGAATTATGAAAGATATATTTTGAGGATCTAGTGTATCAGAATCAATTAAATTGCTGGAAGTTCCATGGTGCATCAAAATAATATTGAGAGTTTGGAGATGTAATGGACTTGAATCTCATTTCTTAGAAAGGATCTCTATTTTCAGAATGTATAGTTTCAATAGTATACCAAAGGGATTGATAATGACATAGAATGCCAATTATCCACCGAAATTGAGGTAAATATAGATATTTAATCAGTTTACCCTTTGACAATTGTGGTACCAAGTGATAGTGAGTCTATGTTAGGATTCTGTAGGCATTTATAGTTAAGAAACAATATTGATTTGAACAAGGGCAATAGATTTTCAATTTAAGAGTAGACCTTGCTAGAATTCTGTTGTAGTGCTAAGTTTGTTTGATGCGATCAACTAGCTGAAATTGTGAATTCTTTGTGTCAACTTATATTGGAACGAACTTGGTACTTATATATAGTACTAAGAAAATTGATGGTAAAGAGTTATGTGCGAAGTTAATTGGATATGTTTGATTTTGAGGTCATTCTAAGAATAGATTGGTTATGACATTTGATTGACTAACACTTCAATCACTTTTATAAATTTGATGAATTATCATGTTATTCTGTTATGGTGATGATATGTTGGTGTAGTCTAAAGGTTTAAAGAAGCATGGATATCATTTGAGATTGAAATAACAAATCTTGAGAGAAAAGAAGTTGCATGCCAAGTTTTAAGAAATGTGGATTTTAACTCAATCAAGTTACCTTTCAGAGGTATAGATCGAATTTCTATAGAAGTGAATGTTGTGGTTCTTTGAGCAAGGTCAACTAGTATGATAGAAGTTTCTTAGGTCTTGTTGAATACTATAATGGAATGATTTATCAGTATGGTGGTCTCATTAATGCAGTTGACTGGACCAAAGAGTGTAAGAAACATTTTCAAGGATTAAAGTAGATTAATATTTCCTTTTAGTAGTTAGAAGACCAGATTGTGATTAAGAAATTTAAATTTTGGTTGAAAGCTCTTGAGGTAGTTGCTGTTAGATTATAAAGTTTATTGGGATTCTGATTGAGGAAACCTGAGTCCTATGAGAAGATTTTGAGTATACAATATTATGATTTGGCTATAAAGGATTGTAGATAGTCGACCGACCCTTGGTTTGGATGTAAGTGTGTTTTGTTATGATTTTGGAAGTTAACTAGTTAAGGTATGATTGTTGATATGTGGCTTACTGACCAAGAGTGGGTACGTATATTAAATTGCTAACTGCATACATGATTTTGATGTTGGTGACTATTATGTTTGGGGAGCTTGTTTTTGTTATAATCTCGGATCGTTAACATTGATTTTGGATTTGGTGTCCGACGTTTGACTATGCTAAAAGTTTTAAAATATTTAGGATCACTCGAGCATATTGGTAAGTTACTAAAGAATTGATTAGTTCTGAGTAACTATTGAATTGTATATTTGTTGATGAGGCTATAGTTGGTGAATACATAAAGAGATAGAACATATTTTGTTAAGGTCTGATTCATGATATAGTACTATATGCTATATAGGATTTTGGTGGCGTGGGTGTATCTCATCAATAAGTTTTATTTAAGTATTAGCTTAGATTTTTATGTCTCTGAATGTAAGATTATCATTGTTCTATGATATATGAAGGAGTTATCTGAAGAAATGGAATTTGTTTCTTGATGAGTTCTACAAATACTACATAAGTATTCATTTATTCTTAAAGAGTTAAAAGTGGTAGGGATGGCCTGAGCTAATATTAAGGAGTATTATTATAGCATGCTCCTGATCTCGTATAATATGAGAATATTGACAAAGGGTGAGAAGCTAGTTGAACTAAATAACAAGAAGATATGGAGATAGGCTAAATCGTAAAGGCATGGTTAAGTTGGATTGAAAATGTAGGTGATGTATCATTTGGGGATTATAATGCCTATGTTTAATCGAGGAATAAGTCATGATACCATATAAGGATAGGTTTAATGGTTTACATTGGAGACATTAAGAAAGCCACACAAGAGTTTCGATGTTATGAAGATTACAATTGAGGACATTTGGAGTACTTGTTTGTAATGCTAAGAGTTGATGAAATAAATGATGATGTAAAACTTATATGGAATGTTGCGATCAAATGCTATTGAGGTTGCTTAAAGAATAAATTTCATGCCTGAAGTTTTTGGAGATAAGCGTTATCCAAAAGTCTGAGGCAGTAAGGATAAGCTAAAATATATCGTATAAATGAATAGGTGTGATTCGCCCTAAGTCATTAGTCTAGCTAATGAGTCTTGAAGTAATGAGGGAAGACTTAGCAGATTAATTCGACCTTAAGACAAATATAGAGAAATACAAGTGATGCTTGTAAGGTCGTAGTCAACAAAGTGAATTATGAGTAGGCTTGTAGACTTGGAATGAATGAGATACAAGTCAACCAAGGGTAGAAACTAGTTATGACCTTGAGGCAAAGCATAGAATGTCAGTGGCTCTAGATCGATAGAAAAGTTATATAGATACACGTCACATAGATCTATAATTACGAAAACATATGATGCTCTTGTTTTTATAGGAATATATTGTGTGATTAGTTAAACAAATTTCGTAGATGAAATTTTTATAAGGAGGGAAGGATGTAAGACCCCAGAAAATTTAGCATTTTCTTTTTTATGAAAGCTGAGAAGTATAAATATAAATTACTTACTGAGATATGATACTGATTTCCATAACATAATGATTGCAAATTTGTTTAAATGTATATGTGTGAATGGAATATTGTATATTGTGTATACTGTTGTGACTAATGAATCTGTTAATAATAAAGTTGGTAAGTAGTAGGTGGTGAGATGGCTACCAGTGGGACCTTAGGCTCTTGTAAAAGATTTAATAATAACAAGACTAGAGCCATAGGCTTCCAGCAGCAAACAAATAAGCTTTACATGGTAGGGAGTGCCGGCTCCAAAAATATCTGTTAACCGAGTATCGGCTCTAAATGAGTGGAGTGAAAGAAAATAAATAAGATTCTGCATACAAAACTGTCATTACATCATATCATTGCTTTATTGCTTTATAGATGTATATATATATATATATATATATATATATATATATATATATATATATATATATATATATATATATATATATATATATATATATATATATATATATATATATATATATATTCACTTCATGACTATGGACCATGAATTGTTTATATATATATAGACATAAGGTTATATTATATATTTGACTCTTCAGTGTTTATCTTATCAGCTATGTTAATGGTTTCCCATTTTGAAAATCTATTTAGTTGATACTATAACCATACAAGAATGATACTTTCTTGTTATGTGCTCCTAAAGAAATCAGTGGTCATTATATTATTGAAACGATTGACTCACTTAATTGCAAATGAGATTGTGGTAATGCCCACAATCACATAGATGATTGTGCGGGAATGGAGGAGGAAGATCAGGATTGTCAGGGTTCTTATGCTGATCCTGATATATATGGATGAGGCCATCTATTACCTCTTTATCTCAATAGACTACGTTGTTTAGTCTATCTCTTATATAAGTCGGACTTATCTCATGCGTTTGCATTTTCCTTTATTATGTAATGTTTTTCTTTGTAGTTTATATTATACTATAGTTATGTTTGTACAAGTGCTGCCTGTGGCGCATATGTTACTATTTTAGTGTGTATTTAATGTGTAAGAACATCATGTTTATATTTATTTATCTTTGTGAGGTATTTTAGATAGCTTTAGTGTGTTATGTGGGAATTGTCTTTCTCTTTTTTTTTTTTTTTAAAAAAAAAACGCATATATTCCGCTGCGAAATTTTTAAATTATGTTTAATGTAGTAATGTTATATGGTGGATTAGATATCGCCACTTACGCCTTTTTATAAAAGGCGGAGCGTTACAATATGATATCAGAGTATTTTGCTTTGAAGACTTTGAGGCTTGACCAGCATAGAATAGAAATTGAAAATGACACAAGAGTTATAGGGAATAAAAAGTTTTCTTTGTTTGAAACTTTAGATATTAAGTTTATTAACTATAGTTTACAACAAATATGTCTGAAAGCGCAACAAACCACACCAAGTGAAGAAGGATTAGTGAGACCTTAAAGCGGTGATTTTATGATGAAATCTGTTGTTTGCCCTTTTATAATAATAATAATGATGATGATGATGATGCGAATATATAATATAAAATATAAATAAGCATATAATAAAATGGCTTCTAATATAACCTTTATTTATGTTTTAATAACTTTGTTTTGTTATGAATATGGGATAATTATTGGTTTGGTACAAAACCATGCCGCTTAGATGTCATCCAACAAGTTGGGCTAATATTCTTTAAGGATTGAATTTATCTAAGGCCCACTTCTCCTCTAACACTAGCTATAATAGCTGAATTTCATATGGGTTCAGATAAAGGCTTTTACAAGATATGGCATGAAATTAAAGGAGTTTTTTTTATTGGAATAAGGCCCAAGTTCAAATAATAATAAAAAAAATATACATCATGGAGTGTTACACTTGTTAATGTTACAAGAGTAAGCACATGAAGGCCACAGGCCTTGTCTAGCCATTACTCGTTCCTATAGTAGTATGGGCCGAAATCTCAATGGATTGCATCAATGGGTTCCCTAATTCCCATGGAAAAACGATTATTTTTACTGTGGGGGACAAGTTTTCAAATATGCCCACTTCATTTATCTTAAGCATCCATATTCAACATCAAGTGTGGCCCAAGTACTTGTTGATAACATCTTTAAGCTGTACGGTATGCCTATTAGCATTGTGTGTGACAAGGACTTAACCTTTACAAGCCCTTTTTGGCAAGAATTATTTTGCCTCCACGGTACCCGCTTTGATTTCAACTCTTTCTACCACTCCCAGAATGACGAGTAAACAAAAATGGTAAACCACACTCTAGAGATGTACATTTGCTATTTTACAGGCAATATGCGTAAGGATTGGGTCAATTGGTTATGATGGATTGACTAAACATATAACACCAATTTCCACTCCATCACATGTAAGACTCCTTTCAAAATTGTCTATGGTTGTGCTCTCCTATAGTTGGTTTCATACATTCCAGGCAACTTCAAGGTAGAATACATTAGGGAAACGATCAATCACTCTCTCAAAAAACCTATTTTTTCTTTCTTCCAAATATCAAAATACCAAAAAATTTCAATTTTTCTTTGACAAAAAAGAAATTTAAAACCGTGTAATAAACCTTGAGATAAAACCTCAATTTTTTTTTTTTTAAAAAAAATCTTTTACTAATTCAGTCATTTCCAAAAGACTGTTACAATTATTGCATCCCAAAAGTGCAACCCTAACCCAAACAAATAGTGTGCATGTGTCCTAATTATTTACTAATTACGGGTTGATTAAGTGTCAATTCCCTTAGAAATTGTCAATATCGGTTCCTTCGCAGTAGAATCCTTGGAGGGATCTTCGTCATCCTTGACCATGGTGGTGTAGTCTTTCTCGCTTTGTTCTTCCAAAGTGCACCAGCCTTAAGAAATTCCCACTTCCTTCTTCTCTATCTCAGCACATTCACCTATTGCGCATTTAATGAATGGTGCCAGCATATGCCTCAACTCCATGCTCATGCGGGGTTGATTTGGTCCATGAATCGGCAACATATCCCTGACTGCAGATACGCTACGACGCTTCTACGCTACCAAGATCTCCTGCCTTGGCCGTCACATTGCTTTGTTGCTCGTACTTTGACAACTTAGTACCTGCCTCTTTCACCTCATTCAGGTTGCTGCTTGTGGCGAGTGGTCCACAACCAGGTGGCTAGTCTCAAATCACTGACACAGTCCTTCGTCCCCATGGTACCTTTGATGGTTCATAGCCTAGGGCAACTAGGCCACAACCCGGTGGCCAATCACGGATTGCCAACACACTCCTGTGTTTCCACTTGGCTTTTACCCAACTATGATACGTAGTCATTTATGCATTAAGGCTACCTGTTAGCTACCCATAAGACACTCATCAAACCCATCTATAGTAAGCAAATTCAGAACATAGGTTGCAACTCAACTTGCACCACAACCAACTAATTGTGTTACTAACACCACATAACTCTATTCCTTTGTTCTAGCTTTCACAATCCACGACTACTTAGATCTTGTCTTATGCTCAGATCAACTCCTACAGTCTGGAGAGCTAAATGCTCTGATACCAACTATAACGCCCCTAAAATTAATTAAATGAGATAATTAATTTGGAGTGTTACTCGTAGAACTTCCACATTAATTACCTTGTAATTAATTGGAAGTACTACCATTAACTATGAAAATCAGAGTAAAATATAAAGGAAAGCGAAAAATATTGTTCTGAACTGAAAACTAAATGACCTCAATAATTATAACACTCTACTGAAATTAATTAACCGGTAATTAACGTCATGGTTCGCCTCCCAATCCTATTCCGTACGAAATAAGGCTCATGGATCTCACACTCTCCGAAGAGAGCGTGCAACTGAAGATTGTTCACTTACATACAAAGATAGCTTATTAATTTAAAACCTACAATAATATAAACAACCAGACCAAAACTAAAACATTATAATATAGATAAATTCTCCAAATGTTACGGTTAAAGACCAATCTTCAACATAGCATAAATATTACAAACCGAGTCTAAGAGTCATAAATAACATAGAGGTTCAAGGCCTTGTTTTAAGGAGATACAACAAATGGACAATCTCAATCATGTCATGATGATTGACGGGCATCCTCATCTCCATCCCACATGGACTTCAGCCAAACTGGTCTAGCTCCTCAAAGATAATCTGTATCAGATCCTTTAAACTCATCATCCTCCTCTTTGGAATTGTCATCTCTGAAAGTAATTATAGAACAACACATATTTTACAGGTAGAAAAGATATAAGCGTAAGTCCATGATTTAGTGAGCATAGATACGTATAATGTACATGTTATTATATGGTGAGCTCAGATGTTTAAGATATAAGGTTATAGTTTCCATTTGACGAATGAATGCAATATAGATATAGTAAATATTATAATAAGAGAATCATTTTATAGTTTAACTTCATATGGTCTACCCAAGCTCACGTGAACAAATGTGGTTCAATAAGGAAGAATAAATGAAAGGCGCCGCAAATTATCCAAGTGGGGCCAATTCGTAGCAGCAGTTAAGCATAGAGAAAAGGCAAAGAAAAAAAAGAAGAAAGGCGCCGAACTGCTGCTCCTGCAGGTTTGAAACTGAAGAAAAAGAGAGAATAAAGGCAGAGGTGTGGGCTTAGTTTTCTTTGGGCAGCACATAAAGTTGGGTGGTGCATTTAATTGGTAGATTCTTTTCTTCAAAGGAAGGAAATCTCTTCCTCTATAAAAGGACTTCACATCCCATTTGACTGCGGGATCTCAAGTAGCTTAGTTAGGAGTAGTTTATTTTTAGTTTTTAAAACACAGTGAACATCAAAGTGAAGGAGAGTGTCCAAATTTCAATTTTCTTTATAGATTTTTGTGGACAACAACGTGGATGGAATGGGCTTTAATTCCAAATTATCAAAGGACCTCCATGCGTGGCTAAAGCTCTCCCTAGGGTTTTGATAAACCCTATCCAAGTATCAATGGCTTAATTGTGTTTTTCTTTGGAATTTTTATTTTAGGCATTGATGATTGTATAATTATGAGGATTGCAATTTTGCAATTGTTTTTAATGTTAAATGCAATCTTAATGAAATGCTTATCTTGTCTATAAGAAAGCCTTTTATTTTGATTGTACTCAAATATATTTGTTGTCAAAAAAATGATAAATATAATGGCTATGCAATGGCATTATTTGAACATGCAACAAGAGGTTTTGATAGTTCATGCCTAGGATAGACAAGTCATGCTACATTTTAGATTAGTGTAATTTAGGTAGATGATTTGTACTAATCCTAAGATGAGCTACTCTTAATACTTGTTTGTTTGTAACTAAGTTAATAAATTTGATAATCCATGCTTAGGGTAGATGAATCGTGCTGCACCCTAGCTTAGGTAGAAGATCCGTGCTAGTCAAAGATGGGTTACACTTATTTGTTGATGATGGTATTTTCTTGACACTTTGTTGTGTGCTTGACAACTACACATAAGTAATATCATGCCTATAATGGATGTCACATGTTAATATGATAGCCATTGGTACAAGGTTAGTGGTAAAATCAATTTCCTATTTTCCAACTCATTTAGGTTAACTCTAATTTATTTTCTAGCATTTAATTTCCGTTGTTAGTTTATAAATTAAAAATCACAAAAACATCATTTTCTAGGGATTAATTATAATTGATTTTATTAAAGCTTAATAGATACAACCAATACAATCCCTGTGGATCAACACCCTTGATATAGACACTATCCTATAGTGATTCGTGCTATTGCGAGTGGTATTATTATTATTGAAGTACAAAACAACCACATCAATTTTTGGCACCGTTGCCGGGGATTTTTTAACAATTGCATTATTGAGTTTTTCTAGAATTAAGTCAAGTTTTACCCCTTTTTGTTTTTCAGTTTTTGTTAGATTTTGTAAAGTTTTGTTTTATAAAAAAAAAAAAAAAAAAATCCGGTTTGAAAGTCTCTGTTTTATTTTTTTTACAAGTATTCGTTTTTGCCAAGTTCCTATTTAGATAAGTTTATGTTTGATATATTTTGGTTTTACCTCAGTTCTGTTTCAGGTCTGATTCTAGTATGTTGTGCACTGACAAAGTCAATTGATCGACTTAAAAGTTGATCAAGCGACTTTGGGCGAGACAAATCAGTGAACTCTTCTAGCAAGCAAAAAAAAAAAAATCACTTCAAATCCAATTAAGCTGTAATCTATGGATCGTTTGTGGGTTTTTTCAATTTGTTTATTTGTGTTTCTTAGATTTTTAATTTGTGGTAGTGTAAATATATTGTGATTTTTTTTAGTTAGTTTATGTTAGGTCGTCGTTCTTTATCACTTCCATTAAATTTGTGCAACCTTGAACTTGAGCGTACTCTTAGACAAAGTAGGACCAAAAGAAAATCTAGTGTGTCTAGAGAACGTTCTACTAAAATCATATCTGGAGATTGAGAAAGACCGGTTCTGTTGCGAGATCATTATCTCCCATCCACTTACACTTCACCATCATGCCTTCAGCTACCAAATGTAGTGGTGGCTAATTATGAAATTAAGTCCAATACAATTCAAATGTTACCATCATTTTATGGACTTAACAATGAAGATCCTTACAAGTACATTGATGAATTCCTAGAAATCTGCTCCACCATTAAGGTGCAGGGTTTCTCAAAAGATGCTTTGAGGATGCGTCTTTTCCCGTTTTCTCTGAAGGACAAAGCCAAGCATTGGCTAAAGTCCCTCAAACCTAACAGTGTCACTTCATGGACTCAGATGCAGCAAGAGTTCCTAAAGAAATATTTTCCCATTAGCAAAACCAATTAAATAAGGAAAGCCATCATTGGTTTTTCACAATTTGAGGGAGAACAATTCCACTAGACATGGGAGAGACTAAGAGATCTTTTAAGAAAATGTCTGCACCATGCTGTTCCAAAATGGCAATTGGTGCAATGTTTCTATGATGGCTTGACTGAACCACATAGATAGATGGTTGATGCCTTTTGTGGAGGTACTTTCATGATGAAGAATGAAAACGAAGCATGGATTTTGTTTGATAATTTAAGTGAAAATTATGTGCAACATGTTTCATCTAGTTGTAGGACACCTGCTCCCAAAGCTCCAAAGACCGAAAGTCTTTTTGAAGCAAGCACTCCATTTGGTGTGACCGCCAAGGTGGACGCATTATCTCGTAAAATAGACCAATTAATGGCAGCCAGTTTTGTCCATACTTCCTCTTCAAATGTTTTTCCACAGCATGAACCATGTTCATTCTGCTCTGGCATTGCACATCACGTGAGAGATTGTCCTACTATTGGGCAATTCTCTGATCTTTCTACAGAGCAAGTGAATTCTACTTTCTTTAGACCGGGGAATGATCCTTATTCCAATTCTCATAACCCGGGATGGAGAAATCACCCTAATTTTTCATGGTGAGCTCAAGGTAATGAAAATTTTGCTCAACAATTCAATGGACCACACCATCAAGCTTCTCCGCAGTCCAACAATCAGTTTTTCCAGCCACCATCCAACCCTTGTCCTCCCCACCCACAATAGCAATTAGTCCTTCCACCTCCTAGGAACACTGATTTTGAAGATAAAGTGTTGACTGCTCTTACCAATTTGAGTCACAAACTCAATTGCTCCATTCGCATTCTCAATCCATAGCAAAGCTAGAAGTCCAAATTAGACAGCTAGCTAATGCACTCAATCAAAGAGAGGAAGGGAAGCTCCAGTTAACCAACGCCTAACCCTAACGGACACTACATGTTTGATGATCATGCTTCTAGTAATTCTCATAATGAGTAGGTCCAGGAGATTACCAATCTTAGGAGTGGAGGAATAGTTACCACTCAAGTGGAGGAACAGAGACCCGAGCAAACAAGGCCAACAGTAAAGCATAATCTGGCCAAAGGCAAGGAAGTGATAAGTGAAGTGCCTTACTCAGCCACTAACCTTTTTGAGACAGACTATCAACCCAGACCTTCATTTCCTCAAAGTCTCAAAGAGCCTAATGGGAACGCGGATGAACAGCTCCACATCTTCAATACCGCACACCATCCGTCGTTCATTGATCCAATCTTTGGAAGTCAGTTTTGAAGGGTCTGGCAGAAAACGTTAAACTTAGCGCTTGGTGGGAGGCAACCCATCCAGTTGTTTGTGTTTGTTTATATTCAATTCATTTTATTTATTTTCTTTAATTGTTTTTATTTACTGACACTTCTTCCGTGCCTTTCGTGATGCCTATTTCCATTACACCGCTGGAGTAGTGTTTTGTTTTTTAGGACAGATGTGCTTACACCCAAGTTTGGGGGAGTTCGTTTCGCCCCATCTTTTCCTTTTTCTCCCGGTATTGTATCTTTATCCACACATTGAGGACAATGTGTAATTCAAGTTTGGGGGTAATGAATGTCCTTTTGTTTTCCTTTAGTTTAAATGGTTTGATGAAAAAATTAAAAAAAAAAAAAAAAAATCTAATAATGTGTGACATTTTAACTTTGATTTACATTCATTGGTGAGTTTAAATTTATTAACACATGATCATTTGACTAGAAAAGTTGAATTGATTACTTATTTTTGAATAGTGATGACATCGCATGTTTCACCTTGCACTGAGCACAGAGCACACTAGCATATAGTTGTGAGGCATGAAATGTGAAACCAAATATGCTTGTGTTTGATGTCTTAGATTTCAATTGGTTGACGTGTTGGGTGAATACCTTGGCATATGTGTATAGTTTATCTTGTCTTTTTTTTAAAAAAAAAAAAACAAAAAAAGTGTGTCAGTGTAGTAACTATTCTAAGCCTTTTGTTGAGTAACCGTGCCTCTTGCCCCATTAAGCAGCGAGTGTTCGCGTTAAAAGACAAGAAGTTTGAAATGACTATTGTAGTGTTGAAGGCTAGTTTAGCTTCGTAGCCTTTTTGACTCGAGTTAATAAACCTTTAAGGGTGTTTCTACACCTAATGCCCTAAAGCCATCTGGTTTGGGAGTCATTGGTCTAAAGCTCGATACACGGATCAATTAGAAAGCTTAAGGAAGCTAGGCATTGTACAGTTCGTACGTAGCAAATAAATAAAAAAAAAATTAAAAAAAGAAAAAGAGTCTTTAGTGTGTAAATTATCTATTGCCTTGGTTTTTTCATCCAATGCGAATTCCAATGAAGTTTGAGCATTGAATCATGTATATAGGAATTACATTGAAACCTCATAGTTACATGTTAAGTTCACTTTACACCAAGGGAATGTGTGGTATTTCAACTGTTCATTTATGAGTGTATTGATTTTGGCTTTCTCTAGAATTTTGAAGATGGAGTTTATGATTTTAAACTTGCTTATGAATAAGAACCATGGTTTCTATGACATTGCATTCTTGGTAAAAAAAAAAAAATTAAAAAAAAAAACTGACAAAGTGTTTGTGGGCACCACTTCTGTTAAACCCTCACGAGACTTCACTTGTCCACTAGGGATGCCTAGGGGTTTAAAAGGCTTGTTGCATACGCTAAATGCAATCATTTTTCCTACGAAAGAGGAATTAGTATAGGTATTGCATTTTATTTTATTTTATTTTGTTTTCAGTTTTGTATTGCTAAAGGACTAACAATATGTTAGTTTGGGGGTGTGATAGGTCTTGAATGTTGCACATTCAAGCCCCTTAATTTGCTATTGTTAAACTCTTAGCCTTATTGTAATTTAACATTTTGCATTGTTTTTGTGTTTCAGGCATTTTCAGGATGCTAAAGAAAAGGACAAGTGAAGCCATTAAATTTGAGCTTAAATTGATATTAATACAAGGAATTGTATTTTTGTAGGATACAAACGAAAAGAAATATAATGCATGACAAAGGGAAAGGGAATGGTCAACAAAATAAGGAAAAAAAAAAATGGAGTTGGAAGGACAAATGCATAGTGCTGTGTGGATGAAATAAGAAAAGACAAAATTGAAGAAAAGCAAGCCAAAAAGAAAGCATAGCCCACAAGAAGACTTCTCTCCTTGTTTTTGCAGCAAACTGCGTGACTCACAACTTAGAAGCTCACGTGAACAAATGTAGTTCAATAAGGAAGAAGAAATGAAAGGCGCCGCAAATTATCCAAGTGGGGCCAATTTGTAGTAGCGGTGAAGCATAGAGAAAAGGCAAAGAAATTAAAAAAAGAAAAAAAGAAAAGGCGTTGAACTGCTGCTCCTGTAGGTCTGAAATTGAAGAAAAAGAGAGAATAAAGGCAAAGGTGTAGGCTTAGTTTTCTTTGGGCAACACGTAAAGTTATGCAGTGCATTTAATTGGCAGATTCTTTTCTTCAAAAGAAGGAAATCGCTTCCTCTATAAAAGGACTTCATGTCCCATTTGGTTGCGGGATCTCAAGTAGCTTAGTTAGGAGTAGTTTATTTTAGTTTTAGCTTTTAGTTTTTAAAACATAGTGAACGTGAAAGTGAGGGAGAGTGTCTAGATTTCAATTTTCTTTACAGATTTTTGTAGACAGCAGCGTGGATGGATTGGGCTTTAATTCCAAATTATCAAAGGACCTCCATGCGTGGCTAAAGCTCTCCCTAGGGTTTTGATAAACCCTATCCAAGTATCAATGACTTAATTATGTTTTTCTTTGGAATTTTTATTTTGGGCATTGATGATTGTATAATTATGAGGATTGCAATTTTGCAATTATTTTTAATGTTAAATGCAATCTTATTGAAATGTTTATCTTGTCTATAAGAAAGCTTTTTATTTTGATTGTACTCAAATTATATTTGTTGTCAAAAAAATGATAAATATAATGGTTATGCAATGTCATTATTTGAACATGCAACAAGAGGTTTTGATAGTTCATACCTAGGATAGACAAGTCATGCTACATTTTAGATTAGTGTAATTTAGGTCGATGATTTGTACTAATCCTAAGATGAGCTACATTTGATCATTGTTTGTTTGTAACTAAGTTAATAAATTTGATAATCCATGCTTAGGTTAGATGGATTGTGCTGCACCCTAGCTTAGGTAGACGATCCGTACTAGTCAAAGATGGGTTACACTTATTTGTTGATGATAGTATTTTCTTGACACTTTGTTGTGTGCTTGACAACTACACATAAGTAATATCATGCCTAGAATGGATGTCACATGTTAATATGATAGCCATTGGTACAAGGTTAGTGGTAAATCAATTCCCTATTTTCCAACTCATTTAGCTTAACTCTAATTTATTTTCTAGCATTTAATTTCCGTTGTTAGTTTATAAATTAAAAATCACAAAAACATCATTTTCTAGGGATAAATTAGAATTGATTTTATTAAAGCTTAATAGATACATCCAATTCAATCTCTGTGGATCGACACCCCCAATATAGACACTATCCTACAGTGATTCGTGCTATTGTGAGTGATATTATTATTATTGAAGTACAAAACGACCACATCAATTTTTGGCTACTAGCAAAGCCATAACTGTGACCCTATCTGTACATTGTGCGCCTTGTTACAAAGCAACCATTGGATCTAGGGGTGTTAGATGAGCCCAACTATTCGTAAACTCTGCTCACTTAAACTAGATTTGATCTCGATTTGAAAAATAAATGAGTCGTTTGTGAACACAATAATCTTCTTGTATATTAAATGAGACATAAAAATATAAACTCGACTCAGTTCGAACAAAGCTCTTGAGCTCGGCTTGTATAAGTTGATTCGCCTTGTTCGGCTCGAATCGTTAGCTCGCTCATTCATTAAAAATAAGTTTTATAAGTATATGATTCTATAATTGTAGTGTATAAATATTAACATAATAAACATAATATATGTAATACTACAAACATTCAATTTAGAATGTGAAATATAGATCTAATTGAAAATTGTACTGAATTTTAATATTAGTTTTTTTTTTTTAAAGTAAAAAATATTATAAAACTCCAATCAAGCTCGAGCTCGATTTGACGCTCGGCTTTTTAAGCTAGTCAAGTTCGAGCCCCTATTCTATGTATTCTAGCCGAATCCGGTAACCCCAAGCTTGGGTAGGCTCGAATACAACCCTAATTGGATCCAAGGGCAAACAAAAAAATAAATCTCCTTAACCATAGGGTTAGCATGTATAATAGTAAAGCCATGACCGTTATCCCAAACGTATCGGTGTATCATGTTATATGATGCATTGCTTTTGCATGCATGCTTTTATAAACTCATTATTTTCATTGTTTTATTATTCATCACCCATTTTCACAAAATAAAGTTCATAGTAATCAAAAGTGTATCTCGTATGAGTTGTAAACATGCATGTTTGATAATCAAAATAATAACAAGTATCCATGTGAGTTTTACTCACTTGAGTCATAGGTTTTTGCCGGAAAATCTTTCGGGTATTCCTAAACCTCCAAATATGAGCATTGGTCTGTAAACCAAGCTAAGCAAGTCCTAAGTCTTAAATAAGCTCAAAACAGGTTCACTGCTCAAACGTTCGAACAGAAGAGTCGAACATTCGGTCTCGATATCGAACCTTTGTTCGGTGAAGGGTCGAACGTCGGTGTTGGGCAGAATCCCATTTCCGAACCTAAAAGCCACAAAAATCCATCTTGGCAAGTCTTAAGGTCTTAATATGATCCCTAACAAAGTCATAAGCCATAATAACACCTCTATGTAGAACTTGTTACATCAAATCTCATCAATTCGTTAATCCATCGTTAAGTGTGTAAACGAGTTGAGCTACTCGTGAGCTTACTAGGGATCAGCTCGACTAAATTCGACTCATGTTCGAATTGATTATTAAATGAGCCATTTGTGAACACGAAATTAGACTCGATTATTAAACGATACGAATTCGTATAAACTCGGCTTGACTCGTATGTCTTTATATATATATATATAGAGAGAGAGAGAGAGAGAGAGGGAAATGTTTCTTGTACATAAAGTGTACACAAAGCGTGTGGTTTTCTTTTTTTTTTAAAAAAAAAAAAAAAAAAAAAATCTATTGGACACATACATTTGTGTGCAAAAAACATTACTCATATATATATAATGCTCAGTATATATTAAGTAGCAATAATTAATTGGTTATCTATATATTGAATAGTAAAATTGAATAATATCAATACTTAATTTGTTAATCATATGATCTAATAACAATTCAGATACTTAATCATATTATTCATGTAACAAAATAAGATTATATGATCATATAATAATATAATATTGTGCTATACGACATGATCATATGTTTTAAGTATTATCATTAGATAACGTGATCGAAGGTCTAAGATCTTATGATATCAGTATTATCGATAAATAGTTATAAATTAGGATAATTATAACTCATAATTATCATACTTATCATATGTATTCTCATAAGTCATATGATATGATTCATATTTTTTTTTAAAAAAAAATATTACACACACACACACACAAAAAAAAACCAATAGCACAAATATAAATTATAGCCGCATAATGTCATATAAATATAAAGCTTCGTACTAATATAACGATCAAGTATCTAGATACTTAGATACAATGATTAAGTATGATTTACGATTCTAAGTATCTAACAATTATTAATTATACTTAGATACAATAATTAGGTTTATAGATTAGAGATATATTATTTGCATAATTCTTATTTCTTACACAACAATTGCACAACAATGCTAATGTAACTAGTATTTTTTTTTTTTTTTTTAAAAAAAAAATGAAAATGCTGGACACATCAACATTGTTGTGCAAAATTTTTGTGTAGCTAACATATCTCTATAGATTATATACGTAAGTATGAATTCACATTAATAATATGATATAATCACAATTCTAACACATAATCATATTATTCATATACAATGATAATGTGGTTCATATAGTAAAAAAAAAATGAAAATGAAAATGAAAATAATTATAATTATAATTATAATACTCATATGATTATATAATAATTATAATTGTTAATGTTATTTAATTTAATATATGTTAGTTAGTATTTATATTGACTATTGTTACAATGCCTCTCTCTCAGTTTTGTCACTATTTAGCATGTTAAACGAGATGCTAATAAGGTAGCTCATGTTTTAGCAAAGTATGCTCTTTCTCAATTTTTAGATAAAGAGTAGGTAGGGGTTTGTCCCTCTATTATCCAACATATTGTACTTGCGTAGCAAGCTGATGATTCTTGAATAATATCAATTCTTTTTTCTTTTTTTCTTTTTTTTTTTTTTTAAAAAAGATACTTAAGAATCATTAGATTACATTTTAAGATCCAAGATCAAATGATAATACATTTTTGTTCGAGATCATATGATAATACTTAAATCATATAATATAATCATTAGATCTATAGTAAGTATGTAAGTATCTAGATTATGAATTTTTGTATCATAATTTATAAATCTATAATTAGAAAATAAGCTATAAGTTTGAGTTTACATAATCGCATTATTATAAGTATATTTCACATAATCACAATTAAGTTATGAATATTAAAGATGATTGTCTGTTGGCTAACATGAATCAATGAAGCTTTCTTTAAAAAAAAAAAAAAGTTATGAATATTAAACACTTAAGTATGTGCTCAAAGCAACATAATCAAACACAACTATGCCAATTAAATCACTTGGGAAAGAAAATAAATGTATTTTATAATTAAAAGTCAAAGTTCATAAGAAGATCATATACAAATTTAATGTATTAGTGATTTCAATTATTATTTGATATTAAATTGAAAAAATCTTAGAATTATAAAGGATCTTGGTAAATTCAAATATGAGAATTGGATTGACCAAATCCATCTAATAAACTACGATTTCTTACTTTAAATAAAATTTCAAATTTTTAATTAAAAAGATTTTATAAATCAAACTTTTCCTTAATTATCCTAAAGAGATTTTTTTTTTTTTTTTTGAAATTCTAATTCTACTTGCATGATCTCTCTCACTTTTGAATTTTTTAAATTTCAAAAAAAAAAAAAAAAAAACTGAAAGGGCAATGAAATTTTATTTAATGAAACAATTTAAGTTTAATTTTAACTCTATTATTTAATTGCATTAAACACATTCCCGTAAAATCGCATTAACAAGAATAAATAAAGATTTAATATCTTATTTATTTAAAAAATTATTTGATATTAAATTGGAATCTTTGAATTATAAAAGATCTTGACAAATATAAATATGGGAATGAGATTGCCCAAATCAACTTAATAAACTAAAATTTCATTCTTTCAAATAAAATTTCAAATTTTTAATAAAAGATTTAACAATCAAACTTTCCTTAATTATCCTTAAGAGATTTTTTTTTTTTTTTTTTTTGTGAAAAATATTTTCTCCTGGTTACATGAAGTCTTTGATTCTTGACCACCCCCCCCCCCCCCCCCCCCCCCCGGCCCAAAAAAAAAGGTCTTCACTCAAATTTGTTACAAATTTCTCTATAACTAGCTAGCTCTTGGTTTTGTAAAAATCTTCTTTCCAAAAGTCACACCCCTAGAGCATTAAAATTTCAAAAAATTATCTTAATTTATTTTAAAAATCGCATTAATTAAAAACCTAAACATAAAACTCTATTCTTGAATTGAATTAAACACATTCCATGAAAATCGCATTAATAAAAATAAATACAACTTTAATGTATTAATATTACTTTTGATTTTTACGTGATAGCTATACAGTGTTCCGCATATTCATGAGCTCACTATCATTAATCAAGATCCAAAGACTTATATTGAATCATCAAAAGGCAAATTTTAATCAATGGTTAGGATATCTTTTTAAAACGCATATCTTATAGTAGATGCACGTAAAGGGGATACTTTTCAAAAATTAAATGATACAACTTTCAACACACGCAAAACAATACGGTGACATCGTTTTTTTTTTTTTTTTTGAAAAATTAAGCCATGCTTTATGAACTCTCAACCATCCAATTTTTCTTGATTAAATTTTAGCCGTTGGATGGAGAATGTGGTTTACAACTATAACGCATCTTTATACGTGAGAGTTATATGGTGTTCCACATCTCCATGAGCTCACTTCTAATGATCTGATCAAACAAATTATATTAAATCTTGATGTATGAAATTATGATCAACAATTAGGATCTCACATGTGGCTGATTTCACCTACATATACACAGATTGAAAAATTTAAATCCTTACTTTCACACGATTTATCAAGGCACGCAGACCAAAACCTGACGGCCAATGTATTAAAAACACATTTTTTTAGTAAAATTTTGGTCGTCCGATTATTTGTGTGAAATCTTAACCGCTGATTTAATCTACACACACGTGGAGGGGATAAATTTCAAATATCTTCTTTCAAAATCCTTCAGAATTTTTTTTTTCCCTTTAAAAAAGCTTTTCATATCTCAATTCTTCTCACTCATGAATTCATATCTCTATGCAGAACTTGATACGTTAAACATAATCAAAACACTAATCTTGTTATTAAAACCAAAAACTGTAATACCCGGAAAAATACTATGCTTAGGATGATAATGCATAAATAAAAATATGTGCATATGCATGCATAAGTATAAGGCCTAATAATTATTATTGCTAGTTTAAATAGAATTATATATATATATATAAGTAGAGAAATCGGATTAGTAAAGAAATTACTAACCAAAGTTGATCGATCGGATATTAGATCGATTGAGCGACTTAAAATATACGGGTAAATAGGATCGATCGAGCGACTTAATTATCCAGTGCGGTGCAGTTTACGTGTAAGTTGCAATTGGCGATTTTCTACCTTTGATTCTTGAACCCACACCATGTTTTCAATTCCAGACAATCATCTCCCCTTCTAGTTAGTCTAGTTAGCCCAATTTAGTTCAATACCAACTAGATTTTCATAGATATCAAGTAATTATTGCTTAAAAATGTGGAATAGTATCCTAGGGGATTTGGGCTACAATTTTTGAGGGATTATTTGGCTGCAATCCAACCATTGAAGTGCCTCTCTGCTGGTTTAATCTCAACCATCCAAGATTGCTATATAAGGAATGCATGGATGATCAATTTTCATAAAGGAAAAACCAAATTCCAGCAACCACTCTCACGTAACCTGCTGTCTCTATTTTCTTTTAGTGCAGAAACTCTAAGCTTGGAAATCTCCTTGTTTCACCATGTTTTCAAGCACCTTGTAATCTAAAACTAAGCCTTAATTACCTCCTTTTCACCACAAAAGCAGTAAGAATTAAAACAGAAACCATCCCTGTTCCAAGACCAAAAATAGAGCATCATTTTCTTCATTGGTGCTCTTCCTTTTCTGGACAGCAGCACTTCCTTTCTTCTGGGTTATTTTAGAGCAGCATCAAGGAGTTTGGCCAATTCTGGGCAGCAAATCAGTAAGTATAAAACTTAAGGAAAGTGTGTGTGTAGGTGTGAGATGTTACTGATTTATATGTGTATGTGTGTAAGCGTGCGTGTGTGTGTGTTTACTGCATGAGTTGAATGAGTTGTGTTTGAGGGAAGCAAGAAATGCATGTGTATTATGTGGGTTTGGCCAATGAAGGTTGGGTGTGTAAGTGAAGAAGTAGAGTAAAAGAGAAAGATACATGTGCTTGTGTGTTTCAAAAGAGAGACAGTGAATGATTTCAAACAAAATGAAATGTGTGTGTGTGAATTATTTTTATAAATAATTAGTTAATATATATATATATATATATATATATATATATATATATAAAGAACTAACTTAATTATGGTGGTGTTATTACACTACTCAAATATTTTAAGTTGATAAGTGGCATTCAATATCCTAGTAAAAAAAGACATTCATTTTTATATATGGAAGATAATTTTCTAAGAATAAGTATAGTAATAATAGATATTTTCGTAAGTGTAATTTTCACTAATTTAGTATCACTACATGATTGTAATTATGCAGTTGTAGAGGAAAATCTTTGGAGCAAAAATAATCAGTATCTCTATACTTACTGAGGACGAAGCTGGTTGACTCTTCCTATAATATTGTGATTACTACTTTATTTACTTGTTTGCGCATGTGACTTTGCATATTTTATTATTTTAATAATCTGTTTAATAACAAGCTGTGGATCCAGATCCACAGTGGTACATGACGATTTATTGGTTGCCCAGGTATAGTGAATGTAGAAGTACCGAAAAAGAGAATAATAAATACAAAAATTGGTGTACCCAGGTCACCAGGGAAGACCCAGCTTCTAGGAGCCTAGGCTCCCAAAGAATATAATTAAAACTTAAGTGAGGAAGCCCAGGCTTCAAATAAGACGTTAACCGTGCCTAGGCCAACAGAGGAGTGAAAAAAAGGGAAATACCTAAAACTCTGCATCTAAAACTGTCATATCATTGCTTTATGATTATGTATATATTCAATCTATGTCTATGATTCGCGACCATAGATTATATATTGCGTATACATATAATTATGAAGCCATTGCATTATGTTGCATTTATTAAATAAATCAACATTCATATTATTATGGGAAACAGTAGACTCACTTTAGTATTCTGTGTTGTTACTATGTGCTAAATCAGGTTATGAAGAGGAAGAATACCAAAACTATCCAGACCCTTAGATGAATCCCGATACTAGTATTTGAAGCTAGACTGCCTCCTTTTTGGGAACTACCATGATGTAGTTCATTAACCTAGTTCAGAGACAATATTTATATTCCTGATGTTATGTAATTATTAAGCTTTAGTATTTTGACTTGTATAATTATATGAGCCTTGTGAGGTGTGACTACTATATTTTGTATAACTATGATGACTTACTTTATATATATATATTGAGGTATTTCAGTAGAAGCTCTGAAGTGTTAATAAATTCCCAAGTCTGTATCATATTTATAGATTCCGTTGCCAACATTTAACTCTGATAAGATAGTAATGTCATGTGAAAATTTGAAAATTTTCACTTACGCTTTTTGTAAAAGCGGGGTGTTACAAAAACCAACTAGAGATACCAAATCATAAGCTAGGGCATGAAAATTAACTAAACAACATAACAACAACTTAAGAAACAAGTTAGGTTAGGAATATTACCTCCTTGAAGAGCAAGAACCAAGATAGCTCATTCTCTCTCTCTCTCTCTCTCTCTCTCTCTCTCTCTCTCTCTCCAAAACACTCTCACTCTGACTCTAGGATCCAACTGAAGGAATGGGCAGAAATAAGGTGAAAAGTGTGAGGGTGTGGGGGGGGGGGGTATTTATAGGAAAAAAGGTTAGAGTGGATAAGGATGAACTGATCTGGGTTTTTACGAACGTTTGACAAGTGAAAAGCAAACATTCGTGAAATATTTAGGGTTAGGCAATCGCTCGGGGTACAGTTTGACACACATGCTGAAGGTGTGGGATGTACCTTCCGACACACAGTACAACACGTCAACGATCGCTTGTGGTGGGAACCGTGAATGTTCCTTGTGGGAATTGCAAACGTTTCTGGTGGGAATGGTGATCGTTCTTTGTTCAAAGCGAACGTTCAGTCAACCCAAAAATTTTAAAAATCTTAATTTCCAGTTAAGACCTACCCAATCCTATTAACGACATGTGGCACTACATTCTCTCCTCCTTGTAAAAATTTCGTCTTCGAAATTTTGAAATCCCAAATTGATAACATAAGAAGGAATAGTAGCATTAACTTAACGTCCATAGCCTCATAAGGTTAGTGCTTAGTTAATTATCGTGCAACCTCATCCCATCCATTTTTCAACACTAGAGCTTCTTCATCCAATACAAACTGGTTCACATTGGCATTCTCAGAACATGCAACAATTCAACTTGCAGAAAGAGTAGTTTTTTAAGCAATCGGGGTTCGTGGGTATCATTGGCAAGATACTACGCTACCTAGATAGGAGAAAACTTATCTTAATCGACTACTCTTGAATATTTTAACCATAACTGTTACTAATAACCATAGTGACTAAGCACGTAGTCCAAGAAATTAACCATATAGAAAAGATCCTTGAACCTCAATGTTGAGCAAGACAACATGTATTCCTACTAGGTCCGGTGGCAAGGAAACTTGGTATGCCACTAAGCCTAACTCTTGGGGATAACTTCCACATAACTATTAGTTCAATACAACGGTGACTAACACTTCCGTAAGTAGAGTGTCTCTGTAGTGCTCCATATAATTAGCAAGGATAATTGGGTCTTAATTAGGGATTTGGAGCTTTGAATTTTTGAGTTGACTAAACTAGGAACGTTCGCGGTTCCCACTAGAAATGTTCTTGTTTTTCTCTTAGGAGCGATCATGGTCCCCACTACGAACGATCATTGACGTGTTGTACTGTGTGTTGGAAAGTACATCTCATGCCTTCAGCGTGTGTGTCAGACTGTACCAAGAACGATCGCCTAATCCTAGATTTTACATGAACGTTCATGATACGCTTGGCAAACGTTCGCCAAAATCCAGATAAGTTGATTCTTATCCACTTAGATTTATTCTCCTATAAATACCCCTCACCCTCTCCCTTTTTATCTCATTTTCGGCCATTTCGCCAGTAAATCCTTGAGGGAGAGTGAGAGAGTGTTTTGGAGAGAGAGAGAATGAGCTCTCTTAGTCTTTCATCTTCAAGAGAGGTAATAACCTTAACCTAACTCGTTTCTTAGATGATTCTTACGTTATTTTAGTTAGTTTTTGAAACCTAGTTTATTGTTTTGATAATATCTCTAGCTAGTTTTACATCCTTACTTAGTTTTGGCTTTAAAATTATTTTATCGATAGATTAGTGGTTTAAGTAAGGTTTAACGTACTTGGTATTGTATGGAGTTGTTATTGAGGCTATGACTCTATTAAAGATCATGTTTAGGCCCTAAGACTTGTTTAGAACCAATTTATAGCTTTTAGGAGTTCGAATTTGAGATTCTGCCCGATCACCAAATGTTCGCCATTCACTGAACGAATGAACGAACGATGTCCAAGACGAACGATTGCCAGAAGGGAAAAAACCTATTTTGAGCTGTTTAAGACTTAAGACCTGTTTTAGCTAGAGTTTAAGGCTGATGTTATGTTTTTCTCAGATTTCGAGGTGGGAAGCCTCAAGGAGAATTGTTGGAGGAGCCATGTGATATGAGTAAAACTCACATGGATACTTGTTGTTTTTATTTTTCCAAATAGCATGAATATTTCGTGTATCAAAATATGCATGTTTACAATTCACATGAAATGTCATTTTTATTACTGTGAACTCTATTTTGTGAAAATGTGTGATTAATGGCAAGATAATAAAATGATGAAATTGTGAAAGCGTGCATATAAAATTCGGTTAAGACTAAATTGCATCATATGACATGGTACAACATCTCATGCGGAAAAACAGTCATGGGCTTACTATTTATAATGTGTTATGATGGGCCTTCGATCCAATGGTTGTTTTGTGATTGACGCATTATATGCACTGAATGTTGCACATCCAAACCTCTTAACTCACATATGTTAGCCTTTTAGTTTCATTGTGATATAATGTTATGTGTTGTTTTTGTGTTTTAAGCATTCTCAAGAATCTAAGGGAAAAACACAAGTAATCCCTCGGTCTTAAAGCTTTAAATCCAGAAAAAGCAAATCCAGCAATCTGCAAGGCAAAATGCTCGAGTGCACCTCAAAGGGCTCTAGCACAGTACCAAAACGCTCAAGCGCACATCAGTAAGGATCGAGTGCGTAAGAGTTCACAGGAGCTCAAGAGCAGAAGGGAGGCTCGCGCACAGGGAACCACCAGAAACCTGAGCTCGAGCGCAACCTGAATTGGGCTTGAGCACATTCGAAGGTGGCAAAATAGACAGTAAGGGAGAACCTGAAAGGGAAAGAAGTTTTACTTCTCCTACTCGGACTAGGTGATATAGAAGGCCACAAAATCAACTAGGGTTGCTCTTTTGTATTCTATAAATAGACCCTATATTCATGCATTAGAGAGACACACAATAGAGAATAGAATTTAATAGGATTAGCGGCTAGGTTTTTTGGAGAAAAGTGCAAAAATTCCAGTAGCTTATTGGGATGGATTTCTTCTCAATAAAGGAGATTTCCTGCACCTCCATTAGGGGCTAATTAATCCATAGGGTATTGATGTAGTCATTTTCAAGTAATAATGGTGTAATTGTATTTTTTGTTGGGAATTCTATGAACATGAATGATGGTTGTTTAATCTTGAGATTATGCTTTAATGTTTCTATTCAATATTATTAAACCTTTTATCTTGTCTTAGAAAGTTGCTTATTTCTGTTGAACTGAACCTTTGTATTTCTTGTGATTGTATGAATGAAGATTTTATAATGGTTTTAATAGACACGAAATGAAGAGGGTTGATAGGCCATGCTTAGGAAGGAGGAATTAATCTACACCCTGGTTAGTTTAATTTGGGTAAAACAACTCATGCTTGCCGTAAGATGAGTTATACTTATCCCTTGATTACGTGTATGCTAATTAAGAGATTTGATAACTCATACATAGGGAAGACGAATCGTATCGCATCTTAGTAGTTAGATGAATGATTTGTACTAACCAAAGATGGGTTATTCATATCTCTTAATAAAAGAAATTTCTTGACGACATCATTAAGTGCTTGACAAACACACACGAGTTGTATCATTCATGTAAGTGAAATTTTCATGTTAAATGTAATTTGTCATTGTTATGAGGTTAGTGGTGAAATCAATCCCTTATATCTTCTTCAACTTATTTTACTTCTACTTTTACAGTTTTTTAGTTTCAATTGCAAAACAAAAATCAAACATCTTTTCTAAATTATATTAGAGTTAATTTCAATAACTTAACAATGACCAACAATCCTTGAGGTTCGACACCCTCACATAGACCTGTCCTACAAAGATTCATTTTATTACGAGTGGCTATTGTATTATTGATGCACTCAAGACCACATCAGCGCACCATGCTTGAATGGGGGTCATGGATATAGCTTTACTAGTAACGTGGTCAACCCGAGGTCGAAATCGGTCTGGTTGCTAGTATATGACGGTATGAATACATATCTGGGGCATTGGTGCTGTATTACAGGTCACTCAGGATAGGGCCAACCCTGCCAGGAAGGGATTAATATCATGGGTAAACCATATAAAATTGAACTATGACTCTTGTTATAAGCATATATATATATATATATATATATATATATATATATATATATATATATATATATATATATATATATATATATATATATATATATATATATATATTCTATACATCATCATCTTGTACAATAAAATAATACTCTATTGCATGTGATTTAAACTTAAACCGAGTTCACCATATGATAACCTGTGTATCATGTGTATTATTACTCACTAAGTCGTGAACTTAGACCTTTGGCCTTGATTTGCATTAGTATATTTGGACCCCTTGATTTGCATTAGTTAGACCTTTGGCCTTGTTGTTTTATGATGTTTTGGTTAGTTTTTGTGTTTTTGTGTTTTGTAGGTCAATTAGATAGAAATGACAAATTTCATGAGGAAATGCTTGGAAATTCGGAAGTCTTGGAAAATTGATCGATCGAATTTACCCAGAACTGACATTTGCAGAAATGCTTCAGAATGCCCAATCAAGGGCTTTTCCATGACAAAAAGCAACTATCCTTCTGATTTTCGAAGCAGAACTTGTTGATTTGCTGAGCTTGGTTGTCTCTAGCTTGAGAGGAACCCAAAAGGGTAGAGATGTCTTTTTTGCTTGGGATCCAACCCTAATCTCGTTCTATAAAGCCATAGCCATGCCTCCATGTTGGAGTACGAATCTCAGAGAGTAGTTAGGTTTAATTTCGTCCATTTTGAAGTGTATTCCAGTTGCTTTTCTCTTTAGACATTTTTCTTTGTAAAGCTTTTCTTCTATTTTCATGTTTGTTCTTCAAGTTTTTGTGGTGTTCTTAGTCATGGGAGGCTAAAACTCTCAACTAAAGTTGAGGATGAAACCTCTCCATTGATGACACTCACACTCTTGTAGTACTACTTGCACATTTAATGTTATATCATTATGTTGTTCAAGTTCCATTCATTTAATGCTTTATCTTTTGCAATGAATGTGGTTGGTGGTAGAAATAAGACATTTAATGTGTTTCAACCGATGGATACATTGTTTTGTCGGTTTGAAAGATGATATCCATTGTGATTTGTTCTTTGAATGGATACAATGGTTGATTTGATTTCAAATGGGTACTCTTTATGATTTATCTTTGAGTTGGATTCATTTAATGGTTTTAAGGTTTATGGTTAAGAAACTTGAATGACACCCTAAGCTTAATGTTCTTTGGGTGTTCAAGTGGAAACCAAGAGTGTGAGTTGTTGGATTTGGTTTGGTGAATTCCTTAGCCTTAGTTCCTTTTTACATATTTCATTTATTCTTCTTTAACATAGCATTTTTGGTGCATGTTTAACCCTCAAACTCTTGGGACTAGGTTAAAATGAGGTTGATTAAGCAATACACTAACTTTTGACAATTTCCCTGTGGATTCGACCTCGCACTTGCATAACGCTATATTACAAACGATTTGTGCGCTTGCGAGTACTCTTTAAAACTCACAACAGTGTTGTATTACAGGTCACTCAGGATAGCGCCAACCCTGCCAGGAATGGATTAATATCCTGGGTAAACCATATAAAATTGAACTATGACTCTTGTTATAAGCATATATATATATATTCTATACATCATCATCTTGTACAATAAAATAATACTCTCTTGCATGTGATAACCTGTGTATTATGTGTATTATTACTCACTAAGTCGTGAACTTACACTTGTATCTTTTCATCTATGAAACATGTATTGTTTTATAGATGGTTTTTGTGATGACGGGCTCAGAGCAGTATTTGGTCCTACTGGAGGGAGTGCTCAGGATCATTTTGAGGAGTTAGATCCCATTTTGTTGGCACGGATGTGAAGAGGACCTAGTGAATTCCGCCGTGATATGATAGATATCATTTTTATGTTATATCTTCTTAAGTGTAGGCTTTGACTCTTGTTGTTGGTGACTTTTAGACCTTTGGCTCTAGATGTGTACTATTTTGATGACTGGTCTTTTGACCATATTTTGAAAGCTTCAGCTGTTATTATTTTAATGATATTTTAGTTTACTCTGTCTATTCTTGTGATGATTGTGGATTTTAGAATGCTATCTTTATTATTTTAAGTGAAAATCTTCCGCTGCAGATTCTCTTTAGAGAGGATGAGATCTCTGTAGTCTTGTTCTTCTTAGAATAAGGCCGGGAGATGAATCATAAAATTAACTACCAGTTAGTTAATTTCACTGGGGCGTTACAGTATCATAAGCAACATTCCAATAATTGTCTGGTAGCTCGTATTGTAAGCAATCCCAATTTGTGGTAGATACTGAATCCAACTTCCCTTTAGTCCAAGACAATAGCCCGCAGTATGTCCTCCAATGATCCGAATAGCCATCTAGACCGACCGTCAGTCTATGGATGAGAAGCGTTTGCAAACTTAAACTACAATACAATCTCCTATTGTAACTTTGCCAGAATCTTAATAGTAAATCACGTTTCGCCACACGACATTCGATGCTTTGACCCTTATATCACAGCTTAGACATACAATTCTACCAGCTTACCCTTACTTGAAATGAAGTGGGCAATCCTTGTCAATCAATCACTACTACCCAATAGTGTCATCTCTAGATGGTACTCCCAATAATGTTGTTACCAAAGTCCCAATAATCTTATTACCAAAGTCCATAGCTATCTTGTTCCATTTGAATAGCGGTCAAAACACCGACCTTTGATGGTTCACCTCCTTGTAATGACACTCTTTACCAATATGTATATTTGCTTAATCCTTCCTGCCATCACGATCCATTCTCTCATCATATAAAATATCATTATCCTACGAGTTAAAGCCCTCAATGAACGATACCTTCACTTAAGAGCTCTTTAGTCCATTTCGTATTAATACATCCAAAAATTCTCTATAATGCCTTACTTCATCCATACCAATAATCCAATGCCTGAACGATCTACTAACTGCAATAGACCTCGATCATATTATAGAATCTAGTATCCAATTGTCCTCTTTATTCCTCAAGCGACAAACAATCAACTTATTCATTGAGTCACTTCCTTCTACCATGTCATTAGTACTATCCCAATATCATTATCAAGGTTCTAAGTCCAATACTGCCACAATTAGTATTAACAATCTCGTGCCTTAACATTCTTATAATGTTCAATTAACAAAAAATCCTAAGTCTTAACACATCCAATATTAGTGTAATTAGCATAATGCATTAATAAAATCATTGGCCAACATTACACTTTCAAGTCCAAAACTTCAAGTCATACGCACTTTCCTAACAAAATTAAACTAGGTGCTGACTGAGCATACATAAAATATCTCATCCTCACATTCCCAAACAAAGCGAAACCCACATGTCTTAAGAAATTCTAATGGTTACACTCTCTTGTGCTCTTCCATTATTTTTGTCCAGGCCGACCAGTACCATTCCTGTTTGGCTGGTTGCAGTTTGTATAAAGTACCCCACCTTTCCACATCGATAGCACCAATTTGTCCCTAATCTACATTTCCCAAAATGTAGATTGCTACACCTATGGCACAAACGCCTTTGCTCCCTTTCGACTCACGACTCGTGAGGCATAATCTTCTTCAAGCTTTGGGAGTACTCATGATAGAATTCTTCCTCGAATCGGGTCCACGTAATAGCCTCTTCGCTTCCTAATTGCATCACTAGCTAATCCCTCTTCATGCACCACCACTGCCTAGCTTCTCCAGAGAACTTGTAGGCCGTGTACTTGACTCTTTGCTCTTCAATGCAATCTATAGCTCGCAGTAGCTCCTCCAAGTTCATAAGCCAATTCTTTGCTCCCTTGGGGTTCAAGTCCCCATTAAACACTAGGAATGGATGCTCATCAAATTCCTTAAATGATCAACTTTTCCTTCCACTTGGAGTCCCTTCTCCTCGAACGTTGATCAAAGCCTCCGTAAGAAGACTTGCGACTTTCTCTAATGCTTGAGTGGCATCTAACACATTCCTCGTCTTTTCATCAGGCTAGGAGGGTCCTTTCCCATAATTGCTAGCCACATTGTCTCGTCTTCATTGTGTCGTCATCTCTATAGTTACAACGATCGTTAGTCCCTGCTACAAAACACGCGTCGAGTCTTGCTTAAGACGTTAAACCCTATTACGAAACTTATCCTACTTTCCATTCTAATACCAACTTATCATATATCTTAGCATAGATTTATACATAGCACTTGCATCAAATCATCCTAGTCTAGATCAATCCTTATAGCGACATCATTATAGCGATCTTAATCCAATCCTGTCTTAAAGACCATATCATATCCTAAAATCCTAAAGTTCAACATTCTCAAAATCCTCATTCTCAAGAATCTGCATTCCTGTATAATTATTCCATCGTATACGCTAGTAGATCATCTCCTAATACCTGACAAATCAGTTCCTATATTCATCATAGCATAAGGCTTGGATACCAACTGTAACGCCCTGAAAAATTAATTAAATGGTGACAGGCGCTGGATTTTACACATTTAAGCCCCTTAATTTGCATACATTAATCCTTTAGCCTTGTTACAAATTGATCTTTTTTAGTGTTTTACATACTTTCAGGCTTCCCAAGAGAAGTGCAACAAAACCCATTATTTTTGGATTGTTAAAGATAAATTGAGCATTTTGCTAAGAGCATTCACAGCAGCTACCTAACCATTTGCCCTAAATGTAGGAAACAAAACTACTTTTTGTTTCCCTAAACAAATACACTTCATGATAACTTCCCTTTATCTTTTCCTATAACATTAAAATATTATTTTTCATTTTTTCTTTTGTTTTTTTATTCATTTCTTTTTTTCTCTTTCTCTTATTGTCTCTGTCTCTCACAAGATGCAGAACACCTCCACCCCTTCCGTTTCTTTCTTCTGAACATCATAAAAGAATGTTGTTGATGGATTTATGAGTATTTTTCTTTTGAACATCACAGAAGAATGTTGTTGATGGGTTTATGAGTATTTTTCTCGAGAAAAAACCCTCTTCCTTTTCCTTCGTGTGAAAATCTTCGCTCCATTGAGGGTCTCGACTCCCGTGACCCCCTTCCACCAGATTTTCCTCTGATCCAAAGCGTAACGATTCTCTCGCTGCAGGGTGATTTGCGACGGCCCCTCAATCAAAACAGCTCCAATTGGCTCCGTACAAAGCGGTGCCCTGTGATGAATTGTTCGCTACTGTTGCTGCTTCTTCTTCTGCGGCCAATCTCAAGCGCTCTCAGGCCTTGGACTCGCATGAAGGTAATTTATATGTACTTTCTTGAATTTTGATTTGGATTTTTGGTATTTAGTGTTATAAAATTAGGGTAAGGATCAAGTTGTTCGCTTGATGTTTAGGATGAGGTTTAGTTTTTCTGTGATTGATTTATTGATTTCATCGTTTCATAATTAAGTAATTGGCTGCGATTTGTAAATTATTTCATAATTTGGAGGTGTTGTTGATGGGTTTGTGTTTCTTCGATGGTTGCAGATGATGGAATGTTGCAGCGTTGCATGGAGTTGAGAATGGTGAAAGGAAGAGGGAGATGGGAGTTTTGAGAGAGAAAGAAGAAAGGGATTGGGACTTGGGAGACGTGAGAGGGTAGAGGAGAGAGAGTGGACCTTTTTTTAGGATTATAATAATCTATGGGATTGCTACAGTGCATTGGGTAACACTGTAGCATTCCTAATGTATAGGGAATATATATGGAAGCTGCTGTAGGTGAGTTTTTGTATTTTTTTTTTTAGATTTTTCCTAAATTTAGGGAACATAACTCCTTATAGAGTGTCTGCTATGAATGCTCTAAGTCATGTTGTCATTAGCAAATGGTGAAAAGGAGCCTCACTAAATTCTCAGAATTGCTTGTATAGATCAGTCATCTTTGCGAATTAAACTGTATTGATTCAGAAATAATTAGGAAATGAGCCATATATTCTTGGAAAGATCCAGATGTCTATTTTTTGTAGAATTTTATGGCTTGTAAAAATAATTTTTCTAGAGAAAGTTATGTCAATTTTAGTAGACAAATGCCAGGTTGTGCATGATGTCAACGTTGCAAAATAGAAGGAGGTATTAAATGCTATTTTTTTTTTTTTTGGGATTTTCAAAGTTGGAAAAGGAAGTTGAGTGTCTAAATAAGTCAAGTGAAAAATCAGAAAATAAAAAGAGGCACAAGTTCAATTGTTAGGGTTTTCGTTGAGGGCTCTATAAATATATGTTTCAGAGACCTAAAGGAGGTATATATGTTTTTTTCTACTAGAATTTTTTCTAAGGTGGCTGTCTTCACACATGGGAACTTTTGTTCTCTAAGGATTATCATCATAGAGGAGTTGTCTTTTTTTTCTTTTTCTTTTTATTTTTTATTTTTTATTTTTTATCTATTGTTTTGTGATAATGATATTTTTCATTAGAATTATGTGTACCTAAATATTTTAGTTAGGGCTCGATTGAAGCCCTAGTCATGTTTTCTTATGGATTTCGATTTGCTTTGTTACAAATTATTTTTGTGATGCTTAATTGATTACTTTCAGGTTTTAATTCATTCTTCATATGGCTCATGTGTTATGATTGATCATCATATACATTTGTTATATGGAGATTATCAATTAGATAAATTTAGATGATCGAGTCTTGTGCCTACATTAAGTGACGAAGGAACCAATTATAGGTTCTTGGAATTAATCAACATGAAAAACCAGAATTCGTGTGTTTGTTTCCATTGTTTTATGCTTTCTTGAAGTGCAACTTAATAGATACCATGCTAAATACTTTGAAAATGAAAAGAGTTAGAGTCGACACCCATGCCTAACTTGTTTCTTAGGGAAATCAATAGCTTAAGGAGTAGGTACCATGCCCTTAGGTTGGCAAACATTAAGCATCTAAATGTAATTTGTAGCATTGTGCAAATTGTTTGCTTGAAAGAAGATGATTAGTGGTGAATATCGAAACCTTAACTTATTTTCGCATTATTTCAAGTCTAGTTTCAAATTTGTTTTACGATTTTCTTTCACAAGTTCAATCCTTGAGTTTTTATTCAAATCTGTTATTTGTTTTGTTTCATTTAGATAGAAGCTTTAGGAAATTATCTTTAAACACAATTAATCTAATCCTCGTGGGAATGATCTCGTATTTGCTAATTATACTATTTGTTTGATCTTGTGCACTTGCGAGTTAAAACACACATTTAGAAGCTTATTATTTAGGTTGATATTTGTATATATTTGTATAACAACTGATAATTAACTTCGCGGTTCGTCTCCTAGTCCAATTTCACAAGGAATAAGACTTAGGAATCTACTACTCCTAAAGAAGAGAATACTACGCAGCGGAAACAAGATATTCTATCAACATTAATTACAACCAGAGCATCTACCAAGAGTCATTACAATAATTGAAATCACACTATACAAATCATCGGTATAAAAGATCCAAACTAGATCTAAACTAAATCCTTAATACACAATCGAGCCTCAAATGCTAAGCCTACAACATCACCCAAAAGTACTAATTACCATGAGTGATCTTTAGAATCCAGCAATCAATCCTCAAGCATAACCAGATCGATATTACTACGCCAAATTGCCACAACTACTATGAGGTTCAACTCGAATCCAACATCTAAAGGTAGTTCAACTATAAAACAACACGTTTTTTTTTTTAAGGACAACACATGTTTTATAGGTATAAAAGATACAAGCGTAAGTCTACAACTTAATGAGTAATAATATACATGATATACATGTTATCATATGCTGAACTCAGTTTAGGTTATAATCATAGGCATTGGAGTGTCATTTCATTATACAAGATGATGATTTATGCAATATAGATATAATATATGCTTATAACAAGAGAGTCATGTCATAGTTTAATTTCATATGGTCTACCCAGGATATAAACCCATTCCCGGCAAGGTGGCGATATCCTGAGGGACCAATAGTACAACACCGGTGGCCCGGATATGTACGCTACTGTCTATCATTAATAGCGCGCCCGAGTCCAATCTCGGGTGGTTCACGTTGCTAATTACGTCCATAACCATGACCCCCATTCAAGCATGGTGCGTTGGTTACAAAATAACCATTGGATTTAAGGCCAAACATAAAAATAAATAAATCTTTGACCATAAAGAATAACCCATATGATAGTAAGCTCATGGTCGTTTTCCCGCACAAAACGGTGTACCATGTCATTCGATGCAATTTAGTCTTCACCGTATTTTACATGCATACTTTCTTAATCTCATCATTTCATTATCTTATCATTAATCACACATTCTCACAAAATATAGTTCATAGTAATCAAAGGTACATTTCATGTGTTTTGTAAACATGCATGTTTTGGTACACAAAATAATCATGCTATGCGAAAAAATAATAATAGCAAGTATCCATGTGAGTTTTACTCACTTGGATCGCACGACCCCTCCAAAAAGTTTCATTGAGGCTCTACAACCTTGAAATTGGGAAAAACAAGTCTTACGTCCTAAACAGCTCAAAAATAGGCTTTCTACTTGTTTGTTGATCGTTGGTACGTTAAAAATCTTCAAAACATTAATCCAACACTAATCTATTTATTAAAACCAAAAACCAATTAGAGATACCAAACCATAAGCTAGAGCATGGAAACTAACTAAACACCATTACAACAACTTAAGAAACAATTTAGGTTAGGAATGTTACCTCCTTGAAGAACAAGAACCAAGAGAACTCATTCTCTCTCTCCAAAAACTCTCTCTCTCTCTCTCTCTCTCTCTCTCTCTCTCACTTTAGGATCCAACTAAAGGAATGGGCGGAAAATGAGGTGAAAAGGGCAAGGGTGAGGGTATTTATAGGAGAAAAAGTCAGAATGGATAAGGATAAATTGATCTGGCTTTTGGCGAACGTTTGACAAGTGAAACGTGAACGTTCGTAAAATATTTAGGGTTTGGCCATCGTTCAGGGTACGGTCTGACACACATGCTGAAGGCGTGGGGTGTACCTTCTGACACACAGTACAACACGTCAACGATCATTCATGGTGGGAACCGCGAACATTCCTTGTAACTCCCCCAAAAGTAGGTAATGATTTTACTTTACTTTGAGAGTTTCTGGCAGTACCTATAGAACAATTAACTGGTAATTTGCCTAGTGGAACCACCATTTACAAACTAATCAGAGTAAAAGAAAAGCGAAAGACAGAAGAATATGAAATTTGAGAATCTAAAAGTAATAAAATCTCAAATAATGCTATCATCAAATATCGACTGAGAGTGACCCAAAATTTGATTCAATATAAACAAACCTGATACTAAGAGACTGTTCACTTGTCATCTTCATCCTTGAGAACTTTCAAACTCTAACAAAAAACAACCTGATAATTGTCGACATATAGAGGGTTCGAGACATATGATAGCATTGAGTAAGTCAATGACTTGGTAAATAAATCATTACAAGATTGGTTATGAAGTAAGCCTTGAGAATCAACTTTAATTGCAAAATCATAAACATGAGCATTTTGAAAAAATTGACAAGTATTGCCTCTGTTACTATGCTCTCATTGAAAGTCATGGCTTGTTTTAAAATATTTGCGGATGCATAATTTCGGTGCCAATAGCTAGATTTTAAAGCAGGAGGATATTAGCCCATTCTTGGCAGGTTTGGTGCTGTCTCGTCAACACCGGTGCCCTAGATATGTATGCATATATACTAGCAGCCCGACCGAATCCGACCTCGTGTGGCCCATGCTACTAGCAAATGCGGTAACTATAACTCCCATTCAAGTATGATGCACTGGTCACAAAACAATCATTGAATTCTAGGCCCATCATAACATATTATAAAACATTTGACCATAACGAACAACCCTTATGATAGTAAACTAATGGCCGTTCTACCGCACGTACCGATGTACCATGTCTTACAATGCAATAATATGGTTAATCTATCATTAAAATAGTAATTCTCATCTTAAAATAGTTATAAAGTACAGATGAAAATTTAACAAGCTTTTAACATATCGTTTAAGAAAAATAAATCATGCTCAATCAACTGACATATCGCATCTATTAGGAACTCAGTTTTATAAATATTTACTTACCTCCTCTACTCATCCATAAATTGAGATATTTTAAGCTCCTACTACTGTGAAACATAACTTAAGATTAATAGCACTCCTAATCTAGAATGTTTGGCAACAATGACAATTGTTCGTCTCTCGAGCGACGAACATTCATGCAAGGCTTGGAGAATGTTCGGCATTACCAGAATGCATGCAAATCTAAAGATAATCTAAACCTAACGCACTAGCTCTTAAACAAAGTTCCTAATAACATAATAAGGACATTTTAAAACATATTACCGTGACCATTTATGAAAATCAATAGTGGTTCAAAGCTTATATTTTAAGCTTTGAAAATGTCATTTTCTTTTTAAAAGGAAAACTATCTATAAAGCTTGCATGTAACAGAAATTGTAAAACAAATTGTAACCAATAAGGATAGAACATTAATATTCGTGAAAGAATGGTTAAGCAACAAGAGTTACCTCAATGAAAGTGGATTTATCAACAAAACTCATCTTCTCACTCTGGAATTTTCCTCTAACCAAGAAGTGTGATATAATAGATGTATGGAGAAGAAATGGTGCTGAGAGGCGTAGGGAGGGGAATTTCTAAGCAATGATAAAGATCAACTGATTTGGTCATTTGGCGAACATTCCTCAAGTAAGAAACGAACGTTCATGTAAAATTTAGGATTAAATGATCGTTCGGCATACGACCGCGATCATTCATGGTACGATCTGACACACGCTGAAGGCGTGAGATGTACCTTTTGACATATTGTACAATATGTCAACGATCGTTCTTGGTGGGGGACCATGATCGTTCTCAATGGGAATTATGATCATTTGCAAAAAGGATAAGGATGACTGGCTATGTCAGCTAGGGTTTCTCTCGATCGTTCGTGAAGGAACAACAAACGTTCATCAAAGGTGCATCGAACATTCCAAGAATAATAGAGATTGTTCGTGGTAGGAAAAATAACTGAATTTTAAAAGCATTCTATTTTGAAAAAAAATCTTTTTGATGGTTGTTTGATTAGATTAATCTTTTATAAACATATTGCTTTTTTATACGGTGCGTCGTATTCCTGGTGGGAACTGCGATTGTTCTTGATTAAAAGTGAACGTTCGGTCAACTCAAAAAGTCAAATATCTGAGGATAAGGATGAGCTATTTTTACACAGTTTTGCTAAACTTTGAACGTTCGGTCTACTTTTGTCGAATGTTCGTACTATTTACCCAATAGCTTTATTTTTTGTCGAATGTTCGATATACCTTCTAACACAAAGCTTGTTGCTTGAACAGTGATATACGTCATAAGATCTAACTTTCATGACTTAATCTTTGAACGTTTGGTGTACTATATTATCGAACGTTCGGCTATGACAGAAAATCAAAATTCTCCTCCCTCACGAATGTTAATACATTAATTTAATTAAGGCTTACTTATTCCCTAATTAAGAGTCGGGGTATTACAATAATATTTTTCTATCATCAATACAAACTATAGCCTCCAAATGTGAGACAATATTGTTGGATCTTAGAAATTAGCCTCATTTCATCACCTAAGTGTCTTAGTGTGAAAAAGATGGGTCTTTGTGTATTTTGGTGTAAGACGTCACTTGGCCGTCATATAGAAGGGCTGATGTCTCTTGTTATGAAGACTTTAAAGAGCAACCAGTATTAGACGTCACTTAGACGTTAGATAGAAGTGCTGATGTCATGGAGGTTTGAAAGTACTTGTTTGGCAACGTCACTTAGACATTAGATAAAAGTGATGACGTTGTCTGGAAATATTAGAAAAGTTAGTTATGAAACCCTAGTTGACGGGCTGACGTCATGACGCCATGGGGATTTCAGCTTGTCTACACTTTCTTGTCCGCCCGTTTTGACATTGTCAATGTCCGAATGAAAAAAACCTTGTGAGGTTCAAATTCGAATAGTTTTTAAGCAGATTTTTAATGCCACCAAGTTTTCCATCATCAAATGTCGAGATAAAAATTTATGGTAGATATACTTGGACAGGGTCATATTTGACAGCATTTCAACTTTTGCCTTCTTTCATCCTATAAAAAAAATATGATGTCCCTTTGTGTTTCTCGGAGAATCTAGAATGAAATTAATGTTTCCAAACCTCTTGAGAGGTTTGCTTGCTTCTCCCTTGTGTGGTAAGAGAGCCATTGATGCTTTCTATTTCTTATACTTTGTGAAGCCTAGAACTCATTTTGAGCCTTAGAATCTTATTAAAAGATTCCTTGCTTTACTATTTTTTTTTTTTTTTGTTGAATTTTCACTTTGTTCTTTTTAAATGGAACATTTAAGGTATTTTAACAAAAAAAAAAAAAAAAAAAGAAAAGAAAAGAAAAGAAAAGAAAAAAGAAGGTAAAATTAAAAGATTTAAAACATATGATACTAAATATTAATATAATAAAATGTAGATTCGAGATAATCTACATACTTCATCGGATATCCTTTTATGGCCAATATTGTCCTTTTTCGATCAAACGGTATCCTCCACCGAGATTTGAATTTGAGTTTACCGAACCCTACCTTCGCCAGATTTCCTACATTTCCAGCCCTGCCCCAGCCTTTCCACCCTAATACCAAGCACCGGCGTTGCAGAGCAAGAGGACATGGTCGTCATTTTGAGAATGAAGCAGTGACAAAACCGTCAGCCTGAAAAGATATCTTTGTTTGGGGGGAGCAGAGAGTACAGGAATTGAGGCGTGACATGACCCACATTTTCCCTTGGGCGTGCGGATAGGGTACCCTACGTAATTAAAATTAAAATACAGCGAGTACGGAGTGAGTAAAAGGGACCCATCATCCATCGTCAATGCGGAAACCGAGCAAATCTGAGCCGTCCGTGAGCGCAACATTCGATTATAAAAGGCGTCGTCATCATCCAGAGGAGCTTTGAACTTGACGGAGAGACAAAAGGGCGTGGGGCTTGCAGTCTTCCAGTCCTCTGCCGCAGATACCACCAACTTTCTCTGAGTGACGGAGAGAGAGTGAAACGCAACGTTTCTTCACTCTTTAAGGTACTGTGTTTCGCCGCTAAAGCCGGCGCTTGTTCATTTCGACGGCCGATTTTGGTCTACGAGACTACTGTTTTCTGTCGTTTTCAGAGTGTCTAGGGTGTTTTTCAGGTTCAATTTCTGTAATGCTGGCTTTGTTATGGGGGCTATTTTGGGCATTTCCTGTGTGTGAGCTTGATCTGTGACTGTTTTCTCTGTTTCTGTTTCTGCTTTGATTTTTTTTTTTTTTCCTCTTGATTTTTTTTGTAGGCTTTGAAAGGAAGTTTGGGTTTTCTTTATGTTGTTAAAAGCCCAGGGTTTCCCGCTCTGTCATGGGTTTTTGTTGTTTTGTGCTTTTCAAAAGTGAATTTTTCTGTTCTGAAATTGGTACCAGCATTGTTGTTGTGCTTTTTTCTTTTCTTTAGGAGTGTTTAATTAGGGTATTTCCCGTTCTAAAGCTCGATCTGTGATTTTTTGCTCTCTCTTGCTTGCAGCTTTACTGGATTCTCCCTTAGCAGAAGTTTGTTTGTACTTTTGGGTAATATGTCCTGTGAATGTATGTTATTCTTGCTTGGATGCTTGTTTTGGGTTAAATGTGTTTCTAAAAATTGCTTCTTGAAAGCGATATTGTTTGTTTGTGTTAGGGAACGTCTGTAACCGAATTTTTTATTTATTTATTTTGATTTTTTATCATGGGTTCGCCCAGTTTTGCATGGCCTTTTTTATTTATTTTTTTTGCCTTCTGGTTTAAGTTTCCTAGCTCTCCAGTGTGAAAGTTTTATTTATTTATTCTATACTATGGTTTTGTTGTTTAGGTTTGTGTATTAGTAATTTTTGTTTGGGTTTTTGTGACTTTCAAGAGTTTTCTCTGGCGTTGCATGAGTTTTTCACATTTTTGTTTCTGTTGTTTTTTGTCTTGGGATTTCTTCAGCTTTGATGGCTTAGCACTCGCTTTTCTGAAGTTGGTTTACGGTCCTTGAGTTTCTGTTTTTCGTTACTCTTCAGGGTTTTACGTAGTAATCTTTCCATAGATGCGTGTTTTACAAATCTGCATGCCTTTTTTTATTTTTTATTTTTATCCCTGTCGAAGCTTTCTCGAAGCTTGTCTTACGGAAGGCTAATAATGTGTTTTAAAATGCGGACTTCTGATTTAGGTTCGGAAATAAGTAGGCACTTGCTTGGTTGTCTGGTTATTTAGGCGGTTTTTGTATCTTTGTGATCTGCAATTTTAGCATACGTTGCCTTTTTGTTATTTTAGCTTTTTATTTTTGTGTTCTTAAATCTATGTGAGAATTTTTGGTTTTTCTTTCTTTCTTTTTATTTTTGTTTATTTTTTATTTTTTATTTTTATTTTTTTAGGGGTCTCTGTTTGTTGTTTGAATCTTATTCTTGCCTGGTTTCTACAGCTTTGAAGGGGGTTCTGCTATGCAATGTTATGAAATGGTCCGACTCCCCTAACATTTTTTATTCGATTTACTTGAAGCTTTTAAGGGCTCTGATGCTCCTTTAGGAATAATAGTTTAATATCCTAAAATTAATTTTAAGTTCCAAGTTCTCGGTTGGTTGTGTTGTGCTGTCTTTTCTGATAGTTGAGATATCCTTTCATGTGTATCAATTTTTTTGGATATTTGATTACCGTTGAGGGTTTTTTTTGAGTCTCAGAATCTGCATTATTATGTAAATCTGCAGTAGTAGCCAGTGATTTGTTTAGTTTTATTAAGATTGTCTGTTCTCAATTCAGTTGACGTATCTTTTTTCAGGCTAGAAAATTTGTGTGCCTTTAAGGACAATTCATAGCTCATATTGAAGCTGTAACTTTTTGAGTACATAATGGTCATTTTGGATGGTCTGGGTGGTTCCCATGTGTCATTGAGTTCTCTATTTAAGCCTGAGGGTCTCCAGATAATTTTATGAACTATTAAGTTTCTTCACTTGAGTTATTAGATCTTGCTTTTGTTTGTAACCCCTCATGACAGTGCATTTAGGATTCCTGAGGTATTCGTATTCTACTTAAGTCATGGATTCATTTGAGCAAGACGGTAACGGCACAACAGATGGAGGCAGCACACTGGATGCATTGCCACCTCCTCCCCCTGTTATCCCACCAGATGTTGTTCCTCTGCGTGCAGAACCAGAACCCCTTGCCGAACCAGTTAAGAAAAAGGTTCTGCGAATTCCTATAGCGAGGCGTGGTCCTGGAAGCAAAGGGCAAAAGATACCTCTGGTTACAAATCATTTTAAAGTTTCGGTTACAAACGTTGAGGGCCATTTCTTCCATTATAGTGTATGTTTCTATATTTCTCTCATATAACACTTCTTTTGTTGAGGGCCTTTCTTCCATTATAGTTTATGTTACTGTATTTGGGTTTCCAGGAAAGTGTAGAGTTTCTCAACTTTATCATTCTTAAATTACACTGCTTTGTTATCTTTCAAACAGGTTTCTGTGACTTATGAAGATGGGCGCCCTGTCGAAGGTAAAGGTGTTGGAAGAAAGGTGATTGATAGGGTGAAGGAGACTTATGATACTGAGTTAGCTGGGAAGGACTTTGCTTATGATGGGGAGAAGAGTTTGTTCACTGTTGGATCACTTCCCCGCAATAAACTTGAGTTTACTGTTGTGCTTGAGGATGTCCAATCCAACAGGTATACCTTCAGGGTTTGTGATTCATTTATTCTAGGTATTCTGTTATTGTCACTTTATCTCTAATTTCTAGCGAACTTAATTTGTGTAGAAACAATGGTAATCGTAGCCCTGATGGCCATGGAAGTCCAAATGAGAGTGACCGCAAGAGATTGCGGCGTCCGTATAACTCCAAGACATTTAAAGTGGAGATTAGCTTTGCTGCAAAAATTCCCATGAATGCCATTGCAAATGCTCTACGGGGTCAGGAGTCAGAGAACTCCCAAGAAGCCCTAAGAGTGCTGGATATTATATTGAGGCAGCATGCTGCTAAGCAGTGAGTGAACTATGTTGGTTTAGTTCATTTTTAATTTTCACTAGCTTTCTATGTAGCTTAATTTTGATCCATTAAATTTAACGATTTTGTGACTCTTGCAGGGGCTGCCTCCTTGTTCGCCAATCTTTTTTTCACAATGATCCAAAAAATTTTGCAGAGGTCGGTGGTGGTGTTCTTGGCTGCAGAGGATTTCATTCAAGTTTTAGAACCACCCAGGGAGGCTTATCTCTGAATATTGGTAAGATCATTTACATTTTTGTTCTATATTTATTCATTTCTGAACTTATTCATTTTTTCACTTGTTCTCTTGCCTTTCTATCCAGATGTATCAACTACCATGATCATACAGCCTGGGCCAGTGGTGGATTTTTTAATTTCCAATCAGAATGTGAGGGATCCATTTCAACTTGATTGGTCAAAGGTAATTAAATCTGCATCTTTCTTTTATTCTACTTGGTTCTTCTACCAATTTATAGCTCCGTTTTTGTTTCTATTGACAGGCTAAGCGAGTCCTCAAAAATCTTAGGGTTAAAGCTAGTCCCTCCAATCTTGAGTTCAAGATAACTGGTTTGAGTGAGAAACCATGCAAAGAGCAGACGTATAATTTCTATCATGTCATCATTTTTACTTTTCCTTTGGTTGTGTTGAGACTGGTCTTGCACCTAATTATAACCTGACTTCCTCTTAAATAAGTAACACATTTTTGAATAATTGATATGACTTCCTCTTAAATAAGTAACACATTTTTGAATAATTGATATACTTGTGTGTTGTAGCTTTACGCTAAAGCAGAGAAATGGAAACGATGTGGATGGTGAAGGTCAGATAGAAGTGACTGTTTATGATTATTTTGTTAATCATCGTGGTATAGAATTGCGTTATTCTGGAGATCTTCCATGTATCAATGTCGGGAAGCCAAAACGCCCGACTTATTTACCTCTTGAGGTGAATTTATGGGTTATATCTGCTTAACTTAATACTGTATAAATGACGAATGGGTCTTATCTAAGGTTTTTTTGTTGCACTTTTCTTTTTAGCTTTGTTCCTTGGTGTCCTTGCAACGATATACAAAATCTCTATCCACTCCTCAAAGAGCTTCACTAGTGGAAAAATCAAGACAAAAGCCACATGAGAGGATGAAGGTTTTGTCTGATGTAGGTGTCTTTGCTTAACTTTGGAAGGATGTTATTCCTATTGTCAATTTTCTCCTGTTAATTTTCTAGTACTTGTGTTATGTTGTAGGCTTTGAAAACCAACAATTATGATTCTGAACCGATGCTAAAATCAAGTGGCATTTCAATCAGTAGCAGCTTCACTCAAGTGGAAGGCCGTGTTCTGCCAGCACCTAGGGTATTTCTCTTATTTGTCATAATAAAGTGGCATTTCAGTTTGTCTAAATGTAACCTTTGGATTGATTTTCATAAAGCATTATGACCATGGAATCAAATTTGCTCTTCAGACTAATTGTTCTCTTTGTTTACTCCACAGTTGAAAGTGGGAAATGGGGAGGACTTTTTTCCTAGGAATGGTAGATGGAACTTTAACAATAAGGTATTCATTGTTTTTTCTACATTTTGTGATTTTGGTTCTGTGATTCTCACAGTATTTTCAACTGTTTCTGTAGAAATTGGTGCAGCCAGCAAAGATAGAACGGTGGGCTGTTGTCAACTTCTCAGCGCGTTGCGATATACAAGGACTAATACGAGATTTGACTAAATGTGGAGAGTTGAAGGGAATTGTAAGTTAGGTCCTGATATGAATACTACAATGTCTTGTCTAGTGACTGACAGTTCCTTTTCCTGTGTTGCTGTAGCTTATTGAGCCTCCATTCGATGTGTTTCAAGAGAATCCTCAGACTAGACGTGCTCCTCCTATGGTTAGAGTGGAGAAGATGTTTGAGGATATTCAGTCAAAGCTTCCTGGTGCTCCACAGTTTCTTCTTTGCTTGCTTCCTGAGAGGAAAAACTCTGATCTTTATGGTAGAGAGTGATTTGATCCATTCTTTACTGACAATGCTAATTGTGTTTACAAAGTGACTGCTAAATGAAATTTGTTGCATCTCCAAGGTCCATGGAAGCGAAAGAATCTTGCCGAGTATGGAATAGTAACTCAATGCATGGCTCCTACAAGGGTTAATGACCAATATCTTACTAATCTTCTCTTGAAGATAAATGCAAAGGTGAGCTACTGTGATGAGTGTAGTTTAACTGCACTCCCTCTCTTTCCCTTATTGGCTTTTCTGTTTCTTGTTGCAAATTATTTGTGGGATACAAGGCTTTGGTGTTATTGTATTGTCAAACTTGGTTTAATTTCCTTTTTTATCATACTTGCAGCTGGGCGGTTTGAATTCGTTATTGGCAGTTGAACACTCTCCCTCTATTCCTATAGTTTCCAAGGCTCCCACCATCATAATTGGGATGGATGTGTCACATGGCTCTCCTGGACAGTCTGACATACCATCAATTGCTGCGGTAATTCTTATTTTGCACTTTTCTTTTTTGTCTGTTTACTTGAATAAATACTATTTAACAACGTTTTTTACTATTTTTCATGTTCTAGTTTATTTTAAAAAAAGTTCTTATCTAAGATTCATTTTGCTGAAACTCACAGGTGGTCAGCTCAAGGCAGTGGCCGTTGATTTCTAAATATAGGGCATCTGTTCGGACACAGTCTCCAAAGGTTGAAATGATAGATTCAATATTTAAGCGCGTGTCTGAAACTGAAGATGAAGGCATATTTAGGTGGGTTCTCTATCTTAATGCTTGTAATTGAACAGCAAGTGTTTAATATTTTGATCACCAAATAATGTGAACTCTTTTGCATGAGCAGTTCCTGCTTACTTTTGTCCTTGGGCTTCTGCTCAAGTGCTGAAGTGTGGGGCTGGTATTGAGAGTTGGTGATTGGTTCAAACATTGCCAAGCTGGATAGGAAAAGAATCAATTTATAAACAATTAAATACTTAAAAAAAGATAAAATGTAAAGCAAACTCGATGAAAGGAAAAGTTCCTGCTGATTCCTTGCTTCAAAAGTTTAGGACACAAATTTCCGACTGGTTTGTCGGAAAGTCATACAAACCAGCCTCTAAAAGAGATGTGTCATTTAAGCTATTAAAAAAGCATGTGAGAAGTTTGTTGTAGGGAATTTTTGTCCAAAAGTTAAAGCGACTTCTGATGGAAATTCTTTCTCCCGTCTATGTTTGTACTTCTTCAAATTGAGCTTTGCTTGTGGACTTCCCAAGTGATGCATTTGTGCAATTTCAGGGAGCTTTTGCTTGACTTCTATACGAGTTCAGGGAAAAGGAAACCTGATCAAATCATTGTATTCAGGTATGTCTTTCTTTTAGATTGCCAATGTAAAAGTTGCTCCAATGTTTTCTGTTTATACTAACATCTGTCTCCAATAATCATTCGGAAGTAGTACATGCATTGGTCCAAAACTAAGGTTTTAATTTTTTTTTTTCAGTTGCAATAAAAAAAAAATCATTTCAGAATAAAAATGGAATTTGGATGAATATCAAGCAGTGAAGCATGTGAAATTGGTTTCATGTGGATGAAATTTTATTTTGTTTATGGTTCTGGGTACAAAGTACTCGGATAATTCAAGAAAGAATGATAATTGAAGCAAACAAGTTTAGAAAAATTAGTGATACACATGGGTTAGGTGATACACATGGGTTTAGAAAAATTAGCTTTTTATCTTCTGTTCTCCCAATTATGGATGGTCGAATGCTTGTTTGAATTGTCGAGTGGGAATGTATGCTCTATCTTGTGAGAATAAAAAATGGCAATTTTGTTGCATAGGGTTACTGTGATCAACATGAAAATCATCTTGGTTGTGGCTCTGATCCTCTGCAAGAATCGGTCTATAGTGTTTGTTTTGCCTATGCTCTGTCTAGTCTTTTTTATTTTTTGCTCTTTTTTTTTTTTGGGGGGGGGGGGGTGGGGGGTGGGTAAACAGTGTTTTGGTATGTTACAAGTCATCAAAATAGATGTGAAACATGTTAGTGGTGGTGGTTATAGGCGGGTGTTCATTTACCTTACTATTTATGCTTCAGCAATGCTTTTATTAATTGGTTATTTACTGGATTTAGGGATGGAGTCAGCGAATCACAATTCAATCAAGTTTTGAACATTGAATTGGATCAGATGATAGAGGTTCTTTAACCCTGCCACCCTTCAATTATATATTTAAAAGCTGTGATTTCTTTGCTTAGTTTGGAAATGACATATACTTTATGTTTGTTAATATTTCTAGGCATGCAAATTTCTTGATGAGAAGTGGTGCCCCAAGTTTGTGGTAATTGTTGCACAGAAAAACCACCATACAAAATTCTTCCAGCCTGGTTCTCCTGATAATGTTCCACCTGGTAAGAAAGCCCGTAAGTTTTGCAGATTTTCCTAGTATGGTATTGGACAAGCTTCAGACCCCTTCTTTTCCCTTTTCTATTTTGGCAGGAACAATTATAGACAACAAAGTTTGTCATCCACGAAACAACGATTTTTATCTTTGTGCTCATGCTGGAATGATTGTGAGTATATTTTTTGATTTTTCGGATTATTTCCTTAATGTACTGGTGTGTGTTAATCTTTGATGTCTTGGCGTGTTCTTAAAAATGAATCACTTGCAAATCTAAATATTTCTGAATCATCTTTCTTGTAATATCAAGAAACAGATAGATATACTGATTTCAATCTTTTGCTGCCCAGGGGACCACAAGGCCAACACATTACCATGTTCTATTTGACGAGGTTGGCTTTTCTGCAGATGATTTACAGGAACTTGTGCATTCACTGTCTTATGTGTGAGTAGATATTGGGCCTTAAGATTACTTCAATAATTCCTTTTGAGCTAGGGCTAGCTGTTACAACTGTTTTGAATTAATATTTGTGATTAATGCAGGTACCAGAGAAGCACAACTGCCGTTTCTGTAGGTAATTCAGTGTTTACCATAATGATGCAATTTGTGGTTGGTTGCTTTGCTCTTCAAGGATCACTGCTCATCGCTGATGCACTCTACTAAAATAATATTATACTAGACCAGGAAGCCTCTTCTTATTGTAGTAGATTTGGCCTTTTTTTTTTTTTTTTTTTTTTTTTTTTTTAATTCTTTTTTGATAAGTAAGAGAAATATCATTAAAGATTAAAGGGCGCAAAACGCAATCAAGTACACAGGAGATTTGGCCTATTGATCTTACTAAATCGCAATTTTGTACTTGGTTGCTTAAACCTGCTACTTACTTTTATAGTGCTATTAAAAATAAAATATTTCTAAAATTTATTCCTCAATCTCTCTGTGCAGTTGCCCCAATATGCTACGCCCACTTGGCAGCCACCCAAATCGGACAGTTTGTGAAATTTGAAGACACATCTGAGACATCCTCAAGCCATGGAGGTTTGACATCTGCTGGAGCTGTCCCTGTTCCGCAACTGCCCAGATTAGAGGAGAAAGTGTGCAACTCCATGTTTTTCTGTTGAGGTTTGTATCCTCTGCATGTGTTAGATAATGTATTTTGAACAAATGGTCTGTATATACCCAAAGTTATTTGTGTGGCCTTCCCCTGCCGAAGGCGTTGGACCAAGCAGTAACTTGAACCCTTTTGGTACTTGGTAGTTTGATGTGTAGGCCTCTGTCACAAGGTACTCTCTAGTGTAAGTTATGCTCATGTATCCTGCTGCCTGCCTGTTTTGTGTCCGTCCTTGTGACACGTCTTTACTAACATAAATTAAGTTACTGATGGCTTTGTTGTAATTATGGATCTAGTTACTTTAATATGGTAGGCAATTCGGTAATTTCATTGTTGACTGACGAATGTTTTTAGGGATTTGTAAGATGCACATAGCCAGTTATGGTTATGTTTTTTTTTTTCTTTCCCCTTCAAGGCACGGCCTCTTTGGGACCCATTCCTGTGGATAAATCTCATATACATGACCGCCCACTGGCTAATCGAGGAGATTCGAATAGGTGACGGTATGGTATTACACCAAACGAGCAATCATTCGAACTAATCCTTGCGGTGTTTCTTTGGTAATTGTTAGAGACATAGTAGGGACAGAGTTGCATTGAAAATAGGACTGCTTCGAAGATAGAGTAGTCTTAAATATTTCAGGTCAGAATTCGAGTTTGTTTCGTGCCTTTCTTAGTAAACACAATCTGTAACCTTATCAAAAGAGAGTTTGAATTTAGATGTAGTTGAAGAGAAGCTGTTGCAAGCATCATAAGTTGGATCATCCAGCAGCTGGTATCCGATGGGAAACCATTGTAGACCAGAATTGGTGCCCCCAGTGGTGGTGCGTTATCACGGACATGGACAGCGACTTTCATTCCCTTAAAGCAAGTAGCCTTTGCCACTGAGGAAGTAATACGGCTTTGCCTCTGTGAGATTAAACACATCACGACCACCCCTTGTAATATTCTCTATGAAGTTTTTGTCAATGCAATTCTTGTAGCTTGTCTCGTTCTCCAAAACTTTGTAGAGGTGCTTGTCAAACCCGAAATCTTATAAATTGAAAGAAATGAGTTATTGTTGGACGTAATTTTGAGATGAAAACTTAAGATCAGGATCTAATTATTTTTTCATGATCACTAGTTGGAATTCTTTCAAATTGAGATAATTTGAGAGGATTCTAATTCAAAAACTTAATAAACGAAAATAGATAAAAAAAAAAAAAAAAAAAGATAAAGGAAGAGCTTACAGAGGCACAGAGCTAATCACCCATATAAAATTGCTCGTGACCCGACCACTAGGTGAAGTTAATGTTTGGTGCCCAGCTATATCATCCTCCAACCCTGTGCAGTACACTGTCGCTGCACTCCAAAGTGTACCGGTTGTAAGGACCATCAACAACAAAACCATTTTCCTGTAATTCTCCATTTTTGTCACTACCTTTTAGTCCCTTTGGCACAAGGTTTAAAAACAACATGCACATGCATATCTCATGCGTATAGGAGACTGGAGAGAACCCAAGGCTAATCTAATGCCTTTGCTTGGCACAAAAACTTGATGCATTTTAGCATGAGCGGTAGCTGGAGGTTGGAACTGTACTAAACCAACACTAATCATGTGCATTCTTTGGCCTTCTTTACCCCTACAAGTAAAACGTTATTTTTGATATGATTTGCGAATACGATACGAACACCACCAAATTAATGGGTTAGGGTTGAGGGGTTCGAGCCGTTAAATTAAATAGGTCGGATTAAGATTAACCTATATAGTCTCATACTTATACCTAAACACGACCTGAACTCGACTCGCAAAATTTAGGGTTGACAATTTTTGACATGATTTGTAAACTTGACACGAACCCAACATGAAATTAACGGCTTAGAGTTGCGGGCTCTGTCCCGTTTAATTAAATAGGTCAGGTTAGGGTTAATCTATATAGTTTTATACCCAATGCCTCAATACGATCTGAACCCAACACGCGAATACGAATTACCACTCCTACAACTACAAGTGTGCAAAGAGGGACCGTAATTTGATGCTAATTTTATTGTTATTACCAAATCTGCTCCAAATATGCAGTCTTTGATCCATATTTTGGTGCGTCGCTAATTATTCCCGGCCGCTATTTGATTTTGGGGAATAGGAAAAAAAATATTTCAAATCAACATTTGTTTTTGCCATCTGAAGTACCATATCATGCTTATGTGGTTGCAACCTTATGAGTAGTTGTTATATTTTCATTTTTCCATCACATGGAGAGGTGAGCACCAAATTTTAGGGAGCACACCGACATGAAAAGATCATGACATACCAGTCTCTAACTCGATCTGCTGTAAAATATTGTGTGCTTGAAACATTAACTACTTCTTAGTTATGTTATAGCTTAAAGGATTTTGCTTACAACTACAACAAATTTGCTGTAAAACCTGTCTTATATAGAGTTTAGAGTAGGCTTTTTAAATGTAGAGCTGGTTTAAACAAACTATTTTATAATTGACAGGCAAAGCAAAAATGACTTAAAGAAAGCGCTATCACCGTAAAAGAACTAGTCAAATTAAAATAGAGTTTACTTATTTATCACAAATAGGCACCTCTGTTTAAGTTTTGACCTCAACCCATTATATTCCTCATTTTCTATCTATTTTGCACTCGTAGATCTTTTGCTCTCTGCAACATCCAGATTCCAGCATACCATAAGAATGAGCATTTTTTTATTCATTTCTTGCTAATTTATTATAGTTTTGGTTCCCGTTAATCTTCTAGATTTCTGTTTGGGTCAACATCTTCTGCCCCATTTGTCTCTCCCGGGTTCTTCCTGATGTGTCCAAATCAATACATGTGGAAAAAATGGGCAATTGAAGATTCTTCCTGTCCCTTATTTACAGAAAAATATTAAGGGCAATCTTGGATAAAAATAGAAAGAAGAATCCCCAAAATTGATTAGTATCAACCGCCTTGGGTCCCATTGACTATGGCTCAATCGGACTTGAGGGAGCATCTGCAGTTCTCTCCTCTAGGCCCTTCATGTGCGGTTCCTAGCAGGTAGGTGCTACCATGATCATGCCCAAATACAATAGCCACTTTGGTGACCACCTTTTGCCTTTTCGATTAGATAAAAAAGAAAAAAGATATCATGTAGGGCAATATTGCACTGTTGGAATTGCAAGGTGATGGTTGTCATAGTTGGCAATGGGAATGCTGATGGCAAAGGTGCTGGGGGCACAGAAGTGTTGGAAATGGAGAGAAATTTTTTATAAACTGGCTTGGAGGAATTCCTCTAATCTAGTCTTTAAAAGCGATAATTTGCTTCTTGAAGATATGAGAAACAAAGATTTTTTTTTATTAATTTTATTAAAAAGGCATGTAAGAATCACATGCTATTAAAAAAACTTGCCATTCTCATTTGTTAAGGGGCATATGTCAATTTTTTAGACTTAGAGAAAAATTTCTCCAACCTAATTTGTAAGAAATTTCCGTTCGTTGCAAATATTGATTATTTGTCGATGTGTTACTAATATATAGTGAGAGATATGCTAGTGGAAACGATATGTTGGTTGCACTAATTTATGAGTTGGTTTGCTTGCTTGTGGTAGTAGTACTAGTGACAACTGATGATGGGATAATCTACTTATCTACACGAGTGGCTCAAGCACTAAGATTCATGAACCGTGAGGTTTTAGATAATGGACCAACATCTATGATAAATGACTCATTTAGGCCCAACTATAAGGAGGAGCATACATGGATTGGACATCCAGTGAGTCCACAATCAACCCATTTTAAGACTTTTTAATATTTTATTCCATTTGACCAACAGAAGATTCATAAAAAGAGGCCCAACTGAAGTTTTCAATACTGCTGGAAGCCTCTTCATTAGTGTTGAATGCTCCGTTGAAGCCTGTTTATTCTCGTGAATGCTTCTGCATCAAAGTCAAAACTATACTAGTGCAGGTGCAAACATGACAACATTCGAAGATTCACGGGGCTGGCATCAAAGCAGAGATATCTTGCACTAATTTACCTGTCCATGGCTTATTTCAGCTCTTAACAAACATTTCTTCAACCACGAACAAAGCCCATGAGTTTTCTGATAGGGGAAGGAAGGGAAGTTGTGCTTTGGAAGACATGAATGTGGTCCAGCAAATCTGTCGTCAGACCATGACCACCTATTGTGTGGCTTGACACAATAATGGATCATAGAAAATCTGACATAAAGGTGGAATGGAACAAGTTTAATGGTTAAACCCAGCTTAGTTTCTTGAGCCTTAACTAATCACATTCTCATATAGTTTCAACCATTAATGCACATCGGGAGTCTAAATTTATTTCTTAGCAATTTGCATATTTAGAGAAACAAAGACCATACGTGAGAAATTAAAACAGGCTTTCCCTTTTGGGTAAATGTCTTATTTCTCACCTACTTAGTTGATTGCCCACTGCCAAGGTAAAAAGGTAAAGGTGGTGTCACATCTCTCTCTCTCTTTGTCATTATTGCTGGAAGAGGGTCCACTCTCCTATATAAGGAGGATCAATCCAAACCTTCAGAGAAAACAATGGAGGAAAATACAACCCAACGTAACACACCCGCCATAACACAAAATCATCGTCGACAAAGAGTATCTTGCGCATTCATATTATCTATAGAAAGTCTATTTTTTGGCTTATTGTAATTTCCCAACTTTAAAACGAAACCATAAGTGAAAATATCTCATTTTTCACGTGATATTACTACATATATCATAAATCTCGTAGCAGAATAATTATTATTATTATTATTTTTCTAATGGCAGAATAATCACTTCTAAATAAACATACTAGAGCTGTTGTATAAACTACTATTAAATAAATATTAACATTATGATGTTATTACAATAAATACACGATATATTATTCGTTTATCAAAAGTGCCATAGGTGGAAGAACCGAATATATACACGAAGGGCATTTTGCAACATATTCAACTATGTTACGCTTTATGCCACACCACCAAAACTTCTTTTTCAAATCCTGGTACATCTTGTTATTGCCGGGATGAATAGTATACCGTGTCTGATGAGCTTCATCAAGAAAATCTCTTCTCAAATCAGCATCATTAGGGATAACTGTTTTCTCACTGCTAGTCTTCAACGTTCCATCTTCAGTGAGATAAAACCTTGAGGCTTCTCCACGCCTGGTTCTATCAATAAGATCTTGCTGCTCAAGATCATCTTTCTGTGTTTGTTTGATTCTGTCCATACAATGTGGCTGTACAACAAGTGCTGCCATGATTGGTGGACCACTAGTTAGCACTTCAGAGTCAATCTCGCCATCACGAGGTTTTCTGCTTAGCGCGTCAGCCACCACATTGGCTTTAGCAGGATGATAGAACATCTTGTTGTCGTAGTCATTCAGTACTTTAAGCTATCTATGTTGCCTCATATTTAAGACTCTCTGTGTAAAAATATACTTGAGACTTAGGTGATCAGTGTGGATTTCATATTCTTCACCATAGAGGTAATGCCTCCATAACTTCAAGGTATATACAATAGTAGCTAGCTCCAAATCATGAGTAGGGTAGTTCTTCTCATGATCTTTCAGTTACCTTGGGGCTTAGGACCCCTCGGCCTTACCGCATAAAAACGCATCTCAGCCCATTCTTTGATGCATTTGTATAAACCATATACCCAACAGATTCCATGTGTAGTGTAATCATAGGTGTAGTTACAAGTCTTCGCTTTAGCTCTTGGAAGCTTGCTTCACATTCTTCACTCTACTCATATGGGACATTCTTTCTTATGAGGGCAATGAGTGACCCTAACAATGTGGAGAATCCCTCTATGAATCTGCAGTAGTACCCTGCTAGACCTAAGAAACTTCGGATCTCCCAAATGTTCGTTGGTCTTTCCCACTCAACAACAACCTTCACTTTAGATGGATCGACTGTAAGTCCATTCTTGTTCACAACATGACCCAAGAAGGACACTTCTTCTAACTAGAACTCACATTTCTTGAGTTTGGCAAATAGTTTCTTCTCCCTCAGCACTTCCATTACTATCTTCAAGTGCTCTCTGTGATTGACGTGATTAGCCGAATAGACTAATACGTCATCAATGAATACCACTACAAATGAGTCTAAGTACTCATGGAATACCCGATTCATTAGGTCCATGAATACCGATGGTGCATTAGTCAATCCGAATGGTATTACCAAGAATTCATAATGGCCATACTGTGTTCGGATCACGGTCTTCGAAACGTTTTTTTCTCGTACCTTGAGTTGATGGTATCTCAAAAGAAGATCAATCTTTGAGAATACTGAAACTCTCTTGAGTTGATTGAACAAGTCGTCGATCCTTAGTGGGGGATACTTATTCTTGATTGTCACATAGTTCAATTCACGGTAATCTATGCACAACCGCATAGACCCATCCTTTTTTTTCATAGATAACACTGGCGCTCCCCATAGTGACACACTAGGGCAAATGAAACCCCGATCAAGCAATTCTTGAAGTTGCTCTTTCAACTCTCTTAACTCTGTAAGAGTCATACGGTTTGATGCCTTGTGAATATGCTGAGTTCTCAGTACTAAATCAATGGTGCATATATGTATATATGTGTGTGTGTGTGAGAGAGAGAGAGAGAGAGAGAGAGAGCGAGCACACGTGCTGGTGTGAGAGAGAGATAGATAGAGATAGAGAGAGATGAAAATACATACATACATATATATATATATATATATATATATATATATATATATATATATATATATATACACACTATAAGACAAACATATAGACTCGAGATTAGAATGTTTAATATTTGAGTTAATTTATTTAATTACTCAAATAATAAATCATAACAATATTTAAAAATTTAATGATCAGTATGGATTTACAAAAAAAATTAAACAATCACGAGATTTATTTTATATATGGAAATAATAAGTTAATTGGGTAACTCGTGGACAAGTTCAAATTCGTTAGAAAAATAAATAAACTAAGCTTGAACATATTATCTAGTTTGGTGATAAGCTTGAACTCGGCTCATGTTTGAAAAAATTAATATTTAAATCTAAAAAAATACCTCACTTAAACTTATTATCTTTTTAAATCTAAAAATGTTAAATACGAGGTTATGTCTGTGCATACCTGTCTGCTTCGGTATAGGTTGTGAGCTCTCAATTTTTTTGGGTAAAAGGTAGATTTTGATGGTATTCTGGCTGATAAGATGGGAAAGCATTTGTTCAACGTTTTTCTAGGTATACTCTTGTACTTTTGTATAGTTTTTTTTTTTTTTTTTTTTTTTTTTTTTTTTTTTTTTTTTGGGTCCTGCTATAATACTTTTACTTATTTCTAAAAAATAATAATAAGAAAGAAAAATATGAGTGGGATAAATTTTTGGGTTAAATACCTTTTTAATCTCTGAATTTTCACAACTTTATTTTTTAGTTCATGAGTTTCAATTTGCATCATAGATAATACCTCAATTTTGGAAAAAGACCGAATTGATACCTCGGTTAAGTTTTCCATCTAAAATCTAACGGTTCGCCACGTGTCAACCTCTGACGTGCCAGAGATTGACACGTGACACTATATAAAAAATTAAAAATTAAAAATTAATTAAAAAATAATATTTTTTTTTCTTCAAACTGGGTTGAAAAAATTTCTACCAACCAAATCAATTGAATTGACATGTGTAAAAAATGTATGTAATTTTTACATGAATTTTTAAGGAGAAGTGTTATATAGTACACCCCATCCCACTTGAACGATGTGACAACATTTATCAACTTTTAATTTTTTTTTTTTTTTTAACAAGAGTGTATAGGTACTGTCACATCAACCAAGTAGAATGAGAGTGTAGTATATAACATTACTATTTTTAAAAATTACATGCATTTTTAATAGAGCATGTAATTTCTATATACATTTATGTATTTTTCAATTTAATAAATTAAATCGGAGGAAATTCCTCCCACCAAATTTAAAGTAACACCTTATCCATTTGGCAGTAAGCAGAAACCAATTATGATTAAAGTACAGCTAGCTTATCAACTACTCAAAACAAACCCATAGTGAAAAAACCCATTAGATTTATAACAAAACCCATTAGCCCCATTCGTATAACAAAGCTTTCCTGCGAGAATTCTCAAAGAACCCATAATTAATAACCTATTAAATTTCAATTTCAAAATAGATCACAATTAATGGAAAAAATTATTAAAAAAAAAAAAAATAGAGCCCGTTAATTATATATGTCGGTTTCCGAAATTGCATAGGAGTGGGATTTCCTGGATAAGAGGCCAGAGGGGACTTGGAAATAGGCAACTCGATCAGTTTAGTTTGGCGTTCTAATTCATTGAGGAAAAGGAATTGGCTCTATCCTAAACTGCAAAGGAGTAGTATAACGTGGAAGCAAAGGAAGACAACACTATATATTATGCCTTTTCTTATCGACAAAAGCCTGCTTTAGCTTGAGTAACCATATATACGAGTTAGTGTCTGTTTGTACTAAATTAAACCGTCTTGCTATGGGGGTTTCAAAAGCAATGAAGAGAAGGACAAAGAGAAGAGAGCAGCACAAGGTCAGCATTCAATCTCTTCCAAACGACTTGCTGATGGAAGTACTTGCTAAGGTTGCTTCAGCTTCATTCACCGACCTCTTCAATGCTAAAGTAAGTTGTAAGGATTTCTACATGTTGGCAAAAGATGATTATATTTTCCAACATGTATCGTTGGAGGAGTTTCCACTATTTTGGTATAGAAGAGATCATCAAGTTTTGTCCTTCTTAAGACGTTGCAAAGAGAGTGGAAATGCAGATGTATTATTTAGAGAAGGCATAGGTGAGTACTTCACTTTAAAAAATCAACGATTAGGGCTTGAGTTCTTGGAGAAAGCATCTCAAAAGGGACATGTTGAAGCATCATACATATATGGTCTTATTTTAATTTGTTCCGGGGGTCAATTAAAGCAACAAGGCTTGCAACTTATGTCTTCTGTAATTACTGGCAAGTTAGGAGGCTTAAGAATTAAAGAATGTCGAAGGAGAGTAAAAAACCATATTCAATGCCTATGGATGAATAATCGCATAGTTAGAGATGAAGAACCCTACTGCCATATAGAAAAATGTAGCAACTATGGGAGAACGAAAAATTCTTTGACGGCAAAAAGGGCAGGAAACATATGGCTTTCTGGCGATTATATTGAAGACGAGGATGTCATGTGCTGTGCGTATTGCCAGTGTGATCATGAAGTAAATTTGTTTTGTAAAAGGTTTATGGAAAGTTAAAATTTTAGTTTACTGAATTTGTATTCTACTTAGATATATTGAATATAAGGAAACTTTACTTATAATCTCTAATCTGTAATCACTTTTGAAAAAAAGGACCCAAACTTTAAAAAATGTCAATTTAGGGTATCAATCTTTCAATTTCAACCCTCTATTAGAATTTTTCGTTAAGTCCTATAAAAATTTCCAAAATACCCGTGTTTATATTTTTTTTAAAAAAATTTAAAATTTTTCAAAGATTCAAGGATGCGTATTTTTGCAAATTCCGTTAAATTATAACCAACACCTAAATCTTAGCAATTTTTTTCCTAAAAAAAATGAGGGGTATTTTAAGAATTTTGACAGGATTTAACGAAAAAATTCTAATACAGGGTTGAAATTAAAAAAAAAATTAAAAGATTGATACCCTAAATTGACACTTTTTAAAGTTTATGCATCATTTTTCAAAAGGACGAAAGATTAAGAGTTATAAGTGAAGTTCTCCCTTAAATATATTAACTTAGGTACATTTATTTTGTAACATGTTACTGAAAGTGTTCGAAACATTCATAGATTTGGTGCTTACTCATATATATATATATATAGGGAAAAATACAATTTAGACCCCCAAACTACAATTGATTCTTCGGATGGCATCCTAAACTAACAAAGCTTGCATTCCAGCCCTCCAAACTATCAATTGCTTGTTTTTTACCTCATCCGTCAGTTTGGGCCGTTTATATGGACGGAAATTAGTCATGTGCAGTGCACGTGACTCTAGCTTAAGTACAGAAAAACTCGCAAATGCCATTAATTTTAACTTTGAAATTACTAGATTGCCCATACGTAAAAGAACACGTGTGAGTGATTTAGGTGCAGAAATTACGGAAATGCCATTCATCTTCTTCGATGGCGCGACATCACCTGGGACACCGACGTCACTCGCCGTGTCAACTCCGTCGACCTCTCCAACTCGCAAATCATCGGGCCATTCCCGACCTTCCTCTGCCGCCTCCCCTCTCTCTCTCTCTCTCTCTCTTAAACAGCCTCATCACATTGCTTGTAGTGAAGAACCAAATCTGGGTTCAATGAACCGAATCTGTATAATCTTGCATTGCTTGTCGTCATCGGAAATCTCCAAAATGAAGTCTCAGATCTTAGGGAACGGCGCCGATCACAGCGGTTCAAGCAGTGAGCGCTTCTCCTTAAACAAAATCCTCCAAACCCAAGAAACCATCTTCGTCGGAATGCCTCGACTGCAGACTTGGCCTCCTGCAAAAACAGATCATCTTCGCCACCCACAGAGGCCCAGCCGATGCCCCAAGTCTGAAGCTGATATTTTCCCATCGTCATCTTTGTCGATGAAACATTCGGTGTCTCAATGTAAATCCAGGTATAATTTAACCATAAAAAAAAAAAAAAAAAAAAAAAAAAAAAAAAAAAAAAACAGAGCACAAATTCAATGTTCATGGATCAAAGCTAAAATCTGAAACCACATAGAAGGCGATAAAGACAAACCATCCAAACACATTTCCTAACGAGATCGTTTTGCTGCCTTGGAAAGTGAAGACGCTGATAGGGGAAAATACGAAGCTAAGAAGACATGTTGAATACTTCAAATCACAGTTGAATTGATTCTTACGTTTTCTCTGGAAGGATTCTGTGTTATGTCCATGGGTGCATTGCTACATTTGGGTTGTTGCATATAGAGCTCTTTCGCACATATTTTTATAAGTATTGGAGAAGCAGGTGCATGCATGCACGGGCATTGTGCACATGTTATTAGTTTCCTCTATTCTCCCCTATTTTATAGTTTGTGAATAGAGGACCATTTTTCAGCTTCTAACTACCAACTCTTTCCATAACTGTCAGCCAATTCCACTTTCTCTTTTCATGCTTGTTTGGTTCTTGTGAAAATGTATGGGTAGATGGGATATGTATTAAAATTTCAATTGTGAACTGACACGAGAGACATCTGATTGTGGAAAAGGACTTTCTGGGAAACCAAAGATGGGTGATGCTCTGCTTTTCTGGAGCATGAAGCCTGATGCCAATCTAGATCCATCAAGTTTGCATGGTTAGTTATCATTGTTAATCATGAAGATGTTGAAAGAAGCTAGTTTAGTTTCCAGTCATTTCGAGACCAAAGGGTAGCATTTCCTAAACAACATCTTCTTAATTGGATCCTTTTAGAGTTCATTATTCACATTATGCGAGTCATCATACAATTACTAATGATGAGTTCAATTCTTCTGTTTTCTTCAGGTGGTTGCCCCGTGATTAAGGGGAACAAGTGGTCAGCTACTAAATGGATACGTGTAAACGAGTACAAAGTTTGAGTTATTGTGTGAAAGGTAATTATGTATACCCGGAATAGATGATTAAGAAATCATTAGTGTATTCATTTTCAATTGGCAAATAAGTGGTTGTTAGAATTGAAGTACATATAAGTTTCCATGATCTGTTTAGACAAGCATATTTTGGAAAGGGAAATGCTATTTACACTACACCCACACAACAATGATATAACAGCCCCTCACATGTGTGGGGCACACCCCATATGAGGGGCTGTTGTACCATTGTTGTGTGGGTATAGTACACCAATTAAGTCCTTTTTGGAAAATATCAAGATATTGAGTGCTACATCCATTTGGAGATATGTTGGCATTAAATAAAGCTGTTAAGTTGTTGACACCATTTATTAGGATATCCTATTATCTCCTCGCACTAACCTTAGGAGACTAAACGCAGTGTTTGATAAGTTGTTGACAACGTGTGATTGATTCGGTGGAAAACAAAAGGGTCTCTTCTGTTTAGTCTCCTAAGGTTAGTGCGAGGAGATCGAGTTGGAAAATAAGCCAGCCTTGCAACCCATTCGCTTCTCTTGCACTGTTCTTGCACTATCCTAAACATTCCAAAATGTGCCCACGTGATTCGGGTTTTATGTGCCCATGTGGCACAAGTTTTTGTGCCCACATAGGACCCCACGTAGCATAACATGCACCAAAGAGCTTGAGAAACCATGCAAATACTGAGAGGAGATCGAGAAAGATGGCAAGAGCAAGGGCGAGAGAGTGAGAGGAGTGACCAGACATCTTGCGGATGTGAATTCTTCAGGTTTTTGTACTGTAGAAACTTTTCGTGTGTACGTATTTGTGATGTCTAGGAAGACGAGAGTATGGCTAGGCACATTTGAAAAGGCAGAGGATGCAGCACGAACCTATATGAGCTTGATGTGAATGTATAGTCACTTTAAACGATCTTGAAGTTGCGGTTCATGGTCAAACGTTTTTTTTTCTCTCCTGTATATCTCTTTTCTTTCTCTCTCTCTCTTTATCATTCTTGTCTGGATCCAAAACCATGCGATCGTCTATGGCTGGTGTGGGTGGCAATGGGATTGCTTCAGTTGGAGTATTAAGCACTGACCGGAGTTGGCCACGTGGGGGCACATGTCGGTGTACACATTGAGATGGTGGCAATCCTCGACAGGGCCCACGTTGAACTCGGCCGGCAATGAATACACGTAGAAGACCGACACACTTCCGTCGTGGGAATGATAAAGACAAAAAATGTGGAATTTCGCTAACCAAACCAAAACCATCAGCACTAATTGCAACCCCAGAGACTCCAGAAAGTCCCCTTACCAACACAGTAACTTGCTTTGTCAATGCATCGTATTTTCATAAACTTCCTGTTGCATTGCCACTATTTACTGCCTGATCGATATCTCTGCATGAGAGAAAGTACCAGTTAGAAATAATTTTATCTCATTAAAGAAAATTAATGTCCATGTGACCATGTCATATATGTTATTCCATCTGGATGGTGTTGCGCAGTAGAATTTGAGAGGTAAGTACCTTAGCTGGTAAACAGCACTAAATTCTATGAAGTAAACATCTTGTGTTAACGGGTCGAGGCCTACACCAAAACGGAAGCGGAAGGGCACCCCATTTACACCGCTAGCGATCCGAGTTGGGTTGCCAGCCCTCCTTTTGGTCCCACTACCATGAGCCCAACATATGCATCCGCTACGTACAACTGCTGTGTTCCAGGGTTGAAATCCAAACCTAATGGCCTCCCACAGGTGGCTCCCAAATAATCATAATTAGTTTTGCCATCACATGCCGCACAGCCCGCACTTGATCTGAACAACATGCATTTCCAATAAAAATACATTAGAGGTTTAAAGAACAATATCTTAAACTACTTCACTGTGATTTTTTAGCGCAAAAGACAGTCTTTCATTTATAAAATTCTTATATATATATATATATATATGTCTTACTTCTTGTAGCATATACACATATACGAACTGGCCCTTAATTTATTAAAATCTGTGTCTATGTCTATAACTAAACATTCATATGGAAGATGTTCCAAATCCAACCTAGTTGGTGAGTTGAAGGCAAAATCTACGAAATGAGCAGTGACTGCTTCATATTTGAGAATTTGACCGTCCTGGACACTCACATATGGGTTCCATGTTAATGAACACGATGTACGTAATCAGTAGGTAGAAAAGACAGGGAAAATACGAGGAATCCATATTTGCGCAAATCAAATGGGATGTTCGTGCGAGAGTTTTGGCTCAAGGCAGGTTTCGGTGTTCTAGGAAGGATTTGGAACTTACTGCCTGGTGGAATATTAACAGCTAGACTTTGTTTTTTTTTTTTTTTTTTTTTTTTTTAGCTTGTTTTGCTTGCTGTCTTGTTGTTTTCTGTTGTTGCTCCTTGAGCTTCTGTTTTAGTTTCTGCTGGGTGAGTTTGCTGTATGTGTTGGTTGGTTGTAAGGTTGGGTTGTTGTATTTTTGCTGCAATCCTACTTTGATGGCTGTGGTGTTGATGTAATCGGGTTTGTCGGATAGTGTTCCAGTTTTCACCGGAGGGTTGTATTTGTTTGTTGTTTTATGAAAGCTTTTATTCATAAAAAAGAAGAAAAAAAAAAGGGTTCCATGTTAATGGACAAGATGATATATAGAAAACAATACTTCATTACCGTGCAAATCAACTAATGTCTTCAGTTCAGCTCGACGAAAAAGTGCATCATGGTCTTTCCCCAACAAAAGATCTAATAGCTAGTAATATGCCACCAAAAGTATCTCAGGATCATTCATGAAGAAAATTAAAGGCATGCATGAAAACTGGTACAAAGAATATATATATAGCATGCACCTTGTTTGTTGGATAAGCAACAGGAAAACAAATCCAAACAAGTATCTGGACAACTGGAGCTCAAAGAAAAAGAGAACAAAAACTCTCTTTCTCCCTTGCCTCTCTTCCTTTGTTTCGGCCAAAGTAGAATGGGTATTGTATTTTAATTCTAGCAGAAAAATAAGGAGACTTCATCCCTCTCGGCAGTTGCAGAAAAACCAGAAACAAAACCTTCAAAATCTCTTTCTCTCTCTGTGGGTCTCGATCATTAGCTCTAGAAACAAGAAAAGCTTCTCTCATTCTCTTGCCCTCCCTCTGTTTGCAGAAAAGAAAATAAGAAACAAAACTATTCTCTCTTCCTTTGTAACAGCAGAACAGCAACAAAAACAAAGAGAAGAACTCTAGCTCTTCTTTCTCTTGAAACCCACGGCCAAAGATCCTCTAAAAATTAAACTCTCTTCTCTTTCTCTATTTTCTGTTTCATTTCAGCGTGGGTATTTTTCAGAGTTGCAGTTGTACGACTCGACGATCTCATTAACCTAGGGCATGACGTAGCCTCCCTAATCCTCCGGTATCAAATTGAACATCGCGGCCCTGGGCTTCCCCTTCAGCTTCAACCGGCCAGGAACGATTAGTTCCGAGGACAAGAAAAGCTTGTTCTCCATTGAAGGACCTGCTGGGCTGCCGGGAGGTGACGTCAAGCGGTGTCCTCCTCCGAGCTGCTGCGTTGGAAGGAGTCGCCGACGTGTGGGGTGACGACCTACGAAGGAGTGAAAAACAAGAATAAAAAATATGGATGAATTTCAGGTTATAAGAGAGGGGTATTTTCGAGGCTTTTTAGCCAAATGAATCACGTGCCGCGCACGTGACTCGGTTTCCGTTCACTTAGACGGCACAAACTAATGGATGGGGTAAAAAAAAAGCAGTTGGTAGTTTGGGAGGCTGTAATGCAAGTTTTGATAGTTTGTGGTGCCATCCGAAAAATCGATGGTAGTTTGTGAGGCTAAATTATATTTTTCCCATATAATAATAATAATAAATGTCAAGAAAAAGAAAAACGGAACGTTTTTCTTATATGAGAAGTAGAAATATGATTTTTAAGTATTTTGGATCAAGGTTTGTCGCATGCTAGGAGTTGATAAAATTAGATTTAATAACTGAAAAAATTCCATTAAGATACCAAAGGTACTAGATGAAATTGTTACGCTTGAAAATGATAAAAAGAGTAATCTGGCTTGATTATAACCCTATTCCTTATCTTTTATCGACAAGATCGGTTTTGTTCCCAACAAGGACAATGATGACATCACTGCCCCGTTCTGTACGCACCTCTTCGATCCACTTACTAGCATTCAAAAATGATTGCCTATCTGCATATAAATACACACACACACACAAAACAGAAGTATTTGTATACATTATACATTCATTACTCATACATGGATTTTTTTTTTTTTTGGAAAGTGTTACCATAATGAGCTACTAGACAGTCTACTGACAAACGTTCATAACAAACATTCGTAAAGCATAACAAACTTTGCTTGGTAATTCTTGTTAAGATAGCATATCACAAGGATTCTACAGACCCCCAAGCATTGCACAATCATTAGCACAATCAAGCATAATCACATTCTTGTGATCATGCCCATCCCACATATTACGATCCTAGAATCATGCAAGACATGCTGTCCAACGGCTACATTACCATGTTCTGTTTATTTGATTTTCCCTTCCTTCTCTATATTGTATTCTTTCCTCACTTAGTTTATTCTTTCCTCACTTCATCTTTCATTAGCTGTATAGTATCATCAACTATGTAACTTACCATACTAAGCCTACATTGTAAACCAATGTATTAGGAATGCAATACCCAACTTGGACTTAAGCTTCCAAGTCTGTTCATATCTCTTGTTTTTGCATGGTATTAGAGCCTCATTCAGTTCACACCAAAAACATTGAACCAATGGCAGACTCTTCCAATACTGAAATTTCTGCTTATGCACCCATCTCCATATCACATGTTCAATCCCATATTGCTCCCAAATTGCAATTGGATGAGCAAAACTACATGGCCTGGGTCTTTCAGTTTCAACCCATTCTTCGCACAAATGATTTGATGGGTATTATTGATGGCTTCGCGACATGCCCACCAAAATTCATTCCCGATCCGATAATGGACTCTCCTACACAACTGAATCCCGCATTCACTCTATGGGAGAAGAAGGATCAATACCTTCTTAGTTGGATTATTGCAACACTTTCTGAAAAGGTACTCTCTACTGTCTATGGTTTAGACATTTCACGGTAGGTTTGGTGTGCCTTAGCCAATCGTTATGTTGCTCCATCCAAGACTCGCATTCAAGAGCTAAGGCACTAACTCCAGGGTTTATGCCAGGGGAGCAAGCCATGTTCAGAATATGTACATGCTGCAAAAACCTTGGCTGACCACTTGGCTATGGTTGGAAAGCCAGTACCCGATGAAGACCTCATCTCCTACCTAATTGGTGGATTGACTCCACGCTACAATGCGTTCATAACATCATTCACCTTTATGACAAAGGATGAATCAATATCCCTAGAAGACTTCCAAACCCTGTTGTTAAGCCACAAACAACTGCTCAATAATTAGGTTGTTGACACTGAAGCCACTTCATTTGCACTGGATGCATAGAAGATCAACCACAACAACTACAAGCCTCGGTTTAGCAACAACCAAAGGCAGAGTCCCCGGTTCCCAAACCAAAAACAGAACCAAACTCAGTTCTCACCTTAGAAGAAATTCTTCCATACCGAATCCTCTTCCCCTCAAGGTAAGTCCAATCCTAATCAATTTAGTCACAAAGATACTAATCGCTCAACTTGTCAGATTTGTGGCCAAAGCTATCACTAGGCTTTAAATTGCTTCCACCGAATGGACTATTCCTTCCAAGGCAGATATCCTCCTAGTGAACTAGCTACCATGGTTTCACACTCCAATGCAATTTTAGAGGAAGAAGATTGGCTCCCGGATAGTGGAGCCAATAATCCTATCACTGCAAATCTGGAAAATCTCTCCATCAATCAACCTTACAATGGGAATGAAACTGTCCTGGTTGGCAATGGTGGTGGGCTCTCCATTACTCACACTGGTTCTACATCTTTTAACACACCTAAAGCTACTTTACATCTTAAAAATGTTATGTGATGTCCTAATGCTTCTGCAAATTTACTATTTATACAAAAATTCTGCAAAGACAATAGTTGCTTCTTTAAGCTAATCGATACATATTTTCTAGTGAAGGAAAACCTAACCGGGGAGATTCTCTTGCAAGGGCCCAGTGAAGGTGGCCTTTACCCAGTGAACCTAAAGAATTTTTCCAAAAATAAGCTCTACAGGCTCACTGCATTTCTTGGAGCCAAGACCTCATCCTCAACCTGGCATAGTCGCCTTAGGCATCCACACTCCAAATTTTTTCAGCAAATAATAAGTTCTAATCAACACCTTGTAACTAGCTCTAGGATTGATTCAACAGTTTGTAGTGAGTGTCAACTTGCTAAGAGTCGACAACTACCCTTTCCTAAATCACAAACTGTCACCTATTCTTCCTTAGAGCTTGTTCACAGTGACATATGGACATCTCCTGTTTTTTCAATAAGTGGATGCAAATATTATTGTATTTTCATTGATGATTTTTCAAGGTATTCTTGACTATTTCCTTTAAAACAAAAATATGATATGCTTGATTGTTTTATAAAGTTTAAATGCGTAATGGAAAACCTTTTATCTTGAAAAATAAAGAAACTCCAAACATATAGAGGTGGATAATACACCTCCCATTCTTTTAAACAATTCCTCTCCACTCATGGCATTCTCCACTGGATCATATGCCCACAAACATCTCAGCAAAATGGAATTGTTGAACGAAAGCATAGACATGTCATTGAGATAGGTCTTGCTCTCCTTGTACTATCTCACTTACCTCCCAAATATTGGGTGGAAGCTTGCCTAACGGATGTTTCCTTAATCAACCGCATGCCTTCCCATATATTGCAGAATTCCACACCCTTTACAAAGTTGTTTAAGGCTGAACCTAATTACTCTACCTTAAGAGTATTCAGTTGTGCTTGTTACCCTTTACTTTAGCCATACACTAAGCACAAGTTAGAGTTTAAAAAAGCAAACAATGCATCTTCCTAGGCTATAGCTCAAATCACTAAGCGTATAGATGCATGGATCCTACCAACTCAAGAGTCTATCTCTCAAGAAATGTAATGTTTGATGAGACACTTTTTCCTGCTAAAGTGAAGGCCACCACTCCAGTGCTTGCGTAAGATCTCTCCCCATCACTAGGTATTATGCTCCTGCCTTCTCATTTTTACTCACTTAATTCTCTGCCAACTGCTCACACACCAAACACTGCAGCTGCACACGCAGCTTCTCCCTCAGATGCTCACCAATTTTGTTTCTCCTTTCTCTCTCACATGATCACAACACATTTTTTTTTTCCTTTCTTCTCCCATCTCCCATCTCTCTTACATGATGATGTCTCTATTTCATGGACATGAAGGTTTCTTTGTCCCTGACATAAAATTTGTGGTTTTTTCATTTATCTTTTCTTTCTTTCTTTTTTGAATTTGGTTGAGAAGCAAATGAAAACTTCTGTGAATTTCTTAGTAACGATCTAATCTCATGATGAAGATATATGGTAGCTTGTTGTATAAAAAGATTAAATAGAGAAATAATAAAAAAAAAATCTAAAAAATTATTATTTAAATGGAATAGTGATAGTGAATAGGAGAATTGCTATTCGTGAGACTTTTATCTGTCTCTTCTCCATCCCTTTCCACGTGGCATGTAATTTTTTTTTAAAAAAATTGAAACCAAAATAGGAGGACAAAATCGCGGGTAAGTGGAACAAAAACCATATCCCTAAAAAATTTCCCCCCTTTCTCTTTCCCTCAAAAATTTCCCCCCATTTCCAGCCGATTTCCCCCCATTTTCGGCGCCGACCACCCCCCTCCCACACCGCCTATCTCCGACCAGCTCTCCCTCTCTCTCCCCCGCCGACCGACCTCCGGTCCTCCATCAAACTTTTTCCTGCTGGTGTGCCTGATTTCTCTGTTCATTCTTTTATTTTCTTTTCTAATGGGTTATATTTTCAAGATTCTTTCTATTATATCTATTTTTTGTTATGGGTTATTAGTTCAACCTTGTTTTTGTTACACGGAATACTCAAATCCCATGAATACGTGCAAGAAAGATTCAAACTTTCGTGTTCCTCTTATTAGTGTTTAGTTTTCGAGTAATTCAATTTAATTATTAGACTCATCTGCTACCATTTTGAAGAAAATTAAACTTGAGCCAAACATGTTTAGTAGCTGCTAAACAAGTTTGGCTCAAGTTTAATTTTTGGTACATGGAGCAATTGCAGGCATTGAAGTGCAATATTTGGTGACTAATGTGCAGATTTGATAATTCTAATATCTTCATATCAGCATTAACTGGTTTGAGTACTGTTCGGGTTTTTGGATGATGGGTTTGTGATGAAGTTTTGTTTTTATCTTTCAATTATTGGTTGAAAAAAACAAAATATTGCTTCTTTTGGCAAGTTTCTTCTAATGTTTTATAACTTGGGCCCGACTTTGATAAGCAAGAGATTACTCTTGTCATTGTTCAAATGACATTGATCTATCTTCTTCATCTTTTAGTGTGTTGATCATGGTAGCACCCACCCCTTTTGTTCCTTTTTACTAGTAAAATTATGAGTTACATGAACCCTTTATATCTCTCTTGAATATTTTGCAAAAATTGTATGGATTTATTATCTGGTGGTGATGCTTATTCAGGAACATGGTGGAGCTTGGTGTGTTCTTGCGTGAATACCAAAAAAATTTGTATGTGTATATTTGGTTCTTGGTTCTTTGAATAATTATTGGATTTGGGTTAGAGATAGAGACTTACTGCTTCTACCATTAATTTAATCTTTGATTTTGTGATTTGTAAACCCTTTTAACTGTTCCATTTATTCATCCTCAAATCAGTGCTACAAGGGCTTTTGCTCTCCTCTGAAGGGTAAGGAACTCTTATTTATTCATCTTATTGAAACTGAAGTCGATTCACATAAGTTCTTTGTTCTGTATTTTAATGCTTTACAACTAGAAATTGGTACTGAGAGGCCTGTGAAACAATAAAAGGAAGTTGAGTGCCTGCCTTGCTTGCATATGTTTTCATGTTATTTCGGATGGGCCTATGAAATGCTTGCAAGTGGTTTGTAAATTTCGTCTGAGAAATAATTCCTTTCCCAATGGCCAACTTTAGCTGCTCCATTTCCAATAATTACTTTGGCAAACCAAATGCATTATATGCTTGGAAATTGGGGGAAAATTTCCCAATACATGTTGATAAGAATTAAAGGTTGAGCAGTGTGTTTTTCTTTAAAAGAAAGAAAGGTATGTGTTAGCTGCTTTGTTCAGTTATATTCAATCTTGCCTCCGTGTCTATTTGTGTTTCAAACTTTCAAAGGGACAATGCTGCATATATATTCATCTAAATATTTTGGAAGTTAGAGCTTTGTAAAATAGAGTACTGGTTGTTCCTACAGGTACTACAGTGAAGCCAAGAAACAAAGCAAATGAGATCATTCCGGAGAGCATTAGATATTTTGTTTTTCTAAAGGGTGGCAGCTTCAACCCATGTGGAGGCAAGTTTGGAGCACATGCCAGCAGTTGTGGCGTGGGTTTTGCCCTCTAAATTCTATTTTTTGCCCGCAAGCCTCACAGATTGGCTTCCACTTGTATCAGCCACTTGTAACTCCGTGTTTCTTTTCAGCATAACTTCCTTTGAAACAAAAGGTATGTAACTCGTCTTTGTTAATTGGTTGCATTTGTTCAGAATTTGGCGAATCCAACTACTTTGCTGTTGAGTTCTGTCACAATGCTGCGCCATTTGAAGTTCCATGTCAAAGCTGATCAGATCTAAAATGCTATCCTCAACACAATTGTAGAGGGGAAGTACAGAACAGCTGACCTTGGTGGCAGTTCATCGACAACCGATTTTACAAAGGCAATTTGTGATCATCTCTGAAGAATGTTCATCTGCAACTGATTTTACAAAGGCAAATTGTGATTATCTTTGAAGAATGTTTCAACATAGGAATTCAGTTTTGTATTGGAGTTGACGACAAATTATTTGTTGTGATTTTCCTAATGGAGCTATATTCAGAACTTTTCTCTAGACCTTTTCTAAGGGGAATAAGACCACATGATGTGGTGTTAGTCTTTGTCAATACAAAATGAATAAAAGCATCATGATGTGGTTATCTTTGAAGAATGTTTCATCATTTTTATGCATTAGGTTAATGCAAAAGCATGATTCTTTTTCAAGTTAATGTGAATGTACATTGAAATTTCAGCTAGCAAAGTAGTCCATTGGCAAATTGCAACCCTACCAGAAAGAGGAAAATGATAAAATTTAACTATTGTACATGTCTATCCGCGATAACCAAAACCTTGAAACAATCTAATCAAATGAATTTCTAAACAATTATTTAGTTTGAACCATATTTTGGATGCCATACCTGACTTGGATAGGTTAGACTTGTTTCTAAATTATTTGTGCCATAAAAAGAATAAGGAGGGCTAAACCCACGTACAATCAAATAACAAGTGTTCTATATATGCTCCCCATACAACCCCTAAAAATAATACATTGAATCTCATCTTTAAAAATCCAACTTGCCAATTTATGTCCAGTTGTATTCATCTCATATAATTTGATTATTCTCTATTTTTTATCACATCAAACAATTTTTCATAAACCATAAACCTAAATCCATCTACACCACTTTAACACTCAAGTTTCAGTCTTTTAATACATTAGACAATTTTACATAATCACATCTTGTTAAAAAAAGCTGTTGTACATACACAATTAAAAAGAGATTACATAATGTTTGAAAATACAATCTATATCTTTAGTACATGAAGTTCATCTTATTCTAACTCCTCTTGCATCCTTCTCTTCATCAACTTCTTTGATCTTATCGTCAAGAGTTTCAACAACTTCCATGATCTTATCATCAACAGTTTCAGCGGCTTCCATGATCTTTGGGTGCTTTGTTTTGGTTGGGTGAGAATCAATTGTTGCCTCACTCATGCACTTAAAAAACAAGATAAGCTTCAAACCTTCTAAGTGACCCCGAATCCCTGATAGATAAAATTAACAAGCTTGCAACCCCATCCAAATCAGTCTACAAAGTGCACAAAATAGAACCACACCAATTAGTCTACAAAGTGACATAGTACAAATACTCCACCATATAAAATGCTAGAACCAAAAATTATAATCTTCAGAAGGAAATCAAACTAGACAACTACACACAAGTAGAGATAAAATACAACAAACCAAACAAAACCTGTACTAGAGTGCAAACAGAACACTAAACAACTGCAAATAAATTTCTCCTTGAGTTTCTTGCCCACATTACAAGCATGCTGACAGCTATATTGACAAGAAATGGCTGCAATTCTAGGGAATAAATGAGATAAACAGGACATGCTTGCTTGGTGCACAAAGCAAAATTAGAATATGATTATTAGGAAGGTAATTAATTATTGGATAATGCAATGGAAACTCTTTCCTTTTCTTTTTCCCTTTAGTTCAAGGAAATAACTACGAAAACTGCATTCCCATGAAAACGGCAGTGGGTTACCAAAATAATTGTCTGATTATACATTTAACCAAGCTATTAATGTCATTACAGAAGAAGTAAACTGCCTAACATCACATGGCTTGCAAAGGACAAAGGAAACAATAAGAGCACATAAACATATGCCAAAACAAACAAACAAAAAAATCTAACTCATTATGCATCAAAATCATATATCTCATAAAACTTTGATCCCTCAAGGGGCACAAGCAGCAGTGGGTTTACAAGTAACATGCTGATTCAGCAAAGAACTAGCTAAATAACAACAACTTTGAGAAGCTGGCATAAGAAAACAGAACAAAATTGTCTGCTACTAACAACCAACAACAATACAGTCGTTTTAACTAACAAATTTGATTCACCTAGCAAGAATACTTCACTTATAACAGAATATGCATTCCCTTATAGGATCCATTGCTGTATATCAAAACCTGTAAAGAAAGCTTTTAATCAGGTTCTCCACTACGTATTACCTATGGACTACACTAAATTTGATTCTCATACTACCCAACTGAAGACAATGGCTGTAAGGAGTTGGATTCCTGGGAAAATTCTTCAATCAACTTTTCCTTTGTCAATTGCTCAGATCCTTAAGACTTGATTACAAATGTGTGAAACACAGTGTCATTTATTAGACTAAAATGAAACACACTAGTCCAAAAATCTAATACCCATGGCAACCAACAATACAATGCCTCTCTTCGGAAGCAACAGATGGTATTTATTAGACTAAAATTCTGAAATGATAATCCAGAGGCTAACCCAGCAAGACCCATTTGTTAAAACTCTCTTAATTAACGCAGAGTTCATGTAATGGTAACAACAAGAACAGAGACAATAGCAACAAGAAGAAAATCATTAGACACACTCTTTCTCGTAAAACCATAAGCCATTATAGAGGTTGAATCATTCTAGTAAAACAAAAGAGTTAAAAATGACCCATAAACAAACTCCAAAACTCTACCCAAAATACAATCAAAGACTCAAAAACAAACCTGAGATTTTGTAGACACTGGGAGAGGAGGTGTCGCACAAGGAGGGGGATCGAATAGCACTGATTGTAGATCTGCAGTCCAGAAAAAGGCCGGCTCTGGCGCTCCTCGTCAGAGATCTGCGTTGGTCTGCTGGATCCGAGTGAAAGAGAGAGAGAGTCGGAGAGAGAGAGAGAGAGAGAGAGAGAGAGAGAGAGAGAGAGAGAGAGAGAGAGAGAGAGAGAGAGAGAGAAATAGGGAGACTGACCAGAGATCGGCGGTGCTCGTGGTCCTCTCTGGTGCTCCTTGTCAGACCAGGTCAGAGATCGAGATCCGCAGTGCTCGTGGGCGACGCTCAGTCTGCTGGGTTCGAGAGAGAGAGAGTTGGGCGAGGGACGGTGTTGGTAGGCGGCAGTTCGTCTGTAGGCGGCGGTCGGTTGGTTGGTGGGGGAGGGAACGGTGGAGAAGGGAAGATTTGGGAAATGGGGGGAAATTTTGGAAATGAATCTGAAACGTCGACCACCGGCGTTTTCAACTTTTTTTCTTTTTTTCTTTTTTTTTTTTTTTTTTTTTTTTTTTTTTTTTTTTCTGTTAAAAAATGAAAAAAAAAATGCCACCTAAGGAAAAGAGGTGGAAGAGGGACGGAAGAAGGGCTCACGTATAGCATTTTTCTAGTGAATAGTTAAAATGGTGAGGTAGTTAGAGGAACTTTAAAAAGCTTCCTCTGCAACGCCGTGGCTTGCTATTAGACTGGAAAGGATGGCATAAGGTCGGAAATGTAGGAAATTTGGGGAAGGTAAGGTTCGGTAAACTCAAATTCAAATCTCGATGGAGGATACCGTTTGATTGAAAAAGGATATTGGCTATGAAAGGATATCCCAATAGAATATATATTATCTCGAATCTAAATTTTATTATATTAATTTTTATTATCAACCTATGTTAAAGTATTCCTAGTAGTCTCATCAAATTTTACTCACCAAAGTAGCTAAAAACCACTTTTCTCTATTTTGGAGACATGGCCGTCATTTTTAGAATGAAGCAGTGACAAAACCGTCAACCTGAAAAAGATATATTTGTTTGGGGAGCATAGGGTACAAGAATTGAGGCGTGACATAACCCATTTTTGCCTTGGGCGTGCGGTTGGGATAAGCATGTACAAATGGAGTGGTTATAACCGCTCTGCAATCGCTAACCGCTTATAACTGCTAACCATTTTTGAACTGCTAAAATCGCCTAGATGGAGATAGTAAGCGGTTTTAGGAGTAGGCGAAGGCGGTTAGTAACTGCTAACCATCTACCTTTATATATATATATATATATATATAAAAATTTGAAAAGATAAAGTTTTGGTTTTGGATTTGTTTTTATTTGGTTATTTGTATTTGTTATGTTTTAGTTTTGAATTTGTTTGTATTTGATCATTATTTGGATTTGTATTTTTTTAATAGATATTTTGGATTTGTTTTTAGATTTGTTAATTTTGTACGAAAAGATCCAAAGATTATTATTATTTTTTTAAAAAAATTAAAATGAACCCAAAAATTGGCTCAAAACCGACCCAAAGCCTAAATTAAAAAGCGATTTTCAAACCGCTAGTTATAAACATAATAACTGTTAACCGGTGGTTATAAAAATAACTTCTCACCACCTAAGCGGAAGCGTTTGCGATTGTTAAAATTCACTTACATGGTTGCAGTTAGCAATTTTAGTAAGGAGAGAAATTTCCTGGTTATTTATTTTGACAACTTACATAGGTAGTAAATTTTACCATCGGTGGCCGTACAATTACTAATGGCAAATGCTACCAACGCTCTACACCTGTCATTATACTGTGTCGTACCCCTACGTGCTGACATCCAAGACTTATCCATATTTTTCTGTACGTGAATTAACAGACCGAAACAAATTAAGAACTTTGATTTGAGCAATTAAAGTGCTTAAATTTATTAGAGTAAAAACTTATATATAAAAAAAAAACTGGGTCGTTGCTCTTGTTTTAATTTAATGTTTGTTTTAAGCTATTGATTCCGAGTATTGTTTTAAATTTTTAGAACCTTCTCACATCACCCTTCTTTTTTTCTTTCTTTTTTTTTTTCTTAATTCGAGGACCGTAAAATTCATCTATATTCATAGCACCATTGCAATTTTAATAACCTTCTGACATCATCTATATTTGGGATTTGTTTTAAACTGTGGATCCCGTATATTATGTTATTTACGCATTATCGCAGGGTAAATTTTTTTTTTCTTTTGTGTTTTTTGTTTTTTTTTTCAAGGGTAGTAAAATTCATCTGTATTCGTAACACCTTGGGATTTTTATAACTTTCTCACATCAACAATTAAACTTAAAAATAAAAAATAAAAAAGTGAAAAATAAAAGGTAGGAACGTGGCCAATTAAAGTGTTTGAATTTGGCGTTTATTTTAAACTATGCATTTAGTATATTATGTTAAATATGCATTGTCGTAGGGAGTCCTTATTTTTTGGTTTTTTTTTTTTTTTTTAAAAAAATTTCCTTTCTTTCGAGGACAGTAAAATTCATCTGTATTCATAGCACCTTAGGATTTTTATAACCTTCTCACATCAACAGTTAAACTTAAAAAAAAAAAAAAAAAAAAAAAAAAAAAAAAAAAAGAAAAAGAAAAAGAAAAAAGTAAGAACGTGGCTGATTAAAGTGTGCAAATTTGATGTTTGTTTTAAACTGTGGATCCCGTATATTATGTTATTTACGAATTGTAGCAGGGTCACATTTTTTTTTTTTTTTTTTTGTGTTATTCTTTTTTTCGAGGACAGTAAAATTCATCTGTATTCATAACACCTTGGGATTTTTATAACCTTCTCACATCAACAATTAAACTTAAAAACAAAAAACAAAAGTAAAAAATAAAGGTAAGAACGTGGTTGATTAAAGTGTTTGAATTTGGCGTTTATTTTAAACTATACATTCTGTATATTATGTTAAATATGCATTGTCGCAGGGAGTCCTTTTTTTTTTTTTTTTTTGATCTTTTCCTCTTTTTTCGAGGACAATAAAATTCATCTGTATTCATAGCACCTTGGGATTTTTATAACCTTCTTAGATCAAGAGTTAAACTTAAAAAAAAAAAAAAAAAAAAAAAAAATGTAAGAACGTGGCCGATTAAAGTGTGCAAATTTGACGTTTGTTTTAAACTGTGGAGCCCGTATATTATGTTATTTATGCATTGTCGCAGGGTAATTAATTTTTTTTTTTCGAGGACAGTAAAATTCATCTGTATTCATAACACCTTGGGATTTTTATAACCTTCTCACATCAACAATTAAACTTTTTTTTAAAAAAAAGTAAAAAATAAAAGGTAAGAACGTGGCCGATTAAATTGTTTGAATTTGGCATTTATTTTAAATTATGCATTCTGTATATTATGTTAAATATGCATTGTCGTAGGGAGTCCTTTTTTTTTTGATGATTTTTTCCTTTTTTTCGAGGACAGTAAAATTCATCTGTATTCATAGCACCTTCAGATTTTTTTTAACTTTCTCACATCAACAGTTAAACTTTAAAAAAAAAAAAAAAAATTGTAAGGACGTGGTCGATTAAAGTGTGCAAATTTGGCGTTTGCTTTAAACTGTGGATCCCGTATATTATGTTTATATATGCATATGTGGGAAATTTTATTAATTTTATTTTCACATTTTTTTTTCCTCTGAAGATACCAAATTTTTCTTATAAATCTGTAGTCTCCACACATAAACAATTAAAGTTAAAAATGAAAGATAAAAAACGTTTTCGTCGCAATTGATGATTTAAGACGTTTGTTTTAAATTTTGTATTATGAATATTATTGTAAATGGTGGACGGTGGAATATATGTTTTTTTTTATTTTTTTTTTCCGAAAATACATAAAATTTATATATATTAGTAGCAATTTCCGCCTCCCCCCACAATTTACATATATTCATAGCACAATTTGTTGATTATGATTTTGTATTTTAATTTTAGTTTGCCATTGTTGCTTACGATCATATTTTTATAAAGTTAAAATGATAGCGGATATTTTTCCTTTCTGCTAGTTCCTAAAAATACCAAAATTCACAATAGCACACTAAATTCATAGTAGCACACTCAAATATATCTCAAATATCATCACATCAATAATTTAAAAAAAAAAAAAAATACCAATAAAGCCCAACATCTACGTAATGACCAACCGCAGCAAAAAAAGATATAAAAAAAAAATCATATATATATATATATATATATATATATATATATATATATATATATATATATATAATTCACTTAAAATCAGTAACATTGTATGGATTTTTTTTTTTTTTTTACAAGTATATATTCCATATTTTCAAGTATTGGACAATGAAAAGAATTAGGCAAAAATCACAGAAAAATCAATAAAATATACAAAGTTGTATCAAAAAATGCAAAACAAAAAATTAGTCACAGTGAATTTTGTAGTTTAAAGATGGTTGCTTGTACATGTACCTGCATTTTTTGAGAGAAAATAAATAAATAAATATAATGCTCTGTAAACCGAGAGAGAGAGAGAGGGAACTGAGCTGAGAGAGAGTGAGAGATACCGACTGTGCGGGTGTCCCGCCGTCCGGAGGTGGTTGCCGAATGGTTGGCCTTTTTGGTTAGAGAGAGAGAGAGAGAGAGAGAGAGATGTTCGGATAGAAAGCTTGAGAAGATGAGTGAGAGGGGGTGGAGGGGATGCCGGACGAGACTGTGGTGGGCAGGGGACAATAGCCAGTCGGAGCTGTGAGAGAGAGAGAGAGAAGGTTATCGATTGAGCTAGAGGGTGACTGAGAGTGAGATCGAGGGGGTGGAGGGGATGCCGGACAAGCTATGGTGGGCGGGGGACAGTGGCTGGCCGGAGCTCTGGGAGAGAGAGAGAGAGAGAGAGAGAGAGAGAGAGAGAGAACGAATAGCTTTTTGAGGAAGCTATCCCTTCTCTTTAAAAAACATATAATTTTTTTTTAATTTTTTTTTTCTTTAGGGTCAGGTGGCGGGCGCGGAAATATCCCACGCACCACACCTGGCCCAAAATTACACACGTGGCTCTAAGCCACCTGTGTAATGGGCGACATGTATAACTAATACACGTCGCCCATTGTGTGACGTGGTATAAGACACGTGGCTAATGTGCCACATGTCATATTCACACGAGACTATAATGTATTTTTATTAAAATTAAACTTTTTTTTTTTATTATAATAAACCCATATAAACCCTAACCCTAAGTATACTATATTTGGCACTAAACCCTAATCCTAACTAAGTGTATATACTATTTATAGCCATAAACCCTAACTATATATATGTACGCATACTATATATAGCACAAATATGAGGTAAGGGTATATATGAGTCATTATCCATGTACATAGTTTCTAAACCGCTTACGTACATTATGCATATATATAGTATGAATTATAAGTTTTTTTATTTTTATTTTATTTTTTTAATACAATGATTTATACGTATAGTACACAAAACTAAACCCTAGTTTAGTGCTATATATATATATATATATATATATATATATATATATATATATTATACAATGACTTATACAAGATTTGACTAAATGTGGAAAGTTGAAATAAAGTAGTATTAATTTGTTAAAGTATGAAATATAAAAATGTATTTATAGTACGTACACAAATGTAAACCCTAACCCTAAGTATACTATTTATATATAGCACTAAACCCTAACCCTAAGTGTATATACTATATATAGCCATAAACCCTAACTATATATACATACGCATACACTATATAGCACAAATATGAGGTTAGGGTATATACGAGTCATCATGCATGTTTATAATTTCTAAACCGCTTACGTACATTATGCATGTATATAGTATTAATTATAAGTTTTTTTTTTTGTTTTTTTTTAATACAATGATTTATATGTATAGTACACAAAACTAAACCCTAGTTTAGTGCTATATATATATATATATATATATATTATACAAGGACTTATACGAGATTTGACTAAATGTGGAGAGTTGAAATAAAGTAGTATTAATTTGTTAAAGTATGAAATATAAAAATGTATTTATAGTACGTACACAAATGTAAACCCTAACCCTAAGTATACTATTTATATATAGCACTAAACCCTAAACCCTAACCCTAAGTGTATATACTATATATAGCCATAAACCCTAACTATATATACGTACGCATACACTATATAGCACAAATATGAGGTTAGGGTATATACGAGTCATTATGCATGTATATAGTTTCTAAACCGCTTACGTACATTATGCATGTATATAGTATTAATTATAAGTTTTTTTTTTTTTTTTTTTGTATTTTTTTTAATATAATGAATTATACGTATAGTACACAAAACTAAACCCTAGTTTAGTGCTTTATATATATATATGTCACTAAACTAGGGTTATGGTTCAATAAATAAAATATACCATTAACACTTGTGTATATATATATATATTATGAGGACTCATACGAGATTTGACTAAATTTGAAGAGTTGAAATAAAGTAGTATTAATTTGTTAAAGTATGAAATATAAAAATATATTTATAGTACGTACACAAATGTAAACCTTAACCCTAAGTATACTATATATGACACTAAACCCTTAAACCCTAAGTATATTATTTATATATAGCACTAAACCTTAAACCCTAATCCTAAGTGTATATACTATATATAGCCATAAACCCTAACTATATATACGTACGCATACTATATATAACACAAATTTGAGGTTAGGGTATATACGAGTCATTATGCATGTATATAGTATTAATTATAAGTTTTTTTTTTTTTTTTGCTTTTTAATACAAGGATTTATAAACTAAACCCTATAGCATATATATAGCATTAAACTAGGATTATGGTACAATAAATAAAATATACCATTAACACTTATATATATATATAAAAGGACTTATACGAGATTTGACTAAACGAGGAGAGTTGAAATAAAGTAGTATTAATTTGTTAAAATATGAAATATAAAAATGCATTTATAGTACGTACACAAATGTAAACCCTAACCCTATATACGTACGTATACTATATATATATAGCCCAAATCTAGGGTTAGGGTTTACGAATTGTATATGTACGTACAATATTATGTATATAGTATTGTATGGAAATTAATTGGCATATATTCTTAAAGGAATATATATTATACGGATGTAAAACCTAACCCTAAGTATATATACTATATATAGTATTAAACTAAGGTTAGAGTTCAATAAATAAAATACATCCAGAAAATTATATATGTTGAATAAATTAAGTAGTATCTAGAATTCTCGGGACCACAAGGCGAAGACATTACCATGTTCTATTTGACCCGGTTGGCTTTAATTTATGCAGATCAAGGATCTATATGAACTTGTACGTGCATTCACTTTATTATGCGTATCTGGCAACCCACAATTGCGGTTTATGGATATAGTATTAATATATTGCAAATTGTTGTATTTTTCAAAGTATATGTTTTATATGTGTAGTACACAACCCTAACTATTAAATACTATATACTATATATAGCACTAAACTAGGGTTAGTGCTATGTATATATATATACTATTAAATATGTATATAGTATTAATTAAAACAAGTATATATTTTTAATATATATATACTATATATACATATAAACTAGGGTTAGAGCTCAAACCATAGAATATATTAATATACAAAAATATGTACGTAGTATTATATAGAAGTTGTATTTATTGTTTAAATGATTTATTTCACATGTAAAGTATTGGACTATTTTCTCTAATTTTTTGAAAATTTTCAAAAAAAAAAAAAAAAATACCAACAGTTGGCCACATGGTCAGCTGGCCACGTGGTATTATTCCACATGGCCGGCTGCCCACGGTGTAGCGCCCCCCCCCCCCCCCCCCCCCCCCCCAAATTTCCTTAAAAAAAAATTTGTAAGGTTTAAAAAAAAAATCTCAAAAACAAATATATATATATATAAAAGCTAAAAAATTAAAAATTTAACCTATTGGCCCCTCCCAATAATTTTTTTTTGCCACTGGCCCCTGCCCATAAGAACTTCTGGCTCCGTCCCTGACAGTACACGTGGTCAGTTTGCCATGTGGACAATAAATGTGGCTGAATGTGGCCACGTGTAATTTGGGCATGTGGCCATATGGCCATGTGTCCGAATTCCACATGGCCATGTGCACTAAACCAAGTGGCCATGTGTCTTAATTCACGTGGACATGTGTTTGAATTCCACATGTGTACTTGTGCACGTGGATGAAGCCCATGTGGCTATATAGCAACGTGGTCAATTGGACACGTCGCAGGTGCATTCAACGACGTGCCCATATAGACCACATTGTTGAATGACCGCGTGGCTACAACAACGGATACTGTAGCCACGCAGCTAATCACCGGTTTTTTTGTAGTGACAATAACTGCTTGTATAGCGGGTTGGGATACCCTACGTAATTAAAATACAACGAGTACGGAGTAAAGGGACTCATCATCCATCGTCAATGCAAAAACCGAGCGACTCTGAGCCGTACGTGACCGCAACATTCGATTATAAGAAGCGTCGTCATCTTCGCAGATACCACTAAGTTTGTGAGTGAGGGAGAGAGAGTGAAGGTTTCTTACTCTTTCAGATCGTTATGCGCCTGCCGGGTGGTTTAGCCTTGATACCATCAGTGGGCAGTGAGCTACGAAGGAATGAAGGAATCAGGTAGCCGTTTTGGGGGAGAGGGAAAGGCTAAATTCGGTTGGAAATATTGTCTATTTAATAGACTCGGAAGAGAGGGAAAGAGAGCAGACTTGGGAATTTGGCTTGTAATCGATTCTTGAAGTGCTCTCTCAGTATTATTCAGAAATTCTATCTTCTTTTTCATTCCATATGAAGCGTCCGGAATGAAACAAGAATAAATTTGTTGTTTTATTTTATTTAGATTATTATTTTTCTTTAAATTTAATTATAGGCTTGGCTCAAAATTTTAATTATTTTAAATTTAATAATGGACTTGACCCAAAGTCTGTTATATTAATTTAAGTTATTTGTAATTCAATAATGGGCTTAGCTCAAGTTTGTCACATTAGGATTAAAGTTTAGTCTATGAAACTATTTAAGCATATTGTTATATTGTAATAGACAAATTTTAATCGAATAAAAAAAAATGTTTGCTTCTTCGACGCTGCCAAAACCTGTGACAAGCAGGTTTATTCTTTCGTATTGTTAGTCCGGTGAGACTTCAAGTTAGCAAAATGTTTTATTTTTAATTTTCCTGTCAGTTTTAAATTCTACTGCGTCAAAGTGGTATCGGAGCACCCTGCAATTGTTTTCTATCAACAATTGCGAGATCCAATTTTGGTACCAATCATGAGTTATTGGTGACATCGTTACAGTGGCCGTTCATTTGAGTATACTCAGTATACCAAACCAACATGCAAGTATGCTCAGTATTCCCAACCACAACAGTTTACCCAACAAGAAGATCTGTTGCTCCGTCAATTGGCGGATCAGTTACGGCACTACAACAGTCGCATAGAGGTCTTGGAGGAGATATTTGATCAACGCTGTTCTAGAAGACCATCACCCATCATGCAACAAAAACCACCAAACACCACAACCCACCTCAAATCGGCAATCTCAATCGTTCAACATCTAAAGGAAACCCATCAGAAAATCCCAAACAGCCCACACTCATTCCACACTGGTCCTCCTGCTATCTACGTTGCCAACAACCACGTTCAGTCCCGGCAGGGACGGAGTTAGAAACTTTTATGGGTAGGGGCCAAGGGCAAAAAAAATTGTTGATAGGAAGAGTAGGCTAATATTTGTTTTTACCTTGTAATTTTTTTGTTCTTTTTTGGAATTGAGAGAGCCCATGGCCTATACTGACCCTTTTAAATTGGTCCTTAATGACATGTTATCGAGGCAACAAAAAAAAAAATCAGTCCAAATTGTTTTTTCTTCACTTTTGAAGAAACGTTTTTTATTTACGAGACTAAAAGACAATTTTTTGCTCAAAGCTTTTTAATAAAGTGTAAGAACTTGATAAAAATATACTCAATTTTCATTGTTAACATGTCACATTTTTAATATGTAAAATATTTAAATTCACATAATTTGACAACTACATGTGTAAGCACGAGTTCCCTCCAAAACCCAATGATTTTTCCAGACCCTTCGGGTGTCCCGGCCCTCTCGAACTGTCCTCGCTCCCTTCGCTAGACTCGTTTAACTTTCTTTGCCATATATTTTTCTTCTCGAAACTCTCTCTCGCTTTTAGCGTGCTAGTCCGGAAGACCATTTAGGCCTTAACAGGATAGCGTTCCTTGTTATAGCAAATAGTAGCGCCAAGGTGAAGCTCATGGATCCATAGCTACTTTTTAACAAATTTCCAAAATATTTGGGGTTCTTTTTTCCTTCTTGTTTTTTTCCCCCTTTTCTTTCTAGGGTTCAATAGTTTTTTGTTCCTCATTTTATCGGGAATCAAACTTTGTTTACTATTTTCATTTTTTTTATATTGTTGAGAAGGGTAATGGGCTAAAAATATACCCTGTTTTAGAAGTTTTTGGTTTTTAACCTTTTATATATATATATATATATATTTCAAGAAATTGAGGGGGGGCCATGGCCCCTACTTCCCCCCCCCCTTTCCTCCGTCTCTGGTCCCGCCATTCCACCGAACCACCTTGTCGGGCTGCCCTCCATTAGCTCCTCATTTGGACTTTACGGAAGAGCTATGTTGTGCCAGAGAAGACTCTGTTGCTGTTTGGTTCGGAAGGAGAAGAAAGGCAACATTTTTTTCCTATGTGTGGCTACGAAAAGGGAAGAAAAAGAAGAAAAAAATAATAATATAAAAGATCCCTTGTTTTGTGGTAGGGACTGCTCAGCTGGTCCTGGTGGTTTCAGACCTCAAGGTGTTGTCAGTAGCAAAGCAAACTGAAGAAAAAAAAAAGAAAAAAGAAAAAAGGGAAGGACTGGCCAGCCGGTCAAAGTACTTGTTTTATATTGTTTGACATGTTTCAAAGTCGCAGGCTTCACGTTCCCAACATCAAGAGCAAAAGACCAAAATTTCTATCGGGTCTCTTACAACAATATGTTTCATTATTTTTCAGCCCATAGTCAGCAGCAAGTTCGATAATAAAGGAAAAGCCCCTCTCAGAATTGTCAAATTATGGCTTAGTCTGAAGCATTCTCATTTAAACTATTGGTCGAGTTCTTTTCAAAGAGGAAGAGGATGATGCAGAATGAAACAAGAATAAATTTGTCATTTTGTTTTATTTAAATTATTAGTTTTATTTGAATTTAATTATGGATTTGGTCTGAAGTTTTAGTTATTTTAAATTTAATAATGGGCTTGACCCAAAGTCAATCATATTAGTTTAAGTTATTTGTAATTCAATAATGGGCTTAGCCCAAGTCCATCATCTTAGGGTTAGGGTTTAGTCTATGAGACTATTTAAGCATACTGTTCTATTGTATTAGACAGATTATGATTGAATAAAAAAAATGTTTACTTTTTGGAGGTGTGACTTTTCTCTTTCTCTTTTGGTTGTGAGATGCTGTCAAAGTCGGTGAAACCAACATTGGTTTGTTCTTTCCTATTGTTAATCCGGTGGGTGATACTCGAGGTTAGCAAAAGGTTTTATTTTTAATTTTTCTGCCAGTTTTAAATTCTACGAGACTGTTTTCTATAGTTTTCAGTGTTTAGGGTGTTTTCAGGATCAATTTCTGTAATGCGGCTTTGTTGTGGGGGCTATTTTGGGCATTTCCTGTGTGTGAGCTTGATCTGTGACTGTTTTCTCTGTTTCTGTTTCTGCTTTGATTTTATTTATTTATTTATTATTTTTATCATGGGTTCGCCTAGTTTTGCATGGCCATATTTATTTATTTATTTATTTTACTTTCCGGTTTAAGTTTCCTAGCTCTCCAGTGTGAAAATTTTATTCTATACCATGGTTTTGTGGTTTAGGTTTTTGTGACTTTCAAGAGTTTTCTCTGGCGTTGCATGAGTTTTTCACATTTTTGTTTCTATTGTTTTGTCTGGGATTTCTTCAGCTTTGATGGCTTAGCACTGGCTTTTCTGAAGTTGGTTTACGGTCCTTAGGTTTCTGTTTTTCGTCACTCATCAGGGTTTTCCGTAGTAATCGATCAAATATTGAAGATGGAAAACAGAGAGAAAGTTGTGGAAGAGAATTTATCTTGCATATCGATTAAATGAAACTGTATACAGAGTTTTGTATTTATACATGAAGAAAGAACTAACTAGAACTGTACATTGAAAAACTAACTTAACTAAAGTACGAACTAGCTCTACCAGCTGGTATGTAACTAACATAACATACCAGTATGTTATAACACTAAAACTCCCCCTCAAGATGAAACAACATTAAAAATATTAATGATGTTCTTCTTGGATAACAAATGATGAAAAAGATTAGAACCAAGAGCTTTAGTAAACAAGTCAGCAAGCTGATGCAGAGATTTCACATATAGAGTCTGAATGACATTTTCTTGGAGCTTATCGCGGACCAAGTGACAGTCTAGTTCAATGTGTTTTGTCCTCTTGTGAAAAACTGGGTTGGCAGCGATGTGAAGTGCAGCTTGGCTATCATAGAATAATAAGGCCGGTTTAGGATGATCAATCCTGAAATCTTGAAGTAAATATAATAGCGAAGTAATCTCACAAGTAGTGGCTACCATAGATCGGTACTCTGCTTCTGCAGAAGAATGAGAGACTGTGCGTTGTTTCTTTGATTTCCAAGAAATCAAAAAGTCCCCCAAAAACACACAATAACCAGTAATTGACCTTCTTGTATCAGGGCATCCAGCCCAGTCGAAATCACAAAGGGCATTAAGATGAGAGGTTGAAGTAGAGGAATAAAAGAGACCTTGGCCAGGAGAATGCTTGAGGTATTTAAGAACTCGAGTGGCTGTATCTATGTGTGGCTGCCGAGGAGTGTCCATAAACTGACTCAAAATCTGCACTGAATAAGAAATGTTCGGGCGAGTGATAGTGAGATAAAGCAAACGACCAACAAGCCTTCGGTAACTAGCAGGATTGGCAAGAAGATCACCATATGCCGAGACAATTTCAAGTTAGATTTCATAGGAAACTTAGAAGGCTTGGTAGCAAGTAATCCAGCATCCTCCAAGATCTCTAAAGTATACTTTCGTTGTCAAAGGGAAATACCCTTGGAATTACAAGCAATTTCTAACCCAAGAAAAAACTTCAAATCACTAAGATCCTTGACCTGAAACTGATTATTCAGAAACTTAATAAATTGATTGATAGTATCAACATAATCACTAGCCAAAACAATATCATCCACATAAACCAAAAAGAGCAAGAAAGCTTGTGTCTTGAAACTGAGTGAACAAAGAATAGTCAGATTTGGACTGAGTGAAACCGTGAGACAGCAAGGTATTAGAAAATTTGGCAAACCATTACCGAGAAGCTTGTTTAAGTCCATACAAAGACTTAGTAAGCTTTAAAACTTTGTTCTCCCCCTTAATCATGTATCCCGGTGGCAACTTCATATAGACCTCCTCATTAAGTTCCCTATGAAGAAAGGCATTTACATCGAGTTGATGTAAATGCCAACCGTGTGAAGCAGCAAGAGCAAGAAGGCATCTCACTGTGGTAAGTTTAACAACAGGGGAAAATGTCTCATAATAATCTAAGCCCTCACATTATGTATAACCTTTAGCAACTAGGCGGGCTTTATAACGCTCAATAGATCCATCTGCTCTAAGTTTCACCTTATAGACCCATTTGCATCCAATTGAAACTTTATTTGGAGGCAAATCTATGATTACCCTAGTTTGATTGTCCTCAAGTGCAGCAATTTCAGCATTCATGGCATCTCGCCAATATTGAAACTTGTTGGCTTGATGAAAAAATTGAGGTTCCTATGTAGAAGAAACTTGCAAACAAAAGGCTTTATATGAAGGAGACAATTTATCATAATAAAGAGATGAAGAAAGGGAATACAAAATACTTGAATCTGACCTTATGGAAGACGAAGAAGAAGCATGATAAGAAGCAACCTGACAGTGGTACTGCTGTAAGTAACCCGGTTTGTGCTTAACCCGAGATGATCTTCTTGAAGGTTGAGAAGATGAAATGGAAACTGGTTGAGAATCAGAGGAAGGAAGATCAGATTGTATAGGATCAGGTGGCTGAAGGTCTGATGATGGAGAATCAAATGATGGATGATGTTCAGAAGAAGAAATATTAGGTTGTGTTGGAGATGAATGAGGGATATTTGGTATGATATTAGGTAAAACAGGAGAAGAAGAAGATGAATTAGAAGGTAAGAGAACACCATCAGAGGAAAGAGTAGTAAGTCCAATAGCAAAAGGAAATATGGACTCATGGAATATGACATCTCGAGATACAAAAATAGAATGGGAATGAATATCTAAGAGCTTGTAGAGGCATAGCAAAGGCATCCAAACACTCGAAGATGTTCATAAGAAGGAGATTTAACATAGAGCAACTCATAAGGAGAAGAGTTTGCTAAATTGGGTGTGGGAATGCGGTTGATAAGGTATGTAGCTGTCAAGATACAATCACCCCAAAATTTGAGAGGAAGATTAGCTTGAAATCTAAGGGAACGAACTACATTGAGAAGATGTTGGTGTTTTCATTCAACAACAGAATTTTGTTAGGGAGATTCTACACAACTAAGTTGATGTAGAACCCCTTCAAGGGAGAAAAATTCACTCATGTTGAATTCTGGACCATTGTCCGAATGAATGACCTTGATTTTGGAGTTAAACTGAGTTTCAACAAAAAGAAAGAAAGCTTGGAGGTAGGTTCGGGTTTGGTCTTTGGATTTCAATAAATAAACCCATGTAAATCGACTATAGTCATCAACTATAGTTAAAAAATAATGTTGACCATTCCTAAAATCAACTATAGTCAGCATCGATCGGCTCCAAGAATTGTAGTTCTCACTGGTCAGAGGTTGAGAAACCAAGATTGAGCTCGGGCTATCACCATGATGAACAATCAAAGAATCAGAGAATTCATCGAGAAGAGTGGAAGTAGAAGAGGAATTAGGGTTTTCCATGGTTTGAGATTGGGTATGCTCTGATACCATATCAAATATTGAAGATGGAAAACATAGATGAAAATAGAGAGAAAGTTGTGGAAGAGAATTTCTCTTGTATATTGATTAAATGAAATTGTATACAGAGTTTTGTATTTATACATGAAGAAAGAACTAACTAGAATTGTACATTGAAAAACTAACTTAACTAAAGTACTAACTAACTCTGCCAGCTGGTATGTAACTAACATAACATACCAGTCTGTTATAACACTAAAATAATCTTTCAATAGATGCGTGTTTTACAAATCTGCATGCTTTTTTTTTTTTTTCTTCTTTATCCTTGTTGAAGCTTTCTTGAAGCTTGTGTTACGGAAGGCTAATAATGTATTTTAAAATGCGTTCTTCTGGTTTAGGTTCGGAAATAAATAGGCACTTGCTTGGTTGTCTGGTTATTTAGGCGGTTTTTGTAGCTTTGTGATCTGCAATTTTAGCATACATTGCTTTTTTGTTATTTTAGCTTTTTATTTTTGTGTTCTTAAATCTATGAGAGAATTTTTGGTTTTTCTAGGTGTATAAGCTCTGGTTTTTTTTTTTTTTTAGGGGTCTCTGTTTGTTGTTTGAATCTTTTTCTTGCCTGGTTTCTACTGCTTTGAAGGGGGTTCTGCCATGCAATGGAATGGTCTGACTGCCCTAACCTTTTTTATTTGATTTATTTAAAGCTTTAAAGGGCTCTGATGCTCCTGTAGGAATAATAGTTTAATATCCTAAAAGTTTAAGTTCCAAGCTCTCGGTTGGTTGTGTTGTGCTTTCTTTTCTGACGGTTGAGATATCCATTCATGTGTATCAAATTTTTGGATATTTGAGTACCATTGAGGGGTTTTTTTTTTTTTTTTTTTTTTTTTGAGTCTCAGAATCTACGTTATTATGTAAATCTGCAGTAGTAGCCAGTGATTTGTTTAGTTTTGTTAAGATTGTCTGTTGTCAATTCAGTTGACGTATCTTTTCTCTGGCTAGAAAATTTGTGTGCCTTTAAGGACAATTCATAGTTCATATTGAAGCTTTTAACTTTTTGAGTACGTAATGGTCATTTTGGATGGTCTGGGTGGTTCCCATGTGTGATTGAGTTCTCTATTTAAGCCCGAGGTTCTCCAGATAATTTTATGAACTATTTAGTTTCTTCGATCACTTGAGAGTTATTAGAACTTGCTGCTTTTATTTGTAAAATGATGCATTTAGGATTCCTGAGGTATTCGCATTCTACTTAAGTTATGGATTCATTTGAGCAAGACGGAGATGGAGGCAGCACGCAGGACGCATTGCCACCTCCTCCCCCTGTTATCCCACCAGATGTTGTTCCTCTGCGTGCAGAACCACAACCCCTTGGCGAACCAGTTAAGAAAAAGGTGCTGAGAATACCTATAGCGAGACGTGGTCCTGGAAGCAAAGGGCAAAAGATACCTCTGGTTACAAATCATTTTAAAGTTTCGGTCACAAACGTTGAGGGCCATTTCTTCCATTATAGTGTATGTTTCTATATTTCTCTCACATAACACTTCTTTTGTTGAGGGCCTTTCTTCCATTATAGTTTATGTTACTGTATTTGGGTTTCCAGGAAAGTGTAGAGTTTCTCAACTTTATTGTTCTTAAATTAAACTGCTTTGTTATCTTTCAAACAGGTTTCTGTGACTTATGAAGATGGGTGCCCTGTCGAAGGTAAAGGTGTTGGAAGAAAGGTGATTGATAGGGTGAAGGAGACTTATGATACTGAGTTAGCTGGGAAGGACTTTGCTTATGATGGGGAGAAGAGTTTGTTCACTGTTGGATCACTTCCCAGCAATAAACTTGAGTTTACTGTTGTGCTTGAGGATGTCCAATCCAACAGGTATACCTTCAGGGTTTGTGATTCATTTATTCTAGGTATTCTGTATTATTGTCACTTTATCTCTAATTTCTAGCGAACTTAATTTCTGTGTAGAAACAATGGCAATCGTAGCCCTGATGGCCATGGAAGTCCAAATGAGAGTGACCGCAAGAGATTGCGGCGTCCGTATAACTCCAAGACATTTAAAGTGGAGATTAGCTTCGCTGCAAAAATTCCCATGAATGCCATTGCAAATGCGCTACGGGGTCAGGAGTCAGAGAACTCCCAAGAAGCCCTAAGAGTCCTGGATATTATATTGAGGCAGCATGCTGCTAAGCAGTGAGTGAACTATGTTTGTTTAGTTCATTTTTAATTTTCACTACCTTTCTATGTAGCTTAATTTTGATCCATTAAATTTAACCATTTTGTGACTGTTGCAGGGGCTACCTCCTTGTTCGCCAATCTTTTTTTCACAATGATCCAAGAAATTTTGCAGAGGTCGGCCGTGGTGTTCTTGGCTGCAGAGGATTTCATTCAAGTTTTAGAACCACCCAGGGAGGCTTATCTCTGAATATTGGTAAGATCATTTACAATTTTGTTCTATATTTATTCATTTCTGAACTTATTCATTTTTTCACTTTGTTCTCTTGCCTTTCTATCCAGATGTATCAACTACCATGATCGTACAGCCTGGGCCAGTGGTGGATTTTTTAATTTCCAATCAGAATGTGAGGGATCCATTTCAACTTGATTGGTCAAAGGTAATTAAATCTGCATCTTTTCTTTTATTTATCTACTTGGTTCTTCTACCCATTTATAGCTCTGTTTTTGTTTCTATTGACAGGCCAAGCGAGTCCTCAAAAATCTTAGGGTCAAAGCTAGTCCCTCCAATCTTGAGTTCAAGATAACTGGTTTGAGTGAGAAACCATGCAAAGAGCAGACGTATAATTTCTATCATGTCATCATTTTTACTTTTCCTTTGGTTGTGTTGAGACTGGTCTTGCACCGAATTATAACCTGACTTCCTCTTAATAAGTAACACATTTTTGAATAATTGATATACTTGTGTGTTGTAGCTTTACATTGAACCAGAGAAATGGAAATGATGTGGATGGTGAAGGTCAGATAGAAGTGACTATTTATGATTATTTTGTTAATCATCGTGGTATAGAATTGCGTTATTCTGGAGATCTCCCATGTATCAATGTCGGGAAGCCAAAACGCCCAACTTATTTACCTCTTGAGGTGAATTGATGGGTTATATCTGCTTAACTAAATACTGTATAAATGATGCATGCATCTTACCTAAGGTTTTTTGTTGCACTTTTCTTTTTAGCTTTGTTCCTTGGTGTCCTTGCAACGATATACAAAATCTCTATCCACTCCTCAAAGAGCTTCACTAGTGGAAAAATCAAGGCAAAAGCCACATGAGAGGATGAAGGTTTTGTCTGATGTAGGTGTCTTTGCTTAACTTTGGAAGGATGTTATTCCTATTGTCAATTTTCTCCTGTTAAGTTTCTAGTACTTGCGTTATGTTGTAGGCTTTGAAAACCAACAATTATGATTCTGAACCGATGCTAAAATCAAGCGGCATTTCAATCAGTAGCAGCTTCACTCAAGTGGAAGGCCGTGTTCTGCCAGCACCTAGGGTATTTCTCTGATTTGTCATAATAAAGTGGCATTTCAGTTTGTCTAAATGTAACCTTTGGATTGATTTTCATTAAGCATTATAACCATGGAATGAAATTTGCTCTTCAGACTAATTGTTCTCTTTGTTTACTCAATAGTTGAAAGTGGGAAATGGGGCGGACTTTTTTCCTAGGAATGGTAGATGGAATTTCAACAATAAGGTATTCATTGTTTTTTCTACATGTCGTGATTTTGGTTCAGTGATTCTCACAGTATTTTCAACTGTTTCTGTAGAAATTGGTGCAGCCAAGAAAGATAGAACGGTGGGCTGTTGTCAACTTCTCAGCGCGTTGCGATATACAAGGACTAATACGAGATTTGACTAAATGTGGAGAGTTGAAGGGAATTGTAAGTTAGGTCCTGATATGAATACTACAATGTCTTGTCTAGTGACTGACAGTTCTTTTTTCCTGTGTTGCTTTAGCTTATTGAGCCTCCACTCGGCGTGTTTCAAGAGAATCCTCAGACTAGACTTGCTCCACCTATGGTTAGAGTGGAGAAGATGTTTGAGGATATGAAGTCAAAGCTTCCTCATGGTCCACACTTTCTTCTTTGCTTGCTTCCTGAGAGGAAAAACTCTGATCTTTATGGTAGAGAGTGATTTGATCCATTCTTTACTGACAATGCTAATTGTGTTTCCAAAGTGACTGCTAAATGAAATTTGTTGCATCTCCAAGGTCCATGGAAGCGAAAGAATCTTGTTGAGTATGGAATAGTAACTCAATGCATGGCTCCTACAAGGGTTAATGACCAATATCTTACTAATCTTCTCTTGAAGATAAATGCAAAGGTGAGCTACTGTGATGAGTGTAGTTTAAGTGCACTCCCTCTCTTCCCCTTATTGGCTTTTCTGCTCCTTGTTGCAAATTATTTGTGGGATACAGGCTTTGGTGTTTTTGTATTGTCAAACTTGGTTTAATTTCCTTTTTTATCGTACTTGCAGCTAGGTGGTTTGAATTCGGTACTGGCAGTTGAACACTCTCCCTCTATTTCTATAGTTTCCAAGGCTCCCACCTTCATACTTGGGATGGATGTGTCACATGGCTCTCCTGGAATGTTTGACATACCATCAATTGCTGCGGTAATTCTTATTTTGTACTTTTCTTTTTTGTCTCTTTACTTGAATAATTACTATTGAACATCTTTATTTACTATTTATCATGTTCTAGTTTAATTTAAAAAAAGTTCTTATCTAAGATTCATTTTGCTTAAACTCTTAGGTGGTCAGCTCAAGGCAGTGGCCATTGATTTCTAAATATAGGGCATCTGTTCGGACACAATCACCAAAGGTTGAAATGATAGATTCGTTATTTAAGCGTGTGTCTGAAACTAAAGATGAAGGCATATTTAGGTGGGTTCTCTATCTTAATGCTAGTAATTGAACAGCAAGTGTTTAATATTTTGAACACCAAATAATGTGAACACTTTTGCATGAGCAGTTCGTGCTTACTTTTGTCCTTGGGCTTTTGCTCAAGTGCTGAAGGGTGGGGCTGGGATTGAGAGTCGGTGATTGGTTCAAACATTGCCAAGCTGGAGAAAAAAGGAATCAATTTATAAACAATTAAATACTTGAAAAAAGATAAAATGTAAAGTGAACTCAATGAAAGGAAAAGTTCCTGCTGATTCCTTGCTTAAAAAGTTTAGGATACAAATTTCCTACTGGTTTGTAGGAAACTCATACAAACCAGCCTCTAAAAGAGATGTGTCCTTCAAGCTATATTAAAAAAGCATGTGAGAAGCACATGCAATTTAAAACTTGTGCTTCTCACATGCAAGGGACGCGTCATTTTTAGAAGTTGGTTTGTAAGAAATTTTTGTCTAAAAGTTAAAGCAACTTATGGTGGAAATCCTTTCTCCCCTTGTCTATGTTTGTACTTCTTCAAATTGAGCTTTGCTTTTGGACTTCCCAACTGATGCATTTCTGCAATTTTAGAGAGCTTTTGCTTGACTTCTATACGAGTTCAGGGAAAAGGAAACCTGATCAGATCGTTGTATTCAGGTATGTCTTTCTTTTAGATTGCCAATGTAAAAGTTGCTCCAATGTTTTCTGTTTATACCAACATCTGTCCCCAATAATCATCCGGATGTAGTACATGCATTGGTCGAAAGCTGAGGTTTTAATTTTTTTTTTTTCAGTTGCAATAAAAAAAAAAAAAAAAAAAAAAAAAAAAAAAAAAAAAAAATCATTTCAGAATAAAAATGGAATTTGGTTCCATGTGGGTGAAATTTTCATTTGTTTATGATTTTGGGTACAAAGTATTCGGATAATTCAAGAAAGAATGATAATTGAAGCAAGCAAGTTTAGAAAAAATTAGTGATACACACGTGTTAGGTGTCAAAGCTTTTTATCTTCTGTTCTTCTCCCAATTATGGATGGTTGAATGCTTCTTTGAATTGTCAAGTGGGAATGTATGCACTATCTTTTCAGAATAAATTATGGCAATTTTGTTGCATATGGTTAATGTGATCAACATGAAAATCATCTTGGTTGTGGCTCTGATCCTTTGCAAGAATCGGTCTATAGTGTTTGTTTTGCCTATCCTCTGTCTAGTCTGTTTTTCTTTTTGGTGGGGGGTAATAGTGTTTTGGTATGTTACAATTCATATCAAAATAGAAGATGTGAAACATGTTAGTGGTGGTGGTTATAGGCGGGTGTTCATTTACCTTACTATTTATGCTTCAGCGATGCTTTTATTAATTGGTTATTTACTGGATTTAGGGATGGAGTCAGCGAGTCACAATTCAACCAAGTGTTAAACATTGAATTGGATCAGATGATAGAGGTTCTTTAACCCAGCCAATTCTCTTCAATTATATATTTAAAAGCTGTGATTTCTTTGCTTATTTTGAAAATGACATATACTTTATGTTTGTTAATATTTCTAGGCATGCAAATTTCTTGACGAGAAGTGGTGCCCCAAGTTTGTGGTAATTGTTGCACAGAAAAACCACCATACAAAATTCTTCCAGGCTGGTTCTCCTGATAATGTTCCACCTGGTAAGAAAGCCCATAAGTTTTGCAGATTTTCCTAGTATGGCATTGGACAAGCTTCAGACCCCTTCTTTTCCTTTTCTATTTTGGCAGGAACAATTATAGACAACAAAGTTTGTCATCCACGAAACAACGATTTCTATCTTTGTGCTCATGCTGGAATGATTGTGAGTATCAATTTGTTATTTTTTGATTTTTCGGATTATTTCCTTAATGTGCTGGTGTGTGTTATCTCTTTGATGTCTTGGTGTGTTCTTAAAAATGAATCACTCTGCAAATTAAATATTTTTGACTCATCTTTCTTGTAATGTCAAGAAACAGATAGATATACTGATTTCAATCTTTTGCTGCCCAGGGAACCACAAGGCCAACACATTACCATGTTCTATTTGACGAGATTGGCTTTTCTGCAGATGATCTACAGGACCTTGTACATTCACTGTCTTATGTGTGAGTAGATATTGGGCCTTAAGATTACTTCAATAATTCCTTCTGAGCTAGGGCTAGCTGTTACAATTGTTTTGAATTAATATTTGTGATTAATGCAGGTACCAGAGAAGCACAACTGCTGTTTCTGTAGGTAATTCAGTGTTTACTATAATGATGCAATTTGTGGTTGGTTGCTTTGCTCTTCAAGGATCACTGCTCATCGCTGATGCACTCTACTAAAATAATATTATACAAGACCAGGAAGCCTCTTCTTATTGTAGTAGATTTGGCCTATTGATCTTACTAAATCACAATTTTGTACTTGGTTGCTTAAACCTGCTGCTTACTTTTATAGTGCTATTAACCATAAAATTTCTTCCTCAATCTCTCTGTGCAGTTGCCCCAATATGCTACGCCCACTTGGCAGCCACCCAAATCGGACAGTTTGTGAAATTTGAAGACACATCTGAGACATCCTCAAGCCATGGAGGTTTGACATCTGCTGGAGCTGTCCCTGTTCCGCAACTGCCCAGATTAGAGGAGAAAGTGTGCAACTCCATGTTTTTCTGTTGAGGTTTGTATCCTCTGCATGTGTTAGATAATGTATTTTGAACAAATGGTCTGTATATACCCAAAGTTATTTGTGTGGCCTTCATGGCCAAGCAGTAACTTGAACCCTTTTGTACTTGGTAGCCTCTGTCACAAGGTGGTACTCTGTAGTGCAAGTTATGCTCTTGTATCCTGCTGCCTGCCTGTTTTGTGTCCGTCCTTGTGACATGTCTTTACTAACATGCTGAAATGAAGTTACTGATGGCTTTGTTTTTATTATGGATCTAGTTACTTTTTTAAACGGCTCAGATGCAATCAATGAATTTTAAAACCAAACTATAACGCCCCCAAACCGCTAAGGGTTAGGTTCGTCCATTTTTATACACCAAACTGCAAAGATTCGTAAGGTCTGCCTATAACCTAGCTAATATGCTGAATTACATAAATTAATTAAAGAGAATAATAATAATTTTAAAACTCAGAGCTTTAATAAATGCGGAAACGTTTATTTCGAAAAGAGTAATACTGTTTGATACCATAAATGAAAATGTAAAGGAAAACTGGATTTATTGTGCGAGTGCACTTATTAAGGTAACAGAAAAATAATATCCTACTGCTAGCCTAGATCCCATCCCAGCCGCCTAGGTCTCTCTGTTCATAACCTGAAAACAAAACAAAAATAAGGGGTGAGCGAGAAATGCTCAGTAAGACAACCCTCAACCATAAAACGGTTGAGTTAACTTCATTTTCTTTAAAACAATTATTGAAATACACTTGAAATCTAAATTTCTAGAACACAATTCAAAATTCGGCATTTTACTTAACATATAAAATACCTCTTAACGATTAAGACTTCTCATATATAGGGCCCATGTACACTATTACGCCCTGTGTACTAGGGTTGCGCGGTCTACTACGACCTCAGGCAAGTAAACTGTGGCCACAGGCCCTGCCCCGTCAGCTAATTAATTGAAGTGCATTTAGCATGACATAGGGATGGATTCCGCCTTCTCTAAGTCCTTCCGCGGTTGCGCTTCCATCCCAGCAACGGTATTGAGCTTAAACTCTGTAAATCTCTGTGAATATCTCTGGGGCCAAAATAATAGTCTCATCCACACACGTGCCTCATTTATAAAAATTTCATTCTCACAAATTATTCTTATTCCTTTGATAACTTTTGAGGCAACGTGTGGTCGGGTTTTTACTCTTATTTTCTCATTAATTTCAAAAAGCTGTAACTTCCCGTCTCGGGAACCAACTACACAATTTACGAATAACTAAAAAATCCTTTATAACCAAAGCTTCTTTTAAAACAGTGATTTCAAGATTAACATTTATACCGACAATTTTCATCTCAAAGCTATTTTTAAAACAGTCCTTCATGCATCAATATAATTTGAAATATAGAACAAGAACAATTAATTGCAAATATGTTTAAAAAAAAATGATAAAGTAATATGACATAAAACAATTTGAAAAGGGGTAGAGGATCCCTTACCTCTCTGATTGCAATAAGTCGCTGGACTATCTCGACTGCTAACTAGTCACCTGGTACAGGTTTAAATAAATCAATACCTCGTGCTAGTCACTAAACTACACACTAACACCATTAGGATTTGTCTTGCTAACCTACTGAGAATGGATTCTCTAGATATGTTTAACGACATTAGTAAAGGTAATTGTCATCAGAAATATTATCTTTTATAATTATAAGGTTTAAATAAATTTTGATATCACAAACTATACCTTTAATAAAAAAATGATTTACAAAAATGATCCCTAATTTCTTTAAAAAAATTTACAAGAAGGTTTGAATGTTTACTTTAAACTACTTTGTATCAAAATAGAATTTTCAGGACTAAACATCCATCTAGGAAGAATTTATGGCAACAGGTGAGTAGATGAAAAGAAACAAAACCAATTAAGTCAAAATTTATAATTTTTCCAAAAAAGCGTCCGGTTGTATTGAAAAGGGAGAGAATTCCATAAATCAACATACCTGAATTTGAGTTCGGCCAAGACAAGGAGAAAGAAAAAAAGAAAATAATAATAATAATAAAATATATGTATCTATATCAATGGTTCTCGGTGGTGATGGGAAAAAGGAAAGAAAAAGAAAAAGAAAAAGAAAACTATCCATATGTTTACCCAAAAGGAGAAGACATGAAAGGACAAGTCAAAGTTATCTCCTACGGTGGTTAACATAGAAAGAGAGAGAGTTTGAGAAAAGGACAAGTGATGCTTCATCACATGGTTAGGAAAGAGAAGAAATATATATATATATATATATATATGGAAACACAATGCATACGTTTTGAGAAGAAGAAGCCTAAAAGAAAAAGTAGCAACCAAATGCCTTATTAACACGCTGATAGAGGGAACAAATAGAGAAATTCATCGGAAAAAAAAAAAAAAAAAAAAAAACAAATAGAGAACAAAAAAAAAATATTATAAAATAAAATAAACGAATGGTCAAACCAAACCTTAATAGAGGAAGGAAAAAAAAAACTGAAGAATTAAACCAAGGTGTACCAGTACGTTTGCACAAGAAAGTTAAAGAAAAGAGATAAGAGGCAAGCATATACCTATGCAGAGAACCGAATATGAGACAGGGACGTGCGGGTACAACAATGGAAAAAAAAAAAAATAATAAGGTGTATGCTAATTTATTTATATAAGTAGGGTTTGTTCTTTTTGAAAGGGAGAATGACGGCTAGGGTTTGATAATTAGGGTTTTTTTTTTAAAAGTATTAGCTGAAAAGATAAAATATAAATTGATATAAAATTTTATTAAATGTAAAGAAATCAGATATGAAAACAAAATAGTAATGGCTATCATATATATATATATATATATATAATAGGAGAATCACTCAAAACATTGCGTAATATTGTGACAAGTGACGTATTAAAATGCAGCCAAGTATTCATTTTAAGTTAAACGGTGAGTTTAGGTTTGTGTTAAAATGTGATAATAAACTCAATCCTCATTTACATGCTAAATAAAAATCGAATCCTTATTTTTTCTCTAAAAAAAAAATTTGAACCCTACTTTTGTGTTAAACATGGGTAACCAACTTATTTATGCATTATTTAGAGGAAAGTATGATATTGAGACAAGTGACATTTCATTTAACTGACAAGTGTAAATATCCACTCAGTTTTTTTTTTTTTTTCCTAACAAAATAACTGTATCATATCTGACAAATTTACAATTTTGCCACTCATTGTTTTTTTGCTAAAAAATAACTGTATCATATCTATATGTCAAATTTACACTTTTGCCACTCCCACTCAATCACGAAAATGCGCCACTGCACATAACCCAATATACACGTTTCCACACAATCAAAGCTAATCAAATTTACACTTTTGCCACTCACTCAAAATCACGAAACTGTGGCTTAATTATATTGTCAAATTTACATTTTTGCCACTCTAAACTCTAAACTGCTGCACATAACCCATATCCCCACGTTTACACCCTCAAAAAAAAAAAAAAATAAATAAAAAATACACTTTTTCCACTCCCTCTCTCAATCACGAAACAGTAAGAAAAAACCGTATCAAATTTATTGGCAACGGACCGTATCAAAAAGCCGACTCATAAAAAACTGGATCAAACATTGTTTGTCTATTCCTTTCTTCTTTCCCACTATTTCTCATACTTCAAAGAAGTCACCAACCTATCAAACTCTCAACCATTTACCCTGATGAAGTAAGTTTTCTAGATAGTATTTTTTTTTTTTTTTTTCTGTGAATATGTTTATTATGTTTTGTTGTGAGAATACTCATATTGTTCAAATACACATAAAACTCTTACTGCAAAAATTAAAATTAAAAAATCGAAACTATGTGGACGACTAACGGTCTTTGCCATGAACGTATATCTTAGTGCAAATTCAAATTCACAGAGAAGCAAAACGCTTCTATCTCTCTCTATATATCTCAACAGATGAAAGAGTGACAAAAAATGTAGCCAAAGTTAAGCACCCTTGCACTCCATATTTTTTTTCTTTGCTTCTTGGAACCAGATATATATACAGCAAATATTATTTGAGTAATATCACTTTTTTTTTCCCCTTTTTTTGTCTTTATTTTTTATGGTCATGTTATTTTGTTACAATTTTTTGTTCTTTTTTTTTTTTTGTTATAATTTATATTTTATTTTTATTTCTGTTCTAAAAGTAGTTTTTTTTTTCAATGTTAGGATGGTTGGGAAAAAAAAAAAACTCTAGACATAACTTCTTCCTATACCTATGCATCTATGAATTCATTGAAATCAGAAAAGAATATACAAAAATAAAAAGACAATTGTTTTCATACTATATGAGTATTTTTATTTTCTTCGTTTGTCATCTGTTCCCAATATATACTTCTTGCTACATCAATATAGTAATTCATAAATTAAATTGTTATATACTTCTATACTGATCTTCACCATTGAATTCTTTCATTATCATATGTGGTTTAATTTTTTTTTCCTAATTTTTTTTTTCTTCTTCACGAGATAATTTATAATATATGTTTACATATTTTCATCTTTATTCCTAAATTTTATGTTGTTTCTTAAATTAAATGTAGCATTCAAATAGAATAATTCAAAACTTTGTTAAAACTATTTTGTACATTGCATAATATTGTGACAAGTAGCGTATTAAAATGCAGCCAAATATTCATTTTAAGTTAAACGGTGAGTTTAGGTTTGTGTTAAAATGTGATAGTAAACTCAATCACTATTTGCATGCTAAATAAAAACTAAATCCCTATTTTTTCTCTCAAAAAAAAAAAAAAAAAAAAAACTGAACCCTATTTTTGTGTTAAATATGGGTAACCAACTCATTTATACATCAGTTATTTTTCCTACAAACTAACTAAAACTAAAACGTAGTGTTTCATATATATATATATATAATAGAGGAATCACTCATAATATTGCATAATATTGTGACAAGTGACCTTTTAAAATGCAGCCAAGTGTTCTATTTTTGTGTAAAAGCAGTTTCCTTTTCCTAGAAAATAATTATATCCTATTTTTGTGTAAAAGCAGTTTTTTTTTTTTTTTTTTTTGTTCCCATAAAAAATAATTGTATCATAACTGCCATTTGTAAACACTTAAGTAAACATTGCATACATAAAAACACGAGAAATGATCCCTACACTCATTTCTCACAACAGTCCCACAACAAACTGATGTGGCTGGTAATATTTTATTATTATTATTTTTTTCTTTTCTTTTATTTTTGTAAAAAAATAATAAAATATTACCAGCCACGTTAGCTTGTTGTGGAGTTGTTGTGAGAAATGAGTGTAGGGACCATTTCTCTAAAAACACTGTTACAGATCTTTACCATTTGTTCAATATTCACAGCCTGTTTATTTATTTCTTCTTATTCACTACTTCTCAATTTTTTCGTGTTCTTTTCATTGAAACTTAGAAAAGATCACAGAAAAGACATTTATTTTATTTTACGGGTGATGTTCTTCTGTTTTTTATTAGTGTCCTTTTTTGTTATAATTTATATATTATTTTCTTCGTAAATTTTACATCGAAAGAAAGATGGTTGAAAGAAAACATATCTATGTGATAAAACTTATTTTTATACCTATAAATTTCATTGGAACGTAAAAGAGAATGGTAAATAATCCGTTTGTTTGTATTTATTTTTTGTGATTGTGTTTCAGATTTTTTGTCCTTATTTTTATATTAATTATTACTTCTGTACTATAAGTATTTTTTCTTATGTTATATATGGTAATGACAATCGAAAGAAAAAATAACTATTTAACAGGAATTCTTTTTATACCTATGAATTTCATTGGGGAAAAAAAAAAAGTGTATGGAAAAGACAGTTAATTTTTTGTTAGATTAATATTAATTTTGATTGGGTTTTGAAAAATATGTTTGCAGGGGTCGTGTTCTAAGAGAATGGTAAATAATCAATTTGTTTGTCTTTATTTTATATGGTTATGTTCTTCAAATTACTTTTTTTTTTTTTTTTTTTTTGCCTTTTTCTACTAATTTTTAAATTATTTTAACTTTTGTTCTAAACGTAGTTTATTTTACGTAAAAAAAAATCTCTATTTGATAGGACTTTATCCTGTACTTATGAATTTTATTGGAACCGGAAAAAGTATACGGAAAATGAACTTATTTTCTATATATATTAGTATTTTTCATTTTTTTTTTTTTTTTTTTTTAGCTTTTTATTGTTTGTGGTTCTGTTCTTTTGTAAATTTGACAATAAATTCAAGGAAATAATGGTGAGCGAGAGAGCTACATTGTTTTTGGTACAGAGTATTAACCATATTAATATTATTATTAATTTTTGATAGAACAAAGTATTTTGTAGTGGAGAGAAAGTGGTATTATATATGGTTTATGATGGATTGTTTTGTTGGTTGGGTTTTGTTTATGCTATTGAGTAAAAATATAGGGACACGTACATTAAGCATTTATCCTAACTATCTCTTACCCATCTGTATACAATTTTTGTTTTTTATTTTTATTTTCTGTTCTAACTTAAATATTATTTTGTATTCAAATTGATTGTTTTTTCTATTGAAATTTTTTCACTCAATTCGTGAAAACAATGATGAGATAGGAGAGTTTCCTATCATTATTTTTGATATCAGGTATGACAATCTTTTAGTCTACGCAGTTATTTATTAAGTAGCTTTTCTTTCTTTCTTTTTTTTTCTTTTTTTTTTCTTTTTCTTTTGTAATGGTCATTATTTGTTACATAATTGATGGACAACATTTTTTTCAAAAAAGTTTTTTAGATGGATTATAATTTTTTTCTTTATAACTTTCATTTAGATTTTGGTAGCCAATTAGTTAAGACCTTATAATCTCTTTAAGAACGTTTCATGTAAATTACAATAAAAAAAATTACCGCGCATCGTACGGGTTATATGTTAGTTTAAATAAAGCACAAATTATTATTATTATTATTATTATTATTATTATTATTATTATCACTTTTTATTTTTAAAAAATAAAAATAAAAATTTTCAGCCATCAATTCTTATAAGTAGCAAAAGACTAATTTACCCTCAAGTCTGAGTCGGGGTTATTACACAAACAACTAGAGTTTTTTTTTTTTTTTTTTTTTTTCCGTGGACTTCACACCGTTTTATATCAAAACAGACCTGGTTTTGTTTTTCTTTTTCTCTCTTTGTTTTTGGGAAACGTTCTCATCATAGATCCCAACACCTCCGCACCACCACCACCCTTTTCCTCTCCCCCATCAAATCTCCACTGTCCATCCCCAATGGGTTTCTGATGCTCGGCTGGCACACTCGCCCGCTCATCGCCACATGAGCTATCATTCAGTATTACACCACATGAGCTATCATTCGAACTAATCCTTGATGTGCTTCTTCAGTCCTCATTGTTAGATTGTTAGAGACAGTGATAGTAGGGACAGAGTTGCATTGAAAATAGGACGAGTTCAGATAAGAGTAGTCTTAAATATTTCCGGTCAGAATTCAAGTATGTTTCATACTTTCTTAGAAAATACAATCTGTAACCTTTTCAAAAGAAAGTTTGAATTAAGATGTAGTTTAAGAGAAAAGCTGTTGCAAGCATCACAAGGTGGATCATCCAGCCGCTGGTATCCGATGGGAAACCATTGTAGACTAGAAATGGTGCCCCCAGTGGCGGTATGTTATCACGGACATAGACAGCGACTTTCATTCCCTTAAAACAGTAGCCTTTGCCACTGAGGAAGTAATACGGCTTTGCCTCCGCGAGATTAAACACGTCACGACCACCCTTTGTAATATTCTCTATGAAGTTTTTGTCAATGCAATTCTCGTAGCTTGTCTTGTTCACCTCCAAAACATTGTAGAGGTGCTTGTCAAACCCGAAATCTTATAAATTGAAAGAAATTATGAGTTATTCTTGGATGTAACTTTGAGACGAAAACTTAGGATTAGGATATTTTTAAATTATTTTTTCATAATCACCTGTTCTAATTGTCTTAAATTTAGACAAATAATTTGAGAGAATTCTAATCCGAAAAGAAAAAATGAGAGCTTACATAGCCAGTCACCCTTATAGAACTGCTCGTGACTCGACCACTCGGTGAAGTTAATGTTTGGTGCCCAACTATATCTTCCTCCTCCAACCCTGTGCAGTACACAGTCTCTGCACTCCACCAAAAATGTAGCCATCATAAGGACCATCAACCACAAAACCATTTTCCTGAAATTCTCCATTTTTGTCACTCCATTTTAGTCCCTTTGGCACAAGGTTTAAAAACCACATGCACATGCATGTCTCATGCGTATAGGAGAGTGGGGAGAACCCAAGGCTAATCTAATGCCTTTGCTTGGCACAAAAACTTGATGCATTTTAGCATGAGCGGTAGCTGGAGGTTGGAACTGTACTAAACCAACACTAATCATGTGCATTCTTTGGCTGTTAATTTTTAACACGATCCACAAATTTGACATGAATACAACATCAAATTAACGGGATAAGGTTGAAGGGTCTGACCCGTTTAATTAAATAGGCCAGATTAGGATTAACTTGTATAGTCTTATACCAATGTCTCAACACGATCCGAATTCAACCCGCAAGATTTAAGGCTAACAATTTTTGACACGACCTGTAAACTTAACATGAACCCAACATGAAATTAACGGCTTAGAGTTGCGGACTCTTTCCCATTTAATTAAATAGGTCAGGTTCGGGTTAATCTATATAGTTTTATACCCAATGCCTCAATACGATCCAAACCCAACATGCGAATACGAATTTCCACTCATACGGCTACAAGTGTGCAAAGAGGGACCGTAATTTGATGCTAATTTTATTGTTATTACCAAATTTGCTCCTCTAAACATGCAGTATTTGATTCCTATTTTGGTGCGTCGCTAATTATTCATAGCCGCTATTTGATTTTGGGGAAAAGGAAAAAAATAATAATAATAATTCAAAGGAACATTTGTTTTTGCCATCTGAACTACCATATCATGCTTATGTGGTTGCAACCTTATGAGTAGTTGTTCTATTTTCATTTTTCCATCACATGGAGGCATGAGCACCAAATTTTAGGGAGCACACCAACATGAAAAGATCATGACATACCAGTCTCCAACTCACTCTGCTGTAAAATATTGTGTGCTTCAAACATTAACTACTTCTTACTTATGACTACAACACATCTACTGTAAAACCTGTCTTACACAAAGTTTATAGTAGGCTTTTTAAATGTATGGCAGGTTTAAACAAACTATTTTATAATTGACAGGCAAAGCAAGAATGTAAAATGACTCAAGGAAAGCGCTATTATCGTAAAAGAACTAGTCAAATTAAAATAGAGCTTACTTATTTATCACACACGGGCACCTCTGTTCAAGTTTTACCTCAGCCCATTATATTCCTCATTTTCTAGCTATTTTGCACTTGTAGATCTTTTGCTCTCTGCAACATCCAGATTCCAAGCTTCGACCATAAGAATGAGCATTTTTTATTCCTTTCTTACTAATTTAGCATAGTTTTGGTTCCCGTTAATCTTCTGGATTTCTGTCTGGGTCAACATCTTTTGCCCCATTTGTCGCTCCCGGGTTCTTCCTGATGTGTCCAAATCAATCCATGTGGGAAAAATGGGCAATAGAAGATTCTTCCTGTCCTTTATTTACAGAAAAATATTAAGGGCAATATTGGATTAAAATAGTGAGAATAAAACTCCTTGCATTTCCAATTGACAAAAGAGGACAAGACAATAGATCAAATTAATTAAAGAGGCCAAGACAGGAAGAAGAAGAGCCCAAGAAATGGGCAAACATTTATGATAAAAAAAATTGTTGACCCATTTTAAGCAGTCATTTATGTAGAGGATTTTTGGTGTAATTTTATAGTCCGGACCAACTTGGGCGAGGTGGAATATGAAAGATGTCATCCACATTAGGATATTTTTAGATACCATGGGTAATTGTGGGAAAAAAAAGTGGATCAGGATCCCCTCAAATTCTTTGCCCGAATTTGATACAATTCGGGCAGGTTGTTGTGAGTAAGCATTTATGAGATTCACCTGACCGGATAAACAGTTGGGCAGCCCAACTTTTATTTGACCAAGAGAAGATTCATAAAAAGGGGCCTAATTGAAGTTGTCAATACTGTTGGAAGCTTTTTCATTAGTGTTGAATGCTCTGTTGGAAGCCTTTTTATTCTCACGAATGCTCCTGCATCAAAGTCAAAACAATACCAGTGTAGGTGCAAACATAACAATATGCAAAGATTCACGTGGGTAGCATCAAAGCAGAGATATCTTGCAAGAATTCACCTGCCTATGGCTTATTTTAGGTCTTAACAAACATTTCTGTAACCATGAACAAAGCCCATGAGTTTTCTGATGGGGGGAGGAAGGGAAGTTGTGCTTTGGAAGGCATGAATGTGGTCCAACAAATTTGCCGTCAAACCATAACTGACATAGAGGTGCTATGCAACAAGTTTAATGGTTAAACCTCAGCCTAGTTTCTTGAGCCTTGACTAATCACGCTCTCATATATTTTCAATCATTAATGCACATTGGGGGTCTATATCTATTTGTTAGCAATTTGCATATTTAGAGAAACAAAAACTATACCTGAGAAAGTAAAACAGGCTTTCCTTTTTGAGTAAAAGTCTTATTTCTCACCTACTAACCTAATTGCCCACTGGCAAGGTAAAAAGGTAAAGGTGGTGTCACACCTCTCTCTCTCTCTCTCTTTGTTATTATTGCTGGAAGAGGGGTCCAGTCTCCTATATAAGGAGGATCAACCCAAACCTTAAGAGAGAACAATGGAGGAAAATACAACCCAACGTAGCACACCCACCATAACACAAAATCACCACTGACAAAGGGCATTTGTGCATTCACATTATCTATAGAAAGTCTATTTTTTCGCTTATTATAATTCTCCAGCTTTAAAGCAAAACCATAAGTGAAAATATCTCATTTTCCACGTGATATTACCACATACATCATAAATCTCGTAGCAGAACAATAATAATAATTATTATTATTATTTTCTAATGGCAGTATAATCACTTCTAAAGAAACATACTAGAGTTGTTGTATAAACTTCTATTTAAATAAATATTAACGTAATGTTGTTATTACAATAAATACACAGTATACTATTCGTTTATCAAAAGTGCCAAAGGTTGAAGAACCAAATATATACATCTAAAATAAACTAAGACAAGTTAGTCTATAACAAAATTGAGGCAACTTCCAACCTCAACCATTATAACCTAGATAGGCATAAAGGTCATTTCCTTCAGCCTTAGTCCCTGGAACACCAACTATGTAATTGTAGAATTATCACAATTACATAGACGGATATATGAGTTCATAGTCCAAGTAAGTATAATAGAAACTGACCTGTGTAATATGAGCCTCATTTTGGGAAAATATATCTAACAAGTGATTATAATAACGGATGGTATAGAGTTTTCGAAAAGAGAGTTTCATCACTAAAAATCATAGCAGATAATATAAGTACTGCAGAGTTGTTTGTAATAATATATCTAAAATCCTCTTATATTTTCTTTGGCATTATTTTTGCTATGTATAACTCCACACACACACACACACACACACAATAAAACAAGTAAAACATATAAATAGCAATAAAACAGTTCATAAAGCAAGTAAAACATATAAATAAAATGCTATATGTTAGTTTTTATCGGCTTCATTATGTTGACAAAATCACTGCCATATTAGTGTACTGCTAAAACAGGGACACTGTAATTATTCAGATTCTTACAAAATATTCAGAGCATATTTCTTCAACTATGGAAAGGCCTTAATATGACAAGTATTAGTGTCACAAGCATTAAGAAGGCAATTTCCGGATTCCAGAAAGATTCTGCGCAGTTTACAACTCAGCAAAAGTCGGTTCCCTAGTTGCTATCCAGACGGCCCAGAGAAACGTCCGGACGCTCATCAGTGTTCAAGAAGTTTCTGAACAGTTCAGTAGACACGGTTGGTGAAGACAACATGCAACCGTTCAGACGTTAGGGCAACACCATCTGGACTCAAAGGCTGAAGTTTAATGAAGAAACGCGTGAAGCACGTTATGGAAGCTTGCTGTCCGAACGCCCACTGTCTTAGTCTGGACGTCGCCTAGAGAACTCCAAATCAGTGTTGTAATAAGTCTTTTATACCTTATAAATAGAGGTCTCTAGGCTTGTATTATGAAGTGAATTCGGTACTGAATTCCTTTGTACTAAGAGAGGGTGTTTAGGTAGAAATTGAAATATGTGCCAACTCTCTTAGGATGTTTATTGTGTGATTTGATCAACACGTGAAGTTTAGCTTACGGAGGAGCCCTAAGCTAAAGGATTCATTGAAAACTCCTTCAAGTAGGAGACCTGGTTGGGAGACATTCACGTATAGGTACGTGCCAGAGTTCAAGGTAATGACTACTGCATCAGGGGCATGTGAGTATGACTGTCTTGTAACTAGCTTTGTCTTCTGAATAATGGATTTCCTGAGTTTGGCTGCCTCGGAGTAGTTTTTCTCTTAATTGAGTTTCCACTTCGTTAACAAAATATTTGTCTTATTTTAATTCCACATTTAGATATTTTGTTATACAAATTGATCACACACACACACACACACACACGCACATTTAAATTAGGAGTCTATTTATTTTCAATTGGTATCAAAGCGAGTGCACTCGTGTTTTGATTAATTTCTTGAGTGTGATCCATATTTTTGTTGACTCCTTTTATCATGAATTCTTCTCAGCTATCTGAAGAAAACTCTGATAATGAGCTCTTTGATGATTTTCTTAAATTGAGTAAAATTCTAAAAATTCCAATAAAGAGCTCAAAAAGGTTAATCAAGAAAAAGAGTATGTAATCATTCAATTGTCTGAATCACATGCTTTGATTGACTATTTGAAATCTGAGAATACCATGCTGTTTAACACTATTGATACACTTGAAAATAAATTAAAATAATTTGAAGATCTCTTGAATAAATTCTCTAGTGATAATTTGAAATGCATGCTTTGTATTCACACAAATAATTCTAACAAGCCTGGCATAATTGTTTATGATTTAGATGCTTCTACTTCACATGCTTCTGATTCTGAAATAAATTCTCTTAATTTTATGCCTATGATAGTAGATATAGCTTGTTTAGATAGCTCTTAAAATTCTTATTTAATTAATTTTGTGAAGCCTAAGTCCAAAGATTCAGGAGCACAAGCTCATGGTAAGTTTGTTCCTACTTGTCATAATTGTGGGAAAGTTGGTCACTAGGGCTGTACAAGCGGGGCGATTATTAACCAAAAAAAATCGGTAACCGCTAACAACCGCTAACCAAAAAAACCGGGAAACCAGAAATAACCGCAATCGGATAACCCAGTACTCGGTTGTAGTTACCGGTTATTGTAGTTTAAAAAATCGGTTCATAATCGGGTAATTGAAACCGGTTTATATATATATATATATATATATATATATATATATATATATATATATATATATATACATGAAAAATAGATGACTTCTAATTTAACCGTGTGCATGTACAATGTGTAACAAAATAATGTAAATGTGGAATTTAAATAACACAATTATTTTGTTAACAAAGTGAAAACTCAATTAAGAGAAAAACCACACCAGGGCAGCCAAACCCAGGAAATCCACTATCAGAAGACAAAGCTAATACATAGACAGTAACACTCACATAACTGAAGCAGCGATCGTATCTAGCACACTAACACGTAACCCAACGTGAACGCCTCTCAACCAAGTCTTCTACTTGAAGGGGTCTTCTATGGATTCATTTACCTTAGGACTCCTCCCTAGGATAGACTTCAATAAACAAGCACAGCAACAACACAATGGCAACGGCTTGAGAGCTAACAGATCAGCACAATATCTATCTAAAATACACTATCTAAGCTCTAAAGAATTCAATACCGAATTCTGTAAATAATACATGTATAGAGGCCTCTATATATAGGCTCAGCAAACCTAAATCGAGTTTGGAACGAATTTCTCTAGGCGACATTCGGACGGTAGTTGAAAGTGTCTGGACGTATAACTGTACAACCGGCTTTCCATAACACGCTTTACACAATACCATATCAGAGCCGCATTCGAACGGTGTTGCCCTAGCGTCTGAACGGTTGCACATCTGCTGCACACAATTTCCATAATAAGGACTGGCGTCCAAACGATGTTACCTTGATGTTCGGACGGATGCAACTGTTTTCCCATATCTCTGTCCGAGAAGGAAATTCGAATTCTTGTTTAGCACTGATGAGCGTTTGGATGTGTTGCTGAGAAGTTCGGACGGATGCATCCTTGAACAGGTCAAAGCTTCTGGACACTGATGGGCATTCGGACGGTATTGCCACGTCGTCCGGACGGATGTTGCTAACTAATGAGCGTCCGGACGTTATACTGGGCCATCCAGACAAATGCTTGGGATCCGACTTCTTTGACTTGAAATTTGCACAAAATCTTCTTTGAACTTCTTGAAGCACATTTCTGAAACGAAGACTCTGAAGTAAACGACATCCCTGATAAAATAGAAACATTACATAAAATTGACTTTGTCAAACAGAATGTAGCTAATCACATACTTACAAACTCACCCTTTGGCCATTCTGTGACAAAAATCACTTGACTGGTTTAAAAATACATTCCTAGTTTAAAACAAAAAATACTCCATCTTTTTGTGTCAAAAGGACAAAGAGTAAACAGAGTATTAGAAAAACCACAAATATTTCTCCTTAAAGTCTCAACAGGACAACGGTAAACAGAGTATATAAAATCGCATAATAGCAAAAATACTAATATTCAACAACAAGAATAAAAGTAAATAGTCTCAAGATAAGAACTAATAGAACACAAAACAAAAAGTGATCAAATCACTCAATCATCCTCAAGATCTAATTTCTCAAGACAGCGTCTGATGTTGATATGATTCTGCTCAACACGAATACTCATAGTAGAGACCTCCCGCTGAATGGAAAGCATAGTATCAAGAATGCGGGAGAGCATATCATCAATGGCTGGAGGAGGTGGAGCAGCCTGGGAAGATGAAGCTGCAACAGAATCATACTGAGCTGGACGAGAAGCTACTTCTTGTTGATCCTCAAAGCGCAGCTGAGCATTAGATTTCAGCATTGTATGTTTCCCAAGAGTATCCTTGGTCTTCTCCTTGGGCTCCATAGCAGGAATGTCAGGAACAACCTGCAAGCAAATCCTCGTGACTAAGTAAGCAAAGGGGAGACCTGTCTGATGTTCATCACGCATCTCAAGCATAGTGAGCACAATGTGCTTGCAGAGACAGAAGGGAATCTGCTGAATCAAGGCATATAGAAATCTTGCTCTCTTATAGACTAGCTCACTCCTTCGAGCCCTAGGCCAAAAATTGTGCTGCGCAATTTTTGCAAGAAGACAATGCGGTGAGGAAAAGACGCCAATCCTGATAGAGTGACAGACTCTGTCCTGTGCTCGATGCTAAGGATCAAAAAACATAAGCAGCTCTTCCATGGTAGGGGAAACCACGGAATCTGGGAAAGGACTGCCCTTAAATGGAATTGGATCAGTCCCGATAAAATTCCCAATAAGTACAGCATTAACTCTGAAAGTCACTCCCCGGACTATGGTCTGCAAAGTGAGACTGCCCTGCTCATCCTGAATAACCTCCAAACATCCATAGAAATCCCAGATCAGTCTAGGATAGACAATACTGGAGCACTAGTATGGATAATCCCAACAGTTCTTCCGAATCAATTGATCAATCAAATCAAACGGAGGAACCATAACGTCAGCCCTGAGGACATTTCTCTCAATGATCACAGGTTTGGTTTCCACCTTAGCCCTGGTGGTAGTGATGCCTTCCTCTGTCCTCTGTCGGACCCTGCGTTGAGAGCTGCCTAAAGACATGGTTCTGCAAAAAAATATCCAAAAATTTTGCCAAAAATAATTTCAAAGAAATTTTATTAGTCTAAAAAAAAATTTTCGGCAATATAACAACAGTAAATTGGACTTCACAAAAATTAAATATACAATAAATAACCAAAAACAATCCAAATAACTGACAGAACAAATATACCAATCTCAGCAGCAGAGAAAATAAATAATTTCATGCAATTATTATCTCAAACATATTCCACAAAAATAATATTCTAACAGTTAATCAAACTGAAAAGAACATAAGAAAAATACCAAAATACCTGGAATGAAGACAAAAATGCAAAAAATGACAAAAGGGCTGAGAACTCGTGAGAAGACACGAGACAAAACAAGCAAAAGCTCAAGAAAAAATAGCTCTACTGTGCAAAAGAGAAAGAGGCGCGAGTTTAAAACCTGTAAGGTACCCTTCCGGACGTGAAACTTACCCGTCCGGACGATTGAGCCGCACGCGTCCGAACCCAAGAGAAGGACCGTCCAGGCGCTTCACACAAAAAATCTAAAGCTGGAGGAAAATTTGCAAAAAAATATATTTTCAAAAAAAAAAAAAAAAAAGCTTTTGAACACGCATGCATAATCAACTAATAAAGCAATCAAATAGCATTTCAAAAATATGCAAATATATAATTGAGAGTTAAGAATTCCATCAGCATAAATTTCGCTGTAGATAAATTATTTTTAAATAGATTACTCAACTCATGCAATGCATGTGTGTGTGTGTGTGTGTGAAAGCTTTCTCAATAAGGTATGAGGTTCTCTGATATGACTTAAAGCAACTGAATTTCCTAAATAAGAGAAAACATCAAAGATAGATCTGGCAAAAGTCAAACTTTATTTTACTAGAGCCTAGCCACCCTCATATGATACACTCCCCCTAAGATGTAGCACTTTTCTTTTACTTAGTTCTTTAGTGATCGTCTATTTTCGCAATGAATTGGTAACTGACTGTTTCGATAGAGACAAGTTTAAAAACAGATTTATAGCACAATAAGCAGTGGATCTTTTTATTTATCCATATTTATTGATTTTTTAGTATTTTTTATCACTTGGTGCTGCAACCTAGAGAGAATGTCAAAAAAAATTAGATTTTAGGTTCAACTAGCGAGTTGGTCAATTTGACTATTTTAGCCAAAAAAAAATCTCTCTCATTAGAATTTTTAGAAGCTAAAAATCAGAGAGAAGAAAAAAAAAAATATACCTTAGAGAAGACTTGGATAGTATACAAAAATCATCGCACGAGAAAAGTAACTATCTAGCATTAAGATACACAGGAAAACTTAGCAGATATCAGGCATAAACTCTTAATCATATATAAGCATAATCAATCAATGCACAATAAACTAAGAAATCAGGCAAAAATACATACAATATCTGCAAAGCTATTTAAAAGAAAAAAATAAAATTCTGCATCTTCTCCCCCAATTTTTTTTTTTTTAATGAAAAACAATAAAAACATGCTTCAACGGTAAAGAAATAAAACTCACAGGCTTAATAACAATAGAATCTGATTCAGAATCAGAAGCATGTGAAGTAGAAACACTCAAATCATAAACAATTAAATCAGGCTTGTTAGAAATATCTGAATGAATACAAATCATGCTCTTTAAATTATTACTAGAGAATTTTTTTCAAAAGGTTTTTAGATTCTTTTAATTTATTCTCAAGTGTATCAATAATGTCAAACATAATGGTATTCTCAGATTTTAAAGAATCAATCAAAATATGCGATTAAGACAATTTAATAATTAAAGACTTTTTTTCTTGCTTAACCTTTTTGAGCTCTTTATTGGACTTTCTACTCAATTTAAGAAAATTCTCAAGAAGCTCATTATCATAATTCTCTTCAGGCAACATACAAGAATTCATGATAAAAGAAGTCAATAGAAAATAAGGATCACACTCAAGAAATTAATCTGAACACAAGTGTATCCTCTCTGATACCAATTAAAAAATAGATGTATTCTAATTTAATCGTGTGTGTGTGCAATGTGTAACAAAATAATGTAAATGCAAAATTTAAATAACATAATTATTTTGTTAACGAAGTGAAAACTCAATTTAGAGAAAAACTACTTTGGAGCAGCCAAACCCAGGAAATTCACTATCAGAAAATAAAGCTAGTACATAGAGAGCAACACTCACATACTTGATGTAGTGATCGTATCTAGCACTTTGACACGTAACCCAATGTGAACACCTCCTAACCAAGTCTCCTCCTTGAACGGTTCTTCTGTGGATTCCTTTACCTTAGGGCTCCTCCCTAAGATAGACTTCAATAAATGAGCACAGCAACAGGACAACGGCAACGGCTTGAGCGCTAACGGATCAGCACAATATCTCTTTAAAATATACTCTCTAAGCTCTAAAGAATTCAATACATAATTTTGTAAATAATACATGCCTAAAGGCCTCTATATATAGGCTCAGCAGACCTATGTCGAGTCTGATACGGATTTCTCTAGGCAGTCCAGACGGTAGCTGAAAGCGTTCAGACAAACAACTATACAATTGGCTTTCCATAATGCACTTCATGCAATACCATATCAGGGCCACGTCCTGACGATGTTGCCTTAATGTCCGGACGGTTGCACATATGCTGCACAAAATTTTCATAATAAGGACTGGTGTCCGGACGGTGTTGCCTTAACATCCAGACGGTTGCAATTCTTCTCCACGTCTTGCCCTATCAAGGATAGCATTCATACGGTGTAGACCTGACGTCCGGACGGATGCAGCTGTCTTCCTATATCTGTGTTTGAGAAGGAAATTTGATTTCTAGTAGAGCACTGATAAGCGTCCGGAAATGTTGCTGAGATGTCCGGATGGATTCAACCATGAACAATTCGAAGCTTCTGGACACTGATGGGTGTCCGGATGGTATTGCCACGTCGTTCGGAGGGATGTTGCTAACTGAGGAGCATCAGGACGTTATACTTGGCCGTCCGGACGGATGCTTGGGATCCGAATTCTTTGACTTGGAATTTGAACAGAATCTTCTTCGAACTTCTTAAAGTACATTTATGAAATGAAGACTTTGAAATAAACGGCATCTCTAATAAAATAGCAAAATTACATAAAAGTGATTTTGTCAAACAGAATGCAGCCAATCACATACTAACAATATATATATACCACCTTACGCGGACATCAAACTTCTCTTTAAGACTTTTAATCCTAATTCATTATGTTCGTCTCTTCACTAAATGCACTTGAAATTCGTACCCCTAGAGAACTGATGCCCCTGCGTCCAATGCAAAACCAAAGAATTCGCATTCGCAATGTTATGAAGTTCACACATATCCCACTGGCAAAATAGGGTGTCTTGGCGTTACCACAGATGGAGATGGAGTATTATATATATTCACTTTCAGTTTTCTTTTTCCAAATCTGTATGATGCTTAGAGAAGCTGCAGTCAAGACATCCGGAATCCAGATTACTCTTGACTAATCAGGGGAATCTAGAATTTGAACCATTCCTCTCCGTTCACGCATATCCCACTAGCACAACCTGTTATCATCTAATCCCAAAAAGGTCAATTCCGAAGGGTCCAATTGTGACCCTTTGGTATCATTCATGATATTGCTCATCGTAATATCAGTCCCATCCGTCTCAAACTTCCACTGCGTGAGAATCTTTCCCGTCTCAATATCAAGCTATTGAAGCCCATTGGCGTTAGGCTTCCCTTCCTTCAATGGACTCATCATGAGCATATTCGTCTCGGCATGCATCAACAACGCCTTTTTGGGGGTTGATAATTGCCCCAAACTCGAACCCCCACCGTCGAATTTCACAGAAAGCAGGCTTACAGACTTACGATTACCCAGCCAAATATTGGATTTTTTTTTTTTTTAAAAAAAAAAAAAAATTGAAAAATTCAACAATAAAAGAAAACTGGTTTAAAATAACTGGATAGCCACCGGTTGGTAAAAACTGCAACCGGTAGGCCAGTTGCGATTGCGGTTGCGGTTGTTAAAATATGAATAATCGGGGACCCTAGTTGCGGTAGTGGTTCTGAGCAAATAACTGCTACCGCAATTGGTTGTACACCCTTATTGGTCACATTAGACCAAATTGTTTTCTGTTAAAAACCCACAAATCTTGGATTAAGCAGGGTGCTCCGAGGAAAGGTAAAGTTGAAAAACCTTCCTCATCTAAATATGTCCCTCCGCATAGGAGACATATAAAAAGTAAGGATAATGTTATTTGTAAGAATGCTAACCTTAATTCTGCAGAGACTGTCAAGATTCAAACAAAAGAAACCTGCCCACCTGTCATCACTGCGGCATCACTGTTTACATCCGACCCAAATGTCCACAGCTCCAGGCTCAGAAGTTGAAGGTTCAGAGGGAGCTGCCAACAAAAGTGATGATAAGTCTTGAAATATTATATTCAAGACTCCTTAATTTACATTTGTTATACCTAATTTGTGTTGTAAATATAATATTTTGTTGTGTTTTAGTGTTTTGTCTTATTTTCAGGTCTTAATTGAAATCTAATTCAAAATACTTGAATTAGACCTCAAAATACATCAAGGGCGATTTGGTCATTTCCAGAGTTCAAAGTTGCTCCTGCCAAGTGAAGAATCAGCTAAGGCAAATAGATCGATCGACTTTATAATCGATCGATCGAATCATCAGTCGAAGAAAAATCGATCGTGCGAGATGCGATCAATAGAGACAAGGCAACCACGACTGCGATCGATCGACTTTATAATCGATCGATCGAATTTGGATATTTTCGGAACAATCTGGAACAATGATGACATGTCACTCTTCCTAGATATTTTTAGATATTTTCTAGATATTTTAAATATCCTAGATATTTTTAGATATTTCCTAGATATTTTCTAGATATTTTCTTAGATATTTTAGATAATTTTTAGATATTTTCAGATATTTCCAAAATATCTTAGATATTTCCAAAATATCTTAGATATTTCCAAAATATCTTAGATATTTCCAAAATATCTTAGATATTTCATAAATATCTCTTATCTTATTTCTTTCTTAGATATTTGTAAATCTCTTTCTCTATATATATGAGGCATGGGTGAAAGAGAGATGTATTCTTTCCTGACTTTATTTTTCAGAGCATCAGTAGTTTATCATGCATCTTCTTGGGACTTCCATTTTCTCAGGTGAATCTTCTTAATTAATTTTAATGCTTTTCATTTCCGTTTGTAATATGAATCTTCTTATGTTAATATAGTGTTATTAGTTTATTCAAATTTTGTTTTCTTTACTGTTTTTGATTAATTTTCATGCATAGATTTGATTCAATTATGTTTAGCTAATTTAGTTCTTAGGGTTTGATCAAAATCCTCTCCAAAAACCATGAAGTGTTCTTGATGTTCTTGAGATTTTCTTAATATGTTTGATGATTGTGTAAGGCTAGAGATTGCAAACCCCATGCTAAAAGGTTTTGTTTTCAATATTTCAATCCATTTATTCATGAAAAAGAGTTATGCTTGTCTATGAGTTTTCTTGGATTCATGAGTAAAATCAACATTTTTAAAAGAGAATGATGTTTTGTGCAATGATGTTTTTTGACATAATGTGTGTTTTCTCATTAGAGTCACCTTATAGGGTATACTAGGGAATACCGGTCGTTTCACACCTTTGGTAGTTTAAACCGTTTTTCAATTATAGTGTAACTTTTACGTGATGCGTTCGGTGTAAAACTAGATACCTTATCATTGTGGTCTAACTAGGGTTTTCATATATTGTGTATGCTTATTAGGATGTGTTGTAGAGTAGTAAGCTAGGGAGTATTAATCACTCCACACCTTTCGTAGTGTAAACGTTTTTCAATTATAGACTAATCTTTACATAGAGTTGATTAATGTAAAACTAGGTGCTTTATAACTACGTCTTAACAAAAGTGTTTTCATGTCGAGGTTGTCGTAATGGTTGACGCCCATTACGCGCTCATATCATGTATGTTAGGAAGATCCATATAGACTTTAAGCATTTCATTGGTTGAAGATTGGACAAGATCAATACCCTAAGTTTTCTTTAAGTTTGTTTTCATTTTCCGCTTTCATTTCTTCACCTTATTGTTGTAGCTTCAATTCTACAACATTTACTCTAATTTTTACTCTTAAGTTAAGTTAGATACGTTCCTTTAGATATCCTATTACGCAAAACAACCAATAATCTATGTGATTCGATCACCCTTACTATAGTACAATTGATTCGTACTATTGCGAGTGGTAAACTTATAAATGTAAAATCCACGTAGCCGGTTAGTCTGCTACCAAGTGACATTAGGCACTCTACCTCTGACAGCACATCATGCTCCACAGCATCAGCGGCAACAACAGAAGTTTGTTCCTACTAATCAGAGTGGCAAACCAAAGAAGAGCAAATCAAGGCGCTTCAAGAGAAAGCCGCAAAAGCCCAATAGCAACCATGCTTATGAGGAGTTGCTGAGCTTGATGCAATGTATGCTAAGGAGGATGGACACAATGGACAAGACCCGCAAACCACCTTCACGGGTTAAACAGGTATGGGCCGGTCAGGAATGATGAGACCATTTACCCCTTGAGGGGAAATGGACTCACCTAGTAAAGGTGAAGCCACACCATACCTAGAATTTTGGTTCTTAAATCCTAGTACATGTCATGTATGTTTACATTGCATTATTTATTATGTCATATCTTATTCATACATTGCATTCCGTTTGAGGAATCATATTTTCTATCCCCAGATTTTCTCTGGTTGTCTTGAGAAAATTTCTTCATGTATTTTATGGGGTTGACAGAGAAAGCACGCTACTTTTCTGTCTTGGTAATTCCAAACCTCTTTCCTTAATGACAGGTTTGATTTTACCTCACATGCTAGGACTAAATATTTTTTTCCTCATAGCATGTCTTTGGTGTTTTTATGTCTTTTTTTCTTCAACATAAAAAAAAAAAGGGGGGGAGAAGATGCAGAATTTTGTTTTTTTTTTTTTTAATAGTTTTTTGGATATCGTATTTAATTTTTGCCTGATATTTCAGTTCATTGTACATTGATTGAATATGCTTATATATGACTAAGAGTTTATGCATGATATCTGTTAAATTTTTCTGTTGCATTTTAATGATAGATAGTTGTTTTTCTCATGTGATGAAAAAATTATGCACTATCCAAAGCTCGCCTAAGGTACTTTTTTTACTCTTTGATTTTTAGCTTCTGAAAATTCTTATGAGAGAGATTTTTTTTTGCTAAGATGGTTAAATTGACTAACTTGCTAGTTGAACATAGAACCTATAAATTCTGGCATTCTCTCTAAGTTGCAACATAAGCAATAAATAAAGCATTAAAAATCAGAAAGTCTGAATTCAAAAGATCCAGTACTGAATGTGCTTAAAAATATATTCTTGAATTTGTACTTATAGAAACAGTCAGTGGCCAATTCATTCCGGAAACAGACGGACACTAATGGACTAAGTGAAAATAAATAAATAAATAAATAAAATAAAATAAAATTGTTTCTTCTTAGGGTGAATGTATCAGATGAAGGTGACTATGCCCTAGTAAGATAAGGTTTGAGTTTGACTAATCTAACATTGAATATTTCTCTTTTATTTAGAAAATTCAGTTGTTCTAAATCCTATCAGTGAACATCATACCTTATTGAGAAAGCTTTTACACACACACACACACACACACCTAGCATGATTTAAGTCATCTATTTAAAATTTCTATCTGCAGAGAAATTTGTGCTTATTGAATACTTAACTCTCAATTATATCTTTGCATATTTTTGAATTGCTATTTAACTGTCTTATTAGTTATTTATACATGTGTGCTCTGAAGCTAACTTTAGGAACAATAATTTTTCTACAAATTTTCCTCTCATTTCAGCTTCCAGTGTGAAACGTCCGGACGAACCTGTTCTTTGGTCCGGGAGTGCGCGGCTTTATCGATCGATGATCTAGCAATGTGCCGTCCAGACAAGTGAGTAACACGTCCGGACGCAAGCCCATTACTTTCTTGGCCAACCGCACACCACTGCATTTTTTTCTTGATTTATCATGTCATGTTGTGTGCATGTTCTCGCGAATTTCTCTCGAGATTTTGGCATTCTCTGCACATCTCTTCTCATTCCATTGTATTCTTTTTGTTTTCCTTTGTTCTTTTAAGTTGTTATGCTTTTTAGAATAATGAAATATTTATTGACTGGAATATTTTCTGAAAATATTGTGCATGAAAATCCTATTATGTCTATGTGTTGGGTTGATATTGATATATTTGTGGCATTTGGATTGCTATGTTTACTTTTGTAATTTGTTTTTGTATCCAATTGACAGCCGTCATAATACCACAATTGTTTTGAAACTAATAAGATCTAATATTTCTTTATGGTTGTATTTTTGAAAATATTTCTATTTAAATTTTTTTAGGAATATGTCATCTAGCACCTCCTAGCACAGTATCCGACAAATGGATCCTTTCGAAAACAGAATGTTGTTGAAGTCATATGCTCAAATTCCAAAGGTTTCAAGATTTAGATGAGCTTATTCCCACAACTCATGCAAAGCCTTCCGTAGCATCTTTCTTCATATCTGCACCAGTTAGACGTTCAGTGGTGAATCTTCTCACTCGTCTTGCAGACCATTTGATTAAAGGATTTCAATCTGCGAATGATCAATTTCGGGCTTTGCAGACTCAAGTGACTGAAGGCTTTCAGTCTATGGATTCCCGGCTTCAGGAGCTAGAAGCCGAAGTGGCTCAAATTCAAATCATCTGCGGAACATTCTCCATATCTTGATGGCAGAGGACTAGATTGACTTGACTTGGTGCCTTGAGGATTTTCTTTCCTCCTATGGTTATTTAAGCTACTATTGAGAAACTTTACTTTTATTCTTGTTATTTTAGATATTAGTAATTTTGTTACTGTGGTTTTCAATACTCTATTTACCCTTTGTCCTTTTGAGACAAAAGGGGGAGTATTTTTAATTTTTGGAGCGGGATTGTATTTTTAAACCAATCAAGCGTTTTTTGTCCCATAATGGCCAAAATGGGAGTTTGTTAGTTGTTATTGGCTTCATTTTGTTGACAAAATCACTGCCATATTAGTATACTGCTGAAACAGGGACATCGTAAAATATAATTTAGAATTTGAAATATCATCATGCAAATGAAATACGATTATGGCTCACATCATATCATAAAATTATATCATTTAATGCTATAAGAATATCTTCAGTTCTTATTTGCAACATCATGCATGAAAGTTTCATTTATAATTCTACAGTAAATTCTATTTACCTCGAACGCTTATCCTCAAACCCAGACACCTCAAAGCTCAACTTCACGATTTTGCTAGGTACAATAATATTAGACATAACCCACACTAATGACCCTAGTGAAACCTTAATCAAGCACCTAAAAACCCTAAACTAGCAAGATTAGGCATTTTGTCAGAGTATCAAATGTTAGGTTTCGTCGTTGAACGTTCGGTAGAAGGTCGAATGTTTGGTTACTGGCAGAAACCTATCTCAAACTAAAAGTCCAAGCTAAACCTCAAGCTAAGGGACTAAGCTATGAAAATGAAACTAAACAATAGGTAAGCACTAAGATAACAACCTAATAATACTAATGAAAACAAAGTTAGACGAAGAAAGTTACCTCGTTGAAGTACAAGAACCAAGATAGCTCATTCTCTCTCTCCAAATCACCTTATCACTCACAAGAAACAAACTAAACAAAAGGGGCGGAAATAGGCAGAAAGGGGGCAAAGGGGTGGGGGTATTTATAGGCTTAAAAAGCAGTATAGATAAGTCTGAGGCGTTCTTTTTTGGTATAGCCAAACATCGAACATTCGGTCTGCACTCTCGTACGTTCGGTGTACTATTTATCCAATGGTCTTAGGGTTTCAGACTGAACATTTAGTTGTATTATCGAACATTTGGGTCTAGGGATACAAATGAACGTTCGGCGTCCCACTCGATCATTCGAGACCCAAATCAAATGCTCGTCGTCAAGCATTCGATGTCCTACTCGAACGTTTGGCAAGCATATAAGTTCTTTAAAGTCTAAAATCTCACACTTACAAACTGAGAACCAATCCTAGCCTCCTTAAATTATAATTAGAGCGTGCTTAACACTAATTAATGTTTAGGGTATTACTCTGGTAGGGAGAGAAAATACTAGCAACCCGATGGTTAAGCGCGCGCAGGGGGGGGGGGGGGGGTGGGGGTGGTGTATGCTTAGCACACTTCAGCAATTAAGTGTGAGTATACACTTAGCACCTTGATGTTAGTAAATGGGATAAAAGGGCTAGCAAACTTGGTGGTTAGGTGGAGGAATACGCCTAATTGTTGGGAATCATGCGTTAATCCAGGTTACTTACAATTGAAATCGGCCTCTCCTAGGCTACTAGTGCCAATTGATTTTGGTTGATTTGCTCCTTGCATGTTGAATGGTGAAGAACATGTTCTTCGTGTTCTTGACTCTACCTCCAGATTTCCTCTCTAATGATTAAATATGACAGTGAGTTTGAACTCACAACTTGAAGTAGTAAATTAGTAAATAATACTCCACTATAACCCTCTATTTATAGACTTGAATTTACACTCATGATAATGTTAAGAAATAAGATAGAGCTGTAGCATAAATAGGATTGGAGTCATAGGAGAACTAAAATTAAAATCCCTACTATCTAGGATGCAAGGATACAACTGAGCCATAGGAGAACTACAATTCCAATCCCTACTATCTAGGGTTTTAATCCCAGCCCACTGCTACAAACTATTCAGCATGGGCTTGGGTTTTATCCATTAGGTCCAATGCTCATTTATCTCTACGCCTTACACTGAGTCCCGGGCTGCAAATCATCAAGCGTGTGTCTAGACAGGCTATTATAGTGTTTGGACAGGCCTCAATTGAAAATGCCTCTGCTAGCCTTTCAGCTCATTTCTCCGAAAATCTCTCTCTTTCTCACACGAAAACTCTCTCTTTCTCTCTCTCTCTCTCTCTCTCTTAGGGTTTCTCTGCTAGCCTTTCAGCTCATTTCTCCGAAAATCTCTCTCTTTCTCACACGAAAACTCTCTCTTTCTCTCTCTCTCTCTCTCTCTCTTAGGGTTTTTGCCTTAATCCTCGAAGATTTAAGCCTCTGATCTCAAATCCGACTTTGGGAATGTGATCTACGAAGCGAGATCTACGTTTTCATCGTTTGGTTTGAGGTAAATCTGAAAATCTATGTCTCTCTAGATTTTGTGTAGAAATTTGAGAGATTGTGTCTAATCTTCCAATTTTCTTTAGGCATTGCACGTTTTGGAGTGTATGTGATCATCTCCAAGCTTTGGGTCACGTTTTGGTGGATTTTAAGGTAAAATCTCAAAACCCTAGTTGTTCTCATAGTAGTTTAAATAATGATTTTTGGTGTCGAATCCTAAATAAACCTTATGGGTTAGCAATGTAGGTTAATGGGTTGTCAAATGGAACCCTAGAAATTTTATGGGTTTTCCATAGGTATAGCCTTTGAGCAATTCAAGAGCTATTTGGAAGTCTAGAGTTAGAAATGTTGTGTTGATGTTAATGTGTCATGCAATGTGTTAATGCAGCAATACATTACAAGGCTTTCGTTGAGAATTCACTGTTAAACCATAAACCGAGCAGCTAAAGTGAGTATTTTACTCAGTTAGAACTTGTTGTGTATTAATGCTAAGAAAATGATATGACTTGATATTGTCGAGCCAATGATATTTTAAATGAATATGTGTGTTTGTGATTATTTTCAATACCATGAAGAATAATGAGTAAGGTTTCAAGATGTATTATGTATTTCGAGATGTGACTATAAAATGATGTTTGAAATATGTTTTCATGAAATGCCTAGATGATTATGAGAAAAACAAGATGCTAAATGATGCATATGTGTATGATAGCATGAAAGCATGATGAGCATGAGCATGGAACAAAATCATTGACATTGAGCGTAAGACCAAGGTTGAAAGATACCTTGGCAAAGCAAGTGTAAGACCACTGGGTATAAAGCCCCAGGGCATCAGAAACAGATACAATGAACATGTGTAAGACTACCTGGTATAAGTCCCGAGGCATTAGTGTAAGTTTTAGACCACCGGGTATAAAGCCCAAGGCAGCAGAAATAGAAATGATGAGCAAGTGTAAGATCATATGGTATAAAGCCCCAGAGTACTCAAAACAATCAAAAGAACAAGTGCGTGTAAGACCACTGGGTATAAAGGCTTGGGGTATCAGAAATAGAACCCAACAAGAGCAGATGATGAGCATGCATAGCACGATGATGATGTGTGACATGATTTATGTTTTAAAACATTTTTATGACTAGATGTATCAGTATGCCTACGAGTTTGAATGGGACAGAACATATGTATACCATTACAGCTAGATTGCATAGCATGTTTACGCAGGATTTCATGCTAAACGTATCGATATACCTATGAGTTTGAATGAGACAAAACATATGTATATGGATACGGCTAGAGTGCACGTGATATATATGAGTGTATAATATAATAAGACTACTCCTGTTTATTTGTACCGGTGTTTACTCTCATCAGCTACAATATGTTTTTAAAACAGAAGCTGCATGTTGATAGTAGCGTTATTGTAAACATACGGTAGAAATAAAAGGATTGGCCCATTGTAAAAACCAATGTGTATTATACTACTAAGTTGGCGAACTCATACTTTTATCTATGTGAATGTGGCTACCACCACGAATGTGTAGATGTTGATGCTTTAGCTGCAGAGACCGTTGTCGTCGACAATGACCCAATGGCTATGTATTTGAGATACTACGATTGAAGCCCATCGCGCGGTTATAGGTGCTGGACTTGAGGATAGCCCGTATTTTGTTTAGGTACTTTTCGTATATGGCTTGTGTCGCATGTGACACGTAATTTTGTAAAGTCATTCTTGATGTGTATAATACTTTTATTAAGTCTAAAATAGATAGACAATGTAATGCCTTTGTTGTTGTAAATAATACTTGTTAATTTTATAAGATTTAATTTTTGTTGTATAGTTTTTTTCGCTGCATAGATGTTATACTTTGATATACCAGGTACATAATATATATATATATATATAAGGATTGTTAAACTATCGTTTTGTGCAAACAAAATCATAAAAAGTTTAATATATTTTCTCAGTGAGTAGAATACTCACTTTGACTGCTTGACAATTTGGCTATGAAGACTTCTTATAAGCCGCGAAATTATAACACATAACATTTCTAACTGTAAATCCCACTTACCTCTTGAATTGTTCAAGAACTAAAACTCATGGAAAACCCATAAAATTTCTAAGGTTCCATTTGACAACCTATTAACTAAGAACAATAACCCATAAGATTACCTTAGGGTTTGACACAAAAACTACAAATTTACAATACTTAAACAAAACTTGAGTTTTGGGTCTTACCTTGATTTCTCATCAAAATGCAACCCAACGCTTGGAAGTTGTCTAGGACGTTTCGACATGCACAATACCTAGAGAAAATTGAGAGATTAAACTCAACCCCTGAAAAATCAACATAAATAAAGGAAAACTAAGATTTACCTTAAACCAAGCAATGAAAACGTAGATCTTGTAGCAAGGATCACGTTTCCGGCATCGAGTTTGAGATTGGAGGCTTCAATCTACCAAGATCTAGGGTTTTGTATCAAAACCCTAAGAGAGAGAAGAGAGAAATCGTGAGAGAGAGAGAGAGAGAGAGAGAGAGAGAGAGAGAAATCAGAGAATGAGCTGAAAAGAACTCGTTGGTGTCTTAAAATGCAGCCGATCCAGACACGTAAATGGCTCGTTCGGACTCACGTAAGTGAAATCATAGACATGAACTCTCTGGGAAGCCTGTCCGGACATGGAAATGGTCCGTCCGAACATGTGTAGAAATCGAGACTTATGGGAAGTCCCGTTCGTAGGCCATCTAGACACGGCAGTGGACATGAGTTTTCTGCCTAACCCATCTATACACGTACCAAGAACTGAACTCACTAACTAACCCGTCCGGACACAGAATTGGTTCGTTCGGGCGCACCACTTAGAAAATCAACTCTAGATGCTTTCTAAGTGTTTTTCTTGTTCATTTTACCTAATTATTCACTTAATTACCGTAATTCATGTTTTTAACAATTAATTAACATCTTAGACATTACAATATCTTTTTGAGCAACTTGCATATTTTGAGAAACAAAGACCATACATGAGAAACTCAAATAGGCTTACCCTTTTGACTAAAAGCCTTATTTCTCACTTAACCACTTGAATGCCCATTGGCAAGGTAAAAAGGTTGTGTCACATTACCTTTTTTTTTTTTTTTTTTTTTCTTTAAAATAAATAAATAAAAATTATTGCTTAGAGGGGTTTACTTTCCTATATAAGAAGGATCAACCCAAGCTTTAAGAGAGGACAATGAAAGAAAGTACAACCCAATGTAAGACACCCACCATAACACAAAATCACTACAGACAATGAGTATCTTGCTAATTCATATTATCTATAGAAATTCTATTTCGTCCTCATATTTTGTATGTTGTTTGAGAGACACTTTCCAACCATGCAAGGGGGATTGGTCTAAACTTCCAAGCTGACATATAGAGAGGGAGACAGTAAGAGTTTCGCATCTTGTCTATATTATCCATGAAAATTCTATTTCCTACTCTTACTCTCTCTTCTGGTGGACGAACATTTTCCAACATACAAGGGAGGTTTGTCTTAACTTCCAAGCAAGACATATATATATATATATATATATATATATATATATATATATATATATAGAGAGAGAGAGAGAGAGAGAGAGAGAGAGAGAGAGAGAGAGAGTTTCTCATCTCATTCATATTATTCTTAGATATTTTCCAATCTTAAGAAATTTTTTGAAAGCAAATACCTTAAGTAAAATTTGGTGGAAAGATCATCTAACCCTAACCAACACCTCATTTTTCCAATCATACATGACTCAACATTTGTTGAAGGTTCAACTACTATCGATTTGAGGTTATGCCACTCACTACTGCAATAGCGTACGATCACATCATCTCTCCCTTAATCACTCACTTTCTTCTCCATTTTATGTGATTATTTAGATTAGTATGGCAATTATTCTCCTATTGTTAACACTACATTTGTTATTTGTACTGATTGTTGTTGCTATTGATACATTTATCATTATTACGACTGATAAAGTTTGTTTTATCCTTGTTGGGAAAGTTGTTATCATTGCTATTACTAAAGCTATTTTTATTCTTATTGATAAATTTGTCATTATTGTTACTGTTGAACTTGCCATTACTATTGATATTGAAATCGCCATTGTTATTATTGTTGAACGCGTCACAACGTACCATTACTCCTAAACTTGTCATTACTATTACCGGTGAACACGTCATTACTGCTCTTGCTGAACTCATCACCATTGTCACGGTTGAACTTGTCACTATTGTTATTGCTGAACTTGTAACTATTGGTACAACTGAAACGATCATTATTATTACCGTTGAATCTACGCTTATCATTATTGTTGGAACTACAATTACTATTATTAATGAAGTTATGATTTTCTTTACCACTACAACTAAATATAATAACCATATGTTGATTGTATTTACATGGACACATTTTTTTTTTTTTTTTTTTTTTGTCCTTGTAAAATTTTGAGCTTTAGTCTTTTTGCAAACTTGTAGTTTCCTAATAGTCGCCAATTATCCTCATTGGCGTGAGTTCTGAGTTTGAACCCACTAGTGAGCTCGCGCACAAAGGGGATTGTCTCCCAAGTAGAAAAAAGTACCCTAATTATAAATAAAAGATGTAACCATTTAAAGGTATCTTTGGCTGTTCCTTGGTGTAAAGAAATGCTTTCATTACTTTTTTTAAAAAAATAATAAATAAATAAATAAATAAAAGATACTTAAATAGTTCCTTTTAATTCTTAACATTCCTAAAATAAATTAAAAAAAATTCTTAAAATTCCTAGAAGCGTTGAGCGATCCCCAGATGTGAAAAAACAGTATTGTTTCTAGAAACGATTAATTGGCCAGATCAAACGATATATTGACTTATGACCCAATTATAAATAAATTAAAAAAAGAAATAAAGAATATATTTCCTTTTGTTTCAGGGAATATTATATTTACTAACCCAAAAGAATATATACGATCCATTTTCCTAAAATCCATCTAGAACCTTTATTTTCTTTATTCTCGAGAGTATGTTGAATATCTTTCCATATAAAAAGATCCTCATATGCTAACTTTAATTGGGAAAAAAAAAAAAAAAAAATCTATCTATCAAGAGTTTCATTTCACAGGATTAAAAAAAAAAACAAAATGCTATTTTTTCATCTCCAGCAGTCCATCTTCATTCAACCTTTTTTCTTTTTTTCTTTTTTTTTTTTTTAAAAAAATAAAAATAAAATCTACATTAGATCTCTAGGCCCGCATGATCTTTCATCCTAACTTGACAAGTGGACAATAAAATTAAACGTTCATTTGAGTTTGTAATTTCAAAAAGTGCGATTTAAAATAACGATTTTTTAAAATGTGCGATTTAAAAAAGTAATTTTCAAAAATGCAGTTAAGCATTTGATTAAATCACAGTTTAACATTTAAAATTGCAAATTAACGTTTGAAATTCTGTATTTTCAAAAAAGTATCATCTTACTTGCGATTTGTAAAAATAAGTTTCTGCGTTTTCAAATCGTAATTTTTAAAAATACAGTTTCCAAACAATTTATGTTCTACGATTTAGTTTAAAATCGCACTTACTGTTTACGAAATTGGAATACCAAACACACCTTAATTTACTCGCTTAATCTTCAAGATCACTAATACCATCCCAAGTTACAAAAGGGAGTGTTTATGAGTTATATTTGAAAGTTTTTAAAAACACTCTCTTTCTCTCATAATATACAATATTTTACACAATTAACTTTTATCAAATTACAATTATTATTATATTTGTATGTTCATTTATCACGCAAAACTAGATCAAACAAATTAAATTAATTTAATACCGTCACAACTCACATGTATATGTTCTTCTCATAACTAAAATTAAAGACGCAAAAATGATTTGGTGCCATGGCAAACAAAGTCACTAGGCAATTAAATGCATTGCCGACATGATCCAAATCATTTTATCCTTTAAATTAAATTTTACAACATTTAATAGTATACATATGTTACCTTATTTAAATTTTTTAAAAGGATAATTATACTATTGGTCTTTGAAATTGGTTTAAATTACAAATCACTCTTAGTGGTACAAAAAATTCATGAAAGGTCCTTGTGGTAAACTATAATTACAAATCACTCATTGAACCTGTTTTCCGTCCACCAAGTTAACAGAATCTGTTAGTTTGCCATGTCATATAAATAGTGAGATAACCTCTAAATATCGTTTGTATTATAACCCACTAACAGATTCTATTTACTTGGTAAATGGAAAACGAGTTCAGAGAGTGACTTGTAATTATAGTTTACCACAAGGAACCTCCATGAACTTTTTGTATCATAGGGAGTGATTCGTAATTTATGCCAACTCCAAAAACCAGTGGTGCAATTAACCATTTTTTAAATAATGTAATACAATAAATTTTAAATAATTCATCTCCATTTCAAGTAAGATCTTATTTCTCGTAAGAGGAATTCAGATTTTCAGTAAGAAAAATGTGAGAGCGTCTCATGGGCCCACCTGCTCTAGTATATGGGCGGACTATCCGAAATTGATTTGGACAAGTGACCTCTATAAAGACACTTTCATATTTATTGTTTGAATTGCGAGTTAAATGTCTTTAATTTAATGGACATAAATTCCCCGTAAAAGCTATTAATTTTTAATAATTTCTTACAAATAAGTTGATCAAAAATTTGAATAGCCATCGAATCAAGGGCGGATGATCTTAATAAGCGTGCACTTGAGGTTTCCTTAGCATAGCTCCAAGGGTCACCTGAAACGGTGTCACTTATCCCGAGGCCCGGATGGGATTCACCTGACCTCGGTTCAATTATATATATCCATTTCCTTTCTCAAAAAAAATAATAATAATAATAATAATTATATATCCATTTCCTCTTATATAAATACATATGTATATATCAATATATGGGTTTACCCAACACTTTCACATTCACCCCCACCCCCTCCCTCCAATATACCCGCACGAGGATAATGCTCCCTCGCTTTCTCTCCGTGAAAGCTGAAAGCTTTATGTTCTAAAGATTTGACTCTGCAGCTACTGGAGGAAAATAGCAGCAAGACCCAGAAGACCAATCTCTTGTTTTTCCAGGTAATCAATCTTATTGGGTTTGTCTTTGTTTTTGTTTCTTCTTTTTCTGTGCTAACTCTTTGATCTGTTTTTTCTTTTTGGACTTTGGCTATTTGTGTTCTTGCTCTAGTTTGGTTTTTCCTTGTACCCAGTTGATCTGGGAAGCTAGAAATTGTTTTTGTTCATTCTCTAGAAATCGTTTTGACTTTATGAATCAGTTTTGTTTTCTTACTGTTACTTCTGGGTATGCTCCTTTTGGATTGTCTTAGATACTTCCGTTTTTCCTAGATCTAAGCTGCTTGACATTAGTTATTGGGTTTTTATTGGTTTTTTTTTTCTTTTTCTTTTTCACAAGAAATGGAAACTTTCTCATCAATTTTCCCGCAAAATTGTTTGGAATTTTTTTTTTTTTTGTTTTTTTCATGGAACTTAGTCCGCCTGTCTTTTCGTCTAGCTACCCTATTGCTGTCATAGGGTGAGATCTGACCATCCAGTAGATGATGGGTCTGATGATAATACCCGATGCTTTTGTAGTCTTTTTTTTTTCTTAAAAAGGAAAAAATTATTATTTTTGATGACTCAATTTTGTTCATGAACGTGTTTTGTGAAAATATGAGTACATCTGCTGCTTGTGATTCTTTTTGGTCTGTGTACTTTTTCTAAACCTTAATTTTTATTGACAGAACATAGTTTCTAGAAGATGGTGCAAAATTTACTCTTTATGAATATTCTTTGATGAATTGTGGGGGGAAAAAAATTGATTTTTATATAATTTCAGTGGAAGTATTTTTTTTAAGGTTATATTGGTTTCAATTGAGTTACCTCTGTTCTAATGATTAGATGTGTTCATTTAAAGGAAATTTGCATGATTCTTACTCTATTATCTTGACTGGCTTTACAGGTGTAAAAGGTCGTTCGAATTGAGTAATTTCTGAGTTATATATACCAGTTTATAGTGCTAACAGGTGATAGGAGGAGAGGGTAGTTTGAGAATCCCATCTGAGATCCTTGTGAATTTGGGGTTTTTTGGGGGAAAAAAGATGATGATGTTCGATGAGATGGGGCTTTGTTGTGATATGGACTTCATATCTGCCCCTCTTGGGGAAGGAGATGTGGCTGCCCCGCCACCTGAAGCAGAAGCCACAGTGGAGGATGATTATACTGATGAAGAGATAGATGTAGATGAGCTTGAGAAGAGGATGTGGAGGGACAAAATACGTCTCAAACGGCTCAAAGAACAGAGTAAAGGCAAGGAAGGAATTGATATGGCGAAGCAGCGACAGTCCCAAGAACAGGCAAGGAGGAAGAAGATGTCCAGGGCACAAGATGGAATCTTGAAATACATGTTGAAGATGATGGAAGTTTGTAAAGCCCAAGGCTTTGTTTACGGAATTATTCCGGAAAAGGGAAAACCGGTGACTGGGGCATCCGACAATCTTCGTGAGTGGTGGAAGGATAAAGTCAGGTTTGATCGTAACGGTCCGGCTGCCATAGCCAAGTACCAAGCAGACAATGCGATCCCGGGCAAGAATGATGGGTGTGGTTCAATTGGTCCAACCCCGCACACGTTGCAGGAGCTTCAAGACACTACCCTTGGTTCCCTCTTGTCAGCACTCATGCAGCATTGCGACCCCCCTCAGAGGCGGTTTCCGTTAGAGAAAGGCGTTCCGCCGCCATGGTGGCCCAGTGGTAATGAGGAATGGTGGCCTCAGCTTGGTTTGCCAAAGGATCAAGGTCCTCCTCCTTACAAGAAGCCTCATGACCTGAAGAAGGCATGGAAGGTGGGTGTTCTCACGGCAGTTATTAAGCATATGTCCCCTGATATTGCCAAGATACGCAAGCTTGTAAGGCAGTCTAAGTGCTTGCAGGATAAGATGACAGCCAAGGAAAGCGCCACCTGGCTTGCCATCATCAACCAGGAGGAGGCCTTGGCCCGGGAGCTTTACCCTGATTCATGTCCGCCATTATCTTCTGGTGGAGGAAGTGGGTCTTTGGTCATCAATGATTGCAGTGAGTATGATGTTGAAGGGGCTGAGGATGAGCAGAACTTTGATGTTCAGGAGCAGAAACCTGAGAATCTCAATTTGTCCGGTATGGGAATGGAGAGAATGAGGGAAAGGCTGTTAGTTCGACAACTGCCTTATCCAGTCAAGGGAGAAATTGTCACGAATCTAGATTTCATTCGGAAGAGGAAGCCATCCAGCGATTTAAACATGATAATGGATCAGAAAATCTACACATGTGAGTTTCTTCAGTGTCCTTACAGTGAAATCCACATGGGTTTTCGCGACAGGGCTTCTAGGGACAATCATCAATTGACTTGTCCATATAGAAGTACTTGTTCAGATTTTGGAGGATCAAATTTTCATGTTAACGAGGTTAAGCCTGTCATCTTCCAGCAATCGTTTGTTCAACCAAAGCCTGCTGCTGCTGCTGCTCCGGCTGTAAACTCTGCCCCACCACCACCACCTTCCTTCGATCTATCAGGGCTTGGAGTTCCTGAAGATGGGCAGAAAATGATCAGCGAGCTCATGTCCATCTACGATACCAACGTCCAAGGCAACAAGAACGTAAATCCCAACAACAATGCAGTGACAGTGACAGAGAATCTACACGTTCAAGGGGTCGCAATGCAAGGAAACTTGTTTGAAGAATCCAACATGCAGCATAATCATCATCACATGTTCCCGCGTGAAGAAAGTCAATTCGACAGATTCAAGGCTTCAAATTCGCCGTTCGAGACCAACCATAATAGCAATAATCTACAAATGGTTTTCGGGTCTCCATTTGATTTTGGCTTCGACTACAAAGAGGATCATCTGCAAGGGCTAGCAATGGATACACTGTCCAAGCAGCCTGATATTTCAATATGGTACCAGTGAAAAATGGTCTTTGTTGTGTGTCTGTCTCCAGAGGAAGCAGAGTGAAACCTTCCTTGGCTGGAACTGTTGTTGTAATGTAGCAATGTAGGTCTAGAATTTGTAACATTAGCTTGCCTCCAATGGCCCAATAAAGAAATGGATAGGGCTCTATCCTTTCCCTGTTAATGCTATGTATGTCTGTCATATAAATAAGTTAGGTGTTTTTTGTTTTTTTATGTCAAGGAATCTGGGTTTGTTTGGACAGTGATTTTTATCTACCGGTTAAAAAAGTATTGTTAAAAAAAAGCATTGTCAAACGAGACTCAAGCCGCCATAGTCTTGTAATTGGTCCATTGGTTGGATATTTGTAGGAATAGAAGCGGTGGTTTGTTGGTTAGCTCCATGTTCGCAGACAAAGAACAGTTGTGATTGAATGGCATCTTTTCTCATCAAGTTGTTTGGTGGGGTCTGTTCAAGGGCGGCTCCTAAATAATGCTTACTTTGGAGTCCGCAGTCAATAAAGACTGCCAGCTGTGTACGCGTGGCATTTTCAAAAGATAAAAAGACCCTCACTTTCATGGCCCCCATGACCATCTCCCCTAGCCTCTCATAAGATAACGATGAAGGAAAAGAGTCAAATCGTTTTGAGTGGAAAGCCTTTAATGCTGGGAATTGTTCTGTTTGTATCTTCCTTGACTTCTTGGATTTGGCTTTTTATTCTTATGAATAATGAAAACTTTTTACTTGAGGCTTTGATCAGAATTACTCCTCATTCTTTTTCTTTTTCTCCCACTCTCGACACATTCAACTTTTCACAAAAAAAATTAGGCTTGACAATTTTTAACACGACCCGTAAACTTGGCACGAATACGACATAAAAATATAGAGTTTGAGTTTGGGGTAATCGGGTTCGGGTCATAATCAGGTTGAATCCGATTATAACCTGTTTATTAAAAAAAAAATCCTAAACAAACTACAAACCCTAGCCACACCTGCTGACCCGCATCCCTTTTCTCCTCAGTTTTTTCCCTTTCTTTCACCATTTCACCGTTTCACGCCTTCAGATCAGAACTACAAGTTTGGGGCTTGGAATCACTTTCGCAAAGTAACCCTCGAGCTCCTCATGAGTACATGTCCCGCACGCGGCATGCACCCATTGCCACAACAATCCCCTGGTAATTGGTAAGGGCTTCTTCGGTGGCGGAGGCAATTTCTGCTTCGATTCTTCTTCCGATTCCTTCTTGTTCTTGATAGTGTCTGGGTCTGGTGGAGTCTTGCTTGTTACCTCGTCGGCCATGGACTTGTGGGCGTGAGCGCAAATGGGTCGTTGTGGATCTTGGAGCCGATTGTTGAAGATGTTGTTAGAGAGTCGTTGCAGGGTCAGATCAGAGGGCCAGAGGCTCGTCTCATGAGCAAGCCAACATGGGCTCGGACGATTTCGGAGTCTCGGACCATCGGACGAAGCTTCTTGCCTTCTTCAATTGATCAATTCTTCTTCTTCACAAGAATCACAACGGGTTACCCAAGTCGTGTTCGGGTTTAATAACTCAACCCGATTAATAATCGGGTCGGGTTCGTGTTGAACCTGATTGTGTAATTGGGTCGGTCGGGTTGACACGAACCCGACCCGTAAACCCGAATTGCCAAGCCTAGAAAAAACTGACTTGCTCATCAGCCATAATGGGCAAGTCAACCAGTGAAGCTTCTTTGAGAAGCTTCACTCATGTATTTTGCCCAATATACTCCTTCACCTAATCATTATTTCCATGGTCGTATACAAAAATAAAATGGGAAGAAAAAAGCCTAAGTAAAACATGTGTTTTTTTTTTTTTTTATCCATTCTACCTTCGGCAGGAAAAAAAATTGTTAAGCGTAAATGGTTGTGTACTGGGGTAAAATAGGGAAAAAAAAACCTGTCCTTTCTTGAAAAAGTTGGCTGATTTTTTTAAGCCTCTGCCAAAGACCTGTCCTGTCAGAGTGCACGTGGGGAAAGGGGAAAGGGGAAGGGAATATCAAATAGGGCCCTATTTTCCGATCATCTCAATTCCTGCATAAGAGTACGATAAATAGACTACTATGTGATTGCTATACAATTTTTTTTTTTTTTTTTTTTTTTTTTTTTTTTTTTTTTTTTTTTTTACACATCCACACAAGAGGGGGGAAGGGGGATTCGAACTAGTAACCTCCGCTTCATGAGGCGTGGTCCCCAGCCGATTGAGCTACCCCTTGGGGACCGCGATTGCTATACAATTGAGATGACGTGATTATTAAAATTATTAATTTTTTTTTTTTATATAAGTGCTGATTTTTAATGCCACAAACCACAATCATCATGTTATGTTATATGACAGTTTTATAACAGTTTACTAAATAATATTACTCTAAAAATATAATTTTTAACGTCACACCTAAAAGGAATATTTGTAAAATTTAATTAATAAGGCATTATCCATGTGTATCTTGTTTTTGGAAGTATTTTTGCTTTTAGTTTAAAAAAATATCATAATGTGATATAAAGGTGAAAACAATTTTTTTTTTTTTTTTTGCGAGTGTTTTGTGGTTTTGATTGTTTGTTAATTTTTTTTTTTGAAAAACCCCATAAAGCAAAGTAGAGAAAAGAAGAATGTTAACAAATAGAGCCAATTAGTTTCGATGGAAGATATACAAAAAGTAGTGTTCAATTATTGAAAGTAGAAAATAATTTTATAAGACTATCTATCTCCCCATGGTTAGGTTCAATAACGTTTTATATCTCTCACTAAAAAGTTACATGCATTAAATTCTTTATAATTTAATTAAGTAAATTTTGATGGACTGACCAAGTCATACTATATAATTATTATTTAATATTCTAATCACACGTTTTATTCCTGTTTTTCCTCAATTGTGACGATCTTGAGGAGTGGATTAAATTGAATTCAACTTGGGTGGATGGTTTGAGAAAAAGGAGATGAATAAAGATTGTGTGCAAGATGGTGTCAAGTTGATGAAAAAAATATTAACATCACTTGGTAAATCAAAACATACCAATCTAATATAAACTATATAAGAAGATGTAGTGTAAATTTTTTGGGTAAAATATTTCACTACTCCCTATCCTTTTTCAGATTTTACATTATAGGTTTTAGTTTTCAATTTTGCCAACTTAATACTTGACTTTACGAAGATTTTGAAATTAATACTTCTAGCCATTTTTTTTTTCAACTAAATACGGAAGGAATTTCCGGTGGAGCAGTAAAATGCATAGAAATCGGAAAGAATACGAACAATGAAAGCACTTTGTTAGGCCGACACTGACATTGAGAGACAAAAGTTAGGGGAGCGAATGTGATTAGATACTCCAATAGTCCTAGACGTCAACATCAGCCACTTGGGTGGCCTAGAGTCACCTCATCTGTTGTGAATAAAAATGAGTCATTTCATGATCATAATTTAATGTTTATATTTAACGGTGTAAATTATGCCACAATTTAAATTTTTGAATGGTGTGCTAAAATATTTATCACGTGGCATTATTTATACCGTTAAATACAACAATATTAAATTCTGACCAACCAATCATTACAACGATATTAATAATAAAAAAGAGATTATTAAACATACATCAATTGTGTTTTTGATCGATTCACAAAACAAACCTTATTTGAAAGCTGATCAAGATAGTAATAGAATATTATATGATACATAATTAAAACATGTGCAACCTTGTAATGAACCCAATACTATACGTTACAAATTATTTTTATTTGGGAAAAATGTTCTTTATAATTATTGCTTCCTAAGCGGTAAATAATTTTCGGAACAAATTATGTTTTAGCACCCGAACTTAATATATGTTTTTTTTGCAATGTCCTCCTCAAACTAACAATTAACGTGATGCATGTGAGAGTGTGAAACGCCAGCTGTTAATTTATTATACGAATGGCTAGTACTTTGGAGAGAGAAAAAAAAAATCAATGGAAATTTATGAATGGATTATTTCCGTTAGGGCGGAAAGAAATTCACGAGGAAAATATAAAGAAAATCATTAGAATCTTCTGTCTATTTATCTTTTAATCTTCATAAAAATGCTATGGTCATCTATAAAGATGATTAAATGTGAAGATGACCATACTTGTTATGGTGCGATCATTCTTAAACACGTGTCATCACATACATGATGGTAATGAATACTTTACATATTCAAAAGATTAAAAAAGTGGCAATCATTTCGTCAAAGACTAGGTCACAAAATAAGTTATATATTTAATATTTGGCTGACTTTGCAGCATGTGTTTGAACTATTGGTTGATGATCTGGCCGTCACTTAATTTGCGACCTTACTGGATTTTTATAATGATTTGGCTGATCCTTGAAGACCCCAAAAGCCTCCCACCATTGATTTGTTTGAAATTATTTGGGATGTGGCGGTCGATAAAACGAGAAAGTCGATGGGTGTGGACATCATTGTCGGAGATCATGCATGGCAAGTAATGGCTACAATGCGTTTATCCAAACATGTAATGGAGCTTACTGTAACGTAGGCTTATGCAGAATAGAAGGCTGTGCAAAACGCTATAGAAAAAAGATTAATAACAGAATCGATATAATAATTTGATTGATAATCCGAAGACTTTAATTACTAAATAATCTCATGTCATGACGTGTTCATCATGTTAAAATGAAAGCTAATACGACTGCTCATCGTTTGGCGAAAGACAGTTTTTCAACAAGCTAGCGTCACAGCAAATTTCAATGGGCGAATATTTGGTTGTAATTCATGATATTGTAAAATGAGATGATTTTTATTTGACAAATTTTATGAAATCATGAAATATATATACTCAAGCCTCCCACCTTCCATAATAGTGTGGGACTGTAGCATCGTTGACTATTAATTTGATATGCTGACATTGACTTTGTATCAACCATACACGTGACCTTGTAAGTAATATATGGTTAAACGGCCGATCTCTAAAAAATTCAAGCTTATAAAAAGGAGTAGTTTTAATTATTTAGGTTAATACTTTAATATATATTTATTAAAAAATTAATTTTTTTCTCCGCAGTTCTTTCTTTAATTTTATAAATATTGTAACCAGGTTTTGATGTTAATCTTTCATTAAAAAGAGTTATTATTATACTCATAGGTCATACAAATAAATTATTTGTAGTAATTGTTAAGGAATGGGCTTTTAATAATTTAATTAATTTCTTCGAAAACCATGCATAAAAAAGACGTATAAAGGCTGCATGCCTGTATAAAACCCCTTAATAATTAATATATTCTTGCCGATAATTGACGAAAGTACTTAAGCCTCCCATATTCCATAATAAAATCTTGATTTATCATCAATAATAAAAAATTAATTACTTAAGTAATGATACACATACTACACTAGACCCATACTTTATTAGACTCAATTATCTTTTTTCCAAAGCACTACAACAATTAATCAAACTACTCCGCGTTAGTAACGCGCAACGGCTTTTTAGCATCGACAACTCCATAGGGTTCGTAAATGCCGAATCGGTTGATTTAAAATCATTACTCTTTTTTTTTTTCACTTATATATATATATATATATATTTTCCCACCATCAGTATCCTAATTACTTCCAAGCGATTAAATTAAATTTATGTGTCCTGATTAGTTCCAAACATTTTTAAATAAATGGATGACTAACTACCTTGACACCATCATATTGCAAAGATTAGTCTTACCTTCCTTACCTGTTTTGCCAACTACCATTAAAATTAAAAACCAAAACGAAAAGCAAGCTTTGCTGCTATGGTCACCCATTGGGCATCAACAACGTACCTCCCAAACACTCCATGCTAAGAGTACTGTACAAGTGGTTATGGCTATCATATTTCACTATAAAAAAAATTGGCATTTTATGTCGTTTTTTACATGACACTATTAAAAAAAGTCACCAAGTAGCCATTAATGTAAACATTTTGTACATTTATAATGGTTGGTTCATTGTAAAACCCACAGAGTTTTATACTACTGAGTTAGTGAACTCATACATACTTTCACTTATGCAAACGCGATTACCACCACGATCGTGTAGATGTTGATACTTTGGTTGTAGGTATCGCAGACGTCGATGGGAACCCTGTGTCAATATATTTGAGATATTACGACCGAGGCTTTTCGTATTTGGCCGTATGTGTGTTGGACTCGAATAGTCCATTTTTGTATAGACATTTTTGTATATGGCTTGTTTCGCATGTGACACATAATTTCGTATAGCCACTCTTTGATGTAACTAATATTTTGATTAAGCCTTAAACAGATAGACAGATGTATGGATTTGATGTTTTATTACTCTTTTTAATTAATGAAATTAGTTTCCGCTGCAGTTGTTTATCTCTAATGTATTATGCATATGTTATGAGATGTATTATGTTGATGTTGGCTTAATGACTAATTGACATGCTATTGTGGTGATTCCATTTGTATATAATAATAAAAAAAAATTGGATCATCACAGCTTGCACTTAGGTTTGCACTATTTTTGACGCAGCAATTTGCATGTGTTATAATTTCTCTTAAACTACTAATTTCCCTTAATAAAATGCTCCTCAATAAGCTATCGATATCCTGTTAATTAATAATTTATTGTTCCTTATTTAATTTTAATTTCATTTTGTTTTCCATTTTTTTTCTTGTTAGTTTTTTTTTTTTCAAATTTATAGGGATATTTTTGCCTTATTGAAAAAATGTTAGGCCCATTTTTTGTCTTTTTGTTGGGCTTAAGGGGGTACATTATCCCAATTAAAAGTTTGTGATGGAGATTGTCAATTGGGAGGGTAATTTGAGAGGGATACATGGACTTTTTCACATTATAAAAAATGGCTCACACACTTGTGCAATGCATGAAGAAAAAAAAAATGCAAAATCATAATGCACATGAAATGCAAAATGCAAAGAAACATGCCCTAGGACAATAAATTAGACTCTAACTGCAGTCTTAAGGATGTGACCCAAAGTTTTAGGTCAATGTTATACCACCTTTATCCTCCTTTTAAGGTTGGATATGGTCACCTTTCATAACCCATACTTTCCTGACTGTGTGTGGTGTCCTATGACTTGTAACATTGTGTTTTTCCAACACATCTAACCTAGTTAAGGCCTCTTTCACCATCCTGAATAACCCTTTTATGATTATTCCTAGAATAGGAACTTTCACGCATATGGTCACAGGGTTTCAGCAGGAAACATTGTAGTCAAATATGACCAACATTATCACAATGATGGAAAGTAGGAATAAACCTAGAATTAGGCTATCTCCCAGGAGAAGTTACTGACTCGGGCTTTGTAATAATATCACCCCTAGCCTTTTTACCCATATCAGCAGTGGTTGAAACAAAAATAATCCTACCTTTAGTGATAGATGGGGTGTGTGAAGTAGAAGGAACAGAAGATCCCATAGATTTAAAACCCAGAATACACTTGTCACTATGAGGTTTCTGAGAATTTAAGAGACAATTAAGTTTATCTCTATAAAACCTTTTCAATTGAATTTTTGGACATCTCAAGCTCGTTTTCAAGTGATTTAACCTTCTCAATAAGCAAAAAACCCTCATATTTCAAGGAATCAATCATAGCATCTGAATCAGACAATTTTTCATGCTCAACTTTATTTAGCTTTTTAAAAGTAAGTTTATTCATTCTTTTTAATTTAGTACATTCTTTAAATAGCTTATTGTAAGCCACTTGTAAGTCTATCTCTTCATCAGAATTACCGTAAGATGATTCACCTTGGTCAATTGTGGCATCCACACTATACCCATCACCACTCTTCAGAGAAGTAATGAGTGCCATGAAGTTGCCCTTCGTATCATCGAGCTAATATGAGTCATCACTTAAAGTGGCATTCATAGCTTTGCTATATATAGTTAGGACAATTAGCCTTAACATGTCCAAATTCTGAACACTCATAGCGTCTGATGCCTTGTGTAGTCTCCTCTTTTTTCCCCTTGTATTTTTTCTTGTCTTGGGAACTCCTATCATAGTCATTCTTGATTTTCTCACTAGATGTAGGGAGTCTTCTAAAATCACATTTCCTTGGTTAAAAGACTTTTTAAACCTCTTGGCCAACAATGCCAAGTCCTATACATCAGTGGTTTCCTCATAGGAGGAGTCACTCCCCACTTTCCTCACATTTTTTTAAAGCCAAGTTGTTTTTCTTAGGTCAAGGCAAGGTGAGTTCAAAGGAATGCAAAGAATCAATAAGTTCTTCAACTTTCATGGTGTCTAAGTCCTTGCTTTCCTCGATGACAATGACCTTGGGTCTAAAGCTCTTAGGTAAACACCTCATAATTTTCCAAACAATTCTATTATAAGGAATTTTCTCAATTAGATTAAAAGATGAATTCACAACATTATTCAAACTAGCATACAATTCATCAAAGAATTCATCATCCTTCATTCTAATCTCTTAAAATCTAGAAGTCAACATCTGAAGTTTGGAATTTTTAATAGTTTTTGTTCCTTCATGATTGACTTCTAGAATATCCTATGCCTCTTTGGTAGTTTCACACATTGGGATTCTCTTGAACTCATTTGGTGAAACAACCATAGAGATGGCACAAACCCCTTTACTGTTTTAGTTGCATCCGTTTAATTCATCCTTAGACTAAGGGTCAATATTAGTAGTGGGTTTATTCCATCCCCTCTCAACAGAGATCCATACGCGTTTAACCAAGGGTTTCAAGAATGCTCTCATGCACCTTCTAGGAGGCAAAATTATTGCCATCAAAATAAAGGGAAAACTGAAAGAGACTGAAATTGAGACATGGTGAAGGGGTCAAGGATCAAATTAAGGAAATAAATCTAGTGAACATTGAACCAAGGCTCTTAATTATGCCAATTGAAAATTCTAGTTTAGAATCCACTTAGCAATTAATCCAAAATTAATTAACGATTAATCCAATTACCATAGATATAGTCACCACAATCATAATATGCAGAGAATTAAATAAACACATAAATTTGGTGACAAAGTGGAAACCTATTTGAAGATCTCTTTAAATAATAAAACCACTTCGGGAGCTAGCCAACTCCAAAGGCATCTACTATAGAAGCCTTAATGTAACAAATTGTTCTACTTACAAAACCTTTGTAACCCGAAGACCCAATCTTGTAACTCTGGTAAATGACACCTCTCACCGTAGTGGCTCTAAAATCTCGTATTCTTCTATGTAGATTACCTTCACAAATGAAACTCGTCCGCTTCTCTGATGACTATAGGATATTATGTGGTTTGAAAGACTAAGAATTAAAAATGAGTACATTTTGATCTGTTTAGGCTTAATAGCAATACTAAACCTCCCCAAAACACTTTAAAAACTGCCTCTCTATCTCTTAAAAGTCGTGTTTTTATCCTTGTATAAAGAGGAGGCAAAATAGGGTTTTTAGGTCAACGTCAGCTATTTTTAAAATACTGGCAACTAGGCTCGCTCAACCAAGGCTCAAGCTTGGTCGATTGAGCACTAGGGTTTCACAAATAAAAATTGCACCGAACTACCTCGTTCGATTGAGCATCGAATGGTGGATCAACCGAGCCTTTTAGGTTTTTGTTTGGAACATGGGATGCTTCACCTCGGTCGACTCAGCATCAACCAAGGGTCTCTGGAATTTATATTGAGCTTTGATGCATCATCTTGGTCGATTGAGCATCGATCGAGGGTTCGATTGAGCTCCTCCAAACTTCAATTTTACTTGTTTCTTTAATAGTAATTTGATGAACTAACCCTAAAACTAATGTTTAAAAAAAAAAAATCATGTTTTCACATTGAATTTATCAATACTACAAACCTAACAAGCACAACCACCCACGACCTATTTCAGCTTTCAACGGATATCTTTGCAAACCAAGCCCATGAGTTGTCTCATGGGGGAAGAAGAGAAACAATGATGTGATCTGGCAAAATTGTCCTCAAACCTATATTGATAATGCCCTATGTGGCTTGGAACAGTTGAGATGTCCTGGGAAAACTGATGGCGCGCAGAGGTGGTATGTAGCAAGATGATCAACTAAACCCCAAGTTAACCATTGATTAATCTTTCTCTTAGATATTTTCGGCCATTAATGCTCCTAATAGAGTCTAAATCACCCATCTTCGGGAAATAAGACCAAACGGGATTAGCCACCAAGTATTACTATTTCAAACAAACATGTCTTTTCTCACCTACCTATCCTGTTGTGTGTTGCCTAAGAGAAATGGTGACATCACACGATTGCCTTTTGGCAACTGTTGGAAGGATGATTTTCTCCCTTATAAAATGTTACGTACCTAGAGTAATTAGAATTAGGTTTTAAATTAGGTAAGTATCATATTATTATTTAAGAGAATAATTAGGTTAGGTTTTTAAATAAGGTCAGAGTTGGAGGTTATTATTATTATTAGGTAAATAAGGAATATTGCTCATTAAGCAATATCTCCAATAGGAAAATAAGGGATTTGTCTCCCTTTAGAATTAATATTTATTATTTAGAATTTGTAATATTTATTTAATTATCATTCCGTAATTCTAGCTTTGTAACCCTATTAATAGGGGTATTGAAGAATGAATAATCAAGCAGAAAAAATATTAAAATTCAGCTCTTGTAGTTGATTAGGAGTTTTTCTAGGGTTTCTCGAATAACCCTAACTTAGGAGGCCCAGGGTACCTCGAATACCCTACTATCCCACGCCCACCACTATCCAAATCATCATCGTTCATCCCCCGTTACGGAGGCCCGTAACATCTTGGTATCAGAGCCAAGTTTCGACATGATGGATCAACGGTTAGATCGCATGTTGAGCACGTTGGAATCAATGGAAGAACGGCTCAAGAAACAATTTGATGAGATAATGGCAACCCTCACCATCCAGTTCCAAGAATCTCGTGCAAAAGACACATCCCACACAAGCTCTTCACAGGTAATATCACTCTCATCTTCACCATTAGAAAAGATACCAGAAAAACAACCCGAACAACTGCCTAAACCCACAAATCCACCACAAATCGACCCGGCAGTACAATCACTGCCCAAAACCACATCCCCACCACCATGCAAGGACCCAGAACCCATCTCCTCTCAAAAGGAGGACCAACCTCCATCATCGGCACAAACACCACCCCAAAAGCTTTCAAGTCCAGCCACCCCCACCATTGCAAGCCCTCAAACCCGCCACAAACCACATATATTAGCCTCACCTTCGCCCAATACCCACAGCCCCCTCAATCCACATAAAGCCTTACCACCATTGATCAAACCATCACCACCCAAAACCCCACCCAAAAATCCATCAAAACCCACCAATCACGATGCAATCCCACATAACCATTTCTTTGGGCTCTGCCGCAACATTCCATCTCTGGGTGTTGCTCTGCTTTCGGGTGCAAGAGGGAAGAAAAGACGGGCTTGTGACTGGTTTCGAAGAAGGAAAAGGTCACGGTACAAGCCAAGCTGTGTAGCCGACAGAAGAAACGCAACAAAAATCAAGGGAGAGCTTGCCGAGTTTCTTGCTTTGGGCGTGAAGGTGTCTGGCCGTGGAAAGGAAGACCATGGCTCGGGCAAGGGAGGGCCGAAGAGGCTGAAAAAGGGGCTTCGGCGCAACACCTGGCGCTCCTTGAAGCCGGCGAATCGGCGTTGGGTGGCAAGGAGGAGGCTCGGGGAGCCGACCCAAACTGGGCCGTGGCCCAGAGCGTCGTTCCCTGGCCGGTGGCAAGAAGCAGGAGCCGGAAGAATGGGTAGAGGTCCGAAGGAGCGAGTTTCCCCTCCGGACGAATTTTCAGGTCGCCGGCGGCCACCCGAACGACCCCCAGACGGTGATTGCGCGAGGAACGGCGATTCCAGCATGAAGAACGGCAACCCAGACCTTGCCGTCCAAAACAGGGAGTTCTTCGGGCGAGCTATGGACAGACGAGCCATATCCGGTTTCATGGACGGAGGAGGCCGTTCGAGCTTGCCTTGCGGAGAAAGAACAAAGATGGAGTCCGAGACTTTCGGATTTTTTGCTGGAAGAGATACGCCATCAGGATCGGTTGCGGATGGGAATTCAAGAGGAGTTTTTGCTGAAGGAGGAAGGAAGGGCATCCAGGGCGGCGTGAAATCCGGGCATCTAGTAGAGAGAAATATGGTGCCCGATCTTGCTACCCCTAAATGGAAGATTGCGGATAAGGGAAACATGGAAGCTACGATTTGGGGGAATCAACGTTTGTGATGCTGAGTTTAAAAAAAAAAAAAAAAAAAAAAAAAAAAAGAAAAAAAAAAAAAAAGAAGAAGAAAATACCCTCCACGTCAGCAGCAATTAACAGCATTTTTAGGACCTTGGGGACAAGGTCCATTTTAAGGGGGTTGGAGTGTTACGTACCTAGAGTAATTAGAATTAGGTTTTAAATTAGGTAAGTATCATATTATTATTTAAGAGAATAATTAGGTTAGGTTTTTAAATAAGGTCAGAGTTGGAGGTTATTATTATTATTAGGTAAATAAGGAATATTGCTCATTAAGCAATATCTCCAATAGGAAAATAAGGGATTTGTCTCCCTTTAGAATTAATATTTATTATTTAGAATTTGTAATATTTATTTAATTATCATTCCGTAATTCTAGCTTTGTAACCCTATTAATAGGGGTATTGAAGAATGAATAATCAAGCAGAAAAAATATTAAAATTCAGCTCTTGTAGTTGATTAGGAGTTTTTCTAGGGTTTCTCGAATAACCCTAACTTAGGAGGCCCAGGGTACCTCGAATACCCTACTATCCCACGCCCACCACTATCCAAATCATCATCGTTCATCCCCCGTTACGGAGGACCGTAACATAAAAGGAGTGCAGACTCGAGCCCTTGGCACCATAACAGAAGCACTCCCCTAGGACATACGTACAAATCCTCAAACCCCTTGGCTACTATTCGACATAGATAGCTACAGTGAGCGAATCACCTTATAAAAAGAAACACACTTTACTAGAGAGAGAGAGAGAGAGAGAATAGCCTTTTTCTAGAAGAAATTGTTTGGGAGGAAAGAAGCCGCCTAAGGTGCTGTTGAAAGCCAACCAAATTACTGCTAAACAGTGGTGACTCTGTTCCGCTGCATGACCACCTGGTCCCATCCTCTTTCTCTCTTACTCACTCCCTCATTTTCATCATTTTATTCCTATATATGGTGATATTCTTACAATGTTGATGGTTTAACCTTTGCTGTTACTTACTATTGCATTTGTGTAAACTATTATTACTACTGGAGCTATCAATGTGTTATGAAGTCACGCTTGCATGCAGGGCAGTAGTAGTTTTCGATTGTTATTAGTCAGTAGTTAGATGAAGCACCATGATGTCTAGTGGTAGTATTTCATTTAATGTTTGTTATTTCGTTTGAGTAGGGAATTAATGTGCATAATATTTATCTTTCAATTGATGTTGTTATTTAAATGGAAAATGCTCAAATTATGACAAGTGCACAACACCAAGGCACATTGGAGGGATTCACATGTGTGGCCCCACTCCAATGTGCAGAAGTGTTCTATGGACCAATATCCTGCCTAGTATCTAGAGGATTTATCTCTAAAGCATTATAGTTCTCATAGGAGACGTTATCACCAATCTGTGAGTGATCTTTTTCAAGTTGTTAGTTTTTTCTTTATTTAAAGAGTTAAACGTGATAATAAAAGGCATGCAAATTTTAATCTCAAACCTTGCTTTTGAAAAGGAATGGTTCCCTCAGAATCTAGAAAGTTTAGATTCTCTCAGAACCTAATAATTTATAAAAAAAATTCTAAACTCAACTTCTTTTCATGTTAATAGACGTGTTATAAGATCCGTTACGCATTCAAATAACTCAATACCATCCCTGGGAAAGTTAATGACCACTCATGCACAAGTGAAGCCCATACGTGTGGGTACATATCTATATTTGTATTTTCGTTGTTGTCCGTTTGGGTGTTGAATACGAATACTATTCGAATATACTGCGCGAATTACGAGGTTTGACTTTGTGAGATAAAATTTGAAAAAATTTGAAAAAGTTAAATAAAATATGATTTATTTTTGAAAAAAGTTGAATATTATTCAACTTTATTCAACTTTTTATACGAAACAAACACATAAGTATATATACTCTACACTCACTTGGCTCTTTTTGACTTTGTGTCAGATTTTGTGTCTTACTCTTTTGCAGGCCTTTAGTGTCCCAATAGCCGTCAGCTAATTTAATTGGCTTGAGTTTTGATCTTCCCTCCTTTTTATTTCAACGAACCTGGCCCCAAGTCATTGTTCATCTGACCTCTGGACAATAACTCAAAAAAGTGCCCAATATTCTCAAGCATCTCATTCCATTTGCAAGAAATTCTTTTTATACAAAACATGCTACTTCTGTGCTACACCAAGTTGAGGATTATTTCAGCAACTGCTGCATAGTGAATGACAGTCGACTTTCCAAACAACATGCTGTTGACTTCCCAAAAAGTTGTGTGGCGGCCAAAGTCCCACATCTGGGTGTCAAAGAATATTAGGGATCACAATATGTGATTGGAAAGCTTTTTCAAGAGGTGAAAGGCATTCCATCGTGCATTAGTTGCATTATAAAAGTTGGGGAATTTGATGGATTATTAGGGGATTGAAACAGAAGCTAAAATACTTGGTGACAACATCTTAAAAATTTACACATATTTCCCATAAGAGGAGGGATCCCCAAGCATTTAATTATGCGGTATATTTATTATGAAATAAGTTTTAGACGGGCTAAGCTGTTAGGTGTCGTTTACCCCCTCTCGACTCCCTTAGCTCCGCTGTTGACTATCATCAGCAGCAGAGCAGCATTACATCATGCAAATGGTCATCACATAGACAAATCTCATACAAACCAACCTTTAGAAGTAATGTGTTTTTTATGCTATTAAAAAGGCATGCGAGAAGTTCGTACTAATAAAAAGAGAAATGTTAGTTTTCCTTCTCCTGTCTAACTTCCGACCAACTTCATGCAATTTTTTTAAAAAAAAAAATCTACCATGCATTATATCTGTAAGAGTGGGTCCTACGGATCTAACGCTGGATTTGAGGCATTATAGAAAAGTTTTGAATTAAGCATCTATAGCCATATCCAATTTCTTTGCTTTCATTATTATCTGAATATGATCTAACTTTACGTGCCATATACATTGAACCTTTTCTAGCTTCTTCTTTTTTGAAATCCAAATGCATTGAACCTTAAACCTCCAAATTTGGTGGGAGAGCATTATGACAACAATATGCATGCTTATTCTTTTCTTTGTTACTTGCCAACTAACCCTATTGGTGCGTTCATGTGGGGGCTTGGAAGTGGCATTGGCACCCAAAAAAACAATGAGGTAAACATAATTAGGGCTTATTGATTTGCACTAGCTAGTGAAGTCAGGATCTTTTTTTTAGAGGTTGAATTAATAAAATAATATTATATTTTTTTAAAAAAAATAAATTATTTTATTTTATGCAACTAATATAACTAATTCTTTGTGCATGTTGACAGAAATCTGTGTAAAAGTTAACGAAAAAAAACGAACTTAATAATATGTTATAATTTTTTCTTTAACAAACAATTGAACAAGTAACTTATTATCTGTTTTGTTTTGCGAAAAAAAAAAAAAAATGCATCAACAGCCAATATAACGCACTTAGCACGTTGCACATGAGCCACATCTTTTTATTTATGTGTGCATTTTTCTGATGTGTATAATTACTATTCTAATAGTCATATTTTTTAAAATATTTAAATGTTTTTCAACAGTCAAAAACTGTAATAAACTTCTTCTGTAAATTATAAAATATATTTTTCAGCATATTTGATGATATCTTTTTTCTTCTTTCTTCTTCTTTGTTATAGAATTTCTTATTGAGTATAGTGTTCAGAATTTTTTGTAATCTACACGATACATTCAGGCATTGTATTCCCCATTGCAAAACTTACTGTATAAGTGGGAGACAGTATTTGTCTAAGAGACAGCTTGATATTCGTTTTACTGTCCAAAAATTCAGTAAATTTTCATAAAATTTTTATTTTGCTTTCATTAATTTATGTACGTAGTTCCCAAATATTTATTTCTAACACCAAATTTAACCCAACCTTAAAATCATGCGGTTTTGCTACTTTATCCATTCTTTTATTGACATAAAAGCACCCAAATAACGGGAAAACACACACACACACACACATAAAGGGGAGCGATTATTTTGAGCACCGTGGTTTTATGACGACTTGTGCTAGTGTTAAAAGAGGGTTCGGATCTTCAAGAACTACCTATTTAGATTGCTTGTAGTTCGGAAATGCAATTATAAGAGCGGTTGGATAAAACTTATATGTTCGAACAAATAAACATAATAGTGTTTAGACAGGTAAACACCGGGGGCGGAACTAGACATTGAAGTGTGGAGGGGGGGGGACATAACTGAAAAACGTATGAAATTTAAAGGTAATTTTAATATTTTAGAGGGACATTTGTTAATTTGGAGGAATATTACATAAAAAAAATAATAATAATAATAATAAAAATATGGTTTATTATTTCTAATAACATTAGAATTTGTTAATATGATTTCTTTCTAATCATTTGTTAATATGATTTCTTTGTAAGATTTCACAGGTGGGCCGGACCCAACTTTCATTTGGGAAGGAAAAAGAAAATATAGAAAAAATCAGTTCGAACTGTAAAATCCGTACCTTACAAATAAAAAAAAGCAGCAGGCTGGAATAAATGGGCCACTGTGGGCTGGTTTGATTAAATGAAAAAAAGTGCTCTTGGAATTTGGAATGATAAATGGGGCAGTAGGAATGCGAATATCAATTTGTTTGTGTTTGTAATTTTAAAAATTATAATTTTAAAATATTTAATTTAAAATGTTTAATTTAAAAAAGTGATTTTTAAAAATTCAGTTAAGTTTGGCTTTTAAAATCGCAAATTAATCTTTAAAATTCTGCGTTTAAAAAAAAAAAACAACCATTGCTCGCGAATGTGAAAAAACAAATTTTTTTGCGTTTTCGAATCTCAATTTTTTAAAAAAGTAATTTCTAAATGATTCATTTTCTGCGATTTAGTTTAAAATCATACTTTTTGTCTACGAAATCGTAATCTCAAACGCACCCTATATTGTATAGTTAATTAATAGAGAAACCTTCATTTAATCTTTAGTCACTTTTGAAATCATACCCTGAAACTTTTAAAAATGTCAATTTAGTGTATCATTCTTTCAGATTTTTTTCAATTTCAACCATTCATCAGGATTTTCTGTTAAATCTGGTAAAAATTTCCAAAATACCCTTGTTTTTTTAATAAAAAAAATATTTATTTCTTTTCAAAGATTCAGATTTGCGTATTTTTGTAAATTCCGTTAAATTTTGACCAACGCCTAAATATTTGCTATTTTTTTTCTTTTTTTCTTTTTTTTTTTTCTAAAAAAGATAGGGGTATTTGTTTTGAATTTTGACACTCATCTGTTAGGATTTAATGAAAAATCTTAATAGATGGTTAAAATTAAAAGATGAATACATTAAATTGACACTTTCTAAAATTTAAGGGTATGACCGTTAACGTCATGAAATATCGACGATGATAAATAAAGTTTTTCCTAATTAATATATAGCTTTAAAGACATTTGGATAAACAAGTGTACGCATAACTATAACATTGGGTTTAATAAAAAATAAAAAAAGAAAAAAAGAAAAAAAAACCCATTAACATTGGGTTGTTCAATAATGACACATTATATATATATATATATATATATATATATATATATATATATATATATATAAAAGTCGAGTTCTAATTTAGAGTTGGCCTAGAATTGTGACACGTGGCGTGAATCTATCATTTTTGAACATTGAACCGGTCTTTTAAGTAAAAAACTGGTAAATTTTAAAGGTTAAACCGGTTTTGTCATGATTTTAATAAATTTATTAAGCTTTAATTAAAAGATCATGAGTGTGAATCTTCATGAGATCAAAATAAAAACTTTTTCACATTATAGCATTAAGTGTCATTATAACATCAAGTTGTGAGAATTTTTTTTAAAAATCTAAAATTAAAAACTTTTCCTTATATATATATAAAAGCCGAGTTCTAACTTAGAGTTGGCCTAGAATTGTGACACGTAGTGTGAACCTATCATTTTTAAACATTGAACCGGTCTTTTAAGTAAAAATTCAGTGAATTTTAAAGGTTGAACCGGTTTTGTCATAATTTTAATAAATTTATTGTGCTTTAATGAAAAAATCATAGGTGTGAATCTTTATGAGACCAAAATAAAAACTTTTTCGCATTATAGCATTAAGTGTCATTATAGCATTAAGTGGTGAGAATTTTTTAAAAAAATCTAAAATTAAAAACTTTTCATTATCATATATACATAAAAACCGAATTCTAACTTAGAGTTGGCCTAGAATTGTGACACGTGGCGTGAACCCATCATTTTTAAACATTGGACCGGTCTTTTAAGTAAAAAATCAGTGAATTTTAAAGATTGAACCGATTTTGTCATGATTTTAATAAATTTATTATCTTTTAATGAAAAGATCACGAGTGTGAATTTTCATGAAACCAAAATAAAGACTTTTTCGCATTATAGCATTAAGTGGTGAGAATTTTTTTAAAAAACCTAAAATTAAAAATTTTTCCAAGTTCTAACTTAGAGTTGGCCTAGAACGGTGACACGTGACGTAAACCCATCATTTTTAAACACTAAACCGGTCTTTTAAGTAAAAAATCGATGAATTTTAAAGGTTAAACCGGTTTTTTCTGGCAATTTTTCTTCATACTCATTTTCATTCTAAACTACACCTATGGAAACAAAGATTTTAACATGTTTTCATTTAGAGAAATGTTTCTTGTACACACTTTATAAACAAAGTCCTACGTGGTATGTTTTAATGCTTTGATAATCAGAATCCAGGTTTTTCTCTTACTGCTTTCTTCTCTTTACACTTCTTTCCATTTTAATCTACACATCTGGGTATATTTTAAATGTTTTAATTTATATGGATTAAAAATAAAATTATTGTTATTTTGATTGTAAAATTTTATGTGATTTATATATTCATGCAATGTTTCTATGTGCAATGGAGATGGTTTTTAAGTTTCAAAATTAAATTCTAATTAAGGGTGAAATAACCATCCGCTAACTGATAACCGTATAATCGCAAAACCGTTAAAACCGCCTTAAAAACCGTTAATCGCTAACCGCCTTACAAAGGCGGTTAGCGGTTATAACAGCTAACCGCCTTTATTATTATTATTATTATTATTATTATTATTATTATTATTATTATTATTATTATTATATTATATATTTATAATTTTTATATGTAAAACGACGCAATTTTGGTGTTTACACAAAAACTGCATCGTTTTAGTGTATACAGTTTTAAAACAAAACCTAATTCAGTGATTCATCCTATTGTAAACAAAATATCTCTCTCTCTCTCTCTCTCTCTCTCTCTCTCTCTCTCTCTCTCTCTCTCTCTCTCTCTCTCTCTCTCTTAGTGTCTCTGAGATCGTGTCGCCAAGATTGTGTCGCCGTCACTGATGGTCCGAGATCGTGTCACCTTCACCGATGGTCCGATCATGTCGTCGAGATCGTGTCGCCTTCGTCGAGATCAGGTCGCCTTCACCAGGTCATCGAGATCGTATTACTTCTTAGATCTGAATATTTGTACCTTGATTTGTTATTCTAGGTCTTAGATCTGAATTTTTGTGGTTGATGATGTGAATCTACTAGTTGTTTTTGTATGATCGGTGATCGGCGTAGGCGGTAGGACACCAATAGAAAAAGGCTGAAAAAAAATAAAAAATAAAACCAGTTGCCGGTTGCCGTTTTTTCATAAGGCGGTTACGGTTAGCGGTTTTGGCCAATAACTACTAACTGTAACCGCCTTTCACCCCTAATTATAATTAATAATCCCGCACATTATGCGGGTTATGAGCTAGTTGACAATAGAATCAATGTCTAGTATTTTATTAAAAAATAGTTAGCGAATTTCATGTCACGTGCTCAGGTTGCCATGTAAGACCAATAAAGCTTTGATTGACAAGGTGCATGGGCAATTTGCTAAGCACATGTTTGCTCAGCCTACGCACCAAAGGGTCTTCCTTTGAGAAAAAGGTTTGGATCCATGTAGAGAGTCTAGTGGCCTTCCTTCCTGAAGAAGCCCCATGGCCACCAAATCCATCAAACAATAAATATATCAACAATCGACTTGTCTTCAGGTTAAGGGTCATCAAAAATACTGCATTCACCTAGGCAAGGCAACCAAAAAAATAGAGCACACATTCTTAAGAGCCACAGTGGACTCTCCCCGTGTAATACCCCGAACATTAATTAGGGTTAAGCATGCTCTAATTATAACTTAAGGATACTAGGATTGGTTCTCAGTTTGTAAATTGTGAGATTCTGAAGTTTTAAGAGTTCAAGTGCAGGCCAAACATTCGAATGAGACATTGAACACTCGATGACAAATGTCCGAGTTGGATCTAGAACGATCAAGTAGAAATTTGAACGTTCGAAGTTGAATAGTCAAACATTCGATATTATGACTGAACGTTTGCTTGTATCCCTAGACCTGAACATTCGATGACTGGTAGTACTAAACTGAAAATTAAAGATGACTTCTAATTTACCAAATGTGTGCAATAGTGTGCAACAAAATATCACAATGCGGAAATTAAAGAGACATATATTTTGTTGCCGAAGTGGAAACTCAATTAAGAGAAAAATCACTCCGGGGCAGCCAAACCCAGGATATCCACTATTCAGAAGACAAAGCTAGTTACAAAGCAGTATTACTTACATACCCTTATGCAGTGGTCGTATCTTGAACTCTGACGTGTAACCCAACACGAACGCCTTCCAACCAAGTCACCTACTTGAATGAGTCTTCAATGTAATCATTTACATTAAGGCTAACCCCTAAGATAGACTTCAGTTCAGCACAGCAACAGCACTTGGCAATGGCTTGAGAGTGAGCGGATCAACACAATAACTTCTAAAATAAACTCTCTAAGCACTATGGAATTCAATACCGAATTCTTACAAAATACATGCATAGGGGTCTCTATTTATAGGCTAAAGAAACCTAAATCGCGTCTGACGCGATTTTCCTAGACGGCATCCAGGCGATAGTTGAGAACATCCGGACGGACAAATGCGCAATCGGCTTTCCAAATTTGCTTGAAATTCTTTTCTGAATAGAGCCGTGTCCGGATGGTGTTGCCCTAGCGTCTGAATAGTTGCACTTTAACTGCATGCAATTTTCATATTAAGGCTTGAGCATCCGGACCATGGAGACTGACGTCCGAACGATTGGACTACTGCGGCACACTATTTCCATATTAAGGCTTACGCGTCCGGACCATAGAGACTGACGTCTGGACGGTTGGACTTTGTATTCACGACTTGCCTTATCAATGATAGCGTCCGGACGAGAACACACATCATCCGGACGGTTGCAGCTGTCTTCCCATATTTGTGTTTTGGAACGAAATTCTTTTCCTTGTCAAACACTGAAAGGCATCATGCCGTGTTGCTGAAACGTCCGGACGGATGCAACCTGAAGCAGTTTGAAGCTTCTCGACACAGAGGAAGGTCCGAAAGGAAAGTTCTCGTCGTCCAGACAAATGATGCTTTGACAGTTGAGCGTCTAGACGAAATATCATGTCGTCAGGACTGATGCAAGGGATCTGATTGCTCTTACTTGGAATCTGTGCAGAATCTTCTAGAAACATAGCTCTGAAATGAAGACTCCGAAAATAACTGAATCCCTGATAAAAAGCATCATTATATAGAAGTGATTTTGTCCAACAGAATGCAGTCAATCACAAACTAACATGAACAATAATACATCAGCCTTATCTTGTGCAATTCTATTTTGAATAGGCCTAATTTGAATAGTTTAGCACTTAGGACCTTTTTAGCTCAAGGTTAGAGACTAATGTCAAGTCTTTTCAATGATTTGGAGATTGGAAAGTGTCCAAAAGATTACCCGGTGGAAACTTACAACTCAAGTGAGTAAAACTCACACCGATACTTGTTATTCACATTTTCACAAAACATGGTTTTTTTATGTATCGAACTTGCATGTTTACAACTTACAAAGAAATACATTTTAGAATTGTATGAACTCTATTTTGTGAATATGATTAATAAATAACAAGATAACAAAACGATGAGTTCATGTAAAAAAATGTGAATTAAATTGTATTGTATGACATGATACACCAGTAAATGCAGGATAACGGCCATGAGTTTACTATTATACAGGTTAACCCTATGGTTAAAGAGATGTACTTTTTATTGTTTGGCCTTAGATCCATTGGCTCTTTGTGATACCATGTACGATTGGGTCACCATTACGGCTTTGCTAGTAGTGTCGGCCACCCGAGGTATGTGACAATATCTGGGGTACCAGTGTTGTACTATAGATTCCCCATGACAGCGCCAACCCTGTCGAGAAGGGTAGACTATATATATATATAGACACACACACACACACACACACACACATTTTACCCCCCAAAAAGTTTGACAACTTTTTCATTTTTGCATCCAATATTTAAAAAGTGGCAATGTATCCCAACAAAATTTTTGAAATTTTCAATGTAAGCACTCCGTTAATTATTTTTGTCTTCTTTGACAGAAATTATTGAAAAGACCTAAATGACCTTTATTTTTTTAAAAAAAAATTAAAAAGAAATAAGAAAAGAAAGAAAGAAAAAAGAAAATAAATAAATAAAAGAGGGTGGCTACAGCCCATGTGGGTTGTTCGGCCACCCCCTCAAGGGACCAAATGGGGGTAGCTTATTTGGCCTAGAGGGTGGCCGATCCACCCCCAAATGGCCCATGAGGGTGGCTACTGTCACCCCTTTTTTCTGTTTCATTTTCTTTTCTTTTTTTCTTTTTCTTTTTTTAAAAAATTGAGTTTATTTTGAGAATTAACACGTGTGTATAGGGAAATTTTTGAAATTTTTTACTAAAAATGCATGTGCGATGCACGTTAGCCATTTTTTGTCAAATTATTGCATTGAAGTTTGATTTTATAGGGAAATAGATGTTATTGCATTGATGTTTGAGGGAGTACTTTCATCCCATATTTTCCTTCTACCCGGTATTGTATCTCGATCTATACATTGAGGATAATGCATCATTTAAGTTTGGGGTAGGGAAAAATATTTTTCTATCCTATTATTTGATCATGCTATTTTTGAGAATGGAGTTGAACTTTAACTATGATTTGCATTTCATTGGCGAACTTAAAAATTTTGAACACATGAACCTTTTGTTAGGGAATCTAAGTCTTGTCACTTACCTTTGATACATGAGATTTCACATGTTTCACTTTGAATTTACCACGAGCACATTAGCATATAGTTTTTATGGTATGACATACAAAATTGATTGTGTCTATTTTCAGTGTCTTGAAATGAAGTGGGTGACTTGTTAGACAAATGACCTTGGCATGATATGAAAATAAATATTTTCTTCTAAAAGAACCAAGTGTGTGTTTGTGTACAACAAAATATCTTAAATGCAAAATTTAAATAAGAGAAGATATTTGTTGACGAAGTGAAAACTCTGTGAAGAGAAAAACCACTCCGGGGCAGCCAAACCCAGGAAATCCACTATCCAAAAACAAAGTAAGTTACAAAGCACTCGTACTCACAATACCTATTGCAGTAGTCATACCTTTAACTATAGCACGAAACTCATCGTGAACGCTTCCCAATCAAGTCTCTTACTTGAAGGGGTCTTTGATGGAATCCTTTACCTTAGGGCCGATCCCTAAGATAGACTTCACACGAACAAAGTAGCACACACCGGCAACGGCTTGAGAGCTAGCGAATCTTCAAATCTCCCTAAAGACCCTCTCAAAGCTAAGAGAATTCAACACCGAATTCTGTACAATTTACAAGCCTAGGGCTATCTATTTATAGGCTTACGGGAAACTTAAAACTGCTGAGATTCGAGCTCTGGCAGTTGAGCGTCCGGACAGAATTTAGCCATGTCCGGACGGTCTTTTGCGATATCCTTTCAGAAACAGCGTTATTCTATCTTTATCAGGTCCACGTCTAGACGGCTTGGCCGTGGGTCCGGACAGTCTTCACTATAACTCCTTCCTGCGTTCGAACGGAACACTGGAATATTCTGAAATGCTGAACAGCGTCTGGACGTGTTGCCACGTCGTCCGGATGGCTTGCAGAGACTCCCTAACAGTGTCGACTTCTGAAATCCAACTTCGAGTTGAATACTGATTTACCTAGCGTTCGGACGGTGTTGCTCTGTCATCCGGACGTCTTCAACATAATCTGCTGGACACTGTGGGGCGTCCGGACGTCTTGCCCTAAAACTACCTTGTTTGGGAGTCATTGGCCTAACACTCGATACATGAGTCAATTAGAAAGCTTAAGAGGGCTAAGCATTGCACAACTTGATAAAAGGAGAGAAAAAAATATATATCAACATGCCTTGGTTATTTCATCTAATGGGGATCTCAGTAAATTTTGAGGTATTGAATCATGCACATTAGAATTAATTTGAAGCCTCATAATTGTGTATTAGTTCACTTTACACCAATTTGATCTTATGATGCCTTAACCAGCCATTGGTAAATGTTTAGACTTTGGAATTCTTAAAAGTTTTTGAAGATGAAGTTTATCTTGTTAAGCTTTTCTAATGAATGAAAATCATTGTTTTTGTAACACTTCAATCTTATGGATAACATGATTTTGCATAATGTTTGTGGGAAGCATTTCTAGCAAATTTTCACGAGACTTCACTCATCCACTAGGAGGAATAGGAGTTTAAAAGGCTTGTTGCATACTCTAAATGCAATCGTATTCCCCACGAAAGAGGAAGTAGTGTAGTTTTGCATTTTGTCTAATTTTATTTTTCAGTTTTTTATTGCTAAGAGACTAACAATATGTAAGTTTGTGGGGTGTGATAAGCGTTGAATGTTGCACATTCAAGTCCCTTAACTCGAACATGTTAGCCCCTTAGTTTCTTTGTAATATATTGTTTTGTATTGTTTTGGGGGTTTTAAGCATTTTCAGGTGTCTAAAGAAAAATAAAAGCAAATACATCACTTTTAAGCTTCAAAAGCTAATTCAGCATTCTACAAGGCAAATGGACTTGAGCGAATCTAAAAAGGGCATGATCGCATTTGAAAAGGGCTCGAGTACATTCGTGCGGTAGAATTGACAGCAAGGTAGAAACCAGAAACCAGAAAAGGAAAGAGTTTTACTTCTCTTACTTGGACTGGATGTTCTAAAAAGACCACGGATTGGACTAGGATTTCTCTTATACTCTAGAAATACACTTTATATTAGTGCATTAGAGGAATATCACAACATAGAGTAGAAATCAATAGGATTAGTGGCGAGGTTTTGAGAGAAAATGACAGAAATTCCAACAGCTTCTTGGGATGAATTTCTCCTCGACAAAGGCGATTTCCAATATCTTTATGAGCAGCTAAATCATCCATAGGGTATTGATGTAACCCTTTCCAAGTAATAATGGTGTAATTATATTTTTTATTGGGAATTCTATGAACATGAATAATGGTTATTTAATCTTAAGTTTATGCTTTAATGTTTATCTTTAATTTTGATAAACCTCATATCTTATCTTAGAAAGTTATTTATTTCTATTGAACTCAACCTTCGTATTTTTTGCGATTGTATGAAGGATGGTTTTTACAACGGTTTTAATGGACACAAAATCAAGAGGATTTGATAAGCCATACCTAGGAATGATGAATTGTTCTACACCTTAATTTAATTTAGGTAGAACATTCATGCTTGCCGAAAGATGAGTTATACTTATCACTTGATTACGTGTATGCTAATTAAGAGATTTGATAGCTCACATCTAGGAAAGACGGATTGTACCACATCTTAGTGATTAAGTGGACAATCCGTGTTAACCGAAGATGGGTTATTCTTGACAACATCATTGGATGCTTGACAAAAACACACGAGTCATATCATTCATGTAAGTGAAATTCTAATGTTAAATGCAATTTACCATTATTATGAGGTCAGCGGTGAAATCAATCCCCTATATCTTCTTCAACTATCTTACTTCTACTTTTACGTTCTTATTTAGTTTCAATTGCAAAACAAAAATAAAACATCTTTTCTGAATTATATTAGAGTTGAGATTTGACACCGTCACATAGACCTATCATACAAAGATTCGTTCTATTGCAAGTGATAATTTAATTATTGATACACTTAAGATTACATCATGACTGTGTCGTAATTCATGTTATTAGTGTTAGTACAGTTTTCGGTATGGTGTAAATCTACACGTTCTTTTAATGTTCTTCACGCTTCTCAATAATTCTGCAAAACAACAAAAACTAAGAGACCCTTCCGTGGGTCATCTCCAATGCCTAAATTAGCTTTTATGAGAAAATAATACTTTGTGCATAAAATATTGAGTCTGAGTTCATACCTAAGGTATAGACTTATTTATAGGCAAAGAGGTGGAGTCAAACCTGGATTAGAATTCCTACTCCTTGTCGATCTAGAACTGCTGTCAGAGTTCTAATCGGGATCTAGAACTATTGTCAGAGTTCTAATTGGACTTTGATCCTTTATTAGACTTCTAATATGGTATCTTATTAGACTTATGATTTGATATCTTATTTGACTTCTGATCTGATTGGACCCTAAGTCCTATCTCGATTCTACCTGAAATACAACTACTTATCAAACTATACTTGGATCGGGTTGAGTAGAAATTATCCCCAACAATCAATGTCCATTTTCGTGCTTAACCAAAGTAATTTTTTTTCATGCTTAACCAAAGCAGTATTTTATTGCTAAAACGAAAATTGAAACTTTCTTGTTGAACCAAAGCGGTGTTTAGACAAGGTCGTACTGTTGCTGCTAAGTGACTTTGCTAAACCAAAACAAATGGGGCCCTCCATCCAAAAAGTGCCCCAACAAATGTAAGGTAGAGGAACAAAAATGTATTTTTATCATGCGAGAGGAATGATTCATTTTCTCTCAAAGTCCTTCTTCCATCCTCTCATTTTTTTTAAACTACTATTGAATTTGTGGGGCCAATGTATTTGACCTAAATGGACCCTACACATTTAATGATGATTTTGAAAAGTCGAAAGATGAGAGAAGGACCATGAAAAAATATATAGCACGT